>NC_134710.1:24703109-25303109 GCF_043290135.1 Rhipicephalus microplus
GGCGTTCTGATTTCTGTTTTGCAGCATGACGAGCTCAAGAAGAATCAGCTTCGGAACTGTGGAAAGATTTGCACAACTTAGTGCAAATTTCGCGCATTTTTTTTTGTCAAAATTATTTTTTTTCCTAGCGGGTTCTCGTTGTTAGAGTAGTGCTTTTGGTATTGTTAAATTTCAGATGACTAATGTGAGCAACGTTGTTTTCTTCCAGGTTTCCCATTTAATTATACCGGTTTCAGTGCCAAGTTAGTTGAACTAATTCGCGTACCTAACAACATTCAACCATATGTGGTTACCTGCTGGGCAGGGGAAATTAATTCGTCGGGGTCGGGAACTACTTAAAATTGGGTTTCGTTTGATATAGATATTGCTTTATGTACATTAGTTCCTGTCTGATATCTGCTTTCGGTCAGCCCGATACAAGTTAGCCTACTTCGTTTCCTTTTATTTTCTTTTATCAGCACACCAGTTCGCGAAAGTTTGTTTTGAGAGACACCCTTTTATAAATTAGGAGGACGTCTACAGGCCATCCACAAAGCACATTTACTTTGACTGTCTTATTATTATTATTATTATTATTATTATTATTATTATTATTATTATTATTATTATTATTATTATTATACACGAAGTTCTGTGCCGGCTTCTTTGTTGGATGACCGCTACGGATAACCGCGAAGGTACTTATACTATGCTGTTGTTTTTCTTCTATTTCGCGCATTTGTTCGGTTTTGTATCTGCACTCAAGCATACTGCACGCATGCGTGCAGTATGTGTTGCTTGAGGAGCTGCCCGAGTTGGCTCTGCTTGAGAAACATTTCCCTCTTACTTTTCTGTCGGTACAAGTGGATGCGGTCTTGTCTAGCCGTGTTTGCAGCAATGGCGTAATCTGCGCGTGGGCACTTCTGCCACCACGGAATGTTCATGTGTGAGTCGCAGGGCTTCGGGCTTTTAAATTGACGCCGAGTAAGTATTTCTAAATAAGTACATGCCGGCCGCGGAGCACCGTTTGCGCACACCGCCTTATGTTGCTGCACTGGCCGGATCATGTAGCACCTGGATGAATGGAAAGCGCAAACGCGGCAACGTGTCCTTCCTCTGCTGTAGTCCAGTCTGCGCTTTGTTTCGGCACGTTTTGCAGCTTCTGGGAAACGGCCGTGCGAACTATTATCGCACGCATATTGCGACTGTGCCCTGCGTAGCACACGCGGCCGAGTGTGGCGGCTGTGTCTTTTTGTCTCGCGCGCAGCTGGTCAAACTCTGCCGCAGCCCCGAAGGCTGTCGGTGCGTTCTCGGGTCGTTTTGTGCGATGCTTATCCGCTGAAAGTGCGACGCTGCAATGGCTGGCTCGCGATCCGCGGCGTCCTTACATAGGGTTTAACATCGAGCGCCCTAGGTGAGTGCCGACGACGGCCGCGGCACGCTTATGTTCACGAGACATGCAGGAAACTGTGGGAGACGGTGTACTCTACGTGTTTAACCCTCGTTTCCAGTCGTAACATTTATTAAAAATAAAATGAAAATAAACAGAGCCAGCTATAAACCACCTGTATATAACTGCATTATATGAGAACTATAGGACCAGCATGTGCCCCTTGCATACCTCGAAACAGTTGTTAGCGTTCACTGAATGTTGTACTTGCGAATAGTTGCGCGGCTTTATAGGTAAAATATACGGATGATACAAAGAAGCAGAGCGCTCGTTGCCTTTTTAGTGTTGTTAACAACTCATTTCGCAAAAAATTTTGGCGTCGGCGTGGGCCTCGTTGGTTGTGAGCGAAAAAAAAGCATCAACTTGTTCGTGACAGGGAAATCGAGAGATGCAGATAAAATAAATAAAAAAGTATCCTTGTCTGAGTGAGGATGGTCCTCTTGCGTGGCAAGCAGGCGTTCTACCACGCGATCAGTCTACCTGAAAATACAGTGAAAGTATGTTACACTGCTTGGAAATGCAGTGAGCTGTATAACTTTCATAATTTACAAGCACACGCGTCTTCTGTACAGGCTTCACAATACAACCTATTTCAGTAATATTTCATAGTACCAGCGAAAAATTGCCATCGGGCTTCAGAACATGTGATTATCATAATGACTTCGTGGTTTTTTTAAGCCGGCCACCCATTACAAACGGTACTCAAGTCCCTGCGCGTATTCACTTCGCTTATTTAAGACTACGTATATAGTGGGTGCATATAACAAGTTCGAAAACGTTTCACGCGCATAATTGCTCGTGGTTTAAAGCATGCTACCCATTCCCACAATGCAATCATATGCGTAAGCTTCACCGAGACAAGCCACTTTAAACTTTACGCGCCCGGCCCATGTCCATTTCTTGTTGATTTCCACAATGATATCCTTAAACCCGGTTTGTTCCCTGACCCCACTCTGCTCTCTTCTTTTTCATCATTTTCCTTTTAATCGCTCGCTGTGTCGTCCTCAATTTAAGCTGTACCCTCTTTGTAAGCCTCCACGTTTATGCTCCGTATACGTAAATACCGGCAAGATGCAGCTGTTATATATATGCCTTCCTCCTGAGTGACAGTGGCAACCTACCAGTCATGATTTTGAGAATGCTTGCCGAATGTGCTCCACTCCATAAACGGGAATTACGGATATAGTTGAAATGAAGAAGAAATGGACATGGGCCGTGCACAAGGTACAGTGTGGCCAATCCCCCTTGTGGGTATGAGCCAAGATCTAGGCGACAAGACAAGACCATACGTAGCGCGTATAGGCAGGATAACCGATGACCATAAAAGCTAACTGACTGGATTCCAAGACAAGGCAAACGCGTGTGAGGGAGACAGAAAATGGGGTGGACAGATGAAATTAAGAAGCATGTAGGCTCACTGCCCATGAAAGAACGCCATAGAGTCAAAATTTCTGGAGCCCTTCACTGCGGCGTCTCTCGTAATCATATCGTGGTTTTGTGGCGGGAAACCCCCGGTATTATTGTCAAGAGATTTGCAGGTATATCGTTGGCAGCAGAAACCACAGGACCGGATTGATTGGCGAACATGGGAGAGGGCTTTGCCCTGTTGTGGGCGTATTGTTATGATGATGATTATGATGATGATGCATTTCCATTTGTCTTCGACTAAGGTGTCCAGACGACTGGGATTTTGTTGTGTGCTACGTGGCAATCAAGATAAGTTTTTCTACACCATGGCAGGGAAAACAACCCAGTGCAGCATATCCGAGTACGGTAATGCGACAATTGTGTGTCCAGTTCCTGACCGGGTTCTGATGAGGCGGAATGCGGGAACGCGACTCGAATATACCGGTGCTTAATTTAGCTCCGGTTAATGCATCTACTCGACTCGAAATCCCTGGCCAAGGTTCCTCTCAGAGCGCGCTTGATTGCGAAAGCCACTCCGACCGTGCATCGTCGCGTGGCCACCTTCTGCGGCATTTGTTAAGTCTTTGACGCTACACTTGGTTGGCGTCGTCACTGCGAAGGGAGGCGCCTCCGTCCCCAGGAATGGGGGCCAGGGATGGTTTCTCACTTCTTGAACCGGTCCGCAAGGCCAAGGTCATCGCGCAGGCGAAGTTGTTTCGGATGACGGCCATTCCTTATTGCAAGCACCTGGTGATTAGATTACAGACGTCGGCCGCCGCCCCTCGGGAACCCGTCAGTGCGTGCTCCGTCGAGGGGGGCAAGGAAAGTCTTGCCTGTGCATGCCCCGAAAGGTTGCGCAAGAACACAAGCGCCTCACACGTGCGTCTCAGCCGCTTGCCGTGTTCAACGCCACTCCTCTCCTCTGTGAATAGGCGAGCGCGTGAGAATATCGCGATACGGTATCTGCAATATAACGTGTCAGTTTAGTAAATTTCTACACTTGCTTGCTTTTTTTTGCATACCTGGTAATATATCCTATGTCGCAGAAATAAGATTGCACGAACTTATTGTGATTGTTTCATTAAATGGTACACTCGTGAATCTTATCGGCAGTTGCGTTGTAGTTGTGCCTCGGGAGTAATGACATTACAAGGACGTGGATTCGATTCGATTGATTATATGGGGCTTAACGTGATAGAACCACCGCATGATCATGAGAGACGCCGTAGTGGAGGGCTCCGGAAATTTCTACCCCTGGGGTTCTTTAACGTGCACCCAAATCTGAGCACATGGGCCTATGACATTTCCGCCTCCATCGGAAATGCAGCCGCCGCAGCCGGGATTCGATCCCGTGACCTGCTGGTCAGCAGCCGAGTACCTTAGCCACTATAGACCACCGCGGCGGTTCCAAGTCGGATGCGAGTGACACAAAAAGAATTGTCGATTGTGGACCGTATTTCGGGCGCCCGTTAACGAGAACCAATCTGTGATGACCCTGCGTTGCTGTCGTACCTTAAAATAAATAAATAAATTCTATTGTCTTGTGGACTTGCATGTCACAGTATTAATTTTCCTCGTTTTCCATCTTGTGTCGAGAATGCTGCCGGACTTGTATTTTACGCAAACTCGGTGTTTTTAAGATGAATGCCTATTTCAATAGCAATGGTTTGGCAACAGCTAATGCTGAATTGGCCTCACCATCGTGGAGGAAAACGATTACGTCGTACCCATTTTGGCTTCGCACGTATGCGAAAATTAATGTTCTCTGGTAACGCAGCAAAAACTGCCTAACCACGACGTTGTGCAGAGTTCTGTCGCATAAGATTGTGTAATTATGCGGCTTTGTACTTCCTCTTGATGTGGCCCTTGCTCGCTTGTGCCAGCCCGGGCTGAGTTGCAAAGGTGTTCGCGAGTTCTACAGTGCGTCCAGGTATATGCCCGTAGGGGGCACTCATATTGTATGTTTGGCTCGAACGAATGCACTCCGAAAATTCGCTCCTTGTAAATGAGTGTTGCTCACTTTCTGTGCAGCACATTTGTAAACTTTTTTTCTTTTTGGCAAATGCAAATTTTCAATCTTTTATTGGTACTGAGTTCGCTGTCATGCTGCCAGCCATAGTACAGAGAGTGGAGAAAAAGGTCACCCCTAACTGCTGCCATTGTCTCCTCTGTGCGGAATGTCTGATGCAAAATAAAAGAATTGACTAATCAAGCTTCGTGCAAAGCGGCTGTGAACGCGGAATAACTACCACGACCATTACTAGTCACATCATGTTACAAAGCATCTTTTTACTTGTGGAAAACTATTTGCGCAGCGGAAACATTCGCGACAGTTTTGGATTTCTGTGTCACCCGGCAAGAGAGAGAATAGAATAAGGGAAAGGGTTAACCAGAAATGGGAGCATCCGGTCTGCTACCCTGCACTAAGGGAAGGGAGAATGGGAAAGAAAGATGGGAAAGAAAGCGAAGAATGAAATAGGCGCGCGAAAAGGAAAAAAAAAAGAAATTGAGCTGGGGCGCTATACCCTGTACGTTAGGCCGGCAAGAGCGTCCGTAATATGAGCGTATCCCAGTGCACCGAATGCGCCGTGAATGGTGATGTGTGTGCTTGTCGTTCGTAATGTCAAATTTGTACCCCCTGGTGGCCGATGCCCGCAACAATGAATGGATGAATACCCCAGTAAATCCAGTTAACACTCCAGTGGCCAGAGAGCGCTAGTGCTCGCTGTGTTTATAAATGCAAGAGCAAATAAGTTTACTACATAACTGTGACCACTAATTTCCCGAAACTGCTGAAGGGCACTCGTTTTTCCCCACAATAGCTCACTTATTGAGTGCTGACTCAGTTCCATTAATCATATTAGGGTCGCCTGTAGTAGACATAACAAGGTATAATTAGGGGACCTTTGTTAATTCGTGAATTATTTTGCAGATTACCACTTGCATTATGTTCGCAACTGCTATCAAGCTTGGTTAGCAGAAATGGTGTCGTAGTTGCTGTTTTTACCTATTTGCGAGCAATTCGTATCACGCGGTATATAAAAATTTGGGTAGATCGCACGACTCTCTACGTAGTCCTTTGTATCTCTTCCGCCTCTGCTTTGTTAGCGATCGTCCGTCGGTGTCTCCTTAAAAGAAACAGCTGGCCCGACTCGGTTGCACGTCGATGGCCCTGCTGGAACACGCACGCACACGCAACGATAAAGATCTTTTGACGTCATGAAAGTGAAGTGTAGGTGGCTGTCTCTCAGACGGTGCGCGAGGAAATTCGAACGCAAGAGCCCCCCCATGTTCCTTAGCTGCTCGCCATCTGCTGTCGATATCAACGTTTTTAAAACAATTGGTCGATATGAGCGAGGTGAGGTTATCTCAATGTGTCTACATTGAGATAAGGTTTCCCCACCCCCTAAGAAAAAAGATAATTACCCCCCCCCCCCCCCCCCGTATTCTAGAACGCCCCTTCACTCAACGCTCCGCATTCACTTGAGAAAGCCGATGGGATCGCCATCTCTAGGCAAGGCAAGTCACTGCATTTCAGCGATAATCTGCTTCCATTCTTGAATGACGCGTCGCCATTTTCAGCCGAGCAGCGGTGCAGTGCGCAACTCTGTCGAGGGAAGGGTGAAAGTCGAGTGGAGGAGCGTTTGTGAATGCGGGGGTACGTGGTGTTTGCGCAATCTTAATTGTTTTTCCTACTACGTGCGTCGCAGTTTTCGCAACACTGCTGTGCTGTCGCATCTAAAGAGAGAGGGATCCGGCGTCGCGTTGGCGCTCGTCTTCCTCGTCGTCGCTGCAACGCCCGCGTTTGCGAATGCCAGACCGGCAGGTGTAAAACGGCTGTTTTGACATTGTTCGTGAATTCTCGCGCGCCGACGCACTCGCTGTCTGGATCCCGTGCGCAGCGCTCGGCCGCTGCCGTCGTCGTGCATGCGAATGAGGCGCCGATGGAATCCGGGGCTGTGCCTCGCTTAGCTGGCTCTCGCGACCGGTTCTCATTTCCTGTTTTGCATATGTGCCTACGCTGCTTCTGGGTTTACCGAGCTGGCTTCCCAGCGGACGTGCTGTTGATATCAACGTTTTTATCTTCCATGCTGCGCATTTCGTACGTACTACTGAAAAAAAAAAAAAAAAAAACACTGAGATGGTAACTTCTGCCGGTTCAGAGGCATACGTATGGTCCTCAAGTGTGCAGAATACACCGCTCTACGCTGTTTGCTAGCGAAAATACACTTATAAAGGCATTTTCTGCTCTGATGGAACGATACAGGCCGTTTAGTGAATAAATCTCGAGTGTTCCTGTGTGCTTATATAATCCTGTAGCTTTCATAATAAACATTTTTTGGGAACTACGTCTGCGAACACTTCTGTATAGCCACTTTACATGCCGTAGCGTGCATGTTCAATGTTCTATGCTTCGTGTTTTGCGTAACTCGGATAAAAAGAAAAAGAACATGAAAAAACTGTGGTAGACTCGGAAAAAAACTAAAGCAAATAGCCACTATCTGTTGCTTTTGAAGCGCGCGCTTAGCTCGCTTTGGGAAGTCGGTGTTTGCATAGCATCATATTGCACTGTGGGTGATTCTTTCAATGCGCTCCATGTCCGGCAGCCAGTATACTTCAAGTTCCGCTATCACGAGGGCCAGTTAAGAACACTGAATATTGGGGGCTAGTTGGTTTCACATCGCCAACACTTAAAACAAGGACAAAGGAAGGTGATGACAACTCAAGCGCTAAAATCAAGAAGGCTCCAGTGTTGTCCCGTTAGGGACCGCGTGTAAGCGTGGGCGACCAGAGGCGCAGCGTCTCAACGACATTTCGAACAGCTAATGCCGGCAAAAGCTCTGCTTTGTCACCGTCGCACGCTGCCACTGCAAGGCGGTACCATCGATACTTATAATACCACTGGTATAGCGCACGCAACCGTCGCGACCTCTGATGGCAACGTGCCATCATGCAACCACTGCGCGGCTTCTACCGCATTATGGTATACTCTGTGCTATCCTTGAGATTGCCCTGCATGAAAAATTGGAAAAAAGACGTGATACCGTCAATAAAGGAAAAAAAAAGAATATCTCACCTTATTCTTGAAGTGTGATTAGGTAGCAAAGTCTCACACAAAGTGGTGCGTTTAAAAGCGAAACCTCCTGAATATTTATTGTAAGGCGTATGCATGCTACTTTAATAGGTCATGAACTTGCTCAGAAGTTTTTAGTACGGTTGTTTCCTCTGCGTTATCTTTCACGGGGCTTTATTTTTTTTTTTGTGGAAGGGGGGGGGGGGAGTCTCCGAAGTCCCGGGCAATATAAGAAATTGCGTCATTGCGCTCATGTGCGTCTTGAATGCAGCTTACCCAATCGTGTTTCGAAATATCTGCACCCGATGGAATGTCGAAAAAAATACGAGTTCGTTTGCGTCCATGTTTAGCGATGGCTTATCGCTTGTTATTTCCGTCCGTGAAGGATTTCGATATTCGCATGCCATGAGGATGCGACGTGCACTGGACGCCGTGGCCAATAGATTTTTTTTTCTTCCTTCTATTGAAACGAGTGGAAGGGCTATTATCTAAACGTGAAGGTACGAGCTGACGTCATTCTTTTTTAACATATATCTCACATACCTTAGAGCTGAAAAAAGTAATTTGAGGGAAAGATAACTTCAAGAAAACAACCTCACTACTTATTTCTGAGCACACCTTACAAATTTTCCAATTCTCTTGTCGTAGAACAAAAAAATATCTACAGAAGAAACACATTATTTCGTATTAACTAGTTGCACTCGATAAATTTGTCAATAATGCGAGACTAGTAAGGACAGCACGTCTCATTTATCTTAACTTCTAAACTTCTCAGCTTTGTTGTTAAAGAACCCGCCGCAGTGGTCTAGTGGCTAAGGTACTCGGCTGCTGACCCGCAGGTCGCGGGATTGAATCCCGGCTGCGGCGGCTGTATTTTTGATGGAGGCGGAAATGTTGTAGGCCCGTGTGCTCTGATTTAGGTGCACGTTAAAGAATCCCAGGTGGTCTAAATTTCCGGAGCCCTCCACTACAGCGTCTCTCATAATCATGTGGTGGTTTTGGGACGTTAAACCACACATATCAATCAGTGAACCCACCACGGTGGTTTAGTCGTTAACGTGCTCGACTGCTGACCCGCAGGTCGCGGGATCGAATCTCGGCCGTGGCGGTCGCATTTGCAATGGAAGCGAGAATGCTCTTGGCCCGTGGGCATATATTTAGGTGCACGTCAAAGAACCCCGTGGTCGTCGAAATTTCAGGAGCCCTCCACTGCGGTGTCTTTCATAATCATGTGGTGGTGTTTGGGACGTTAAACCCCAACAATCGTTATTATTTGTCGTTAATGATTGTTTGCCACCCGGCATGAAACGTCTTTTGCTTGGTTCAGACGTGGAAGCAGAGATTACGTACTTTGAGCTGCCGGTCACGTTCTTACGCGCTGTGGACAGGCGGCTGGTGCACACGTTGTGCCGAGCTCGATTTGCCTTCAAGGTCGGGCAGATGGCGCAAGAGTCGCTTCGCTCTGTGCAGGGGCCGCATTTCCTTGCGCTGCAGCGTTTTGTTGAGCGTTAACATTTTCGAACGAGAATTTTCGTAGTATAACTTCGTATAGCATTTTAAAGGGACCATCACCCAAAATTTAACGCGACAGCGTTAAAGAGTTCGTTTCGCAGAAATTCCGACGTCGGCGTCGTTGATTGTGAGCGAAAAAAAAAAAAAACTCTTTGCGTGACCACGAAATCGAGAAAGACGCAAATAAAATAAATAACAAAAAAAAACTCTGTGTGTGAGTAGGGTTGTTTGCGTGGCAAGCTGTTGTTCTACCACACAGCCACGTCTTTGATTTATTTTTTCTTACATGGTATTTAACACGAGTGTGGTTTACGTATATACACAGCGTACCACATACGTAAGGCCGCTTTGACAAATGTATACAGTGAGCGTTACAAAACAAATTACATACAGCACTGTGTCTAAAAGGGTATTTGAGCCGCACACTTTATGAGCTCTGTAGACCAGTCCGGCTGAAACTGCAGTTGTTCATAAGTCTTTTAGCTGCACAGTCGATTGTACAAAGTGGGATCGCGGAGACACCATTGGTTCCGCATGCCTGTCTAGCATGCGAGTTTTCCATAAACTACGCAGGTTCATTAACAAGAGCATGTCAACTGGCATATCACTGCATTTGGGTGGTACAAGATAATGGATGCTTTGAAAGGTTCAATCCAGTTATTTTTTAAAAGCCCTCTGCATGACGTCCCAGAAGAAGATGCATGGCGTCCTTGCAACTAATAAAGCAAGGTTCTAGTTTCTGGGACTTTACATAGGCGTCAATTAATTGAGGATACAAATATACCTTTGGTGTTTAACCAGACTTCTACAGGTACTGTTTCTGTATGCACTTTGTAGAAAAATGTATTGGTTATTGTTGAAATAGGCATTTTATTCACACGTAATAGCACGCCATGACAAGACAATCATACATATAGCTAGCGATACAATGGGGCCGGGAATATATCCAATACATCATAATATAGATCTTTGCTTGAGTGAAAGAACAAATATTCTTTGGAGAATCTGGCTGTCAGAAAACGAACTGATTCATATACTTTACGCATGAATCCTTGCAAACATGGAAGTGATGCAAAATTAGTTGATATCACTAAATCTGGTAAAACATCCGCGAAATTCACTTGCAACGATGCTCGAAGCAGTGGGTGAGCACAATCACGAAAATATTAAAAACGCCACACCAGTTGTCCAATAAACAGGTGCACCAACCCACGACCGCCTGCGTAAAGGAGGGTTTCGGCAGAAACATAACTCGGCAAGTCATTTATGTATAGTAAGAAGAAAAGTGGTCCCAGGACTGAACCCTGGGGGTCTCCTGATGACACATTGACAACAGACGAGTTTGTGGAACTGAAAGAAACGCACCAGGAACGGTTGTTTAAGAAATTATCAGTCCAGTCAACCAATGAGTCTATGTTAAGAACAGCGTGAAGTTTAGAATGCGCAACAGTATTAAATGCCTTTGAAAAGTTGATGAAAATTGCATCAATTTGGTAACCGGAGTCTAAAGCGTGAGAAATGTCGTGCGAGAATTATACAGATTGAGTTATTGTACTATAACTTTCACGAAAACCATGCTGAGCATCACTTGGAATGTTATTTTTTTCCCAAAAAACTCAATAATATGCTTAAAGATTATGTGCTCTAAAAGTTTGCATGATTGAGACGTTAATGAAATGGGACGATAGTTTAACGCAGACTGCTTACGGCCAGACTTATGCTCAGGAAGAATTTTGGCTAATTTTTCAGATAAAGGAGCAGTGGAGCTGCATAAAGACTTTTGAAAATTACTGTCAAATAGCGGCTAGTCCACTCGGACTCATCCAAGAAGAAAAAAATATTAGGAATGTCATCAGGACCAAGAGATTTATTTCCTAACTTCAAAATTAAGTTCACAACACCGTCCAAAGACAAGGAAATGTCACTGAGTTAGTTGAGCCATGATAAAAGCTAGGGATATATAAGCTCACGATGAAACAAGTGCCAAAAAGTACCAACTCTCGTTGCTCGTATACTGTGTCCTTTTTGAGTGTTAGTACTTTTTGGTGCTTCTTTCATCACGAATTTATACCAACACGTCCAACTGGCAGTCATCCTATATCTAAGTTGTCAGTTGTGAATACCGACGGAAAGTATTCATTGAACGTGTTGGAAGTATAGTTAAAGGGTCACTACAGGGGACGTAATTTTTAACAACTGTATTTGTGACAGCTGAGGCGAGTGAAATATAAGACCAGTAGTTTTTGGGGTTGCTTTTCATTAAATCTTGCAACGTAAATTTGAAATAGAAGTCTTTCGAAGAATTAATTTTGATCCAGAGTTTTTTTTTTTGGCAAGGTAAATTCCTGTATTTAAAGGGGATCGTCGTTTTTTTTCTTAGACGCCTTAGTCTAGAAACACGACGTGACAGGGGAAGTATGTCACGTGATGCCCAGGGAAGCTGGGGGTTTTTCTTTTTAGTTTTTATCGGAACGCAGCGCTCAATACAAGTTGCCACAGTTAAAAAAAAGAAAGCTTTAATGTTAGACTAACGGTGCGTCTCCTAGTGTGTTTAAACCATCTGTTTTAATCCATAATATGTCGAAAAATCTAACAGGACTTTGCTGATTTCCACGGCAATAGCCTGTGAGCGAAATAGATACCCGGAGTGTTGAAGTCACCCAGGCAGATCAAGCTGGAAGTTGATAAGAAGCGGTCGTTCATGAAATGTGTTCGTACAGCTGATCAAAGTTCGATGATGGTGAGCGGCAAATCACGCCAAAGACTTTATGGGAATACTTCCGAAAAAAAAAAATCTTGCACCAAACATATTCGGTATCAGGTGGACTGGGGATAATCGAAAATTTAAGTTTAGACCGTAAAAATAGTGCAACACCCCCTCCCCTGCCTTGACGTCTGTCAGTTCTGACGACCGTAAGCTCTGGAGGCGCTTCGCTGTCATGCATATGTTCATTAAACCAAGTTTATGCTACGCCAGCTATGCGCGGTGAATGGGCCGTGGTAAGATAAAGAAGATTTGGAAACTTATTCATTAGGCGTCTGGCGTTAACGTTTAAGATGCGCAGGGGGCGATCATTCCAGAGGCGTCAAGGAGCATTTAGTGACGTTGATTGGTTTGTGGGGTTTAACGTCCCAAAACCACCATACGGTTATGAGAGACGCCGTAGTCGAGGGCTCCGGAAATTTCGACCACCAGGGGTTCTTTAACGTGCGCCCAAATCTGAGCACACGGGCCTACAACATTTCCGCCTCCATCGAAAATGCAGCCGCCGCAGCCGCGATTTGATCCCTTGACCTGCGGGTCAGCAGTAGAGTACCTTAGCCACTAGACCACCGTGGCGGGGCATTAGTGGTGACCTTGGAAGGGGCTTTTTCTGGGCGAGAATGAACCTTAACGAGGGTATTACTGTCATCGTTTCAGTTGTACCTAACCTCTATATCTATAAACGCATGATCAAAGCTCAAGCGTACAATGGAGCCATTATCCCGAAAGCACTTTGATGCTTCCCATATCATATTTACGCGTGATGTTAAACACTAAGTTTATTGCAGTTTTTAAGGACAATTGTTTTCGTGATTGTCGAGCAGCTTTATGATAATGGGACGTGGTTTATCGGTCTGCTGACATCCCAATCTGTCACACATTTCAGTGTGCGGGCAATCAATTTGTAGATTTCCTTTGAACCATTCAGTGAGGTTAGATATAAAAGAAGGTCGAAGGATTCATCCGGTGTCTCAGCTAGTGACCTTGCAGCAGCAAGTTATTACGGCGAGAATACACAAGTTGGCTAACTTAAGTCGATTAAATGTGCTTTGACGAGAAGAAAAAAAATATCACAGGTTGTATGTAAACACCACGACCACTAATGTACAATAGTACAATTCAATAGTACAATAGTAATATACAATAATATACAATTCCAAAGCACATGTTTTTCTTGTTTTCTTTGTAAGTCTTGGTTCTAGGTAGCTGGAACACCATATATATAGCCGCTACCGGTCTCCAATTGACGCAGTGCTGTTCTGAGCTATATGCAGCACGCCGCGACATCCTTCCTATCCGTCGAGCTCGGTAATGAACAAGGATTGCTTAATGAACTTTTTAAAATTGTAACTCTATCGGAAAATGTTCAATGCGAAAGTTGTAGTGCTTTCTGAGAAGCATGAAACTTTATTTTTTAACTATGCTAGTTGTTTCGTTGTTTCACTTTTTTCAGCCTTTGTTCAAAGTGCGCAAAACTTAAAAAAAAAAAAAAAACATTCTACGTTACTGTTAGCTAACGCGCTGGCGTTTTAGTGCCCTGAAACGTAAAATAGGCGAATGATCGAAGGCTGCTCCGCGTTCAGGGGTAGATTGAACTGGCTATCGGTCACTGTGGTGGACGTGATAGTGATAATAGGGGCGTATTGTTAAAAAAAAAAAAAGCTTAGATGAAAACGTTGCCGCCACGTGCGAATGCGGTACAGTACTAGATGCAGAATTTGACTCAATGTGGGCATTAAAAGAATTTCGAGGGTGACGAGTAAATGAACTATTTATCATCTCCGTCATCCAGCACACTGTCACCCTCGCCCTCCTTCCATCTTGTTGCTTCACTGGCCGTAAAGGGAGGAGGAGGTGCAAAGGACTTTATTGTGAGTTTGGCGAGTTGGTGGGGTGCGCCGATGGCCCCGCCCGCCCAGGTGACGAGCCAGGGGTCGAGAAACCCTGGCGGCCCACTTCGAGGGCGGTATACTGAGCAGCGCGGCTTCTCAGTGCGTGCGAAGGCTTTTGCTAGAGGCTGTGTATACTCGTTACGGGTACTAATCCCTCGGAAGTGGTGAAAAAAAAACAAAAGAAAACAAACAAAAAGAAAGCCTACGCTGCTTTAAACGCTCTCTTATGTGCCGTGTGGCATTTCCCTTTATCAGTTTTTTGTTTTTTTTTCTGAAAAAATTTGTTTTTGTTTCCTCCTTATAACGATAGGTCTCAGGATTTTGACATGCAGTTACTTTTTTTTTCAGATTACCTGCCCCCCTTTTTTCCCCTCGTAATCATTCTGCCGTGAAATGCGGCGTCCTTCAACCTCCCATATATGCAACTGTCCTTCAGGGCAGAATGATAAAATTTATTAACGAGTACTTCTAAATTGGTCTTTTCAAACGAACTTTATAGCAGTGGCTGTAGGTACTTCTACCTTGACGAAGAGTTTCTGTGCAAAGGGCCAGGTGCCTTACTGTCATATTGTTGAAATTTTGTCTCTCTGAGAGTCATTGTAATATGCTAAAGAGATCTCTAGCAGTGTAAGAATAATCGCCCTGTGTGTTTCTGCAAAGCATTACCAAACATATCAGTGTGTCAGTGGGTGAGCTGTATGCATGGGCTTGGCCACTATCGTCAAGTATATATACGCTTAACGCAGTATTGCGCTTCGCGCGTGCCACTTCCACATAGTGATCCATATATATACTTACAACGCGCTTCGCCGAATGGGCCAATGTAGAGTCATTGTTTATGCATTTACGCCCGGCTCGTCTGTGGCTTTCCGTGGCGAGTGCAACTATAGAGCAGTTGTGTGATTACAGTGCGCGGCTATTGCGTTCGCGTAGAGGCGCAGGCCATTCTCCGTCTGCAGCGTGTGTCAGGCGGCGACGCACTCGTGAACGTGCGACGCGCCGTGTGCCGAGTGCGCGTACGGTTGTGACCCGGCATAACGCATGCTCCGCATGCATCCCTGATATCGCACGACGAAGTCGAGTGCTTCTCGTTTCGCGCTGTGCTTTACGCAACCTATATCCGCGGCGGACGCTGGCGGGTCGGCGCTGACTCGACAGGTGTGTCGTGTATGCCGCTGACGATGGTGATCTATTCGAGCAACGCAGGTGGGTAATATCTAAGCAGGTCACAGTTACGTAAGAGCTATATAATGGAGGTTCACGCCTTTTTCTGTCTCTTCCCGACTGGTGGTCGTGCGCAAAATCTGCTGATGGAACTGGTGTGCGGTCGTGCAACCATTTTCGGTGGCCCCATCAGTCGTGCCCGTTTGCATTAAACGGAATGACCAGACTTGCAGGTGGTGGTAAATTTGACCCCGCTCTATATACTTACCTGACTGCAATCTCGGTTTTTGACCTGGCACACGATAACCTGAAACGATTCCGCCTTGTTTCTATTCAATATCCGCAGGTATAGAAATCGGTCGCCACAGGATACAACGAAGACCGTAAAAATGGGCCTCATCACGTTCATGTGGAGAGCGTCGCATAAATAGGTCGAACAAAACTGAGACATCTTGTTTTTTTTTTTCATAATAGAGTGAAGGTTTCATGGTGGGTTCTCGATGAGTGTGAATTTAGTTGCATGTATAAAATTAAATTTGCCCGTTTCTTTTCATTTTTTTTGCTGCATGTTTGTTTTTCCTTTTTTTCTGAAAATAGTTTGCGCCATTTGCTGTTTTCTTTCGGAACGGGAGCATTCTTCGGCAGCGTCGAATATTTTGAACTTTCTTAGCACGGTTCGTTCGTTAACTCCTCGTCATTTTGACGTTGCGGGCGTGGCGGTGATTATTATGCCGAATCGATAGTAATGAATATGTGAAACTACGCGAATTTTCGTTTCTAGAAAGTGGTATGCCGTTAAATTGCACGCTGTACAACTTTCCCACATAAACAACAGCCCTGAGTTTATAATTGTAAAGATAATTCAGAAGTTTCTTTTAACGCCGCGCGTGGACGTTTCCATGGGTGTGAATGATGTGATTGAACGTGTATCAGCGCATTGGACGAGGAGGACGTGGTTCGCGTCGCCCTTATATAGCGACGACGCTTGTGGCGCCACCTAGCAGCGCGTGTCTCGCCCAAAATGCGCTCGCGGGTCGACCGAGCCCCGGGCTTGCGCGCATCGCGGTCACGTCGCCGCGAGGTACGACGACCTGTCACGCTAGGCCGCGCTGCCCCTGCGACCGCGGTTCCTGCATGTGGCTTCGCCAGCACTGAGAAGTTATACGACAGTGTTTGTTTTGAGACGGGCTCGCCGCGGGGTATATATACGCGCTCTCCTTTTGTCGCCGCCCGACACAGCTGCACTTCCCCTAAGTGGATTCGCTCTCTGTGTTACCTAAGTGGCTGCGGCGGCGGTCTGCGACTGAGGTCGCGGGTTCGATACCTCTCCTCAGTAGTCACAATCAGACGGTACTGAAGTCCGCTAGAATGCTCGTTTGCTGATCGAACACTAGGGACATGTTAAAGGTATACTACCTCATAACAGTTTAAACTGGCACCGTGTCCTTTAAAAAACACATTTTCGTTTGTACGGCAGAAGTGGGATAATTACTCCTTCGTTTGTGTACGTGATCAGTAAATAAATCAATGAGAGTACGAAAACCGAGGCTGTGTACAAGTTTCAGCTATAGTATACTTCGTGCTGTATATTTATCCCTGCAGCATCGCGTGGCGCTTTGTAATGGAGGCAGAGCACCTCCATCAAAGCAGTCGTAATATAGTATTTTTACCGAAATGTCTATCGACTGTCAAACAGTGCGAATGCGGCAACTTAGGACAGGGGAGTCTGGTACATAATATCTGAAGAGAAGTCAATGGTGATTTGCTTTCTGCTCTCTTTTGTGAGCTACAGACGTGATTGCTAGCCTTGGCCTCGTTTTTCTTCTTGCATGACTAAACTGAATGGGTCCACCGTTTGATTCCGAATTATGCGCAGCAACAACAACAAAAAAAAAAAAGACGTTATTCCTTCATGCATCGATCGCTCTGACCGCCGTCGCTGTCGACGGAGGCAACTTGGTCGATAACGCTTGGTTTGTGAACTGCACGAAAGTTTTAACCAGTGAGTTTTAACACTCTCCCCTCGCTCGGAGAGTGTGCTGTATAACGGGATGAAAAGGGCGGATTCTGTGCACTTCACCGTAAAAGCGTCGCGAAGACGCAGCAAGTCTGCCGGAAGCGTTGCGATCCGGGTCCATTTATTTTCTCTGCGCTGGGTCATTACGTTTAGCTTATATAAGGTTCCAAATGGCGTCGCGTATATAGGTGTTATTGCACAATCGACTCGCATGAGTGAACGCTGCTGCTCACTCGGCGGGCATATTCAGGGGACCTGAAAGCATACTCGACCGTACGAAGTATAGGCACAATCCGTTGAATCGAGTGCTTGCCAACGTGGGCCTTCATTTAGAAATAATTGGCGCGAATCTGCGTATACAGTGTATGGTGGCGGCTGAAGGTCCCTGTGCAAAGGAGCTGGAAAGCCGGCCTATAGAGCGTGTCCGCACCTTCATGGCAGGATGGGCGAAGATTCGCGCGAGGCGTGATACGAACTGAAAGGAAGGCAATTTGGGTTCTGTCAGCAAAGTTGGAAAACTGCACGTGCGCGGATGGAGTCTGGAATACAGTGGAGCGCAAAAGGATTGATTGATTGCTTGATTGATTGATATGTGGGGTTTAACGTCCCAAAACCACCATATAATTATGAGAGACGCCGTATATAGTAAAGGGCTCCGGAAATTTCGACCACCTGGGGTTCTTTAACGTGCACCCAAATCTGAGCACACGGGCCTACAACATTTCCGCCTCCATCGGAAATGCAGCCGCTGCAGCCGGGATTTGATCCCGCGACCTGCGGGTCAGCAGCCGAGTACCTTAGCCACTAGACTACCGTGACGGGGCGAGCGAAAAAGGAAGAAACACACACACACACACAAAAAAGATAACTATGTGCTAATGCTCTCGTTCTTTTGCACTCAAATATTTTCCGGAATGAACCAACGCGGCCAGCAAATCATTTTATTAAGCGGATGAAAATATATAACTCGTCTTGCGGTGTACTGTGACCATTAAAGTGCATGTTCTGTTCAATTGGCTTGCGTTCTTTTTCTTTTATTAATTCTGAGTGGTGGCATGCATGTTTTGTTCGTACCGATATGGAGGTAAATGTATCGCTTGATCTCACTTTTTTGCACGAATTTGTAAATGTTGAGTAATTAGTGTGAACTAGCGAGTAATTCTTTAGTAATTAGGCTGGCAATTGTACCTCACGTTTTCCGCTGGTGAAATAACCAAGACTGTTTGACAGAAAACTTATTTTCATTCCATGAAGTTACTCGGTTTCGCTAATTCGGTATTCGTGTGAAGCGTGTGCGCACTATTTGAAGCGTTGCGTGTATGTCTACGCGTATGTATTCGTGCTATGTACATCATTTTTCGTGTCCCATTACAGAATGTCTTCGCGAGTTTCCTGACGTATTGTGTATACAACATGACATAAAATTTTTATGAAACATTCGGCACATCTCACGTACCTTGGGAATCGGTGTTATGCGAAACATGCGGATCGGAGGTGACTTTGTTGCAATAATTTATTGAGCGAAGCTTTATGAGGTAACGCTAAGTATAGATGTACAAATGTACGAACAGACATACGTTGAACAGTTGCGTATGTTTTATAGTTGTTTTACAGTTGCGTATAACGATGTCAACAGCAACATGGACGTTAGCCACACCAGAAGCGGTAAGCTGATACGTAGCGCTTGTGATCGCGAGGATGGACACTGCTTTTGGTGGCCAGCTCACTAGGCATAGGTCATCAAACTTTCCAGAAGGAAAGCTGGGTCTTCTTAGTGAAATATTATTAAATAAACTCGAACAGGGCGGTATAGTGACATGGTGGGCATCGATAAGGGTTTGCCCGCTACGTGCATTCCATAACTTCATGCCTCCTCCCACCATATGAAAAAAAAAATGCCGCCATATCCACGAAGTGAATGATGATGAGTGGGCGAAGCTCCGGAGGTAAACCTGGTAAACCATGAATCCTCTGTACATTTTGCCCACTAGATTTTATTACATCGCTCCCCCTAGCGTACGTCGCAGCACTAAATCGAACGATTGCCTTCAACCAATGACACGCGTCATATGTGACATCATTCCTATTTTATAAGATCTCGCGTCTTTCATCAACTACATGTACCGCCGTCTAGTTTATAACATCTTGCATCTTTTGGACGGACGGACGGACGGACGGATGGATGGATGGATGGATGGATGGATGGATGGACGGACGGATGGACGGATGGATATGGCTGTACCCTTTAGATCGGGCGGTGGCTAGCGTAATACTTAGAACTGAACGAGAGGTGGCTACATACAGGGGACGCACAGCCCACGCCTTAAGGAGCTTCGCTCCTAAAAGGTCGGAAACACATCTGGTGTTAACGTGGTTTTTTTTCGTCCAGGAATAAGATGGGCTGAGTCTGAGCAGTGGTGGATAGAAAAATTGAAGGAAAAAATAAAGGAGTGAATGTGAGGTTAATCACCGGGAAACGCTAGTCGAATGTGAAAAGGGTGTGGTGTATTTCATCCCCTTGTCGTGTGGTATGTGCTATATTGGACAAACCGGGAGGTGTTTGAAAAAAAAAAACTTACTAATGGATTGCACGGAATCGCTGAAGGCGCACCCTTCGTCAAATCTGTGCCTACATTGCATAGATATCAAGTGGCACCCATAACTTCGCGAAACAAAGGTGTTGTCCCGGCTCAGAGATTGGACAGCGAGGGAAGTTGCTGAGGCTTTTTCATATATCCTCAAGTATGTCGACACGTGTGTCGCGAAGCCTTCGGTCACATTGCACCAACTAGAGGGGAATTATCTAACGGTCAACCTCTAATCTTTTACGTCACCTTTTTGCTATTTATATTTGTGTTTCCTTCAATAAACTTTCAGTTACTAGTCTGCGCTTGTGTGTGTGTGCCTTCTATGTTTCTTGCCGCTTTTTCACGTAGTTTTTTTTTTGGTGATCATTGAACATATACGGGGTGATTCATTTGGGACTGACCTATTTTATTGGGCCATACTTTCGTGTCAAATTATCCGATATTCATGCGGTTTGCGGCAAAAAATCTAGAACAAAAATTTAATAGACCGCCGCCTTTAAAAAAAGTGCAATGCATAAAAAAGAATGCAGTGCATAAAAACAAAGAAAAAAATTGTTGAGTAAGTCTGAGTGAGCTCCACATTTTTGCCGACCTATATGGTGCTGCCGAAGCCTCTTTATCGCAAGATGAAGTTTAGCAGACGTTCAGCACTTACACTTCACCACCTCGCCCCTATTAGACTCGCCTATGCATTAATGAACAAGGAAGGCAAGGTCACAACCAATATGAATAAGACAGTTGAGGTAGTGGAGGAGTTCTACAGAGATATGTACAGGCGCCTATACACAACCAGGATGATATTGTAAGAATAAGTAATAGCTAATATGAATCTGACATCCCTCCAGTAACGACAGGGGTAGTAATGAAAGCCTTAGAAGGAATGCAAAGAGGCAAAGCCGCTGGATAGAATAAGGTAACATCAGACCATTTGAAAGATGGGGGAGAGATTGTGTTAGAAAAGCTGGCCGCCCTGTATACGGAGTGTCTCTTGACGGGGAGGGTAGCGAAATTTTGGAAAATATACCAACATCATCTTAAACCATATGAATAGGGACGTCAAAGTCTTGAAAATTTATAGGCCGATCAGCTTACTGTCTGTTGTCTACAAACTGTTTATAAAATAATAGCTAATAGAATTAAGACGGCATTAGAGTTTATCAACCAAAGCCTCCAAGCAGGATTCTGCACAAGCTACTCAACAATAGACCATATTCATACTATAAATCAGGTGACAGAGAAATTCGTGGAATACTAACAACCTATATACGTAGCCTTCATAAATTACGAGAAGACATTTGATTCGACCGCGATATCAGCAGTCACGCAGGCATTGCGGAATCAGGGCATCAACGAAGCCTATGTTATCATACGTGAAGAAATCTACACTGGATTCGTTACAACCATAGTGCTTCAGCCCCGCCGCGGTGGTCTAGTGGCTAAGGTACTCGGCTGCTGACCCGCAGGTCGCGGGTTCGATTCCCGGCTGCGGCGGCTGCATTTTCGATGGAGGCGGAAATGTTGTAGGCCCGTGTACTCAGATTTGGGTGCACGTTAAAGAACCCCAGGTGGTCAAAATTTCCGGAGCCCTCCACTACGGCGTCTCTCATAATCAAATGGTGGTTTTGGGACGTTAAACCCCACAAATCAATCAACCATAGTGCTTCATAAAGAAAGCGATATAATCTTGATAAAGAATGGTTTAAAGCAGGAAGACACGATCTCTCCAATGCTATTCACCGCGTGGTTGCAGGGTGTTTTGAGGGGCCTAGATTGGGAAGTATAAGATTTAATGAAGAGTATGTTGGTTACCTGCGGTTTGCTAATGACATTGGTTTGATGAGTAACTTGGGGGACAAATTACAGCTCATGATTACTGAACTGGATACGGAAAGCTGGAGAGTATAGGTCTGAAAATTAATATACATAAAAATGTGCAACAGTCTTGACAGAGAACAGCGCTTTGCGATAGAGGAAGGCGAGACACTGGAAATTGTGAAGGAATATGTCTATAGAGGACAGGTAGTAACGGAAGAGCCGTTCCATGAGAGTGAAATAACTAGAAAGAATAAGAATGTGGTAAAGCGCATTCGGCAAGCATTCTCAAATCATGACCGGTAGTCTACCACTATCTTTCAAAAGGGATTTACATAACAGCTGCATCTTACCGGTACTTACAGACGGAGCTGAAACCTGGAGGCTTACAAAGAGTGTTCAACATAATCTGAGGACGACGCAGCGAGTGACGGAAAGGAAAATGATAGGTGTAAGCTTATCAGAGTGGGCTAGAGTGGGCCAGGGGACAAACGGAGGTTAAAAATGTCAGTCAGGAAGGAGAGATGGAGCTTATAGGCCGGGCAGGTACATGGGTAGCGCATAGGCAGGATAACCGTTGGTCATGAAGGGCGACTGCATGGATTCCAAGGGAAGTCAAGCGCGCGAAGGGGAGACAGAAAGTTTGGTGGTCAGATGAGATAAAAAGTTTGCAGGCATGACGTGGCAGCTGAAAGCACAATGCCGGGTTGGTTGGTGGAACATGGGACAGGTATTGGTTCTGCAGTGGGAGTAGTCGGGCTGATGATGATTCGAATTGGGCCACGATGTTGGCAACCATCCATTTTTTATACGCAACAATAAATATGGCCACAAGTGCATTAGAATCCGCAAACATGAAGATTAGGCAGATCCATGTGCTATACCCATCATTCCCACAATGGCTGACTTTAGTGCCTGAACGATCGCAGTGCCATGCAGAATTACTTTTAGTAAATATTGTAAGAAACTCTACGCATTGGAATAAGGCTCAAGACAGCCGTGCGGTCAGTCACTTAGCTGTCTATTTTACCGTCTACGGCGGGTAATAGAACACAGGCAGATATTCCCGGCGTAGTTAAAGGTGGTAAACTTTTAAAATGTCAGTCGCGCTGATGGATGCGTGTCTTTGTTTGAAACGGTGATCGATGGTGTCGATATAGGCATGGCACGCGACTTCGTGCGCGTGTCTTTGCACGTGTTTTCGGGCTGAGAAAAATATTACTTGAACCAAAATCTGCGTGAAATTTGGTGAACTTTGTAATTATATACGAGAGGCAGCAGTAATTGCATATATCTGAGCAGGGCCATCTTTGTTTTAAGTTCGATGTAAAGAACGGGTACTTGCGTGCAGAGAGAACGAGGACGCCCCATGACCTTTCCCAGTTAATGAGCGGTAAAATAATCTCTGCGCTACTCGCTATCGCGTTATCATTTAGAACAAATTGTTTTGCCGCATTGAGTGGGATCGGCCAGTGTCTTTCGCCCCATAAACCTCGCATTGTTCCGAGAAACAGGGGCGCGCAGTGTACGGCGTGTGTGACCCGGAGCTGTAAAATATGGGAAGCACTCGGGCCCTTTATGAGAATGCTGGAATCCACTTCATAATGAACAGACCGCGCACACTCGTTTTTATTTATTTTATTTCATTTCCCGCTCTATCTTTTGCTTCTTTCTGTTGAGAGCTGTGAGGGGTCGCCGTGTCTTAAACTGCGGTGAGTATTGTGCTTCGTTTCTCCTAGCTGCTGCTGCTGGTTTTGTTATGCCGTTCGTCCTAACATTTCTAGTTTTCATTTTTTACCGTTATTTACTTCTCTTTCCCCTTAGGCTTACAGGGAAGTCATAAGCACGACTACTTCATTCCCTGCTGTGAAGTGTAGGCGGATGCTCGATTTCGGTCGTCTAATCATGGAAAGCAGTCGGTGAATTTATTCCCATTTATCGCCTTTCTTATCCGTCATTGAGCGCATTTGGAAGGTCGAGCGCTGTCTCTTTATGAAAGCGTGAAATGCGACTCACGGTTACCTTCGTCCGCTTGTATTGATAGATTCAGTGATCAGAAGGCATCAGAATGGCTCAGGGAACAAACAGGGACAGCGGATATCTTAGTTGATCACATCAAGCGAGAGCAATGGACCTGGGCCCCGCCGCGGTGGTCTAGTGGCTAAGGTACTCGGCTGCTGACCCGCAGGGCGCGGGTTCGAATCCCGGCTGCGGCGGCTGCGTTTCCGATGGAGGCGGAAATGTTGTAGGCCCGTGTGCTCAGATTTGGGTGCACGTTAAAGAACCCCAGGTGGTCTAAATTTCCGGAGCCCTCCACTACGGCGTCTCTCATAATCATATAGTGGTTTTGGGACGTTAAACCCCACATATCAATCAATCATCATATCAAGCAATGGACCTGGGCCAGCAACGGAGTGCGTTGGACAACCACTCAGAGCGACGGAATGGTCACCAGAGGTCGGGTAACGCAGCCGAAGCTGACGTCAGCGAGTCAATTAGAATCGGCTCGCTTAATATAGGGTAAATTGGAGTTCATCGGGAGAGGCCTTCGATTAGTTCATGTAGTGGGCACAGAAGAGGCTGATATAGAATGATGATATTTGCTGATCAGCCGTAAGTTCGAAGATCACCTTCAGAACGAGTACGCTATCGTTCCCATTCCACTGGAGTGATGTCAACGGGGACAGTGAGCCCTCGTTGTTCGTAGTAACCGAACTCCAGTGTATGTATCCACGCTCTTCTGTTACGAGCGCAAGCACGGAGCATTGCCTTTGACGAGCGCAACTGTTTTCGTAGCCACGTCTCCTCTATGCACTGCGATTGCGCTCATTTTCACCTTGACTGGAATCGACATTAGCTACGTTATTTATGCGCAGTCGTTACGAACCCGCATTCTCTACCACCCCCACCCCCCTCCCTTCTAGGTTTGTGTACTCAGTGTGCTTATCTCGATCTCTGAAACAGGCCTTGCCACCGTTTGCGCCAACTCCGCGGAAGCGAATGTGCCCTGAGCAGCAATAAAAGCTAATAGCGCTTTATCTCCGGACGGGGCATTGACAGACGGTGGGAGGAGCCAAGCCGGAAACTCTGCGCATTGAGCAGCGTGCTTCCTCAGCCGTTACTGCTGCCTCACCTGCTGCGACACTCTGACGGCGTTTACTATCTGAGGTTGTCTCTTCCAAAGGGCCGATAAATCGCTGTCTTTAGTATAGCGGTGCCTGTCGTAGCCATACGCGACGGCGCGCCCTCCGTCCTGTCTTGCCTTCTTCCCTCCACTCTGTGCGGAACATGGCGAGGGGAGCCATTTAGGCGAAGCGGGCAGCACGATGGAGCGCGACGCAGTTCGGACAGACCGCCTCGGGCTTGTGTGTGCACGCTAAAATCTCCGCCGACAACTGATCGCGCAGTCGCGCGCGCCGGTTACGCTTGCTACACAATTCTGTTTCCCCTTTTCTTTCTGCGCTTGGCGGCTGCTACGCTGTCTTGCGTGGACCGTACGTACAAGGAATAGGCCCAAAGGAATAGGAGGAAGAACTTGTATACGTCGGGGGGCCTGAAAGCTTATGGATACACGAACCACATCTCGACACGACTTGTCTGGTGAAGAAGCTGCGTCCACGCTGTCGCTGGGATCTGCAACTGGGGGAAGTCAGCTACAAGAAGATGCACTTCAAGGAAGTGAATACGATTGGATGAAAAATTAGTGCTCACAAAGTACGCATTCGTCCATAATTTCTTTATCAATTTTCGAGCTGTCTCTCTTGTTACCGGTCGAAAGCTGAAAAACAGTGGCACATCCCGGAGTTTTCACGGTTTCGTGCAAGCCGGTTGTCATATTTTAAAGGTGGAACACTTTATTAGTACCCAGGTGGTCGTATGCTGTCGACAATTGGCGTAACGCAGGCAAACACACGTATAAAAAAGAAAAAAGGAAGGAAGCAAGCGGGAAATAGAGAGAAATAAGAAGAAACATAGAAATAAAGACAGAAAAGCGAAAAAAAACTGGACAAAAGAGAAGAAAGAAAGAAAAGAAAGAAAGAAACAAAGAAGGAAAGAAAGAAAAGAAGAAAGAAAAAAAGAAAGCTGCCCAGCTCCGTAATTGACTCATGCTTAACACCAACGGAGCCGCCTGAATTAGTAACATCTACTTTATCTCGTATAGTTCATAGCGCAATCATGCAGTGTGCTCAGTACGAACGTTTCACACCGCCAAAGCGGGCAACCGGCATGAGTATAATCCAACTGCATCGACATCTCGACTAACCAACAGTGTTGCACTACTCATTCTACAAAATCAGTGTGCCAAACTAGATCGTCCGAAAGTAATTTACCAGCTAATAGCGCTCGCTACCTTTGCGAGTCTGAGGCGAAAATGCGGTAGGCCCGTGTGTTCACCCCAGGTGGTCGAAATTTCCGGAGCCTTCCACTACCGCGTCTTTCATAATCATATGGTAGTTTTGGCACGTTAAACCCCACAAGTCAAATCAAACGTTTCCGAGTCTGAAAAAGGACAGACTCCTCCATAAAAATCTGCAAGTTATAGAAAGCTACCTTTTTAGTACAAAGTGTTTCATTGTTGTCGCTTGCACCCTCAGAATGGAACAACCTGCATTTTCATGTTATCTATAGTCTTGCGTTACAAATGTTTTTACACTCTTTTGAGTCTCATCACTTACTCGCCTTGCAAGTATGACACCGCGGCCTTACTTTACTGTGTCAAATACGGCTAATACTAAATATATAGTAAATCAAACAAACCGATTATACATTTTTGCATCCCTTACGTTTTGTATTTTGGTTGCCGAAGGTGTACTCTCGACAGTGTAGTGTTGCATGTTTTCTCTCTCATTGTATTTATGTATTGTATTTTCTTGCCCTCCCTGCAATAATTCTTTCGCTGGATTTGCAGAATGAACAAATAAAATAAAATTTGAATGAATAAACTGGTCACTTTTATATATCTATATTGTGCGGAGAAATACTTTGTTCCTGCCCTATAGATGCAGCTGTGCTTGAAAACATTGCTCGTAAAAGGACTGTAGAGAAAACGTCGACGCGCGCCTTTAGCGAAGCAGATGTTATAATGCACAATACAATGTTGTGAATCTGTACTGTTTAGGAATACGCGACGCTCGGTACCAGGTGAGCTCCGAACTGCAAGCACCCGCCCGTGTTGATCCGACGCAGAAGAATGGCGGCATGATAACGCCATTGGGTTGTGGACAGAGGCTGCCGGCGCTAAAGATGCGGAGGCGGCTCAGATCGGGAGGATGCTCTTCTGGACTGGTTTCTCGGCGCCAGCAAATGCGACGTCCAGAATTGCAGCCGTGCATCGCCACCAACAGTTTTTGTGTCCGTAGCCATGGGCGCACGTAGAGAGAGGAGGAAAATAGGGGCTAGGGATGGCGAAGTCTGCCTCGTATACATTAACTTAATAAGGAGGGAAGGGGGGGATGCTGCGACGAACCCCCCACTGCCTCCCTGACGGGAAAAACTTGCGCATGCCTTTGAGCGTGTTTATTGGATGTACGCTCCCTGGCCAAGGATGCTATTTTTCTGTCCCTACTTCTCCTACCCTTTCCTTAGTATACCTTTTATTCCCTTCTCCCTCATCCCTGTGCCGACATATTGAGGGGACCTCTTAAGGAGATTGAGTTACGGGCGGCACTTTTCGTTTCTTTCCCATTTCATAACCACTTAGAGATCTGACTTCCGTTCCCTCCATTCGAAGCCAGCGAAGCACGGAACAGCTCCGTCGTGTCCGAAATTGACTGCCAATAGGTCATATTAGCATTTCGCTCTTCGCAAGTCTAAATGTGGCTTCTTTATTGGGTTCTTTCGGCTTGCCATCGGCTGGCGAAAAAGCTTTGTCCGCGCTCTCGCCGGGATCCGCAACTCAGGGGTTCGGCTATAGAACATACAGTACAAGGAAATCAATGGAACTACATAAAAATTAAGGCAGCTGTAATGGTGCCAATAAGCCTGAAGTAAGTGTGGAGCCTGTTCTGTCTCTCTTCGCTTTTCCCTCTTTTCCCCCTCCACCCATTCTTCTCCTTTTCAGTATTTCTCAGTGTTTTCTCTCTTCATTTTTTCCCTTTTCTTTCTCTTTCCGATATTTCTCGCTTCCTTTCTGTTTAAGTTTTTTATACGTGGTTTTTATTGTCGTGTTTCTTTAGCCTTAGTAGAAGTTTCTGCGCTTAATGTAATTATCGACACGATCGAAGAGCGAGAGGAAAGAGACTTGGCCTTGGCGTGAGCGAGCGCTCAATGTGGTACAGTTGGTTACGATATGTGTGGTTCTGCCTGCGTGAAAATCACCATCAAGGCGCTCCAACAACAATAGGAACAAATTTATATTTGTTTTAATCTACTACTTTTTAATGAGCCTTAGTCTCGGGCCTCAAATTTTGTTTGTGCGAGATAAGTGAGAATCTTTAAATGTTAAATATGTAGCATCGTTCCAAATGACGACTCGATGGCAAAAACTAAAATTGAACTTGATAACATATTTCCAATCCCGAACTTCTACCTTCTACATGCCTCATAAGCTTGTTAGAAGACTATCTACTTCAGCTGGGAGTTGTTCATGTAATTGCATCTGATGCATCCATGCGTGTAGAGAAAGCGTGTGTTGGTATTTCCTCAAGAAACTTTATCTTAGTCGCTCTTAGTGTGTCTATTATCCCCCTGCTGTTTGAAGCAGAGCTGCTTGCCATTATTTAAACCCTTCGAAAAGTTTCAGTGAATGTTTTGACAATAGTCGTAGTAACTGATTCGCTCTCCATATGTAAACTTATAGCTTCAGCGACTTCTTCAGTTTCTCAAATTCGAAATTGCATTTACTCCATTTATTCCTAAAAACTTGTCTACAGTGTGATTGCTTTGGGGGACAGGCCATCGTGGTATATTTTTAAGGTATCGGGGCTAGTCGACAAAAAAAAAAAAAACAGTGAATTTTTCTCAAAATATCACTTTTTGGTGTTTGGTGAGTGTTACAAGCTGCCACTCTAGCGTCGCCAGCGTGATGTCGGCGACGGGAACGACAGCAGGTTAGTTCGTTCCGTACGCAAGCAGAGACAGTGAAGAGATCAGAGACGTGAGAAAACAAAACTTTAATGATATTGCAGCACACGGGGTCTAGTACAACACTTCAATACAACTAACAAAATACATCAACACTTGATACAACAAACAAAAAAATACATATAGAAACAATAAGTCAGCTTACGAGAGAGAACTATTACAAACTACACAAACTAACAACCATAGAACTACGGAGGAGAAAGTTCGAAGATATAAACAGGTGAAGGCATACGTGTGATGACCGGCAGCGTTGCGTCCCCGACGATCGGATGCGAGAAGTCGAAGAGAGTTCTGGCACGACTGCGATGTCGGCGGTGTTGCAACGCTGGTGGCTCCGGGAGGCTAGTGCTTGCAGGTGACCTCGGGCAGGTTGAGCTAACTCGAGGCGAAGTCCCGATGTCTACGTTGCAGACGTTAATATCGCGTCACAACTAGACGAACGGCGAAGTTTAGGTGGCCAGCCGATACAGAGCCACACTAAAAACTTCTAGAAGAGATACTTGTTGATCTGTTTCTAAACCATGTTGGTCAGCGACTAGCCTGCCTAGCAGGGCAAAATCCTGCGCTTAAATCCCCCTCGTGTCCCCTCGCTCTCTTCCTTGGGGACAAGAGACCTCTACATGGGTCCAATCATGCGCGTTTCATTGTTGGAAACTCCGCCCCAAAAATATACTGACCCCACCCCTTTTTAATTAGGAGAGGGCCCTCAACTAGCGAGAGTGACAACCTGTTGGGGTGCTGTCATACGGCTTGGCCACCAGAAGTTTTCCCGTGGGAACGGTCAGACTGTTTGGCTCTCAGCCGGTGCGTCCCGTAGTTTAAATGTTGTTCGGGGTACATCGCGGCCTTCCACGACCCTGCAGGCGCCGCCGTAGGGACAAAGGATCAAACGTCGGCGGCGACGTTCGAAGAACACCCCATTCTGCACTTCCCGGCTCTCTTTCATGCGCCCGCCGTTCCCGCCGATCAGCGGGGTAGTACGGCGCCCGTTAATTGCCGTGACGCCGAGTCGCAAAAATGGCAGTCCGTGACAGTAAGGTTAAATGCGCAATTCATTACCCATAATTTTGCTGCTGAATGTTTCTGTTTACGTTTTTTAAATGATACAACCAAAAATGTTGGACCACCCGTCACCTACGAAATCGAAACAGAAAGAGCCAGTTTAGCCTGCATCCTAAGATTAGCTTGATATGTAGTATTTTGTTGGTTATTTAGCAAGCATTTCAAGTGCGAACGCGTAATAGGGCTGTTTGTCAATTTCAATCATTTAAGTCACAAACTTCTCACCAGGTGAACGCGTAACGTGGTACATGAGTGTTCACGCTCAAGGAGGAGGATACAACTTTATTAAAAGAGATTTCATGGGTTTCGAGGTGGCCGCTTGTCTGCGGTGTCCTCTTGTGCCCATGCAATGACTGCTTTCTGCAGTTTTTCGTCGGCCGACCGTATTAAGGTCTCCCATGTCGTTTCGGAGTGAACTGGCAGAAGCTCTCTGGGTGGGGGAAGGCCCTCGCATTCCCAGAGGATGTGACTTTGGTTTGCTATGGCATATTTGTCGCAATTTTTGCAAGTTGAGTCAACCTCTCCACCTGTGAATATCGCTAAGCGGTGAGGAGTGGTTAGGCTGTTCGTTTGAATTCGGCGGAGGATGGTGGCCTGCGCTCTCGTGAGGTTGCTGTGCGGTATGGGATATGATCTCCTGTCATCTTTATACATATTTGTAAGTTCGTTATAGGAGGTCACTGCCTCTCCTATCGGGGAGCCCGGTTCCAATGAAGGCGCGACCCGGTTTGCTAACCCTCGGGCCACTTTATGCGCTTCCTCGTTACCGGGGTTTCCCGAGTAATCGGGGACCCAGACCACATTGATTTTTATTCTATCATTCTGATTAAAGTTTCTCAGGACCTTGGCTGTATTTAGTCCCACACTTCCCCTTACAAAGCTGAGAATAGCGCTCTTAGAGTCGCTAAGGACAGTGTGGGTAGTTGGATGCATAATGGCCAGCGCTATGGCCATTTCTTAGGCCTCTTTGATTGATGCGGCTCTAGTGGAAGCCACATTTACGATTTTAAGTTCTCTGTCCACGCCACTCAGGGTGTATGTGTTGTGTCCCTGGTTGGCGGCATCGACGAAGACCGTGGTTTGGTCTTGCTTGTGCTTTTCACTTAGCCTATCTGCTCTGGCTTTTCTCAGCGTCGTGTCTGCCTGCCAGGGTGTTTTTGGGTATTGGTTTGATCTGTAGGTAATGTCTGATCGAGGGAGGTAGTGGTGCTCTACCTCCCGTGGTGTGTATGGGCTGAATTTTCAGTTTATGCAGGATGTGTAGTCCCGTCATCGTGTTTGAAAGCCGTGTTATTTGTGCTGTTTTGTGTGCTTCGATCAGCTCTTCTAGGGTGTTATGCATTCCAAGTTGGAGGAGCTTCTTGGTGCTGGTATAAACAGGCAAACCTAGGGCCCATTTATACGCCTGTTGAATTATAGCTCCAATTTTATCTTGGTCTGATTTCCTGATATGATAATAGGGGAAAGAGTAGACTATGCGGCTGATTAAGAAGGCCTGAATGAGTCTACACAAGTCCATCTCCTTCATGCCTCTGTCCACCAATTTGTTTGGCGGTGTTCTGCAATTTTGCGAGGGCCATGGTATTTTGTGTGTTATGTTGAATGAGCATACACAGCACTCTAATGGTCAGAACCGGAGGAACCGGGCCGCTTTCCAACATAATTTTTATTGGTGCTTGTTGTTGGGCGTCCGTGCCTGGAGTCTTTTTGGCTTTACTTCTAATGATTAGGAGTTCGGATTTCGAGGGGGAGCATGTTAACCCGTTGTGTCTAACATACTCTTGTACAACGTTGGCTGCCTCCTGTAACGCGTCATTTATCGCACCGTCTGAGCCACTGTTCGTCCAGACAGTAACATCGTGTGCGTATATGGCATGTTTGATGTGTGGTATCCTGTTCAGCTGTTGTGGTAAGTTCATCATGGTGATATTGACGAGTAGGGGCGAGAGGACGGCACCTTGCGGGGTTCCTCCTGTGCCTATAGCGTAAACTTTTGACCGCTCACTTCACCCAGTTGGATGGTGGCCGTTCTTTCTCTGAGAAAGTCGGAAATGTAGGCAAACGTTCTTTCGCCCACGTTCAACTGGGATAAGCCATTTAAGATGGCCTGATGCGCGACATTGTCAAAAGCTTTACTGACGTCCAGGTGGTCCGAGTGGCTCGTACTGGGCCTGGGTCAAGGATGTCTTGTTGCAGTTGAAGCATAATATATGTGTTGATAGACACTCTCTGAAGCCGATTAGGGTGTCAGGTAGCAGATGCTTTTTTTTCAATGTAATTGTTGAGTCGGATTAATATGATATGCTTTATGACCTTGCCTAAGCAGGAGGTGAGAGAAATCGGTCGAAGGTTTCCCAGTTCCAACTTCTTGCCCGGTTTCGGAATAAAAATGACGGTAGCATGTTTCCAGCTATTTTTTCCATCAGCCCAGTAAGTGTTGAATGTTTAGTGATCTGGCTGATCGAGTGGTCATCTAAATTTCGGAGCATTTTGTTTGTTATTCTGTCTTCCCCCGCTGCGGCAGTGGTTTTAATCTGGTTGAGGACTGCTCTAACTTCAGCTTCGTCTATATCGCTATCTAAAGCTGGATTGATTTCTCCTTCATATTTAGCCGGAGTGGGCATGTCCGTGTTGGTGTTGAAGTATTTGCTTTGCAGTTCCCGTGTTAGATCATTCTCCTCCCCAGGATAGGAATGAATTAGTTTCTGTAGGTTCTTACTTGCGTTAGATTTCGTTTGTTCGGGATCTATCAGATGTCTGAGTAGAAACCAGGAGTTTTTGTTAGCTAATTGGCCATTGAGCCGGTCACACATTTGGTGCCAGTGTTCTCGACTCAACGATTGTGTATAATTCTCTACTTCTTTGTCGATTTGAGCTATCTTCTTTCGTAAGGTTCTGTTGTGTTTTTGTGACATCCATCTCTTCTGAATACTTTCCCTAGCCTCCCACAGGTGTATAAGCCGTGAGTCAGGGGCCGGGTGATCCTCCACGATCTCGGCTTCAGTGGTGGCCCTGTTCGCGTCTTGGATTAGAGTGGATGTCCATTCTTCCAAGTTTGTGAGTTCTGTGGGTTCTATCTCATTTCTAATGTCTCTGAAAGTGTCCCAATTAGTATGCTTCACTCTGAATTTTCCTTTCTTTATTTTACTGAGTGGGAATGTGGTGGCTATGATGTAATGATCGCTGCCTGCATTAGTTTCTGTGTTTTCCTATTTGGCGAATTCCATGTTTTTGATGAATGTTAGATCAGGTGATGTGTTTCGACAGATGCTGTTACCTACTCGGGTGGGACGCTCGGGGTCTGTGAGGAGGGTTAAGCCCAGCTCCTATGAGGTTGTCCATAGGCTGGTCCCCTTCTTGTCACAAGACTTATAGCCCCATGCCGGATGGTGAGCATTGAAATCACCTACTATGATTAGTGGTGAGCTTCTGGCATGTTTCTGCGCCGTTACAATAAGCTCAGAGGCGACGATGCCTCTGTTTTTTGGTGGATGATATGCGTTTACGATGTACAGGGTGGGGTAAGTTTTCTTCTTGGCGAGGATTTCTACAAAGTTGTAGGCTATATAGCCTACAACTTTGTAGAAATCCTCGATTGCGAGATCTATCGCGTTACCCAGGTGGTCGAAACCCCAGGTGGTCGAAATTTCCGGAGCCCTCCACTATGGCGTCTCTCGTAATCATATGGTGGTTCTGGGACGTTAAAACCCACGTATCAATCAATCAATCAATCAATCAATCAATCAATCAATCAATCAATCAATCAATCAATCAATCAATCGGTTATCTCTCATAAAACACGCGCTCCGCCTTGGCCCATAATTTCGCTTAGCTGATTTTGCCTTCTTCTACGGGCCGGTGCACATGCGGTCCTCTAGTGTGCTGTCTTTGCGCACACGCGGCGCTTCGGACGAACGAACTATCGATGCTGGCGTTCGCGCGGGCCCTGTTGCGTCTAGCGTGCTCGCGCATGCTGCTAGTTGCGCACCATACACTTGTTTGTGTCGGGATACGCCGCCGTCATGAACGGCCGCCCAAAGCGCCCCGTGTTCCTGGTCGCGCCTTTTTCCGGAGCTCGAGCGGGCGGAAACGCGGCTTGCGCGCGTCGAGTGCACAATTGATGTCGCAGCTGCCGAAACATCCGCGCGTGGTGACGTCAAGGAGTGCAGTTATCGGCGCGGGAGTACGGCCGTGCCGTACAACTATACTGCGTACAGCGTCTCTGTTATGCTTAATCTAGGCGCAGTGTCTGTTTACGACACGCTCCGTTTGGCGCATTGGGCGGCTTGATATATCGCTTTACGTATAAATGTTTTGGCCACGCAAAGGCTGGGTGGTTGATCTCTCTTGTCCCATGCACAAGGTCCTAGTTATACCGTCTCGAATAGTGAGCTGTTTCCTTCAATGTGGATGACTCTATGCGTGTGCGTGCTGTACCGTTACGTCATTTTAGAACGATGGGGTTATTTATGCAGTTGAAGCGCCGCCATTATGAGGAGAATGTTTGCGTCACGGATTCACTCGAATTGAGCGTTTGTTTCGCAAACAACATACTTCGGTACAGTTTCGCTTTCGGTTTATTACTTCCGCTTTGAAGGCGAATCTGTAGCCTCGAATGACTTCTTTTCCTCGTCGTGTCTTGTGCTAAAACATGCCATTTCAAAGCGATGACACTTTGCATCTGCCTAGAAAACTGTTTCACTTAACGCTCATGCTGATTAGACCGTTCGCCGTTCAAAACGCGCGGGAAAAATCAGGAGCGCGAAATGTGTCTACCGCGGCTTATCGTGTCGAAGGTCGAAGTGTATAAGGCTTGCTCCGTTGTCCCAACTCTTATACGCCGGCCATTACCGTTCGGGAGGCAGTTCTGCACGTGCGACGACTCGTGCAGCTTGCCTGGGTAAAGGTTCGGTGCCGTCCATTATGCGGGCTAATGCCCCTTATTTTTTTTTTAGGTGGCGAATCGGGAAGTTAAGTAACGCGACTTTATATTCTGCCCATGTCACTCCTTTATTTCAGCCTTAAGCTTCTCGTCTCGCATAGGCGTCGCAGTGGCAGCCTTGTACGGGTCTTAATCTTTTTAGCTTTAGTGTTCGCGAAAGTTGTTGTTTCAGTGACACATTTTGTAAGCGTATACCGAGTGCGCCTCTTGACACTTCATTCGTTTGATGAGTTCATTGACTGAAATGTCGAGCTTTTTCTGTGAAATGGTGCTGTATAAATAAATGAAATGGAACGGCGCCGTGGATTAATTGGACATTGTCGGCATAAATAATCGGTCTTCCGTAGAGAATAGAGGGTTGACATCCCATCTCTTATCAGGACGCGCATACCAGTTCTGATTGAAGAACTGTGCGATTCGAAAGTAATGCATGCCTCTGCGAGCTTGGTATGTGGCACGTGACTCGGTTCAAGGCGCAGCGGTTAGCGTTTCCTTCTCTTTATATACGTCAGACTCAGCGCAGGCGACGCTGCGAAAAACGCCGCCACCAGCGCCCTCATCGCTGCACTGGCCATAACTGGGTATAATGCAAAGATAGCCGCCCGCAAGCGAACGTGCATAGGCCCCCTTCTTCCGGTGGTGCCGAGGCGTGGTGTACTGAAAATCAAGGACCTGGCAAGCTTTATGTATGCTTTAGAGAACTCACACGGTCAGAATTAATCCAAATGGCGTGCCTTACATTTATTTCGTACGATTTCACACGGAACATATATTTTTTTTGCGTCTTATCGAACGTCTGTGAAGCGCGGCTAGATTGACGTAAAGCAGAAGACATTATTCGCTTGAAAACAGCATATTCGCACTATCAAATAACCGGACTTCTGTTTCGTCATTGTCATGCGCATGACCAATCGATGAAAGTTCTGTGCTGGACTTCTACATTTTTATGCTGTTACTCAAGAACAAGTCCGTACGTGGTAACAAAAGCGTTCGCAGCGAGCGACAAAGCGCTGTCAGCCACGTAGCATATTCCTGACTAAACTTATCAACTGTCCTACTTTTCACGGCGAACTGAATGAGAGATAAAAATATGTATGCGTATTCATTCATGCACGATGCTAGCAGTGCTACTGAACTTATCGCACAGGAATACGAGCTTCCTCTATTTTTTGTATCTAGATAAGCAAAAAAAGTAGATACTTAAAGTAGTTGTCACGTGACAGCGGGAAGTAGTAGGCATCATGATCAGCCTGACTATGCCCACTGCAGTGCAAATGCCTCTCTCATGTTCAGCCAACCAAACTGGTCCTGTGCTTTATGCTTCTTAATCTCATCGGCCTACCTAACTTTCTGTATCCACTTCGTGCGTTTGACTTCTTTTGAATCCAGTCAGTTACACTTAATTTGATTGATTTGTGGGGTTTAACGTCCCAAAACCACCATATGATTATGAGAGACGCCGTAGTGGAGGGCTCCGGAAATTTCGACCACCTGGGGTTCTTTAACGTGCACCCAAATCTGAGCACACGGGCCTACAACATTTCCGCCTCCATCGGAACACTCCATCAGTTACACTTAATCACCAGCGGTTATCCTGCGTACGCTCTACGTGTACGGCCCATGTCCATTCCATCTTGATTTCAACTGTGATATCCTTGTTTGTTCCCTGGCCCACTCTGCTCTCTTCCCATGGCTCTTAAGGTTGTACCTATCATTTTCTGTTCGATCGTTCGCTGCGTCGGTCTCTATTTTATATTGAACCCTTCTTTTAAGCCTCAGATCCAGGTTTCTTATCCGCACAGGTAAGTACCGGTAAGGTGCAGCTGTTATTGATAATTTTGCATGCGAGGTTTAAAGTCCCAAATGGTGCAGCTGTTATATACCTCCCTCTTGAGGGATGACTTATCTCGAGCTAAACTTGTGCAAACAACAACAAAGTGCGAACGCACAGACCCAGGAAAGGACTGCTCCCTTTCAATGGCAGATTGCGTTTCTCTCACCAGTAATAGTAACGTTTGAAGGGTTTAGTGCACCGATTCGGCCGTGAAGAGCGTATGCATTACCAGTTAACAGGTATTCGCCGACGATCGGCTGTCACCGCCCACTCTAAGAAGCGCTGCTGTGTGCATTTGTATACGCGCCGCCGACCGCCTCTCCACCGTGCTGCCACTTGCAGTAAATACCAAGCTTTCGGCATTGCTTCTTGCAAGACAGGTCATTGCAGCCACTGCAGGCATGATGCCGCCTGGCTACGAAAAAAATAAAAAAAAATCTCTACGAATTTTGAGACATAGAGGAAAACACCATGTGAATGACGACTAATAATAATTATTGCTGTGATTTAGCGTCCCAAAACCATGATATATTATAAGGAACGCCGTATCGGAGGCCTCCGGAAATTTTGACAGCCGGGCGCGGGGTATACCTTAACGTGCATCGAAATCTAAGTACGTGGGCCTCAAACATTGCCGCCTTCATTGAAAAACGGGGCTGCCGTGGCCCCGATTTGATCCCGCAACCTTAGGGTCAGCAGTGAATACCATAAATGCTAGACCACCGTAGCGGCGTATGAATTATGACTGACGAATTAGTCTTTTCAAGTTTTTTTTGTATTTTGACCCTAAATGACTCAGTAAAATTTCCTTGAACCGTCTGCGTTAAATATGTAAGTTCCTTATAATATATTGTGATTTATTTTGTAACACGAAAATGCTTTGTGCCGGAATCTATGAAGACTTCAGCGACGTATGTCGTCGCGGATATGACGTTGATAAAATGGGCCCGATCAATGAGAAAAAAAATTACCGCCCAAGCACTTCAGCGAAGGCTGAAACGTGCGGCGGGCGTTTTTTGGTTGTTCTTGCACCACATGTGGTTTAAGACGTCGCATCCGAAGCCAAAGTGCCGCTGTAGAAACTCCTGCTAAAAGCAGGAGATGGACAACGTCACTCACAACGTAGCCAATGGCGCGCTTGCTTGGGTACGACGCTGAGAATTACATAACTGATAGGACAGCCAATGGAGACCGCTCGTGACACCGCTGCTGGACAGTTTTAGATACGAAACATATTAAGGTCGAGCTCAATCCGGCGTGACCACATTTACTGTGCATGCGCGTCCGCTCCTCCCTTTCCTCTCCTGCGCTTCTCTCATTCGCCTCGCAACGTCGACGCAAGGAGCGTCTGCTAACCTACGCTCGACCCCCCTCGCAACATTCATCCCCGCGGCATTTACACCCCCGAATTGTGCAAGCACGCCCCCTCTCTCTCTCCTCTCATACGCTCCCCGCTCTCACCTCGCAACGCCGACGCAGGCAGCGTCTGCTTGCGAGTTTCTTGATTGAAAAAAAACCTACTGCTCGCGCTACACATCCGTTCACTGGCCACTCCGTATATATAGGCACTGGATCTTCACCTCCAACGTATACCTAGTGGCGGTGGGAGATTTGTTCTGTGCGTTGTTGAACAATAAAAAAAATCACAGCATATCCATGGAGTGAATGCTGATAAGTGGGGCGAAGCGTCCTTCAGCCTGTCCGTCTGTCCGTTCGTTCTTGCTTCCGTCCGTCTGTGCGTCCACCTAGTGAACACTCCAAGTACCGCAATCTCGCATCCTCTGTGGCATATGCCCACTCTAGAGCTGGTATGTGCCAAGCGTGTCACGCCGCTTTACAGGGGATATTGATCGACCCTATAAGGAGCTTCGCCCCTAAAATTACAGCGTATCTACTGAGTGAATGATGATAGGTGGGCCGTCTGTCTGTCTGTCTGTCTGTCTGTCTGTCTGTCTGTCTGTCTGTCTGTCTGTCTGTCTGTCTGTGTGGATATGCTGTGCTCGCTACGCCGGAGGGATGGACTGCCATAGCCCGTAGGGAGCTTTGCCCCTAAAATTCGCAGCGTGTGCGTCAACTAAAACAGACCGCGGGTCTCAGGGTCTAATCGGAGTGTTCTATCTCTCATTGCCCATTAGCAGGGATTGACATGTTCCAGTAGGAAACACGGGTGTATCACTGCTTGCTGTGCGCCTCCCCAGGTTTCTCTCTTGTACAACGCCGCGATGAGCGTCAGCGCCATCGTCACCGTAAGCGTTAGTGCCCGCTGCTTCGCATCTACACATAGTTACCTTTAGCGGCAGTTACCTTTAGCACCGCTGCGCCCGACATGGACCGCAATATAGCTTGCTGCCAGTAGAGACAGAGCGCGTCATCAGAACGCGTCCGATAGCAACTGTAGTTTAGTTGGTATCGGACGCGTTCTGATCATAGCGCGTCCGATACTAACTAAACTACAGCGGCGACCGTCGTGCGGTTCACTTAATGAGGTATTTTTCATGTATGTAAACCTGGTAGCGTTGCCCGCTGCGGTGGACCTGTGGTCACGGTGCTCGGCTGCTGATCCGAAGGTCGTGTGTTCGATGCCGGACACGGCGGTCGAACTCCGATGGTGGCTCGCGTGCTGTGTGATTTCGGGGCACGTTCGGAAACGCCAGGTGGTCGAAATTTCCGAAGCCCTGCACTACAGCATCCCTCATAATAATTATGTCGTGGTTTGGGGACGTCTAATCTCAAATAATATTATTGAACGTGGTGGTGTTAGCGAGCGCCTCATCTGCGGCGCTGACTTCCTCCGTCGACCAAGTGCCGACGGCCTAAGGAGGAAAAGGAGAATAAATTTCAACCTCTCATCATGTATGTTCGGGTACGTGTATATGTAAACGTGCAAATGCCCTCTGCACCGGTTATTCCAATGGCTGTATATATATATATATATATATATATATATATATATATATATATATATATATATATATATATATATATATATATATATATATATATATATATATATATATATATATATAGCAGGCATTGGAACGAAAGCAACCAAAGCATGCATCTGTCCCTCTGAGCAGTGCTGCTGACAGATTAAACGCACATTTATTAAATTGTCTTCGTTGCGGCATCACCAGGCAAAGTTCCTAAATGGATCATTCCATACCGAATGGATGACCGCTGTGCTGCGTCACTGTTCTTTTTATGTCATGAGCGAGTGGGCGTTCCAGGGGAATTTTTCCACAGGCAACTCGACAACGGATCGCCGCGCAACTTCTCGTTTGACGTTTGCGGCCGCCCGTCAATTTTGACCCCCCCCGCCCGAAGCAGCTGGCCCTCCTCCCTCCACGCAACTGCGAGCAGCGGCGCACCTAGGCCTCTCGGCACGGACGGCGGCCGAGCGCGCGTCGTTTTCGCCGTTGCGAGAAAAGAGGTCGAGGCAGGCCGCGTCATGGGCGGCAAAATAGCGTCACTGCCGGCGTAATGGAGCACGTGTAAACACCGAGCCGCTCCCGGCTGTGATTAGGGCAGCGACGCGTTGGTCTCGTTTGGCGGCAATCCTTCTCCGGCGAGGTGCGTGCTGCACCTCGTCGCGCGTTTGCTGCGTTTCGGGGCCCGTGGGCATTTCCTTTTGCCCATGTATGCATACATGTTCTGACTGACAAGTTGCCGTGTGTACTTTCGTTCGCTTTGATTCGCTTGTATCTTTCCCTTCTTCGAATATTTACTTCCCGCTACCATGGCCTGCGATGGAGACAAAGCAGATTGGGCGACTCGGTGAGGTTCCATGATGAAAATATAAAACAGCGCTTCAGCGCAGGACACATGAAAGCAAGGGGGACACAATGCGCTGAACTTGCAATTGGTTTCACTCATGTGATGCAGTTGAATTTAGCCGTAAATGTATTTCGCAATAGCAAGCCGAATGGTTTCTTTTTTGCCTGCGCAGCGTTACTCCCGTTTTTTTTTTCGAGCGGCCGCTGGTAGCCTCAAGCTGGTCGGCATTTTTTTTTTCGTTGTAATGCCTTGCTCACAGAAAAAATGCGGACCGATTTCGAGATTCTGCGACACCGGGCGCCTACTCTCAACGGAGAAGAAGCTGGCTTTAAGCACTTTGCTCGTTGTCAGTCGGGCGGTTGGTCAAATCATTAACCGTGTCTAGGAACAATCGTCTTTGTTGTCGGCGCTCGTAGAAGGAAAGAAAAGTAATAGCAAACAATGCAGTAAACACGGGGACGCTGTGTACGGGAAAAAATACGAACAAAGTAAGCAACAGTGTAAGGACGAAAATTCTGAACATTGGGTTCAAAATACAATAAACACAACGCGAGAAATATCTAACGGCAATATTAAAAAATAAAACGAAATGATAACATTTATAATAAAAATAGTGACGTATAAGCATAATAAAATCCGCTGGGGCTGTGCGTGTCGCAAAGCGTTGAATGCGTGCTTCTGTAATAAAAAACCTATGCATGCACCCATATGTAGTGACTCTTCAGCAGTATATATAGTATGATAGTTTTCGCGCATTTTGGCTCGGTCCGAATAGCGAGGCAATTTTTACGTTATATTTTCATTTAATGTAGGAGCATGCATTTGTACTGTTGTTAATGATACTTTCGCCGTCGTCATTGGTCAAGAGCACCTAAAGGCGAAGACGTCGGCCGTGTTGGCGATTGGCGCTCGATGTGTACGAGCGTCTCTTGCGTCACGTGGGCGGACGGCGTTGTTGCTGTGCCCGTCATGTTTGCCCCCCCCCCCCCCTCGTCGCGTTGCCTGCAGCTGCGCAGTGTAGATGTGCAATCACGTGACGCATCCCGACTGAGAGAAGAGCCGCTTGTGTGCCTCCTAATTCCGCTTCAACGAAAGGGCACAATTCGCGCGTAGTAGAAATCGAATTATGGTGTCGCGGCACGCATGGTTATGCAGCTCGCCTTGTGGATATGTCCGGATTGTTTTTAACCACGTGTGAACACGCAACACTTTTTTTTTTGCCCCGTCGAAATGCGCTCTTTGCGGCAGGGGATTTAATGAAATGGCGACCTATGTTGCACGGTAGCATAAAACTACTGAGCGAGTGCGGCCGACAAAAGCTCGTAAGATGGCATTAGGTCTGTACGTTTAATTAGCTTAATTATTGATTTTGTATAAATTATGGATAAGATGCTACATTTTCGTTTTTTGGTTTCAGTATTGGTTTTTCATATTGCACATGGAACAGTGTGTTGATTTTCGCCTCATATCAGCTGTACTTCGCGAATGTGAACGATCGTTTGAGTTAGTGGCTATAGGTGGCTGGCTTGCGATATCTCAAAGATAGCAAACGTCTTGATATACTGTTTCACGTGTTTTTGCTCTTATATGTAGATCACCAGAACCTCGTTTCTACGTTCTTGAAAAAAAAAAAGACATCTTTGCCGCAAAGGCGAAGCAATCAACGCGGTAGCAACAAATTGGAAGGTCACGCGCAGAGTTGCCAGCACATAGAAACGTGCCCCGCGCTTCTCACGCACAAAGGACGCGCGAAACGTACTCACACGTACTGATGAACGCGAATAAGGCTCTCAATCGGTACTTTGCTGTGTCTGAAAAGCGCGCCCTTTTCGCAAATGGAGGCTGTGCAACGATTGCAGTGACCTTTGTGCGCCCGGTAACTACAGCGGAATCGTTCCGACGAAACTCAAAGGCTAGTAAAGACGTACGATTGTCCCCACTGCGATTGTCCCCACTGATCGACCGTACACCCCCTTATTCTCTACGCGGGCCAAAATACGCGTGAGAGATGAGAGCCGCCGCGCGCTCACTGCGCCATCTTGCTGATAATGCTGAAAACACGACAGTCCCCCTCCTCAAGATGCCCGCCTACAGCAGTAAGTTGTAGATATGAGTAGCTTGCCGTTTGAACGTTGAAGGAGGTACCTCTCGGTGTCTGACTGGTTAACGCCTCGCATTCACGACGCGGAGGCACGTTTGATTCTGCGTGCCGGATTCTTCTAAAGGCGATAGTCTTTCTTGGGGACCTTCGACGCAAAATGTTTGGTCTGTCTGTCTGTATGTATGTATATTTTTCTGCATATCCACTCTTAGCGGCACTGAGTACTTGAAACGGCCGACCCCATCCGCAGCGCCCACCAATGTTGCTCAAGATACAACGTTCATACTTGTGCAATTGTCAATTAAAAAGCAATTATCGCGCATGTCTGGGTCACCATAACAACGCGTATATATTCTGCATGTGCGTCTTTTACTAGAAAAGGCATACATAAGTAATTTTAAGGACCGTAGCGCTTATCACGCTTCGCTGACCATGGAACGCTTGCACGAAAAGGCGAGTGTTTCCAACGCTTTGCTAAAACGAGACGGTGGTGGCGCCTGCCCGTCACCTTGCGTTCTACACCTTATCGCCTCTGAGACGGGCGCGCACACCCGTCTCAGAGCCACGCGCTTCGTTTTCCAAGAAAACTGCCAGATGGCGCTCAAGTCTCACGTGTGACGTGACTTGATGCGGTCGTTCGCCTCCGCTGCACGCCCGAGGCACTCTAACGCAGCGCCTCCAGAATACAATTCACCAATTTTCTTGCGCAGATCAAATAAATGTTTTGTTCACTCTCTCCACATGCAAGACTATCGTCTTTCCACGACATTTGCAGATTACCAGCAGATACGAGGCCAATTTTTTCTGGGATTTTTTCATCCTTGCGTTTATATATATATATATATATATATATATATATATATATATATATATATAATATTGTACGTATACATATACGATGCATGACATCGACGCCGACAGCGAAATCCAGCCGAGAGTGTCCGTATAATTGTTGTAGCAATAAAATAGAAACGCTGGAAAACGCGTACTTTATGGGGAAACATACGGGACGGTAACGTATGAACGACGTTCTGAAATATGAAGTATTCAGTGCACGTAGAGTTTGCGCGAGATACGCCACAAGTTCAGTCCAGAGTCGTTGTTCCCATGGAGGGGGGAACAATAACTAGGAGGGAGTGTCATGTGAGTATCGTGACGCCCAGCCGTAAACAATGAAACTTGAGTACGCGGGGAATCATGACGTAGCAGGGAGCACGAGGAGGAGGACGTCGTCAAAGGTTGGCTTGTGGAGGCTAGGGGTGCTTGCTCGTCTTTTTTTTCTTCCCCTCCCCCCCCCCCCCCCCATGAGCCCAACAATGAAACATGAGTATGCGGGGAATCGTGACGTAGCAGAGAGCACGAGGAGGAGAACGTCGTCAAAGATTGGCTTGTGGACGCTAGGGGTGCTCGCTCGTCATTCTTTTTTTCTCCATCAGCCCAGTGACGTAGAAAATGCATATAAACGGAAGCATGATGGGAATCTTGACATGGACACCAGGTAGCGGCTTCAAAGGAGGACGTTGGCTTGTGGGCGCGCTTCTCGATTTCATCAATGCCAGCCAGATGCGTTCAATCCAGCCGTTCACCACCCCCTCCTCTAGCCATTTTCTGTTCCTTCCCGTAGCCTAGCCTTCGCGTGTGCTTTGGGGTCGTGGGAAGAGAGTCCCTCATGCAGCGCCTCACGACGGGAATAATATGAGGTATTTTTTGTTCACTTGTGTATATAGATTCGCGGGGCGGCGTCTTGCATTCCTCGTGATCAAAATGTTGGCGGTCACGTTGGCTCTAAGTGATACGGTGTTTTGAGATAGCGTGTCGCTGTTCTTTGCGCTATGCTGGCAACTAATGGGGATTCGTCATGGTGACGCCGCTGCATGCATATTTAGCGCTGTGAGGTGGCGTTGACGTCGCTTCCAGCTTCAAAGGAGGAGCATGAAGGAACAAATCTGGCAGACGTATGATATTGGAGAGGTACACAGACGCACGTCTGTCGCATCTCGGTGGGGGGAGCGCTGTGAAGCACGTGTGACGCAAGCAGCGCTGCCCATCATGCAGCGTCGCATCAAGACCACTCCCTGAACTAAGGCAGACCGACGGCTCCCGTTGACAAGCACACGTTTGCACTGGCATTGAATGAAATAAAGGAGGCGTTGTCTACTGCATCTTTTCTCCGTCGGTCGTCACACTTGTTCGCCTATTGATAACATATTGACTGACAGTGGCCCAGAAATTTTCGCTGCGGGCTATTCTGTGCTAGCCAGATGCGATCAGTCGTCAATCCTAGATTAGGTATTCGAGCAGCTATCTCACAAAGCACGCGATAGCGGTGACGGACAACACATGCGATTGGCGGCGCTCTAGGGACAAACGAAAAACGCATGGTGAGCACAGATTGCGTCGACAGCAACAACGTGAGTACAGTCTTCATTGAAGTTTATGACGTGAATTTCGCGACACCATAAACGCATTCTCTTGATAGGAACGCGTTGCTTAAGTCGCTTCCCGCGTGCTCGGTGCACCTGAAAGGTGGATAAATTTGAGGGGCGAAGCTCCTTATGGCATCACTCGTTCGTCCCAGTTATCGTTTGTTTATAACCTCCACTCGTAGAGTCTACGATCCGGCCATAGATGGCGCTACTTTTACTATTTAACTCTCTACTCTACTTTAGTTCTCTACTGTTTGAGGCCAGGACGGGAGTACTGCGAACCAAGACATATCGGGCCAAATACGAAGGGGTAGGCACAGTATGCAGTGCGTGTGGAGAGGAAGAAGAAACTGCAGAACACTTGATAATGTTCTGTAAAGGGCTTCACCCTATAGTTCAGGATGATGGCGCAGAGTTTTTCAAAGCACTGGGATTTAGGGACAGCGAGGGCAAAAGAGACTTTAAGCGGGTAGACTTAACTAGAAGGAGGTTATCTGATTGGTGGCTAAAGTCAAGGCACGAGTGAAAATTAAACCCTTCACTGCGAAGTACGAATCCTCAACTTCATTATTTAAAGGGAAAAAAAAGATAAATCTAATGGTTAGTTCACTAAGTATTACGGCTAGGTGGCGCTAGCCGCCGCCCGATCTAAAGGGTACAGCCACATCCATCCGTCCATCCATCCAACAAGAGTTACTGTATATGCTTAGCGCAGTAACTCCAGTAAATAGTACAAGTAGCGCCATCTACGGCCGGATCGTAGACTTCACGAGCGGAGGTTACAAACAAATGATAACGGGGACGAACGGGTGACGCCATAAGGAGCTTCTCTATATTTCACAAAACGCTGAGAAATGCAAAATCGTCCCACACTAGAGGGCATTTTGTTGCCCTCTAGTTGGTTTCGGTAGAAAGCGGTACTTTTACTCTCTCGGCCTTTTCCGATTTGCCTCACGCGAATGGAGACGCCACCGGCAGGCCGTTCGGTATTGTCGACGCACGCGACGGGGACGTATCTTGTGGTGTAGAATTTCGCGGCTTTCCAAGTCTCAGTGAAGCGAAGGATGTCGACGTTAAAAAGTACGGGGTCCCGTTCCAGGTCGTCTACGTGTGCAGTGAGGGAATAAACGTTGAGGAGAGTGAACGTGAATTCGGTGGTTCGATCGACGTCTCGCTCCAATTGATTGATTGATTGATATGTGGGGTTTAACGTCCCAAAACCACCATATTGTTATGAGAGACGCCGTAGTGAAGGGCTCCGGAAATTTTGACCACCTGGGGTTCTTTAACGTGCACCCACATCTGAGTACACGGGCCTAAAACATTTCCGCCTTCATCGGAAATGCAGCCGCCACAGCCGGGATTTGAACCCGCGACCTGCGGGTCAGCAGCCGAGTACCTTAGCCACTAGACCACCATGGCGGGGCATGAGAGACGCCGTAGTTGAAGGCTCCGGAAATTTCGACCACCTGGGGTTCTTTAAAGTGCACCGAATTCTGAGCACATGGGGCTACAACAATTCCGCCTCCATGGAAATGCAGCTGCCGCAGCCGGGATTCGATCCCGCGACCTACGGGCCAGCAGCCGAGTACCTTAGCCACTAGACCACCGCGGCGGAGCACGTCTCGCTCCAAGGACAGGGCGGACCGCTGCGTGACGGTGGGCAGCCGGTGTTAATTGCTCGATTCGTCGAAATTCGTCCGCCATCTCTCTATCTTCGTTGTCCCTCGTGTGATAAAACTTGCGTCCTCCCTTGGCGTTCTTTAATAAATAACGGCTTCGCCCACTCTCCATCATTCAACCCGTGAATATGCTGTCATTTTTTTCTTTACAAAACATGAACGAGTATAAGAAATTTAGAGAAGTTGCTTGAGCGTTTAGAACGAGTTTTTGTTTATAGGATGCAAACGATTTCACAGATGACGTAGTGTAGAAGTTAAGTATAGTCAATTTTTTGGTTAATCGGACGTCGAGTGTCGCTGTCTTTTTGGCCTTGAATTTTACCGCCCTCGTAGAACGTCTCTGTGAAAACACTACGGGCGTTGCTTTTACAACTCAAGTTAAAGAAATATGCAGATAGAAGAAAAAAAAAAGAACCGTGTACTCCAGCGTCATTCCTGAACCCTATTCCCCGCGAAGGGGAAAGGAGGGAATGGGGGGGTGAGGGGAGGAATTTACTTGAAAATTTCAATCCCAGCTGTATAGAACGCTCCCTTAGCAGTATTTTAACTACCCCAAATGTGGAACCAAACTTTCCGGCCGTGCCCGGATAAAATATGTATATAGGTTTCGGTTAAATTTATCCAGTGTACCTCAACTGGTGCTTTGCGAATGCGATGAAAATGTTTGCTCAATTGAACTTTGGCTTTAACAACGCACCTAGGGTCAAAAGTTTATGCTGTGCGAAATCTGAGCCTGGACACGCCACCTGCATTTCAAACAGGCCACTTTCACTCGATATAGTGTCTATATATGCTCCGTTTCCGCCATAGCAGGCAACTCGTTTGGGGACTGACGTCTTCTTACGGTAACCGTCTTCGCACCATGAAATTATTCGTTGTTTTTAGCAGTAATTATTTGAAATCATTCTTAATACATGAAAATGTTTCGTCACTTGAGCATGAACAAACGAACGCCTGCGGCCTTTGATGCCGGCTGTCAAGTACTCAGATTCATTGATATGGGGGGGGGGGGGTTAACTTTAATCCTAAACCACCTTATGATTATAAGAGACGCCATAGTGGAGGGCTCCGGAAATTTCAACCACCTAGGGTTCTTTAACGTGCACCCAAATCTGAGCACACGGGCCTATCAGCATTTTCGCCTCCATCGGAAAATGCAGCCGCCACAGCCGGGATTCGATCTCGCGACCTGTGTCAAGAACTCGGAAGGAACGTAGCTTTCAGCATGAAAATTCTAGCGCCGTCTCGTCTAAAGTATTTATTTATTTATTCAAAATACCTTACAGACCCAACAGGAGGGCATTGTGTAAGGGGAGCATAAAAGGAATACATACATGAATTGGTAGAATTTCCATGCAAACAATAATATGAACTAAATGTCAATTATTATACAAGTCCTAACAGGAATAACAATGAGAAAATATTAATAATAATTTTAATAGGAATAGAACGGCAATGAACATCAGATGAGTATACGCGTGAGATAATGACGTAAAACAAGCTAAAAAAATAAGTACAAATTGTGAAAAGACTTTCCATTATTCAAAAGAAAACATCACTGAATAAAACACAACAGAACTGAATGGCATGTTAGTATTTAAACCATCAAACAAAATAAGATTAAAGTAAGAGAAAAAAAAAGCGAGATACTAGTAGTGAATCAACGCGTAGGTGCCAATTTCGATATGAATAAAACGAGCAGTTAATCCTTGAAATGGGTGAGTAGAAGGTGCTGGAATTTTTCCCGATTGCGTTCTGCTACGATTTCATCTGGAAGGCTGTTCCACATGCGGATGACACGGGGGAGTGCAGATGAGTTAAAAATGTATGTTTTACCGTATATGCTTTGTGAATGAAAGATGATCATTTAGTCTCTTTGATGTGAATGCAGATGTTTGCAATGTCATTGATAATGGCCTTGTTTCATGTACGTATTTATGGAATAATGAAAGGAGGATATTAGAGCCAATAGTATTGTAGCTTATGGCGGAGATCGCTAAGCGTGTGCAACGGCCATCACTTCTTCGTTCTTTTCTTTCTTTCTTTTTTTCGCCTGGGTGAAGTAAGTTCTAGCTCAATAATTGTGGCAATGTGGTGGGTACGCCCCAAAGAGGCTACACACGACGTGTTACGTAGTTCTGAAGTGCGTTTCAACGCGATAGCGTCAACAGGCTCGTTTCGCAGGAATTCCGGCGCCGACGTGGTAGGTTGTGAGCGAAAAATCATCTTATGCGTGACCGAGAAATTGAGAATGATGCAAGTAAAAGAAAAAAAACTGGGTCAGAGTGGGGATCGAACCCAAGACCTGCTTAACTATTACAACATGAAATATTGCAGTAATAATGTGTGGTAGAAGCGCCCATTGCCATCGGGCGTCAGAACATGTGATTATCATGATTTTTTTGGTTTAAAGCCGGTCACCCACTTCAAAAGGCACACACTTTACTGCACTTGTTCCCTTGGCCACGTAGTGGGTACTTAGCAAGTTTGAAAAGGTTTCGTGCACTAAGTGTTTTTCGAAGTACGCACTAGGGACAGGGTGTAGCTATTGCGTTCAACTCTTAAAGACGAAGCTCAAGGGTCCCCAAATTTTTTTTGTTGCATGGTCCTCGCTTCTGTGGCAGATGGAGAATTCGCGACATACATGTTTTTTTCTTAAGTAATTATTAATAGAGAGAGAAGAAAATAAAAGTGAGCCCCGTAACTGTGTGCATCATAGTGCGACATCTCAACAGTGGCTCACGAGGGATGGGGGTAAGTAGGGATTAAAAGGGATAGGGATAGAGATGAGGACGCCCACATACAAAAGTAAAGAGAAGATATAGAAAGATGGGGACACGGTCGAAGGAGTCCGAGGATGGGGCACCACTCAGCGAGAGCTTCACGGCGTCAGGAAATGGTGGAGGGCGAGCCGGTCGGCCAGAGCTGCGCTGTCGTCCAACCGGTAAGCACGAAATCCAGCGAGCGAGTCCCTGCGACATACATAAGGAGGGAGAAAGGGAGGGAGGAGGGGGAGGAGGGGGAGGAGGGAGAGATAGAGAGAGAAGGAAGAAAGGGAAGAAGGAAGGAAGGAAAAAGGAAGGAAGAAGGGAAGGAAGAAGGGAAGGGAGAAAGCAGGGAAGGAAGAAAGGAAGGAAGGGGGAGGGAAGGATGAAAGGAAGAGAAAGAAAGCAGGGAAGGAAGAAGAAGAAGAGAGGGGAAAGTATGCATTAAAGTTGCGTTTTAGATCATTTAACTACGGGATCACTTAAAGATTGTTATTTAAAGCTGGACAATAAAACAATTTTTATTTCGTGCGGCTGTTTCATAATTCAAGCATTAAAGGGTTAAACGGATTTCATCCTATCTTCATTTACTCCATCGAATACTTTCTTCCTTATACGTAAGCGTATGCATAATAATAATAATAATAATAATAATAATAATAATAATAATAATAATAATAATAATAATAATAATAATAATCAAACAATTGGCTTTTGAAATCCACGAAGATTGGTTACGACTAAGCACGCGAAGATGAAAGTTTTGATATGTGAATTTCTGTCGCCTACCTTCGGCAGTGTTTCACTGTTACGTACCATACCTAAATCATGAAAGAGATTTATGTAATCCATACGGACAACACGGAAACGTTAAGCGCTTCGCGCAGTCCGCTGACACGCACTGAGCTAGAAAGGCAACTAAAGGTGCTGAGTGAACGCGGCCAACATAAGGCTGTGCTGTTTTGTTGGTTCAACCAACATCCCATTGTAATTTCTTAACTTTCCATGAAGTACATATATAGTGCCCATTAGTTGACCGAAAGTCGGCCACGGACGTAGATCAGATCACCGCGCACGACACGAGCAGGCTCTCTGTGATGGATGGTATACCGCGAGTCTTTCTCGCCTTGCCTTCAAAATGAAAGGATAAATAGAGAAGTGGCCTTTTCAGGTACTTATCCCGTGTCGTTGCTGCGTGATTTCAACGGCCTCTGTCCTTTTCGGTGAGGATGGGAAAGAAGCGTTTTCATGAAACTAATCCAGTAAGCACGCACAGAGTGCCACAATGCAGTCCATTACTAAACTGTGCTTCGTTCCAAGGCGAACGGCGTTGGCAGTGCGCCGCTGTTGGCATCCCATATGCAGGAACGAATTTGCTTAAAAGCTTCCAAAGGTCCGGGGGCAATGCTATTCTGAGCAAATGTCAAGGTCTGACGCTTTGCTATACGCCCACCACTCCACTGTGGTTTATTTGTAGCTTAACCTAACTACGTCTTTTCGCTTAGGCTGGCGTCATTCGCCTGGCTACCGTTCACGCGCGCGTGATTCAGTGAGGAGTGCTTATTAAGGGATTTTCAGGGCAGTATACAGTTTAGATTGTCGCCTTTTTTTTTTTCTTTTTTGACGCATCACAGTGGTCGCGTCAACGAGCAAAGCAGAGTTTCCCGTAACCACGTGTGAGCTTGCATGCTCGATAAAAATAAGCTAAACGAATTCGCCGTTAATTGGCGAACGTGTTGGGACTCAAAATTCAAACCCATCGGTGCTTGGAGTGTCCTCATACTACCACGAGATTGTGTACTCCTTCTCACTATAGATCTGTGCAGTGACGTGTCCGCCTCGGTGGAACAGTGGCTATAGGGTGCTCTGCTACTGACCCGAAGGTTGCGGGTTTGATCCCGGCCGTGGGGGTACGTATAGCATTTCAATGGAGGCGAAATGGTATAGGCCCGTGTACTGTGCGATGACAGTGCACGATAAACTAAGCTTAGGTGGTCGGAATTTCCGGAGCCCTCCACTACGGCGTCTCTCGTAATGACATGGCGGTTTTGGGACGTTAGACCCCACATATTAAATCATAATCATATCGTGGGTTTGGGACCTGAAACCCCGGATATTATTATTAGAGTAGGCAAACGCTGCAGTTCGTGGCAGCCAACCACGATTTGCAGCTGTTGTTCAGATGCATGGTAGCATTACGAAGAGATTAGCGACTCGCAGCGCACTCTATAAGTGGAGGACAAGCGATTACCTGTTACCCTTTTTCTTCTAATCGTGGCTTGCTATGTCTATTACGCTCTTTAAAAGTGCACGTTAACTCTCTTGATTTAAGGCGGAAATGTAGGCCCGTGTGCTCATATTTGGGTGCACGTTAAAGAACCCCAGGCGGTCGAAATTTCCGGAGCCCTCCACTACGGCGTCTCTCGTAATCATACGGTGGTTTTGGGACGTTAAACCCCTCAAATCAATCAAATCAACTCTCTTAATTTATGTGTGTCACGATGCCTCGACGATTGCGTAGTGATCTCCGAAGCAGAGTTAACGTGTACTGTTGAAGCGAGCACGCACAAGAAGATAGGTCATCTTTTTATTTGTTTTCTTTAAGGGGCATATGACCCTTTCGCTTAGGCATGCGACTGGTTTCTTGATTGGCTTTCGCTGCACGGCAAGGCTGTAGCGTGGTTGAGTATACAGACGCTTTTTTTTCCTTTGTTTCTGACGAAGGCTTAGTGAAAATTCATGATTTCGGGGGGGGGGGGGGGTTAGTCGCAATGGCACTGATTAGTGCACATGAATTGCGAGGCATATGCCAATTACGATAACTATATCGGAGCGAGGAAAACTTGGACTTGCTTAAGAAGTCGGTGCGTGTTGAAGTGAGCGGAATCTCTCAAGCAGGCTACCGCTCATTCTGCATTTTGTCAATGCCAATACTCAACAGTTCTCTATGAAATTTCTACTATGTGTTGTATTTGGTACTCTAATAGTGTTTGTCCAACTGTGCGTTTACTCAGTTTCCCAGATTATGAATGCTTTAACGAGTTGCCCGGGCCAGCTACCTTTGAATGCTTTGAGTTTGTGGTGTCCTGTATCTTCCCCGCCGGAGGCTATAGGACGCCGCAAACGGTGATCGTCGTGAGCTCGGAGTCGTCGCTGAAATCGCCGCTGTTCCAAAAATCTGGTGCAGTTGTTTGCGCCGTCGAATGACATTTTTAGGTGCCTCCTCGCGCCAGCGCTGCAGTGTGTCTACATTACTATGAGGTAGGGCATAGCATCATCGTATGCGCTACACAAAAACAGCTACTGGTTTTGTTGTTGATGCATCGTTATTTTTTTTAATATCAAAATATTGAACAGTTTACGAACAATTTGTACCAAGCTACTTGTAGGGATATACCATTTCAAAAGCGGCGATATTGTACCTTGCAGGTATCTACTGTTCCGCACCCTTCCCTGTGCAATGACGCGGCCGTGACGCCGGTGGTGAAGCGAAAACAGATTAGTGCCCAAATCCGCGTCGGGAGAAATTTATCGCCGGAAGGGGGAGCGTCGCCACGCGCCTTGGAACTGTTCCAAGCGTCGACGAACGGATTCTCCAAGCGGGGCAAGTCCCTTCTATTTTTTTATTCTTCTTTTTTGTTGTCGAGCGTTCTTTCGGTGGCATACCAATGGGGCGACTGCTCCGACCTCTGAGTGTCAAGGCCAGCGTCTCTCGATTGAAACTGATGGGCCGATATTGCGGCGAGAAATGCGTACGCCGCTCGTTCTTCTACTTCGCGCGAGCCTGTTTGTGTCCCCTTCTGTGGAGCATATTTTGGCCGCGACTCGTTTTGAGTCGCCTCGGGTTGTTTCGGAAGCGTGCTTCTTTGTCGTCGCATCACATCCGCCGTTTCTCTGCGGAGTGTCATCGAGGCCTGCGCGCATCCTGCACTTATTATCAGCAACTCGTTGCAGCTACTTTTTTCTGGCTACTTTCTCAGCTACTTTTTCGTTTCTCTAGCTTGTATGCCGCCTGCTAGTATTGTAGTAGAAAAAAAATGAGTAAGCATTTTACGAAGATTAGAAAAAAAATGCGGCTTGCCATATACACGTCAAGTAACAAGCATAAGAACAAAAGGTGGTGTAGTGTGGTGAGCAGCGCATGTTAATCTGCCTCGAAAATCAAGCTCTATTAATACCGTATGACTGGCTTTAGCACCTGAGCGTATACATTGGTAGCCGCACTGTGGTATAGTCGTGCGCAAGGCCTTCGCATTGGTTTTTCTCATTGACAGCAGCAATCACTTGGTCCCGCTGCAACGGTTAATATTGAATCCTTGTCACCTGGGTATGTGACGCTACGATTAAGAACGCTACGATGCTTCCCATATCTCAATTTTCGCGCATAGGTAACGGCGTGTTTCGCACACGTCGCTGCGCTCCGAAAGCACACTATGCGGGACGCGTCAACGGACAGCTGCGTGTGGCTAAACGGACTCTGGTTATGGACGGTTTCAAGATAGCAAGCGTTGTACCAAAAAAAAAAAAAAAACTTCCGGTCACCTCATTTAGTAACTCCTAACTTCGAAACTGAAAGTACGTTCTCAAGTTTCTTTTTTTTTTTCAACGGTAAGGAAAGTCTCTCTTTTGTTTTTCAGATAAAAGGAGCGTGCATGAAGTTAAAAAAAGCTATTATTTTTATGTAGCTCAAAAGAACATGTATTCGAATATATTTTGCCAAATAGGGGAAGGAAAGTGCAGAAAATAAGCGGGCTTTTGCTAAAGCTCTTCCTGCCCACTGATGCTATTTCGGCATATCGGTGGACGAAACCGGATGTCATCAGGGGCCTGTGTTTGTAAAGAGTGGAAGGGTCTATAGGGTCCACAAATTTATAGTTGGCTCAAGCTAGTACTGTCTCGTGAATGATTGAAATTAGCATGGATTTGATTACGCCATTTGGATGCGCGGTAAACATCGCGCACGCACAGCTTGTACTTACCATCAAGACGCGTTGCTACGAAGTATAAACATTTGCTAGCACAGAGAGACCTACAGAACGCAAGTTCTGAAATATTTTTATCGCTTAAAACGAAAAGCAATGTGATAAAACCTTCTCAGTCAGTAGCCAATAAACTTTGCTTGTGAATGCGCTATTTAGCATATTTTTTTTTTACTAGGGCCACCTCAGTGTTAACGTTTTCGCAACTTTGTCGCCAGCGCTACATAATATTTCACGCTATATACGTCTCAAACTACCTTTCGCCTGTAACTTCGCGAAAATCAACGAGTGCAAACTATCACTTTTTACTAACTGTTGTCTTTCTATAAAAAAATTCCTTATTAGGACCCATTCCTCATATTCAAGGCAAAATACAAAAAAACCTGCTAGAAGCGTGAAAATTCGCAAAGCTTCCTACAGGAACTACAATCATTTTACGGGGGGGGGGGGGGGGGGGTACGTGAGATCGAACAAAGCGTGGCTGGTTGACCTCTTAGATTTCTTTCAAGATTTTATATATTGTTACCTAAAAAGAGATCCGCAATTGGTTTTGCCGTAAAACTTTTTTTGAAGCTCAGTAAATCAATAATAACGAAGAGGTGTGTCACGCTTACCTACCCTGCTGTTTTATTTGATTTTTCTAGAATTTCGGTATGAATTACACAAAATTTATTAAAGCTACGTACCCCCAATTTGTTTAGCTAAGTATACGTGTACTCGCGCTTATGATCAATTATATTTCGATTCTCTGCGTACTGTACAATTTTTTAAAAATAAGAATTCTCAAACTTGATCTAAGGTTTTTTTTTTTTTTTGCCTAGTTTGCAGGTCTTTATTTCCAAGATGGCCTATGACAGAGCGGCGAAAATTTCGCATTACTTTCCAAGCATGCTTATTTGTAAAACTGTTAAAGGTTATATTATAACATTTTAAATAAAAAGGTATAGTCGCGCTAAATTAAAAAAAAAGAGCATGCAAGGGAAACTTCTGACGACGATAAAAAAAAACATTTTTTTATATTTTTCACTTTCCCCACTTATTCTCCTACACATCAGCTTTCACAATCAATAAAACTTGTGGAAATATATGGTTTAACTTGCAGTTACCCCCGCTGCGGTGGTCTAATGGCTAAGGTACTGGGCAGCTTACCCGCAGGTCGCGAGATCGAATCCCGGCTGCAGCGGCTGCATTTCCGATGGAGGCGGAAATGTAGGCCCGTGTGCTCAGATTCGGGTGCGCGTTAAAGAACCCCAGGTGGTCGAAATTTCCGGAGCCCTCCACTATGGCGTCTCTCATAATCATATGGTGGCTTTTGGGGACGTTAAACCCCACATATCACTCAACTTGCATTTACGGCCCGTCAAAAAATACTCTTGCGCAAGGATAGGCAATGGTAGACCGGACTTCCTCCTGCCCGCTAAGTATGTAATGCATGCCTACACTTCAGTTTCTTAAAAGACAAGCAGCACTGAAATAGCTGTAGAGTGCACTGAGGACACCGATATCGAAATGATTTAGTAATTGGAGCAGCCACGAGTGCGAGATTAACGAGCGAGCAAGCGCGCACTATCTGGCGTGTTCCGGGCCATAGAGCGCTCGTTTTCATGTCCTCAGCCGGAGAGGTTGCGATACGGCTGGGGCTATAACTTCCACGCATGGGCATTGGAACATATTTATTTTATCCGCCCTTTGCTCGCATAGCAGCCATGCGCTCTTAACATTAGAGACGTCGCAGACATTTGCTCTTTTTGTGTGCACAAAGTAAACGCGAACAAAAGCACGCGTATTCAATGCGCACTTGTATTTTTAAACAAAAGCGTCCCGAGGTGACTGATCTAACTCACGGCGGGATTCTAACGCACGTGCTTGGGGCGTAAACAGAGGCGATCGGCCAAGGCCACGGATTCGCTGTCTGCAGCTCAAGTTCCCCGACCGCATTCGGCGCCCGCGCGAGAAAAACACTTCGAGGCATCGAAGTGGAAGAGGAAGTTTCACTGCCGCTTCCTTCGGAGGGAAGCACATTGAAACTCTTCATCGGGGAGCTCCAAGCGCTCGCTTTCCGCACGAGGGTGACAGCCGCTTTAGCTAGAGAAACTGCGCTGCACGAATTGATTGATCTTAGTCAAAGCCATAAAGATGGTGCTTCAAGAGCCAAATCAAAAGGGAACGAATTGAAGCAACCGGGTGCGTCCGCCCATCTCAGATGGCGGCAGACGACTTGTATATACTGACACTAAAATTTGGGCGAGTTTGTACTTAAACATAATGATTGATTTGTGGGGTTTAACGTCCCAAAACCACCATTTGATTATGAGAGACGCCGTAGTGGAGGGCTCCGAAAATTTCGACCACCTGGGGTTCTTTAACGTGCACCCAAATCTGAGTACACGGGCCTACAACATTTCCGCCTCCATCGGAAATGCAGCCGCCGCAGTACTTAAACATAGCGGTATGTAAAGTGCATAAACAGACAAGAAACAGAAGAGCCAGTGCGTCAGCCAGCCATCTACTATTAACCTATAGTAACCAGTAAATCGGCTTACCTAGGTAAGTTTTCGACACTGAGAGCAGGCCAGCAATGGCCACTTGATTGCTTGCCATGATATGCGTGGTCTTTCACCTCAGTTGTTTCATGATTGATTGATATGTTGGGTTTAACGTCCCAAAACCACTATATGATTATGAGAGACGCCGTAGTGGAGGGCTCCGGAAATTTAGACCACCTGGGGTTCTTTAACGTGCACCCAAATCTGAGCACATGGGCCTACAACATTTCCGTCAGTTGTTTGATGTTTCTGTATGATGTCTTTATGCGTAAGACACACGTGTTTGTTTTGCGTTTTTTCAAACTCGGAGGTAATAGCTGCCCTCAGGGGTTTTTTTTTTTTTAGATCGTACTTTCACGCATGCGTTTCCGTGTTAGGTGTAGGATAAAACCTGGCATTTTTTGTGAATTAACTTTAGTTTGAAGTGAGCGCTCGTCTGTTTCACTCTGTCTTTCGTTTCTTGTCTCCTTACGCACTCTAAATACCACTATGACTTGTACTGGCCGTGCGCACAGTCATTTGACTCTGACAGTGCTCGCGCTTTGCTCTGCTGCTGTGCATTTCATGGCGGCTAAGTATATCTCCTGGCAAAATTATTCTGCAGACTAGCATTCGAAGCACAAGAAGCTCATTTTGAAAGATAAAATTTTCGCAGAGTTACCAGCTTATACATCACAGTTTGATGCCGCAGTGCCTCAACGAACCCCACGTGTGCAACACTGATATCTAATTATTCGCTACCGTGTTTAGCACTGCTAATTGGAAAATCTTCAGACCCACATGTTGTTCTCAGTCTTGCACAAAGGCCTTATTCGATGGGCCCTCTTCACACCGGAACATGGACTGTGCGCGCTTGCTTACTCGGTAATCCCGCACTCATGGCCGCTCCCGTGACCAAGTCATTTCTAAATTGGCATTCTCAGTGCAGTCGACAGCTATTTCAGTGCTGCTTGTCTTTTAAGAAACTGAATTATAGGTCTGCATTCCATACTTAGCGGGCAGGAAGTCCGATCTACCGTTGCCTATATCCTTGCGCAAGGGCGTTTTTCGACGGGCCGTAATTGCGACTGAAACCGTATTATGCAACATGTTTTTATTAATTGTGAAAGCTGATTCACGTGAGTGGGAAAAATATAAAAATAAATATAAAAAATATCAAAAATGGATTTTCTTTTAATAGTCGTCGGAAGTTTCCCGTGCATGCCCCTTTTCTTGAAGGTATACAGCGCGAATATATTTTTTTTTATTGCAAAGTGTTGAGATGCTGAATTTCACCGCAAAGATGAGATGATGAATTTCACCGCTTTGTCATAGGCTCTTTATGAGTCTAAAAGCCTGCAAACGAGGGAAAAAAACCTTTAAGTAAAATTTGAGATTTTTTATAAAACAAATTGTACACTATGCAGAGAATCGAAATATAATTGATCGTAAATGCAAGTACGTCTATATCTAGCTAAATAAATTTGATGGACGTAGCTTTAACATATTTTGTGTAATTCATTGCCGTATTAAAAAACACAAAAAAATCAACAGAGCAGTCAAGCTTGGCACTCCACGTCTTGGTAATTATTGATTTACTGTGCTTCGAAAACAAATTCCAGCAAAACCAATTCTGGATGTCTTCTTTCCACTCATCAGGCAACAATATAAAAATTTTGAAAGAAATTCAAGACGTTGACCAGCAATACTTTGTTCGATCTTACGTAGAATAACCCTGGGGACGATTTTGTCCAAACGTAATTTAGGAAAAGCGGATGAGCCATAATTTCCAGAGTTGCGACAAAAATTCCCACGTGGCTCTCGGTTCGGAATTTTTTTTTTCGCTAAATATATTTCGCGGAAGACTTCTCGCTTGAGGTGTATAGTTTTTTTTCTAAAGGTTCTGACAATATGCATTGACATAGCACCTGTCATTTTCCTCCAAAGTTTTCCTCTGACCTTTCGGGACAAGATTACGTATAACCGGCTTATTAGGAAAGAGACGATCGCTATGAAACGGGGCCATAGACAAGTGGCACAGAGCTAGACAGACGTTCAACTAACCTTTGACATTGCGCAGCTCTTGGCTTCACGTTCCCTTTCTTGAAAGCAAGTTGCTGCTCGTCTTGGGTGCACGTTAAAGAACCCCAGGTGGTCGAAATTTCCGGAGCCCTCCACTACGGCGTCTCTCATAATCATATGGTGGTTTTGGGACGTTAAACCCCACATATCAATCAATCAAGTTGCTGCTCGTTGATCGAGCCATGGCGAGGAGCTGATGCCCTTTAGCACCAGGACCAAAGCTGTATTCTGGACCTGTAGTATGAACCCACTTGCCCAAACACGTGTATTGCTCTACCGGCTCATTTCGTGGCTATATTTGAGCACTAATATTCCGACGCTGGTCCGAGTTTTCTATTATTACTCCGTCGTTGACATGCCTTGGCTGTTTTATAATCCGCATTCAGCTGCTCTGAAGTCGCCGATGACATCCTAACTGAAATGACTCCCTGAATGAAATGGCTTCCTGACTGTTTTTATGCAATTCGTAATGCCCACCTCTGCGAATAACAAAGTAATGACTTTACGAAAGGTTTAACAATAGACTGAGTTGTGTGATAGCTTGAGTGTGGCTAGAAATGGAAGCTGCAAAGAAGACGATGCATAGTTCTATTTATTTTTTGAAATGCCGTTATACTGTCTGTAATTCACAGCTGAGACTGATCAAAGCTTAGAAGAGTTCGTGTGTTGAATACGCTTTCGCGTTTTTAATGTTTTACATGTTGCATGAGTCGAAAAATGCTTCTTTAACAATGCGAATGGTACCGAAGTTGGGTGACGTCGTTGTTGCGTCATCTGGGGCTGCCATGACATGATGCAACTTGATGACGTCATCACGTGACATCTTCACTTCGACAAAGGTGGGCCCAAGTAGTGCAACTCCACGTGAGGTGCATCAAAGAGGAGTGGGGAGGAACAACCCAGTCTACCGAGAGCGCGTGCTTTATCCTGTGCTTTCCTTAGCGCCGTTCGCTAAAGGGACTGTGACTTTTTTATTGCGATAGAAATTATACATACACTCACGACGGGTTTTTGCCGTCGCCGTCATGTGTCGTATATGTATGTATGTATGTATGTATGTATGTATGTATGTATGTATGTATGTATGTATGTATGTATGTATGTATGTATGTATGTATGTATGTATGTATGTATGTATGTATGTATGTATGTATGTATGTATGTATGTATGTGTGTATGTGTGTATGTGTGTGTGTGTGTGTATGTGTGTGTGTGTGTGTGTGTATGTGTGTGTGTGTTTACATAAAAGTCACAAGTACAAATAATTCAGAAGAAAGTTTTCGAGGCACGCGAGCGGCGATTCGAACCTGTGACCATTCGCTCGTAGTGCGCTGCCTTAGACAATTACGTCATGCACCAGTCGTTCTCCAGGATACCAACAGTATTTTTCCCCACAATTTTTTTTCGTAATTAAATCAGTTGCCAGTGAGCGCCCGTTCCTGTCTATACTTGTCTCTTGTGTCTCGTAATTTTTTTTGCGCTCTACTGTTATTTTTACCAAAGGCAGAACATTAACCCGCGCGACTCCACATGCGGCTAAATTGAAATTACGCGAAGCGCTGGCCATGCTGTACGTTGCCTCATGCGCCACTGCCAAGAGCCGTCTCCACTTTCTTCTCTTGTGGTCACGCGCCTTCTGGTTTTGTTGACCACCCAAAGGAGAGCGCTACGAGGTACAGTGGGTTAGGGTGCCTCGATGCGCGTGCCCCCGCTGAGCGGAGGAGTGAGCATCGAGGCGCTCTACAGCGGGTGCGCGATAGATTCCTACACTGGATTGCCTTCTGCGCGCGCGCTCCCTCGCGGCTCGCAAATTTCTTGGGTCCCCAATTATGAATCTCTCTAGTGTTTAGCAAGAGTTCGGATTTCGCATGTGCTTCGCCCTTGCGGCGAAAATATGACTTTTTTTTTCTTTTTGGAGAAACAATGAAGCTGTGATATCTTAACGCGAATATTTTGGCTAAGTATAGCAACGGAACCATCGATATCATATAGAATGTGGAGCCTGCAGCAGGGAAGAACTTGCATGAGGTGCAGCATGAGTCTACGCCTGTCGAGGCCCAATGTTTTTTTTTTCCGATATGCGGAAAATGTGAAAGAGTGAGGAACAGCCGCATCGCTGAGCGTTTCAGAATTGCAGACATTTAGCACAATTGTTCTCGCGAAATGAGACAACCTGGAGATGCAGCCATCCGCGCACGAGACGCCGCTTCTAAGTGTTCTGCGTAGTGAACATTATACAGATTGCGCTATGCGTTTGCTTCTCTGCAACATTTGCGACCAAACTGAAGTTCCCTGTGTTCTATTACGTGGCTGCTTTCAGCCTGATTAAGTTGCGTGCTGATTGTTATTGCACAAAGCCTCTATAGCATTTTGTTTTCGTTCGTGCCACACATTGAATGCCTGTCGAAACGTGCGGTCTGTTAGTCTTTGTCTTTAGCTGATACAGCTTAAAAGATGGATAGCTTTGTCAAAATTTCGCGCGACGATCCATTGAAACGACGCACCGATCTTTTAATGCATCGCATTAGCAGATTTCTTTCAGTACTGTTGCCTTTAGTTTCTCTGTCACGAGGCTATATAGTCTTCCTCAGAATAACGCGCTGTTAGTCTCTCCACGCCTTCCGCGACGACCCTTATATGTGCTTTGTCTGAGACAATGAAGTGGCTGTAATATTTTCTTTTACGTTCGGAGAATAAAAAGCGTAGGTATATTAGGAAAAAGGCAGTTTACATTAACCGTGTAAAGCATAGGAACATCGAGGCTACACAGTGAATATTATATATGGCTTCACGTGGTCTTTGTGGCTGATGCTTTTCTTGGCGTGGACAAAGTAGAGTCGAGCCACGGCACGTCACAGAGCATGCAAGAATGGCCCAACCTCTAGCGCCGCAACTAACGTGAAAAGCTCTGGCACCCCCGGTAGGAGCGCGGGCCTTTCATCGCTCACCTCGCGCAGCGGGCAAACTCGGCAGAGCGCCTGCGCGGGGGGGGGGGGGGGAAGTGATTTTAAATGAAGATAAAAGTGAGCCCCGTAACTGTCTCTCAGGGGGGAGGACACCTCGACAGTTGCTCACGAGGGGTGGGGGTAAAATAGGGATTAAAAGGATAGGATTAAAAGGTGAAGATAGAGAGAGAGAGAGAAAGGAGGGAGCGAGGCGCAGGGACAGCGAACGACGGAAGTAAGGAGAAGATAGGAAAGATGGAAGTGCACGGTCGCAGGAGTCCGAGGACGGGGCACCACTCGGCGAGAGCTCTTGTCGGCGTCAGGAGATGGCGTATAGGGAGAGCCCAGTCGGCCAGAGCTGCGCTGTCGGTCGGAGATCGCGGGGGCACAAGCGGTCGGCACGAAATCCAGCGAGAGCGCCTGCGCGGACTCTCTCCTTCGTTGGGCGCGGCGGGTTTTTTGCGGACGTTCTGCCTCGAGCTTTGAGAGCTTCGCTCTTGAAACGAATCTTAAAACGGCTCCACACCTGCGATAGTTTAGCTGCAGTGCTGGATTGTTTTATTTGCACATTTGCCAGATGTGTGTGGTACGAGGCTAACTGCCACGCACTCGCGTATTCCCTTATACATGAAACTAGAGATGTACTGTGCTATTTGAGGGCACGTTAAATAACAACAGGTTGTCGAAATTATCTGGAGCCGTCCTGTACTGCGTCTTTTATTTGAGCCGCTTTGAGACCAACCAACCTAAAATCTTAAATATCGTAAAAAAAAATGTTCATTCATCGGTGGTGGGGAGGGACGCAGCCGACCGAGAGAGTTTTTTTTTTTTTAATCTTCTTGGGCCGTGGCCGCAGCAGCAAGCTAATGCCACTGCGCGCCGTGCCTTGTCTGTGACATCCATAAAAATATGAAAATGAAGACCTGCACTGCTTCGTCGTACTGCATAAAATGTGCAAGCGTTCTTTATTTTAGGCGCGCTCGGACTGTCTGCGTCTCTGTCGTCGTGGCCCGTCATGTTGTCTCCTGTCTTCGCCCGTCGCGGGGACGCATGGGCCAAATAAGGCGACGCGTTCGCACCGGAAAAGCTCTCGGTAACGACGCATGCTCGCCAGCGATAGACAGTTTGCCACATGTGCCCCTCCGAGTTGATTGACATGTGGGGTTTAACGTCCCAAAACCACCATATGAATGTGGGAGACGCCGCAGTGGAGGGCTCCGGAAATTTCGAGCACCTGGGGGTTATTCAACGTGTACCGAAATCTACACCTTTTTCGCCTCCAGCATTTTCGCCTCTATCGGAAATGCAGCCGCCGCAGCCGGGATTCGATCCCGCGACCTGCGGGTCAGCAGCCGAGTACCTTAGCAACTCGGCTAAATAATAGGGGAAAAAGCTGTATACCTAAGGGCTAGTTTTTCCGTGTTTTGACACAATAATGCCAAGGAATGTATAGGGGAAGTTATTAGAACCAATGTAATGTAAATAAGAAGAAAGAAAAGTGGGTGAAAAAATAACTTGCCGTGAGCAGGAATCGAACCTATGACCTCCGAATAACGTGGTCGATGCTCTCTCTCTAATATATATATATATATATATATATATATATATATATATATATATATATATATATATATATATATATATATATATATATATAGTGTGTGTGTGTGTGTGAGGGCTATACGGACGAAAAAACCGAGCCGTATGTCTTGAGTTTTGATTCGACCTACCAATTAGAACGGGAAAGCGCCCGTCACATGAACAGCCCCGTGCGTGCGGCCTTTTGCTCTCTCTCTCTCTCTAAATGTGCGACCAGCTGAAGGAAGGACGCATGACGTTCTGTTTCAAATTGTGACCATTTTCGTGCCACTCATGTCCACCACGGTGTATCAGTGGCGGTGCTCGGATGCTGGCCAGAAGGTCGTGGATTCGATCACGGCGGTGGCGTTTCAGTGGAGGCGAAATGGCAGAGGTCCGTGTATACTGTGCGATGTCGGGGCACGTTAACGAATGCCAGGTGGTCGAAATTTCTGGAGCCCTCCACTATACGCCGTCTCTCGATCACATCGTCGTCATGGAACGTAAAACCCCGTCTATTATTTGTTATCGTGCCACTCAGGTGTTTCATAATTTGCATAATGTACGCGCCAAGTTTGCTTGCATCATAAGGAGCTTTTTGAAGGAAAGCTAAGAGCTATTTGGCGCGGCAGGGGAATCTTGTCTTCCAGCTTGATTTCGACCACCATCGCAACCTGTGTCAATGCGCAGGACTTTCACGTCGAAACGTGTTAGTGATGACAATTTTTTTTCGATTATGGGAGTTTGCCTTGTGTGTACTGCGCTTTGACAACCAACGTTTTTGGAGCATTATTTTTCTTCCTATATCGAGTTACCCTTTGCTATTGAATCGGTTCGCAGGCCCACATTCCTACCAGCACCAGTTCTTTCTTCTTTTGTTTGGGTTGGGCAGGTGGCATAAAGTATACGCATACGCGCGATAAAGGCACTTTGACACGTGTGTCTTTCACATCAAGGCACTTCCAGAAGTGCGTCTTTATTGTTTGGTGCCGTCGTTGTATTGGACAGAGAGGAGACGCCCTTGCACTGAATTGCGAGCGCGCTCTCCGCCGCTTATATACACACACCGCCCGCGTTCTAGGGTGACCAGACGAGACATGAGACAAGCTGAGCATGCGCAGTGGGTGTGTGAAATGCGCCGACGCCGAAGCGCGACATCGTGCGACTAAAATATGCCCCGCATTTAAAATGCTTAGCGAAGAGAAAAGAGAGGGGGGGGGGGTGTTCTTTAGCACTTCATGGAGCTTAGCAGGGTTCCCTGACACGAACATGCTCGGTATACCCCTGGGTTTGACTTTCGTCGTTAACTCTAACGAGCATTTGTCGTCGTATTCGTGTAATTGGGAACCCCGTTCTTATGCGTACGACGTGTTGTCTGCTGTGATGGTGTGTGCATGGCGGCCGCCACCGATGGCGCCATTTCGTGACCGCCTCGTTATGCACGCACATCCGGCGGTGCGGCGGCAGGCACGGCGGCGGTTTTTTCTTGGTTTGCGCAAATGAATTTTGCCGTGGTAGCCCACGGGCTTATGCAACCAGATCCTTCGAAGCGCGAAACCCTTTCTCAGTATAGACCTCCGCCACGGTGCTTCCCAATTGATCTGCGTGCATGCCATGTTTGCTCCCGGTGCAGGTGACGCTGCGCGCGTCTGAAACGTGGACGGATAGGGGCGTATACCCGCCTCCGCGTTCACGTGGTTTTGGCGATCAAAGGATTTGCCGCCTTGCGTAAGACATCTTGCGCACTGGCGCGTGTGTGCGCCACCCTTGGTTTGTTCGCGAGAGGGCCACATATATGCAGGACTCTTACAATACATCCGCTCCTGCATTCGCGGATCCATTATATGTTACTCACGCGCAGTGAATAGGGCGCGGATGCGAGTTTGCCCACGGTTCTCACCGTAGACCGAGGCATCTCTCGTATACGCTCTTACTTAGTTGACGCTTAAGTGCTGGATATAGCTAGGAAAGCTCACATTCTATTTTCTCTCGTTTGCTGGATATGACCAGTATTTAAACAGAACATGATTAAGAGCGTACGTACCGATAACTAAACTGCTATCTCTCTCTTTCTGATTGATTGATTGATATGTGTGGTTTAGCGCCCTAAACCCACCATATGATTATGAGAGACGCCGTAGTGGAGGGCTCCGCAAATTTCGACCACCTGGGGTTCTAAGCGTGCACCGAAATCTGAGCACACGGGCCTGCAGCACTTTAGACTCCATCGGAAATGCAGCCGCCGCAGCCGGGATTTGATCCCGCGACCTGCGGGTCAGCAGCCGAGTGGCTTAGCCACTGGACTATTACGGCGGGGCCTGTCTGTGTAGTTCTCTATCTGGCTTCCTGCCCTTTCGCTCTCTCTTTTTCTCATTCTTTCTATGTTATGCTGTACCCTTCCGCCTCATTTTCACACCCTCATCTTCACTTCCCCTCCCCCTCCCCTTTGGTATACTTTACTGTAGAGAAAGGGAGAGAGAGAGGTTTATTTACAGATAGGCAGAGAGGTCGGCCTGAGCGATAGCTTGCTCTAGCCTGCTATACACGGCTAGATATATTATGCTCTGCTCGATTGCCTGGATAGCCGAGTTGTTAGGATGCTCGTCTCTCAAAACGAGGGCACGCGGGTCCGAATTCCGCTTCGCCAACAACTTTTTTCCCCGCAAGAGTTTCTCTCTCCCTCTTTTCTCTCTGCGCTGGTTCTCTCGCCCATCGGACTTTTCGCATCCCACGTGTTTGGGGAACAAAGCAGAGCAGGACGAAAATCGAAGAAGACAGTCTATAAATTGCGCGTGCCCGTTTGGAATGCTTATCGTTTCTGTTTACCCGTCGCAGACAATTGCTCGGATTAAACCGCTCCGCCGTTATAATTATGCACAATTGCAAATCTATGCGAACTTTTCGTGAATCGACTTTCACATCTACACCGCGTCGTGGCCGCGGAGATCGCCATCACGTGACCGTGAGTGACACTCTCTCCCTCTTTTACTCATAGGAAAGCCAACTCGGCAGCAGACGCGCTTCGCTTGGAGAACACATGTAGAAAAGGCGGCAGACTAAAATTATGTCCTCGAAAGTGTATTTTTGTTGCACATAATTATTCACGAGTTTTCTTTGTTTTACACTCACAGCAGTTCACTCGACTGTTGCCGTGAGTTAGCATGTTTTATGCTTTTTTTTTTTTGCTGGTGCAGTGTCCACTTTTTTTTTTCATGTTGTTACTGCAACAGTACTATTTCCACCAACCGTACCTGTAAACTTTACTCTTGCAAACGGTCACTCCTTGGTCGAAACATAGAACAAATGTGTTTTCTTGCTTTTGTTCATGCCCTTGTAGTTCTGCTGCTGAACAGGACACCGGTCGCGGGTTTGATTTTGTTCTCCCGCTCACTAGTCTACCCAGGCCTGGACACGTTACAGCGTGATGACTGCAGATGCGAAGCTGAGATGTCTATACTCGAACTTCGCTTCTGCTCAGGAAGGAAGAAGCCAAAGGACAGGGAGGTTAGCCACTTCTTAGACAGGTTACCGTGTACTGCGTAAGGGGGCGTAAGAGGTGATAGAAAAGCGATGCCCCCCCCCCCCCCACACACACACACACATACACAGAGAGAGAGAGAAATAGCAAGAAAATGTGGGTGGAGAGGAAGAAAGAAGAATACGACACTGTTTAAACAAAGTCGGTCTCGGATGATTTTCTACAATAAGTATCAACGAGGAAATCATATTTGTAGAATTGGCAGTGTGACTGTGTTTCAGTGTTGGTTGCATTCCGTCGCGTTAGTTTTTTACGCATGATCTTATCTGACTCTCCGCGAATCACAAAAAGAGATATAATTGCGGAAACTCACTTTCGTTTGTGTCCCAAGGGCGAAAGGGGTGAGAGTGCACGGCATTCCGAGGAAGGGAGCCTATCATTTTCGTACAGAGAACTAGCTCGTCCGGCAGCTGCTTTTATTGCTCACCTTCTGCGTGTGTATCCATTTATTCAAGTACATTACGCCCGCTTGGACAGGAAAAAAACTCGAGAGTGTTTTTACGGCGCCTATGGACTGTCGAGAGGCTGAATGGCCGTGCGCCAGCGTTCTACTCGGGCTGACAAGTATGACACGTCAAGGCCTTTGCTGTTCCCGGTGTACGCTGTCTGCCTCACCTGAGTACGTAAATAAACCGAATCGAGCGGGCAATGAGGCTAGGGAATGCATACAGGACGTTAATTCATGTCTTTAACTGTACAGTTATAACAGGAGTAGCGACGTGAATTCTCACGAATTTAAGTGGACCAAAAATCACCCTCTCCCATCGATTTCGTTTCAATCATACGTCACACTTAGTGAGTTGAAGACATCAATTAACGGCCTCTTTGCTTCCTTTGGCCTGATTGTCTGCTCGATTCATTCGATTGTGTTTAACGCATCAGCGAGGCTCTCTGGGAAAAAAACACCTTCTTTCGTCTACGTATACGTAATTGTGGGATTTTAATTTATTTACCGGCTTATATAGTTGCAGCTGCGTAGTTCGCTCATTGCTTTGCAGACGCGTGATGAGTATTTCGCTATTTTGCAAAAAGTCTAATCATGATGTAATAGGTACTTCGCAATCGTACTTGCTGTAGTTCGCCCCCAGTGAAGTTTACAACGGCAAATGTCACGCGCACTCTCGTTGCATTCCTTAATGCGAAGCCTAAATGTCCATTTCTTTTGTTTAACCTTTTAACGTTCATTATCAGGCGCTGCATTCATGTGGTGTTGCGGAGCTTACGCCTGCATACTTACGCCTACTATGCGCCTGTGTTCTGTGGTCTCATCTGCGTCCCGTTTCTGCGCTGTTTCAAATAACCATATGTGTTCGTACCGACAAGCCCGTTTAACCACCGTTCTAAGGGCCGCGGTTGGTCGTTCGTGCTATGCATATATACAGTCGGTCGTTCTTCATTGCACCTTTCTTTCGGCGTACTCGCGACTGCATAACACGTAGAATATTCTTAGTATGCCAAGGATGTATGCTGCGGAGAAGGAGAGACATGACGTTCCAGGCTGAGTTCCCATTCGTCTTCCTTGCTCCCCTTCGATCCAGTGGTCGAGCGCGTTTGGCGCCCTTCGTCATTACAATGCGTACAATGCGAATACACCGGAATTCCTCCTCCAAAGCCTGTGGCGCCGCGAGTTATGAAATGTGAGCCGAGCTCGCTCCTTCTTTATTCGTCCGCGATGGCGAGCGCTGGCGCCTAATCTACGAGATGCGTGGGGACCGCTTTGCGGCTGCTGAAGGGGGGCAGCCGACTGTGAGGGGCTCCCCGCGATTGTCGCCGACTCTTTTGCGGCCACGCGCCCCGTGCCCGCGGTCTCATCATCCCGTCTCGACCCGCGGGGCAGACGCCCTCCTCCGCGCACGGAGGGTCAGCCTGGCGCCGCGCCATCATTTTATGCCCCCCCCTATCAAATGCCCGCCAGCACTTATCGAGCGTAAGTGAAAGGGCAAAAAAAAAAAAAACCTTTATTGAGAAACTTTTGTTTTCGGTGTTCTCCAAGGTCCGGCTCCCCTGCGTGAGACACTTGAGGGGGGGGGGGGGGGGGTCCGCGAGCTGTCTTGTATGTGTGTAGTGGTCTTCTGGATCGATTGCGCCCACACGGAGTTTTGTCGTTTGGCGGCCGCGAGACGGTGGTTTTTTATGCGTCTATTACGCCCCTCGCCGCATTGTTTGCGCCGCAGACGGTCACGTTCGTCCTTTCGTGTCTGGGCCTCGGGAGAAAAGAAAAATGGGCCTTTCTCGTTCCTAGCTGATGCGTGCGTCTCTCCTGTCTGGCCATCTGCTGCGATCCGGCGTTTCCATTGAATTTGATTTCTGGAGATTCGCGTGCCAGAAACACGATACCATCGTGAAATAAATCTTAATTTGGTCACCTGGAGGCCTTTTTGCGTGCACCTCAATAACTAGCCGGATTCTAAGCGATGCTCTTTTGTGACTCACGCATTTCGGGGCTGGTGAGTGTGCGCAAACGCGGACTTTGAAGGTCCGTATCTGCATGCACCGCTTTCCAATAATCGGTGCTCCTTCCCGAACGTAGGATTGTCGGCGATGAGCCCGTTTCTGAGGTGGATGTCACTGGTGATTTCTTGAACGTTGCCGCCTTTAATCGTTGCCTGGACATGAATACGTGTATGATTCGTTTACCTATTGTTTGTAGTACGTATAGTATTGTATATTTTGGTGCTTTCTTGCTGTACCAGCCCGAAATGCCTGACGAAGAGTGGGCCAAGTGGGGACACTTTGCCCCATTCGTGGGCATTTTGTGAAAGTGCCCAAGTGGATTAAATGAAATGAGCGTTGTTGTTTCCTGTAGTGTTGCGCTGCCGAGCTCGTGGATTGTCCACGCACGACATGGGATGCATGTTCTGTTATATAGTGATGTGATGAGATGAACACAATGGGATCACGATGGGCACCTCTTCACGTACGTGGCATGCATGGCGTGGTAATCATTTGATGGCTTGCCAGCTTTCCTATGTTTCAACTTTATGAACAGATATCCCAGCATCGCAGGATTGCGAAGGACGTAAGGGGCTATATATGGACGGACGCACGAATTGAAGGATGATATAGTCACAATGCTATATAGTTTGCCGAGAAAGAAAATATTTTATTTTTCTGAAACGTATTCTGATGCCGCGATTCTCCCGAGCTGGTTTGTTTCTTTGATGTTTTAGTGTGTGCCCTTTCGAAAAGGATGCGTTTAACTAAGGAGCCATTCTTCCTGCATGTGTGCAAAATGCCACCCCGAGACATATTGATGTGCGTAGTATACGCGATAATAAGAGCTTTCAGAAGCTACGAAGTCGAGTCATCGAGTGGCATTTCAGTGGGCTCCCAGTCACTACGGAATCAAAGGAAAGGAAGTTGCAGATGAGTTGGCGAAAACCGCTCATCATTATACGCAGACCCGACTCATTCTTGTCTCTCAGTGTGCTGCAAACGAGGCGGAAATGTAGGCCCGTGTGCTCAGATTTGGGTGCACGTTAAAGAACCCCAGGTGGTCGAAATTTCCGGAGCCCTCCACCACGACATCTCTTATAATCATATGGGGGTTTTGGGACGTTAACCCCAACATATCAATCAATCAATCAATCAATCAATCAATCAATCAATCAATCAATATGATGCAAACAACGTTAAGGACGGCGAAACGTGAATTGTTCTTCTCTACCTGGTTCAGAGACAGAACAAATAAATCGATCCTATATGCTGTTGATCCTAATCTTGAGAGTCAATTAGATCCTCATCTCCTGAGGCTTATCGACACTCTCATACATCGCTTAAGACTGGGAACTGCTTTCAGAAAGCACTTCCTATTTCGGATTCAGCGTTCCACATCGTCACCATGTTCGTGCGGCCGCGACGACGCGGCTATATCTATCGCCTGTTGCTCCACTGTCCGAAACACGACACACACCGACGGTGACTTGAACTTAATATACGCTAGATTTCGAGTGAACACTCACGTTGGATAAAATACTAGGCCCATGGTCATCTAGAATAAATTGGAAAGCAACAAAGGTGCTGCAACTTTTTCTCGAAGACACACGGATTTGTGACCACTACTGAGTGGACTAGGTTAAAAGTGAGCGTGGCGGCTACATGTTCCTTCTGCACAAATTAGAACCTTTGGACTCGCTTACGTAGGATTATATATATATATATATATATATATATATATATATATATATATATATATATATATATATATATATATATATATATATATATATTCAAAGCTGTGGTTTGGCAGGCGCCGATGTCTAGATAAAGGTAGAAGCTACCTTTATCTAGATACTCTGTTTGGTCCCTTAATTTAAAACGACTTCCCAAGCGAACCTTGTACTAGCTTACTCCTCATCAGCGCCACGAATCAACAACACACTTTCCCGCCATTTCAACATAATCAGGCAAAGCAAACGACTAACTTCTATTTTCGCGAAGCCACCTCGCGTGGTGTACCGCAGGGATAAAAATCTGAAAAACATTCTTGTCAGAGCAAAGACACCCCCCCCCCCCCAAAAAAAAAAAAAAATTCAATCAGGGTGCCATCCCTGCGGAAAAGCTCGATGCATGCCCACAGATGGTCACAACACGTGAATGCAAAGCGAACTTCTCGGATTTCAAATTCTGCATAACTGAAAGCCTTAATTGTGACTCCAGTAACGTAATATACATGCTACATTGCAACATCTGTGGACAAGAATATATCGGCCAAACAGACACGCCATTTCGGCTGCGGTTCAATAATCACCGGTACCACGCCACTTCACTGCCGAAGCTTCCTTTATCTAGACATCTGCGCCTCCCAAACAACAGTTTTGAAAATATCAGCGTAACTCTTTTGCAGTCCGGTTTCTCAAACAGGCGCGAGCGCGAACAGCATGAGGCATATTTTATTTTCAAAATTAGAACATTAGTAGCCGGCATCAACGAGGACGCCGGAAGACTCTCCTGCCTCCGATAAGTAAGCCAGGAGAAAATTAGTGACAGATTGATAGCTGGAGACCATGCTTGTTTTTTCTGACTGACTCCTACGTGTACACTGTCCTTTCCTGTTTTTTTTTTTCATGCACATACAAAGTGTTTACGTTCGCCTACCACTTGATGACCATTGAAGGGAAACGGACGAAGATGAAAGGTAAAGAGCCGACCGACCCATTAAGAGGAAACCCTTTCCTCACGCACGCCATTGCGGACCCCTTCCGCCACCGCGGCGACAATCTTGGGTGGCCCGACACACGTCGAGAACTGACCAGCACGGGACAAGAACCGGATGTGGACGTACACCGACATTTGCTTTCGTGCTCAGTGTTCACAGTGGTTTTTCTTCTTTTTTTCTTTTCGTCTTTTTTCTTCTCTTTCTTTCTTTCTTTCTTTTTTTAGTTCTCTCTCACTCTCGCAAACATCTTTCAAGGTGAGAGGGACGCGGCAGCAACGAAGTTTGGAAGTTCATGTCAGTATAACTCATCCCCTGATGAAGGGAGGAGCCCTCCCGAAACTGTTGGGAAATAAATATATTTATCTTTGTTGACAACGCTCCCGTTGTGCCATATCCAATATATATGAATATATATATACTATTGTGATTCTTAATTCTTTATTTGTAAGAATCAAAAGGAAAGGGGTAGCCATCGCCATCTAACGATGACTACCCCTTCGTTTATTTTTGATTTCCATAATAAAAAAAAAGGCCGTTCTTGTCGCGCGTTGTTAACCGATTCGAAATTCGCGGTCGAGGAACGTTTATATTTTCGTGTATGCAAAGTCGACTTTATCCAGGTTTTTGAAATGCACGGAATACTAGGGGCGCTCATGTATAGAGCAGTGCAAACGTTTAGACGAATAAATAACAGCGCCTCTGGCGTGCAGCTTCTCGGAAAAGTTGGTTGTCAAAATAATCTCCCCTGCCTGTGAACGCTGAAGAATGTGTTGGAAAATCGTCGAAAGAAAATTATTCGTCTGTTTACACATGCCTCTAATCACTGGGCTTTCAATAGTTTAGGGGCCTCGGCTCAGCCTTCGACGCGTTGGTCGAAACCATGGCGTGGTCGAAAGGGATGAATGGACCTTTCAGCGCGCATGGGTGCATTGCATGATTGCTTGAAATACGAGGCGCGTAGACAAAGACTAACGAAGACACGGACAGTTTTGTCTACGTTATGCGCTCGTAATCGTGAATCGCCAACTCGTTCGCCCAATCAGCCGTCAGCCATTTTGACGATTGCACTATATGCCGTGATTTGAGGTGCGTTGAATCAGCGGATAACTTACGAATTATAGTGATGAAGGAATGAAAAAAAAAATCCTTAAAAAGTGGTTGTGTGCTTTAGCTGACGTTTCGACAAGTGGACGTTTTTTTTTTTTTTTTGAGGCTAGAACAGTTTTACTCTTGAAGAAGACAAATTCACTTCTCGGAATGTCGCTTCTGTAGCACACAGACACACCCTGTTTTTTTTTTGTTCATCGCGAGGTTCCATTTTCTTTTTCCTACCGTTTTTCTTTTTTTTTGCAATGAGGGAAGAATGCTAAGAAGAGAATACTTAAAATAGGTAGGAATCGAGAAGGTAGAGAAACTGCAACGAAGTTACACATTGCGGTGGTATACCAGCCAACTCCAAACTTCGGTGAGCTATCCAAACAAACCTTTGAACCGCCACCACCACCCACCACCGCCACTTACACCACCCACCCACCCACGCTGGTTTTTGCCCAAGCTATATCTCTGTACGTTTTACCCCACGGTAGCTTGGGGCAATTTTTCCAACTGTACGGAAAAAAAGCGAAAAAAAAGGAATTTTCTCGGAATTGTCCTGATTTTTTTTTTCGCACTTCGCTTCTCTAGGCGTAGGCACGTACCTTCCGTCTCCCCAGTGAGAGAGTGGCGCCGCGTCAGAAAGTCACGTGTTGCAACGGGCAAATGGGGCCAGGCCTTAACGGGCGCCGAAGAGTTGCGCTAGAAAAAAAAAGAATAAGAAAGCGTGGACCATAACGATGTTAACCCCGATGCTACTTTGGCGACGTGGGCGGCTGCCTTGCGTAGCTACAGCCTAGCCGACCAGAAAGGGGCCGTCCAGCAAGCCCGCGATGCGGTTGTTAGGCTAGGCCTCTAATACCCCTGTCACACGGGCACCCGCGAAGACCGTTTAACTCCCTCGTCCTTACGACAACGAAGATGCGGTCCGTGTCACACGGCCACCCTTACGCAAACGGAGGTAAACGGAGCATTTCGCAAAGGACGTTCAACGATCTCCCTTCGCAGCGAAATGAGGTACTCTCGTCCCCAGCAGTCTAGAAGTCAGAGAAAAATTTCGAACACTAAGTGGCCGCAGTGAAAGAATAATACATTATGGCAATATTAAACGCTCTTTCGTTGTAGTACTCATTCACAATGCGTGTTTGTTTACATATATTTACGCTCGCCAGAGTTCACTTACTCTCAACACCGATGCCCTACACACCGTGCCTCACGAGTCGGGCCGACCGGCGCCAGCCGATAAACGTCATTACTCGCGCAATATGGTACCACTTCCTCACGTCGTCCGCTGTGTCACTCATGGCTGAAGAACACAAAATGTGCGCTCACGAGGCAAGGAAGCATAAGAATTTTCGTACCAAGCATGTATACCGGCAAGAAAACAACAAAAAGCACAATGTGGCCAGCGTCACTAGCAGCATTGCTACATTTAGCAAATGCGTTTTTATTTGAAATTATTTTTAATGGTTCGTCAGTCGCATACTTACTTAATAGTGCTTTTTTGTAAAAACCGCATAACAAGGATTCACAAAGAAATCAATAGAGATTAAATTAGAATGCTTTTCCGAAAATCAAACAGCGCCAGCTGAGCCCCCTCACGGCAACTGTTGCAACCTTGTCGTTGCCGTGTGACACTGCCACAACTCCTTCTCCGTCGAACCCCCTAGGGGAGATTTACGTTGACGGTGTTCAACGGAGTTCGGTGGTGGCCGTGTGACAGGGGTATAAGTCCCTATACGTGGGAGCCCTGAGCGCGTTCGCGTGCTTTTTGCAGGACAATAATAAATGTTATTCCATACATTCATCTCCCGCTGAAGGGAAGCATGTGTAGATGCGAAGTAGGTGGCGCTAACGCTTACGCTGGCGGTGACGTTGACGGTGGCGCTCATCAAGCGAAAGCCAAGTAAAGACGCTTTTGAGTTAATTCCGAACGCTCGATCCAGTGCCTACATATGCGGGGTGACTAGTGATCGGTTGTGCATCGCGAGCAGTCGGTTTTTTTTTTACTAGCAGACGCTGTCTGCGTCGGCCTTGCGAGGCGAGAGAGGGGAAGGGGAGCGACAGTTTTGTGGATGCCATCTCCTGGGCCGGCGCGAGCATGCGCAGTGGGGTGTGGACGGAGGGACAGCGTTACACAGGCAAGTCAAAAGAGCTGCTTCGCATCTAACAAATCTAGGCTTCATTTTCAGAACAGGCGCACTCGCGTGTGCGCTGCGGGTCTCCTGCAGTTTGGCAGCCCGGCTAGCTCGCCTGCACTGCGGGGAATCCGCAGGTCGCGATGGTGGCGGTTGCAAGCGGCTGTTTCGGCTTTGTCCCGGCAGCCCATCGGAAGTGTCCGAGCCGTTTATACCCCCGCGATTAGCGGAAGCCAGCAGCTCGTATGCGTGCTCGTGTGATCGCCGTGCTCTGCGGTTAATTGCTGCCTCACGGCTACTGCCTATACTCGCTGTTTCTCCGGAGCTGGGTGCGCCCTCGATTCGGGGATAATATTACTCGCTCCCTTACTCTGTAGTCCGTTCTCTCATTTTCGTGTTCACGTTTTGTCGCTCATGCACTCCTCTTGTGGCTGTTCATTTTCATTATTTTGTTTCAGACTCTTCTTGTGTGTGGTTCTAACGGTGATTCGACCTTGAGAAGGATCCGCTGCACTACTTCGCGACACTGCTTTCTCGCCTGACGACACGTGCTGGTCGTAACGGCCCACTGCGCCCTCCTCGACCGCTCTCCCCCCCCCCCCCCACTTGGCCGTACAATAAATATATATAAATAGGCCATTTCGCTGCTGTTTATGTGTCTATAGCTTTACCATTGCCCCCTCCTCCTCTCTCTCGCTGCCGGTTCCTGAACGACCCTCTCGTTCGTTTCATTCGCTTTCTACAGGTGTGAGAGAGAGGCAACGCGGCGACACGACCTCATCTCGTGGACACGCATACACCACAGGTTCACACACGGCTAACGATCGTTATTTGTGCTTTTTTTGCGAAGATCTGGCTTCTAGTTGTTTGCTAGACATTCCGGTTGTGGGCTTTTGGTTGACTATGATTGCTAACTTAATGTGTTTTCTCGCTATCCTCTTCTTAAATGGGACGTAACAGCACGCCAAAGCGCAGGGTGACGCCTCTGTTTCCAAAGTTTCGTTGAATTTACTCTGCGTGCGAGGTTAATTATTATTATTATTATTATTATTATTATTATTAGTAGTAGTAGTGGTAGTAGTGTAAGCATTTGCTTAACAGCTAATAGCCTAAGTATGTAGATCCCGTTCATTATGAGGATGCGCGCCGTCTTTAGGGACCACTGAACTCTACACCTTCCAACACCAGGCGTGCGCTTTGAAACACAAATTTATCTGCAATGATGGAGTCCAGTGCAAGCCATCATTGTCGTTTGTGTCCCCTATAAAAGTAAATGAATGGACTCCCACCATGCCGCGTGACGTAACCGCTCAACACACTTAATTCTCGTTTGTTTACTTGTAACGCGTTGCCCCACTGAAAAAAAAAAAAGCCGTTTCTTTAATGCCATCTTGAAGGGGCCATGACACAAAATTTTCGATCATGATCTGTGTTGTGTGGTTTGATTCTTGTGCACTCGCAAATAAGCTGGCGATATTTTAGTGCATTTAGTGGAGAACTTAGTTTATAACTTAATATATTTATAAAACACGCCAATGGTCTGAGAGTCGGGCAACGCTGGCGCACTCGCGAGTCGTGACGTAACAAGGAGCTATAGGTGTCAGTAGTGCGAGCTTCTGCATTTCGGCGAACGATGTTGTTCCGGGATTAGCTGCGCGTGAACTCGATATGACTTATTCAGCTTGGAACTGCAACGGACCCTCTACATAGCGTTCGCTGAAAACCACAAATTGCTAGGTGACCGTGTCATAGCCCCTTTAATGTCAAATATGTGTTTAATCACGTACACAGTACCGTCAAAACTGGGGGATTTCCCCGGAAACGAATGCCTCCGGTTCCCACAGGGGGAAGCTGTTGACATCGTGTGCCTTCCAATCGGCGTTCGATGGCAGCGTGACCCGGCGACGTTCGTGTGACGATCTGCCCGTTCGCTCCTTGAGACCCGGTTTGTCGGCTTGCCTTGCTTCGTCCGAGTACCGCTACACGGACTCGAGCAGGCCGGTGATGCGATCTCCATTTCGCGCGTTTGGTTCCTTCGCATAGAGCGCCAGCGTCCCGGTCGATTCGTACTTTCGGAATGCTTGCCCGCTTTGCCGGACAGCCGCCGCAAACGAATTAATCAGTATAGTACGCGGCGGTTGGACGCGACGTGCCGTTGACGTAAACCCCTGCTGCATCGTGTGATCCCGTCGTTGAGCTGGTGTGCGCACTGACCTTGGCTGTGCGCGGTGGCAAAGCCCTCGGGATTAGCTCCTGCACATAAGCCACTCACTGACCGAATGAAAAACGGCCCCTGCACGCGCGACACTGCGGCTCGGCTCGCAGTCGGCCGATCTGTAATGGTAGCTCGCCCCCATTGGACGCCTTGTTATGTGGGGCGATCGCCGTGTGGATGGAGATTTATTACTGGCATTTCTTTTTTCACTGGCTCCTCCCTCCGAATGCTCTCGGCGACAGCCGCCCGCGATGAGCCGCCATTTGCTAAGTTTGGGCACATGTGCTCTTCCTACTATGCGGTCTGATGACGACTGCTTTGGTTCTCCGTGACCTTCGCTGATTGGACGCGCATTTGTTGGTGAGTCCCCTCCCTCGCTGTCATCTTCGACCGATTATTTAGGCTACGTGCTTCACCGGTCCCCGTATGTCGCCAGACTGCGGTTTCGTGCAGCTTCCCAAACTGCGTGTCTCTGGCGCGTCCGCAATACTTAAATCATCCGCTCATACCACATCTGAACCTGATGCAGGTTGAGGATTACGCAATGGTTACTTTTGTTTGTTTGTTTGGGGGCGGGGCAGCGAAAGCTGTATATGGCTAGGAGAAACTACAAACCCTCCGGCAGTGCATGGTGTCTCGAGTGGTCTCCATTGCCTGTGTTATAAGTTACGTCGTTTGCAGCGTCCTACCCAAGCACGCGTGCCATTGGCTACGTCGTTAGTGACGTAAGCCGTCCATACCCTCTCCTTCCTCGATGATTCCGTCGCGCCGGGCACGCGTGAGTTTCTCCCGTATCCTCCCACATGGATATGCCACGGAAAACTCTAGAAGAGCGCTGACCGTGGAAACGTGAGAGGGTTCGCATTCGCCGGGCCGATGGTGGAGTCCGGGCTCAAAAACACGCTATGGAGGCCGAGTGCCGGCAGGAACTGCGTACCGGTGATTTGGGAGCCTTCAAAGATGCGATAAATTGCGAACGGAAATGCAAGCGCCGGTGGCAGGTGGATCCTGAAAACCACGCCGCCGAGTTATCTGGCGATGTCAAACGCTATTTGCAACTACGCTACTGTAACTACGCCGTGCTGTTGCGGCCACGACAGCGTCAACGTTGTGACTGTGGGAGTGCGTCCACCGAGGCGAACGCCCACTTTCGGCGGGGGTTTCTCCAGCGCAGCATTTTGACTTCGGCTGCGACGTCTGGGACCGCCTGTCGTGCAAGAACAACCAATGTGATTAACGGATTTAGAAACACCTTTAACCGCTCATTACACTGCTCCATGACCGTGGTCATGCGATTTACGGCACGTGAAATAAACACTGTGAGAAACGTCAGCCAAACGTGTGTTTAACCTCATTAAGAAGCACGAACATATTGTGAGAGGCTATTGCGAACATTGTGACATAGTGTGAACCAGTAATTGTGAAAGGCTTCAGTGCCACGTCGGGCTGAACCCACCGCTAAACACCGTTGCCGCACGTTTAAGCTTTCGATGGTTAGCCATTTGTGCTTGGGTGACGATTTTTTTTTAAGGGGTGAAGCTTTTTCCACCGTGTGCTGTGCGTCTCGTGTTCGTAGTAATGGCCAGCTCTTGTTTAGTCCTTATAATATCCGCTGGATGGCGTCACTTGTATGTGATGAATACATGATGAAATGATGCGAGATGGCGGTACTTGGAGTGTTCACTAGATGGACGGATGGACGGATAGAAAGGCAGACGAAGGGATATACAGACAGACAGACAGACGGACGGGCGGACGGACGGACGGACGGATGGATGGATGGATGGATGGATGGATGGATGGATGGATGGATGGATCGATGGATGGATGGATGGATGGATGGACGGACGGACGGACGGACGCTTCGCCTCACTCATCATCATTCACTCCGTGGATATGCTGTGATTTTTTTCTTTCTGCGATGCTTTTGACCGTGGGTTCAAGAGCTGTAGACCTTTACTTCGTAAATTTGCAGAGTAAGGTAAAACAAACAAAAAAACGTGGACAGGAGCGAAACGAAAGACACTGGTAGGTGTCTGTTCTTTCGTACGTTTCTCAATTATTGCTGTCTTCAGATCCCGGCTGCGGCGGCTGCATTTCCGATGGAGGCGGAAATGTCGAGGCCCGTGAGCTCAGATTTGGGTGCACGTTAAAGAACCCCAGGTGGTCAAAATTTCCGGAGCCCTCCACTACGGCGTCTCTCATAATCATATGGTGGTTTTGGGACGTTAAACCCCACAAATCAATCAATCAATTATTGCTGTCCTTTGTGCGTGAACTAAACTTATTTTCAGTGGTAGACCAAACAATACATTACGACCTTTCAGCGTTCAGATATTTCATTACATGATGGACACAATTTTCGGGACTAGTCCAGAAAGGGTGTCGACTTAAAGAGAAAATGTCTAAGAAACGTGTTAGTGTCTCTGAATATCTTATTAAAATTACCCGCGTTGCGCTTGTGCGTTCCTTCGTCATCATTTGCGGCATAAAATGGAGTCTGCTCTATGAAACGACTTCGCAGATAACAACCGAATTAAAAAATAATAATAAAGACTCTTTATACGTGAATATTCCAAACTTTGTAATAAGGAATTGTGTTGTGACTATTCGTGAACACAATTTTTTTTCGAATATTTTAAACTTGCTGCACGTGTCCGTTAAAGCCTATAGCTAGAGCAGATTTGCGACTGATGGAATCCTGATGGCCGTTCTTTACAGACGGTGCGCGGCTAGTTTGGCTAACCCGCAGTAGTGCGAGCTTGAGCTTGCCAGTCAGTCTTGAGTGCGTACGTGAGCTGCTGATTGACTCATGATGTTGTGTTTGTGTTTCACGTAAATAACACTCGATAATGTGCATTGTGATGAGCGACACTCGCTAATGCTTTGAACATACTCGGATGTGTATATCGTTTTGCATTAATGGTGAAAGAGGTTGCCGTTTCTTCTGGAGGAATTCTGAATTTCATGCGCGTTTGAGCTGCCCGATTGGATCTCTGAAGTTACTGATATACAAGGCCGCGGAGCTCGCTTTGTTCCCATCGCGTCGTCTAATGGAGTCGATTGAGCATGCAGTTCCTTCTACAGAGGCGAGCGTGGATTCCCCCTTCGCGTTCCTCGATCGGGTGCAACCGGCACTCACTCCACCCCTGCGGCATGGTGTCAAGGCCGAAAAGGGTGCGTTGAAACGTCCCGCCGGTGATGAGTGACTCCCTGCAGCTGAGCTGATTTTGTTTTTCCCGCTCGCCGAGGCTGTCTGACGGTGCGCCAGCCGGCGGCGCTATCTTGAGCCCCGCGTCGCCGGCTGCCGGGTCTTGTTTGCTTTGTTTAGCTACTGAGCCGAGCGTCTGGCTGCTGCGTGACTGCGTCGAAGGTCGGTGGGCGGCGTTTTTTTTGTGTGTGTGAGTGTGTGTTCGCCGCAGCGAACGGAGCGGCCGACTCCGGCGGCCTTTCGGAGGACCATTAGGGGCCCGCGTGGAAGGGTTGATGCCACCGCGGGCACATCGACCTGACGGACAGGTAACCGAGCTCGACGCGCGATTAGCGGAAGCGGGAAGCTTCCGTTTTATTGCATCCCGCTCGTCCCCGTGTTTCTTGCCTTTCTACGCGAGCATTTTCACTGGCTTAACCGCTGCTTTCCGGTGTTTACTGCGGTTGCCGTTAAGCGCATCTTGTTTGCGTGCTTCTGTCACGCAGTCGAAAGTATGCGCCGACCGAATTGATTGGAGGAGTAGATGGTCGGAGCACAAGAGTCACAGCTCCTTCCGTCGTGTGTGACAAAAAATAAGGCAGCGGTGGTTGCACGTGCAACCACCCTCTTAGCGTAAACGTCGTTCTCGCGGTGTTTTTATACGTGTACAAGGCTTCGAGTGCTAGCGTACACTTAACGTGGTGTGTGAGACGTCGTGCAGCCACTGTTCAACGTGCGACCGGGATTAGTGACTGCACTGCTTCTGACTGTAGCGTACGATGGGACCGCTATAGTACTGTCCATCTAACCAGTGCGTCGGTGATTATTCGGCTTGGCCCGTATTGTGTGAAGCAATATGTTAAAATTTCCGAAAAGTGCATCATCTTGGTTTCGTAAAACTTCCCCCTTTGCCTGTCCTCATGTGTGCCCTGTATTTCGCATAGCCGGAGCCGCGCGCTCTCTTATTGTCGAACATAGATATGGTTGATGCCGACAATTGCACGTGGTTCTTTCTTTTCTTTTCTTACCGCATGCGTTACAATGAATGCTTATAGATTGCGTGTCATTGTCACACTGAGCAACCATCTGAGATTAACTTAGCTTGCAGGTGGTAGGGAATTTTCTTTGTATGCCAGGTGTGCAACCAAACCGGATTTCAGCGGCTGTTCGAAGTAAAACAAAACCAATCGTTTATTTTCGGTTCTCGTGTAGGAAAATCGTTTTGCGCGAAGCTTTCTTTTTTTTCAAGTTATTGTTTCTCTGCTTGCAAGATTAACCTCACTTACTATATTTTTGGTTAAAAGTTTCAGAAAGGCATAGAATTGATTGATATTTGGGGTTTAACGTCTCAAAACCACCATATGATTGAGAGACGCCGTAGTGGAGGGCTCCGGAAATTTTGACCACTTGGGGTTCATAAAGGCATAGAAGTCACGATGACTAATCTGATCGCAGATTTAGATTAATAATCATGGTGTCTATACAATGGAACTGGATAACGTACCCCCAGGCGCCGACTTGTCATATTTCAAGCACAAAACAACAAGACGCGTTTTCTCGAACTGTCGTACGCTTCAATGCTGGTCGAATGAATGTCGCTCACACTTCATTATCTTCGCTGGTTTCTAGTTTAATTTGTGATACTTTTAGTACAGGCAGTCCCACGCGTAAAGTCGTGATGTTGCATACGATTCAATGTGAGCGCAAATCTGTTGTTTTCTTGTTCATGTTTAAGATGTATCTCGTAGGCGTCTTAGGAAAAGCTAAAAACATGGCATGCCTTCGCGTATAGATGTCAGACTCTTCCCAGGCGGCGCTGCGAGAAACGTCGCCACCAGCGCCCTCATCGCCGCCCTGGCCATAACTGGGTAGTGCAAAGGGAGCCGTCTGCAAGCGAGCGTGCATAGGCCCTCCTCGTTTGTTGCTGTTGAGGCGCGGTTTACTGAAAATCAAAGACCTGGCAAGCTCCTTACATCAATCCAACCTCGCTTCACTAAAGTAGGAAGCTCATAAAAGCGAACTGTGGGTACAATGCAAAAGATGCTTCATTTATTTCGGTGTGCTTGCGACTCGAAATTCAAGTGCACGCTCGAGCATCGCATGACATCGAGTTCGAGGCAAGTACTTTATCGTTCGTTCTGCAGCGCCCGTAAGTGAGTTAAATTTGAGCATGCACATGATGCCAAAGCGATAAAGTGCGTATAGGAGAAATGTATTTTACGATCAGTGGTATGAAGCTCGCTTTATCCGGCTCGAATGGACCCGGTGATTTTCGCCTTTGCAGTTGCGTTCTCAATACTTCTATCGCTTCCTGTGCGTTAGAATGTTATTTTTTATGGCGCATCCTAAAATGTTCTGTTGACGGTTGTCTTCCGTTTGTATACGTACTGCGAATGGCGATATACGCGTGTCCACTTTCTTAGTGAACAACGAAAGGAATTAGTGAACAAGGAAAGGAAAGACCGAGGCCATCGAGATAGCTCCGGCAATCGCATAGACAAGAAAAACATGATTGTGGCTATGACAAACATTTCGCGATTTACCTGTATGACGTACGTGTTCGCATTCCCTAGTTAAAACCGCAACTTAGAGCCTTCAAAGCTTATACGTGCACGATGCTATGTGGAGGCGACCACGATGCCCACCGTGGTCAGAGGCTCTGTTGAGCTTCTTAATTAGTTACCGCGTTTCTCGGTCAAGGCTGTTCAAAACAACAACAGGAGACCTACATTATCACATTTCCTCCTGCGACCGGCTACGCGAGTCATTCGTTTACCGAACACGTTCGCAATGGCCCGTATCCAGCGCTCTCGCCGTTCTGCTTCGCCAAAGCTATATACGGAAATCGGTAAAACTGAAGTCATTTGCGTCCGTGGCAATTCACAACGCAACAGTAGCGTCTACCGAGGTTTTTTTTTTTTGTAGAGCACCGAGGCTGTTGCGTCTGCTCTTGTTTTCGCTGTCGTTCTGGTGAGTGAACCGGCAAGCATTTCATGGTGGTTCAGTGACGCGTTTGACTGGCGGAGAAAACTTCGTAGCTCTTTTTCTGAGTGTTCTAAACGCAAGCACACCTAATATTAAGCTCGATCGCTGTTTCGCACGGGCTAGTCGCACCTGGTTGCGCCTCAAACTATACAGGAGAGTCGGGCTTTCCACTACCCAAAACTGCGCCGACAGGTGGCGCTACTTGTCTGCAAAACTCTAGAGTCTGACGTTTCTGTGATCGATGTGCCATCCCATGTTGGGCCATTCACTGCGCATTGTTGTTTGGCAATGTGCCTTTTTCATCGCACCATTTGCGAATTATCACGAAAAATGCCTAGCCCCCGATATTCTCTACTGACAACATTGGAGGCCACTGACCCCCAGTTTTGATTTCGGCTATCTCCACTAAAGGCGCTGTTCGGACCTGAAAAAGGCCCACTGAAGCCAATACCACTGTAACTGTGTCATTGGCTTCTCTGAAAAAAAAAGTTTGCGGGAGGAACAAAGTTTGAAGTGGATGCTGTACGGCGTTAATGCAATTTCACTATAAAAAATTATGGATCCCTAATTTTTCTCTGCGGGTATAATCACTAGATTTGCACAGATGTTACCCTATGTTCCGAGGATCTAGTGAATGGTGTGGCATGGACAACAGAGGCGGATACTTCGGGAAGTCACCATTTTCCCATCTTTGTAAACCACCCTAACTTGTGAAATGATCACATGAGGCGATCCAGCAAACTGACAAACTAGAAAGCATTTCGGTACCGCCTAAAAAAAAACTTGCGACTGTTGCAAACTTCACTGAATTTTCGCAGGGTAATGGGAACAGGTGTACAAAAAAAAAAAGTCTGGATTCCAAAAGCTTATGCTCTTGTTGATGGAGCGTACGAACCTCAAAGAGCCGTCAAATGACGTTCGGAAAGGGCATATTGACGCAGCCGCAGCCTAGAATCATACAAAAATAATGTTCAGAAAATTCACATTTTAATGTGCAGATGACTAGAAAATATAGGTAAACTGCGCTGGCGTAGATTTTATGGCACGTTATCTCCTCACTCACCTGTTTCGAGAATTTGGCTTGCAATACGTGCATTTAGCGGCTCGCTCTGTACAGAGCGTGCCATTTCGCCATCTTGCTGGATAGTCTTGGACAAACGGGAAGTAGGGGCTGCAGATGAACTTTGTTAACTTAACAGAAGGCCTGGTTCTTTATCACAATGTGCCTTATTTGATAATTCTGTTGTGCTAGCTAACCAGAAAATTAATACCTGCTATTGGGTCTAGCATCATCAACGAGACCCTGTATTTACATTAAGGGAGCTGCAATGTGCTATATAGCGTCATGTAATTAAAGGTTGGCTTTTGGACCGGATGGAATTACGCGCAATATACTAAAAACCCTTGGGCCAACAGGCTCAACTATTCTCTTAGATATTTAGAACAATATATGGCACAAGAAGTTGTACCTGTGTCTTGGAAATCGCTCGAATCATTCTGATCTGGAAACTGGTTAAGGGACCTTTGAGCCTTGAATCTTTCGGCCCCATCAGTCTGAAAATTTGTTTATGTATTGTAATTGCGAAATGGATTGATGCGTGACTTCAGTGATGGTGTGAAAGAACGGATGTATTGTGGAACTCCTTAACTAGTTTTAGAAAACAGAGATGTACAGTAAGTACAATACTTGACATAGTAACGTATATCGAGCATGGACTCGGCGCCTGCGAAAGTTTGACGATCGCGTGTTCTTAGACATCAAAAGGTCAGTCACGCTAATCATTCGCTAAGTATGTTAGAACTCTGAATGTCTGGCTGGTTTTTGCGGTAGATCTCTAAATTATCAGGTCGCAAAATACTCATTCAGACGAGCGAAGGAAAACAGCGCTGTACACGAAGTCAAGTAGGAAGTGCCAACGGGAAGCGTATACGCAGCCCCTTTTCTTTTCAACTGTGTCATGACTGATTCAGCAAAAAAGTGTGCCTTCTCGGTTGAGATTCTCTTTATATGGAGATGATGTGTGCATTTGGGCATCTGGGATTGAGGTTCAATCAATTCGGATGGCATACAGAGGGCATAAATATCAATTACCACCTTCTTAAGAGAAAGAGTAGTGATTCTGGTGCACACAAACGAATGGTTCTGGTGGTGTGTTGCCCTTCACCGGGAGAAAGCTGAAAATTTTCAATCTCACTTTAGAAGGAGAACCGCTAATGACTGTGACACAGCATCGATTTGCCGCATTAATACTTAATCGTCAGCCATCATGGGCACCGCACATAAAGGAAACTCGAAAGTGTGGTAAATGCGGTTGGGAATATACTCCGCAGACTTTGTGGTACATAATGGGGTGGATCTATATAATATATGATCGCTGTTCTCAATGCTTCAATACGACAAAAGAAAATGCCTACTCTGCAGAAGTATTACACGGCCTTTACCGTACTTCAGAAGAGCGACTTCCTAGACCAGGGAACTGCGCGTCTGTCCAGTTGTTCGACGAGCGACATCCAGCAGCCTACATTAAAGGGCTCGTTTTCCTTGTTAGACACAATAATAATGAAATCTAACAGACAACCAGCCTCGGAGACTTGTCAATCACCCGTCATGAGAACACTCGAAAGATGCCGCCATTTCTTTCGCTTACAGAAAGAGCCCCCCATTGACACTGGAAATTTTACGAAGGGATAAAATCATTGTTAATGAAAAAAATACAGAATAACTTCCATAAATTACCAAGGAATGAGCTTTGAAATATACTATCATCCGTGGCTGCTTACAACACCAAGCATTGAATTTTCAGTAGATGGTATCATCAGAAATAAGAGACATGACCATTCAAGCTGCTCAACAACATAGCGCTCTACCAGTTACACATGCGGTGTCCAGGATACACACATTTTTACACAGATGGCTCTAGTATTCCAACCTCTTAGACATCAGCGTTTATTATACCATAGCTTCAGGAATCGTTTAAATTAACTCGCTCGACGTCAGGTTGACTGCTACAGCTGAGATATTCGCTATTCTGTTTGCTATCAAGTTTATGAACTCTGCAGCATACGCGAGAAGATGGGTATTTTTTAATGGTTCTCCGGCCGCATCGCCATCACTTTCTAGTACAAACACGGCAGTAATCACTGATATAGTGTAACATACGAAACACTTAAAAAGCTCACAAAAGCAAGCCAAATTCAGCACGACATCAAATTCCAGTGAACACCTGTAACATTCCGGGCAAGGTGCCGATAAAGCTGCACGACAAGCACATTGTAAAGATGCTTTTGTTTGTTTACCAATCTCTAAATATGAATTGTGGAGTGTTATAAAGACAATTTTTCGAATGAGTAAAACTGCTTGGTTTGACCAAAGCACAAAGAGCTGTGATTCATATCATATTGACGCATTCATTCAAAATTACGCTAGCATGCATGACATAGAAGTACGGAAACACTTATTCACTGGTTAAGGCTAGGCAACGTATCCACAAAACATTTCTCACACATTGCTGGCAAAGCTCAAATTCCGGAATGCGAATGTGGATTTGTGGATAAAGATGTATGTGACCGTCTTATCGACTGCCCACATCATGACACGCCGAGACGCCGCCTTGAATCGGAACTATTGACGCTAGAGCGCAGGCCATTCAGTGTCAAGAAACTTTTGGGCCTTTGGCCAGCCGGATCCTTACACTAAAACTCTAAAAGTGTTACAACGTTTTTTGTTTTTTAGAAACACAGCGAGATATCTGGTAATTACTAAGAAATAAGGAAGAACTTTCATTCATATAGCACACGCACCACTTGTTATACGCAGTATTGTATGGCACGCACCCATAATGTGCGTGTGCTGAAGGGCACGAACGAAATACTGTGAAGTTTAAAACCTTACTAGAAACTCATTTTACAACCGCACCGTCGTAGTTTCTGTGTAGCCAGTTACCTTTCTCTCATTTTTGTAATCGTACTATTAGTTGTATAACGAGTTATGTTTTTACTATTGCCATGCAATTTCGATTCTTGAATTTTAACCTACTTTATGTTTGCGGTGTGGAATTGCTTCTGTGTATCCTTGTTCGACCCCCCCCCCCTTATGTAATACCCCGTCAGAGGCCCTTAAAGGAAAATAAATGATGATGATGAGGATGATGATGATGATGCGTCAACTGATGTCCACATGAGCGAATTCATCCCCATAAGAACCAGACGTGTGTACTGTTGTGTTGTGCCGGTTGGGTTCAATGACAACCAGATACATTATTATAGAAACATTATGGATTGACTTTCGGACATTTGTTTACACGTTGTGATGGTTTTGTTTGATATGTCCTTGTCCGTGTGTTTTTACATATGTGTACTTGTGTCTTATTTTCCATCTACTGCTCCTTATTTTTCCTTTAGTATGTATGTCCAATATTCACTCAAGGCTAAATAATAACCGGCGCCTTAATTGTGCGCCAACATCTCCTTATATATCATTCAATAAAAAAGAACCCCAAAATGATATAAGGAAGTCAAGCACTGCTTTCTACAGCGTTGCAAGTTTGACTGTTCAGGCAGCATGAAGATGACGTCGATGAGATTCATCATCATCATCATCATCATCATCATCATCATCATCATCAGCCTGACTACCTCCACTGCAGGACAAAAGACTCTCCCATGTTCCGCCAGTTAACCCGATCCTGTGCTTGCTCCTGCCAATTTATACCCGCAAACTTCTTAATCTCATCTGCCCACCTAAACTTCTGTCGTCCCCTAACCCGCTTGCCTTAATCCAGTCAGTTACCCTTAATGACCTAATGACCAGCGATTATCCTGTCTACGCGCTACATGTCCTGCCCATGTCAATTTCCTCTTCTTTATTTCAGCTATGATATCCTTAACCTCCGTTTCTTCCCTAATCTACTCTGCTCTCTTCTTGTCCATTAAGGTTACACCTACCATTTTTCTTTCCATTGCTCGCTGCGTCGTCCTCAATTTAAGCTGAACCCTCTTTGTAAGTCTCCGGGTTTCTGCTCCGTAGCTAAGTACCGGCAAGATACAGCTGTTATATACCTTCCTTTTGAGGGATAGTGGCAAACTACCTGTCATAATTTGAGAGTGCTTGCCAAATGTGCTCCACCCCATTCTTATTCTTCTAGTTACTTGAATCTCGTGGTTTGGCTCCGCGGTTATTACCTGCCCTAAGTAGACAAAGTATTTTTTTACAACTTGAAGTGCACTACCTATCTCGAAGCGCTGCTCTTTTCTGAGGTTGTTGCACACTACTTTCGTTTTCTGCATATTAATTTTAAGACCCACCTTTCTGCTCTCCTTGTCTAACTCCGTAATCATGAGTTGCAATTCGTCGCCTGAGTTACTCAGCAATGCAATGTCATCGGCGAAGCGCAGGTTACTAAGGTACTCTTCATTAACTCTTATCCCTAGCTGTTCCCATTCTAGGCTTCTGAAAACCTTCTGTAAGCACGCGGAAAACAGCATTGGGGAGATTGTGTCCCCCTGCCTTACACCCTTCTTGATTGGTATTCTGTTGCTTTCTTTAGGAAGCACTACGGTAGCAGTTGATCCCCTGTAGATTTGTTCGAGGATGTTTATATATACTTCATCGACATAAGAAAGGAGATGACAAGGACTTGAAGAATTACAGGCCGATCAGCTTGCTCTCTGTAGTATACCAGCTATTTACAAAGGTAATTGCAAGAGTAAAGAAAACATTAGAATTCAATCAACCAAAGGAACAAGCAGGATTTCGAACGGGCTACTCAACAATCGACCACATTCATACTATCAATCAGGTAATAGAGAAATGCTCAGAATATAACCAACCACTATACATAGCCTTTATAGATGACGAGAAGGCGTTTGATTCAGTTGAAGTATCAGCCGTCATGCAGAAACTGCGGAATCAGGGCGTCGATGAAATATATGAGATTAGTTTACATTAATTTGTCTGAACTTTGTCCTCCTGGCTTCGCATGGGGTTCGTGACATTGTAGGTAAATTTATTTTCTGCGAAATATTTTGCTCTGGGGGAGAGTAATCGCAGTGAATATGCATGGGCAGTGAGATCGATTGCTTTGCAGTGTTTGAAAGTGATTGGGAACTTTTTTTAAAGAGCAGGAATAACCCCACTGGCACGTGAAACTCGACAAGCTCGTAATTTCTCATGTCTATCGCGGAGAAGAACGATCTATTTATTTATCGATTTAGAGAGTCCTCTCAAACTGTAGGCATTGATTGGGTAAGGTGGGCATCACAAAATAAATGATCGCATATAATAAATACATATTATCATACAGGATGAAGTGGCTGAAAGCAGAAATATAACCGTTCTTGTACATTCTATTATTGGCTAACAATAATTCTGGAGGCAAAAATAGCAAAGGAAAGGAGTAGTTCGACGCATTATACAGAACATCAAACTGATACAGTTTGAGAGAACATCAACAGATACCTATCGTACACGCGTAGGGAATTCAAAGTGAGAAATATTAGAGTAAAAAAAAATGAGCAGGAAGGAATAACAAACTCTTATGAAGGTTCGAAATAGATTGTTATTTCTCGCCTGTAATTTGTCACCGTCGATGCGCTATATGCATTTCCTCTGAAATCTGGCATCGTGGGCCCGTTTAGTTTGTGGCATAAAGACGCTTTCCTGAAAGAAAAAAAAAAAACAAGGAAATGGAAAAAGAAATCCTTGTGCGGCCGCATCGCACTGGGCGTGCGCAAGCTGCGTGCAAATGGATTGCAGTTGCGGACAGAGCCGGCCCTTCCCATTTGTGGGTCTGCCGAGAGCAAGGGCTTGTTCCATGCGACTTGAGGCTCTTATCGCTGAGGACAGGCCCCTTGCCACCGCTACCCTTGCTTCTGGACTGCTGCTCGTGTTGCTGACGACCGTGCCACTGCTCACTTAATCTTTTCTCTTGTTTCCACTTTTCTCCCTTTTCCCTTCACCGCAGGCACTGCGCCGTGCTCCCGACCGGGTTGCAGAAATTAGGTGCCTTTTCTCATCTTCTAACCACTACCACCACCACCACTTGAGGCTCGCTCTATCGTTTGCTCCTTGAATGCACACCGTTTTGGCTCTCATCCGGAACTACTCAAACGCAGTTGGTGCGTGGCATGCGGTGGATTTAATTAAAAAAAAACTGTGCGCATAATGACTCGACGTCACGCATCTGCCACACGCGTGTAAAACCGCTTGTCACACACGGGGACGTTCCCGTCCCAGCCGCCACCTTGCGTACGTGTATGTTCGGAATATCGAATGATTGATGTGCTGACACAAGCAGCGGCTGCCTCGATTTATGCGCGGTTTCATTTGTCCGTTAAGAACTTATTCCGTTACCCGCTTCGACCGGTCCGGCGATGCGTCAATCGCCAAAGCTGCTATTGTGTGCGGCGCGCTCTCACTGTCTAGCGAATACTGACTGTTTTAGGGGGAAACCCGGCAAGGCCGGCGGCTTGCCTCCGGCCGTGCTCGCCTCTTCTCTTTTCCTGGTATGCGCCCCGATTGGCAGCGGCGGCGATATCTGGTGCGGGCCGATATTGCGCACTCTCTGGGGACCCGTCGCTCGCGGCATGCCTCCCCCCCCCCCCCCCACTCTCCGGCGACTGGCCATCGGCGCGTGCCACCGGTCAGCCTGATTGCGCCGCTGATCCTCTCCTCTGAGAAAAATTGCTCGATCGTATTCAGCCCCACGTTCGCCTTCTCGCGGATGTTTATGAAATCTCTCTCAGCAGAAACGACTCGCTTGGCACATCACGTGTCTTCTCTTTTTTTCTCTCACTTCTCGTCGCTCCTTCGACAGCGCGGGACTTTCTTTTCTCGATTCCGCTGCAGTCGCGAGTTTTCTCTCGGTGGATGCAACGTGCGCCGCCGTCGCGTGTGTGACGCAACGACGCTGCAAGCGGACTGCGACGGGTCGATCCTCTCCCGCGCGACGATGTGGTTTTGAGGGGAATACTGTTCCGCGTGTGTTTTTCGTGCATCACTTGCCTTCGCGTGCTGTGCGAAGAAGCTGAACTTGACGGTTTTGGCTCTCCTTCCGCAGGCGCCGACTCGCCGCGCGAATCTGCAGCACCGACCGAGTGACGGACGAGCAGCGCACCATCTGGGCCCATCTCGCAACAGGTACGGCTTCTTCTTCTTCATATACTGCCGAACTTCGCGTTTTTTTTTTTCCAGCTTGGCAGTGGAAGCCTCAAAACAACGCTGCGCGCTTCGCGAAAAAAACGGCGTGTCTCGTCGATCTTTGCACTTTTCATTGTTTCGTCGCATTTTGCGTGCGCACTCTTCCGTAATTTGCTTGCGCTTCAGGGGCGATCCGCTGAGCTCGAGCAAACAGTCTGGCCGCTGATGTTTTTTTTCTCCCGAGCGAATTGTGTGTTTGCTCCTGAGGCGCACTTTGCTAACCGAGTCGAGGCACTCTTCCTGCTGAGTTGCGGCCTTTGGCAACTGCAGAGACGAGGTGTTTTCGTGCTTTGCCGTCCTCTGTGTCCGAGCGATCGGCTTCAGAGTATACAGTTGGCAAATTCATTTCCCTCCGCGTGTCTTGCCGTTTCGCCTCCAGCATAGGACACTTCTGTCGATGCATCTGTAGAAGAGTGTCAGTTCTGTTTCAGACCGTATAATAGGTGACCCGAAGCTGGCCTCACGTGCGTGGTTGTCAGAGCGGGTAAGTCCAGCTTGACCATAGATACCTTCGTCTTCTTTCGGCCGTTCCACAAATGGAGGTGCATTCGTTTTTACAAATATTTGTTCCACTGCTATCACCAGTGCTACAAGTGGTGGTGTTACCGGTATGGCATTACTTTGCTTTTTTTTTTCGTACCATAGAAACATAACTCGTTACCATTTTTAAGCTGTAACGGGTAACGTGAGCTTCATTTTTTTTCGTGACTGAATTGTCACATTTCACCGTAATAATAAATACAAGCTTCGCCCTGCCTGTTATTCATCTGTGTCACGGAGTGGCGCTTGGCGGGTTTTATTCTGGCTATATGTGTGTTCTCGCTGCTAATGTAAATACCACATCCCTCTTGAAAATGTTACTTTTGGCTAAGCAGGGATGATTTGGAAGCTTCGCTTAAATTTACCAGGAAGCTCAAGTTTTTTTATCGAAAGCTAACGACAAAAACTTCAGCTATATATGGGATAATCACATGCATGCCTGAAATACGCCGGAAGTGATTTACGTCACGTAATTAAGCAATTGTGATAGGGTATCTACGCAAATTTGCTGCGGGTTGGACAGCGACATTTAGTCTGCTTACATTTAGTCTTACATTAGTCTTACATTCATTCTTACATTACATTCTCACATTACATTCAGTCTTACGGAGCTTGCATTTAGTCTGCTTCTACGTTATCTCCCCCCACCCCCATAGTGTCGCCATTGTTATGGCAAATAGTCACGTAGGCTTAAAAAAGATATGTTTTGCTTGCGTCATTAAGGGTTTTGTGGGCATGTTTGTAGAATGCCCTTTCTTTAATGCAGATCATTTCTTAGTCGCGTGATGCCGCGCATCTCCGTCGGCACCGTCCACACTGCGCAATGCTCGGCTCGCGTCTTGCCTCTGCCTCGTCTCCTTTGAACACCAGCGGTGTGTATAAAGCGGCGGAGCGCGTTGTTTGGAATTCAGTGCAAGGGCGTCTCCTCTCCGTCCAATACTACGACGGCACCAAGCAATGAAGGAACACTAACTATACGCTCCTCCTTGCATTAGCCTTGTCCTTCATTCAATAAGAGACGAAGTAACAATTAAGCATTCCCAAATTATTCCCAATCACGCAACATTCACGCGATGCTCCCACCACTCTGCGACGCATTTACTCGAGTTTCCCCGTAGGAAAGTGCGGGTGCCAAATTTTCTAACTTTATATCATGTCTTTTTTTACTTTTATTCAATATAAGCTCACATCGAGTATTTCGGAAAACCACGTTTATTTCAAAATTAATTGCTATACATTTGTCGAAAGTTGAGCAGCGCTATCTTTGCATGAGATGTAGCGTATAACGGTAGTCCAGTTTGGTCTCTAATTTTACCAAAATTTATTGAGAATATTAACTGCACTGTTGCCCACAGTGATCGAACGCATCGGATGTGAGTAACATTATAGGTCACTAATAGTCTGCCTCGGTGGATCAGTGGCTATAGGGTGTTTGGCTGCTGACCCGAAGGTCTGCGGGTTCAGCCGCGGCAGTCGTATTTCGATGCAGGTGAATCGCTATATGAGGCCCGTGTATACTGGGCCATGTTAGTGAAGAACACGTTAAAGAACCCCAGGTGGTCGAAATTTCTGAAGCCATCCACTATACGGCGTCTCTCATAATCATGTGGTGGTCTCGGAACGTAAAAACCTCAAGCATTAATATTAATAATAGGCCACTAATATTGCTAAAGGCCTGTAGATTTGTTGAAAGCTTTATCGTGAAACTATATAGTGTTTCTGTTGACAGCTTTTTTTCTTCTTCTATAAGCTGTATGTAAATTGTGACGTTTAATTTTTTTCTGTTTTCTATTGCTACAATAAAGACGTGCTACCTAGTATTTCTGACCGTGGAATAACGATTAAGTAACCCCCCCCCCCTCTCGCACCCCCTTTTTTGTCTTTTTTTCGGAAACTGTGACGCTAATTGATTAAACAACCTAAGGCAGTAACGCCTTTCTTTAATGCAGTTGTGACGAGTAAACTTGTTTACTTCATTTTCGGTTGTGTCTACAGCTTTGTTTATCTCATACGCGCGTTCTGGATGCGGCTTCAGGAGACGCAGCTGTAGCATTTAATGTTAATGAAACAAACGCAATACTCTGCCGCAGCGCAAATGAGGTGCTCGAAACGCATGCATAGCGCTCTTTTTTGTGCGTTTGATATGTGAAGTGTTACTTATCAGCTATTGCTGATAAGTAACACTTCACGTTTACTGCTGTGCACCATATAGACTCGTCATTGTGTCGCATCATATTAATTTTTTTTTTGCTCTTCCTTGCCGCGCGTCGCCATTCGATGGTTAGGCGTCGGCTGTTAGGATTACCAAGTCCACTCATGAGTGAATCATGTGTAGGTTGCTACAACGAATGACCGGTGTTTATATTGTTACGGAGTTCATGGACACCTTTCTTGGCAAACCATGTCCGCGTTTAACACCGATATTAGGAAGTACCGCGAGTCCTTGCGGTGGTGCGGTCGTTGCCACTGCGCATGCGTCGTAACGCGAGTCGGCGTTCGCGGACTGCACGCAGACAATCCGAAATTGCGTGCGGGGATGGCGGCCCGCATGTGGCCCACAAGCGCTGGTTTTGAGGCTACGGTGTCGCTGCAACCGTGCGTTGCGGTTTGCAGCAGGGCAAACGCTATTCTGAAACTCGTATGGCGCCCGCTACGCCCGCAGCGCTTGCAAACGGTATTCTAAAACTCCCTATTGCCTACCCTGCCAAAAAGTTGGAAAGCTCTTGTCGCGGCCGGCCGTGTTCCGCTGGCAATCGTCTCTCGCGAAGTTGGCACGGTATACGCGTTGAATTTGTATGTCCGCTGAAGATGCATCGCAGGTACTCCTGTCATATAGATTTCGTGATTGCATAACCGTCGCCTGTTCATAATGTTCTGAGTTTTATTTTAATATTCAATAGTCGCCCATTTTCCCCCCTGTTTGCGTTGTCTTTTTTTTTTTTTTCGTCGTGTCTGCCATGCCTCCCTGTTCCTCAGTTCGTCTGGCATGTTTTTTCCCCCTCGGTATTCTTGTACACTGCGACTATCTATCGATGGCTATACAGTTGAAAAAAAAAGTCAAGCAGCGTCACAGTATGCAGTCTGAAAAACCACCTTTCATAATAGCAGCATCTTTTTTTTTTTTTCAGAAATTTCCCGCAGCATCAACGTCCTCAATTGAGTAAAAGCAATTTTTTTGTACGTTTAAAAGAAAACCAAATGTCGTATATAACGAGAGAGCGTCTAGGAGGCAAATCGCGTCGTGGTTTTTCTTCTACTAAATTTTTGTTCAGTTGTGTATACAGATCCTATAGGGGTGGCGCGTCTTGTATTCCTTGTGTTCACAGTGTTGGCGATCACGCGGGTTCTGTAAGCGATACGATGTTTTGCTATAGCGTGTAGCCGTTAGTGGCGCTATGCGGGCGACCAATGGGGAAAGCCTCACTTCGACGCTGCTGGAAGCGCTGGCTTTAACAGCGCTGCGAGGCGGTGGCACAATTGCTTCGAGCGACGAAGGAGGAGCACACACAAAAGAAATACAAATCTTGCAGACGTATGACAAGGTCAATCTAAATGAGTCGCGGAAGTCGAAACGAAAATTGGTCCGAAACCTATTGCGACAGACATCAACTACCGCGTGACGATTGAAGCGCGACTATAGGTGAGGATGGAACAAACAACCAAAACTAAAGAAAAACTATTCTTTTTTCCTCGAAATTGTCGCAATTTTACTATAAATGTCAAAGTTAACTGTAAACGTGCTTTACGGTGTATCTCAAACCTGGATTAATGGTTGATCGCCTCAATTTTTTGCCGAGTGCCTTAAATGCGGAAGGGTGGGCGTATCCTGGTAATTTTCTATCAGAGCTGTTTAGTTTAAGCGTGTTCAATTGGATCGGCGCATTCCCAGGTCAACGAGGCATCGCTCACGTTTCCGTGCTGGTTTCGTGCGTACCTTCAGAAGTTTGAGCTTCAGTAGTGAACTAGCTCACAGAATGTGTAGATAGCCGCTCCTGTGACTACCGACTGCTTTCGCTGGCGCACGGCCGGCGTGCCCTCGCCTGTATGGTGACGGTGAACGCGACACGCTAAGCAACGAGACGCTGTACTCTGCGGCTTCCAAAGCTATATTTTCAAAGGTACCGTCTCGCTGCAGTGGTTTTCGATGATTGGCAGTTTGCGAGCTATTACGCTATTGTGCTCGTGAACATTTGTGTCAAAATTGCATCTGCGAAGATTTTTGTGCATATTGTGGAGTACGTCATTTGGCTGATGAAACAACTTTGCTTCCTTAATCTTTGTTTTTTTTTTCTCTGTCATGCAATTAGCGAGCTGCAGGGCGCAATAATGTCGCGTATGAATAAAGGCACGTAAAGGCGTCAGCAATAAAGAAAAACTTCAAATTGGCGCCATGTAGGTCAAATGCGCGACGTCGCTACCACTTCTAGTTGTGACGTCATATTTTTTTTTTTTTTCGTATGGGGTTGGTTTTCTTCTCCTCACGTAAATGGTGACCGTGGCAACGAGCCGCCGACTACTAGACCCATGGGCTTCTATGGAAGTTACGGTACCAGTTTGTGTATGATATTTAATAGCGAAACACGTCTATTGCATCTCGGTGGGAAAGCGTTGGGACGCACCTGTGACGCAAGCAAGCCCTATACGCAACATGTGGCGCCACATCATGACCACTCCCTCAACTAAGGCATACCAACGGCTACCGTTGAGGAGCGCGCGTATGTACTGACATTGAAAGAGATTGAGGAAGGGTTGTTAGAAAGGACATGAGACGAGCTTAGTATTCCTGCAGTTTTCTGCGCTCATTCAAGTGTTTTTGTGTGTCCTGATTTTCGCCCAAACTTGTCCGCATGAACATCACATCAAATCATCCGTCTTGGGTGTTAGTCTGATAAATCCACATCCTAATTGATTTATATGTGGTGTTGAACGTCCCAAAACCACCATATGATTATGAGAGACGCCGTAGTAAAAGGCTCCGAAAATTTCGACCACCTGGGGTTCTTTAATGTGCACCCAAATTTGAGCACACGGGCCTACAGCATTTTCGCCTCCATCGAAATTGCAGCCGCCGCAGCCGGGATTTGATCCCGCGACCTGCGGGTCAGCAGCCGAGTACCTTAGCCACTAGACCACCGCGGTGGGGCAAATCGGCATATCAAGCAGGTTGCAATCTTGCAAGTGACGATAAAGGCCTTCAAGGGCGTGTCGCAGTGACGACGCCTGTAAAACAGAAGTATTGCCGAGGATAGGCGCCTGACGTAAAGTTTTAGGGGCTTTATCCTGACGTGCGTTCTTCCTCTTTCCGCGAGTATTTACGACGAGCTGCGGGAGGTTGTGTTTCAGACACGTGACGCGGGGCGTCGCCACGTGGCACCGTGCGGTGACGGGCATGTTGGTCCATGGCTTCGTCGCGCGCCCGGCATCTCGGAGGCCATGGTTGGTCTGATTCACTGCAGTCGTCTTCGCGGAATTCCCGAGTATGTGTCATGGGCTGAGGCGAAACTGTGCTTATGGAGCGTCGCTCGATATACGACACTGGCTCGTGGTGCACGACTGTAGTGACGCTGAGGGTTGTTATTTAAAATTTTTCGCCTGCACTCCAATTGGAGGCCTACTTCTGGAGCCCAACTTATTCGGTTGGCATCGTTCGATCGCAGTGCGTCGATTATTAGAACCACGTTATAGGGAGGTGGCTGTGGATGACGCATTGTCTGTTTTAAATTTAATTTTTATGATCGACCGCAACGTGTCCCAAACTTTCTTTTTCTTCCTTGCCGATTTTATCTTTTTCTTTCAACTTTGCAACTTCATGTTGAGTGCAGCGACGACGTGTGATCACTAATCCGACTCGCATTCGTTGACTCATTAGCAAAAGACTTGGGTGCGCCGAGGTTTTTCCCTCCCTAATTAGTATCTCAGAATTTTTCATCTTTGGAAGCTTCAGCATTGCGCTTTTCATTAAAGAAGGCCGCGATAGATTTATTTAGTACCCACAGCGCCAGAGGCATTACAGTGGGGGAGGGGTTTACAGTCAGTCTGGACAGTTCAATATTTTGTCATATATAAAGCGTGGAAAACGGTAATAGCAACAACAACAGCTACAGCAGATCGACAACATAAGTTATTCACAGCAGTATGCAGTATATGTGAGAAACAAGAACACTACAAGGTTGAGTCACTTCAACAGGAAAAATAAGTGATTTGATATCGGAGTATAGCCACAATTCCCTTCTGCATACAGTGTGAGGACAAAAGAAAGAAGAACAAAAGATAAGAACAGTAATACATACAGTACGTCCTAAAAAGATCAAAGAAACAATCATTTCAGCAGGGCAAAAAACATCTCATTCGAAACTACGTTGACGATGTCAGCAGGTAACCTATTCCAGTCGTGGATTGTTTTTGGAAAGAAAGATTTCTTAAAAAGTTCCGTGCGGCATAGAACCTCTCTTACTTTTCGCTCATGGTCCACGCGTTGGGACCTATAGTTAGGCGGTATTATATATATGTCTCTCTGTATGTTAATCGTACCATAGTAAATGGAATGAAAAAGCTTCAGGCGCAGCTTTCTGCGTCGTTCTACCAGGGTATCCCATTTGAGTTCTTCCTTAGTTCTTGTTGCACTGAAATTAATTGTGTATTGACGGGACACGTACCTTGCACCGAGATTCTGAACTCTTTCAAGTTTAATAACGTCGCGCGCCGTCGTAGGGTCCCACACTACACAAGCGTACTCGAGGACGGACCTCACGTACGTCTTGTAGAGTAGCTCACGTGTGGACTGACTGAATGCACCAGAGTTCCTGCGAATGAAGCCCAGCATTTTTCCCGCCTTTCCGGTTACGTAGTTAACCTGCTTCTGCCACGATAATTCTGGGGTATACCAAACACCTAAGTATTTAAATTCGGTTACTTTACCAATTACAATGTTATTCAGGGTGTAGCAGTAATTTAGAGGGTTCTTCTTTCGAGTGAATGTCATATTGACAGTTTTCGTGAGGTTTAGCTGCATGCGCCACCTAGTGCACCATGTGCTGATTCGATCGAGGTCTTGCTGAATCAGGTTGAGGTCTTCCGTACCGTTAGTGATCCTATAAACCACACAGTCATCTGCAAACAGCCTCAACTGCGATGTCAAACCGTCGCCAATATCATTGATGTACAATAAGAACAGCAAAGGTCCCAGGACGGAGCCCTGGGGTACACCAGATGAAACGCTTTGTGCCCGTGACCGAACCCCATTTACAACCACGAATTGCCGGCGTAACGTTAGATATTCTTTAATCCATGAGACAACCGCCGGATTTATTTTATATGTGAGCATCTTTTCAATGAGTAATGAATGGGGTACTGTGTCGAAAGCTTTCCTGAAATCGAGGAAGATACATTCAACCGCAAGCCGTTTATCTAATGCAGAAGCAATATCATTTGTGAATTCCAATAATTGGGTAACACAGGAAAAACCTTTACGAAATCCATGTTGGGCTGACGTAATCGCAGAATGAGTATTCAAGTGAGCTACAATACTCGTGAATAGAATGTGCTCCATTATTTTACATGCAACGGATGTCAGCGATATCGGGCGGTAGTTTGAAACGTCGCTTCTAGGGCCGGACTTATGAATAGGGACCACAATACCTGCTTTCCAATCATCAGGAAGAGAAGCTTCGAGTAGTGACATATCAAATATAACTTTCAAGTACTTTGCTATCGATTCAGCGCATGATTTAAGCAGGAAATTGGGTAAGTCGTCAGGACCACATGCTTTAGAAGAGTCGAGCCTTCGAAGCAACGATTCAATGCCGTGTGTACATATGACAACATCATCCATGTCGCTTATCGTTTCAAGTACCGGTGGGACGTCTTCAGAAGGCATTACTGCAGGAGTGAAGACGGAGCAGAAGTAGGCGTTAAAGCATTCTGCCTTGTCAGCGTCTTCGCGAACAATGACGTCACCAGACACGAGTGGAGGGATAGTTACAACATCCTTGCCATTCTGCTTCACGTGCTTCCAGAACACTTTCGGTTTATCTTTTAGTCTTGTTTGAATAGTTCCCGAATAACTGTCTTTGGCAATGCGTGTTGCTTCTTTAACTTCACGAGATATTTCTTTCAGTTTTTTCTCTGTCTCTTTTGAAGGTTTTCTGCAATAAGCGCGATAAGTTCGTTGTCTTTTTTGTGTGAGCTGGCGCAAGGTTTTCGTAAACCAAGGCTTGCTTCTACCCTGTCTCGCCGTCAACACCCAAGTTGGGACGAACAGCTCACGTAATTCGAGTATTTTCTGCTTAAATAACCGCCACAGCCCGTCCACACTCCTACACTCGGCTTCCGTTTCGAACACTACTAAATAAGCCTGTAATGCTTGATTTATACAATCGAAATTGGCTTTTTTATAATTGTACAGTTTTCTGTTAGCATGGTTTTTTGTTTTAACATAGGCCAGCGACATCGTCGACACGACAGCGTGATGGTCGCTTATGCCAGGAATCACAAGCGTTGACTGAACAAGTTCTGGTCGATTGGTAAGCAGAAGGTCTAAAATGTTGTTTCCCCGCGTTGGGGTGAGGACTAGCTGATGCAGAGCATGCAGGTTGACCATGTTCATCATTTCTGTATTGCATATTCCAGTAACTGTGGCGGTGTTCGATGCATCCCATTTCAAGTCTGGTAAATTGAAGTCTCCCCCAATGACCACGGTATCTGAGTGAACTTCATCAATCGCACTTTGAAGTCGAGTGAGAACATCCGGCGATGCATTAGGGGGACGATAAAAGCTACATACTGTTAAGGCGATGCGGTTCGGAAGTTCTAGTTTGCACAACACTACTTCACTCACGCCAGCATCAACGTCAATCTGGGAGGACCTAATGCTACTATCAATGAGAATGAACACACCCCCTCCATGACCGTTCCTGTCTTTTCTGTAGCAGGTGTAACCAGTTGGAAATACCTCGTGGTCACCAATGTCAGGATCTAACCAGGATTCCGTACCGAGAATCACGGAAGGCTTAACAGTTTCTACTAAGGCGGAAAATTCATCTCTCTTATTCTTTATGCTCCTGCAATTCAGCAGAAGAATACTAATGTTCACAGAACTAGACTGGCACGGTCACTTCTGTGGGGTCACATGCATTGTTGCATCATCGCAGACAAACTTCTGCCCGTTCAAAAGAAGGTAATCGTACCTAAGCATAGCTTTCGCGCCATCCTGTTTTTGTGCTTTTGCATATTCCCACAAAATTTTTCTTTTCTTTCGTACTGCTTCGGAGAAATCTTCGGAAATGCTAGTCGTAGTGCCTTTTAACTTTCTTGCGTTGCTTAGGACATGCTGTTTTTCTTTGAAAGATGAAAATTTTGCGATGATGGGTCTGCTCCTCCCAGCTCGAAAACGTCCCAACCGGTGTGCCCTTTCTATTCCTGTAGTGGGAATTCCTAACTTCGAAGAACAGATATCCAAGATCTGTTTCTCACACTCCGCATTTGTTTCGTTGGCTCCTTCGTCGGGTATACCGTGAAAGATGAGGTTGCACCTTCTGCTGCGGTTTTCAAGGTCGTCAACCTTTGACGTTAGAGACTTCAACACTCGTGCTTGAGTCTCACATTGTACAACGCACTCTGCTAAAGACGATTTCATTTCATGAAGGTTTGTGAACTTAGTTTCAAGGGATTTGATACGATCACCTAGATCGTTTATAGCGAGCTTGTTTGCAGCTTGAACGGTTTCAATAGCATTTAGTTTATCCTTAATTATGCTTTGACCTGCTAAGAGCTGCTGCAGTGTCGCCTCGGTGGACGGTCCCGGATTCACCTCTACGTCGCCACATATTAGCAGAAGTAAAAAATAAAAAGAGAAGCGACGCAGCAAGCGAAACTGTTTCCGCGAACGGTATTGCGTGCATGAATGTGACAAAATGCAGTCAAACAACTTTTGGGGTTGTTTGATGGTATAGTCTACAGCCGAATTCATTAAGGTGGTCGCGCTTGACTAATGCGTCCCTTATGTCATTGTTTTTAATTGAACAACCGCGCGGGTGGGTTAGCGCGTTTTCTTTCTCCTTGGTTGACGTGCCTCCTCTGTCGGGGCCACAGCGCTTGGAAGGCCAGACGAATGCCTCCGCGTGCCTTCGCAAATATACACTCGATCGTTCCCGCGAAAGTTACGGCGTCAGTCGCGAAGGGATTAGCATCGCGTGGTGTGTGCCATGAACATATGCGTGACACGTTTTCGTTGGTAAGCGCATTGCGTTTCTGAGCACGCTTCTCCGTCCCTTTCGAATAGCGCGTCCATTAAAAGCAAGGAAAGGTAAACAGGCGTCCAACTGTGCGCGCAGCCGGCGCCGTTCTTCTTCATCTGTTTGATTTCGCAAAAGCTGGATGGACATCAAGGACGCTCTCAGTTCTCGTTTAATTTTTCGTCTTCATTCGGCCGTTCATTTTTCTCCCCTCGATAATGCAAACATGTGTACGGTCGCGAGCACTGTATCAAAGAGCAGCAGCGTATTATGGAGCTTTGGGAAAGCATGGTTGCAGGGAAACCCGCGGTGGTGCAATCGTCCGAACCACCTTGGGAATGGATGCGCGTGGTCATTTTATGGGTTCGTAATCGGCGTTGCTGATCACGCACATGTTGTAGTCTTTACAGTTGTTGGACGGCTAACGTTACCAACTGGCGCAAGTTCATCTCATGAACAAAATTTCGTAAATGTTGGCTTCGTAAACAGCCCCAGTGATAGCCATCATAAATGGTAATGACGTAATCATTATTACAGTAGAATCTATCAGTTATCATATCGCATAAGCATCATCATTATAATATTTATGTCCACTGCAGCATTTATGTTGGAAGAGGATTTTATGAGCCTGCACACTTCCTAACGCCAACGACACAGTTTCAATGCTCGACTGCGCTTAATTCTCTTCCTCTCGCTTGCGTTCTGTCCACTGGTGATCTTATCCGTATACGCATTACATGGCCTGCTCAGCTTCATTTTTTTCTCATCACGTAAATTGAAATGTTATCATCAACTGCATGCTCTCCCCTCCCCCCCCCCCCCCCCTTTTTTTTGCCGGTATTTCAAGTTATAACGCGCCTTGTGTTCAAGGATATAGCTCCAGGCTGCCAGTCCTATACTTGGCAATGTTCGCCGTGTGTAACCCGTTCTTATTCTGTAAATATTCTCGGGATCGGCGTTTCCTGTTAATTAGCAATAAATGAACGTGTACTGGCGCGCGGCCACCATAGGCTTACTGTTGATCACAAATTCTCGATCTTTTGCCGGTCTTTTCAACAGTATATGCATGGTCTTCTGCTATAGTTCGCAGAAGCAGTGTACCGTACACCGCTCCTGCCACGGCGGCTAAGTTAGCCGCCGTGGCAGATTAGCATGCTGGCACCATGTCGCACTGCTAGCCTTGAAGGCGGGGTTTCCAATTCCATCAACGGGTGCATTATTTTGATGGGAGCCAAATGCAAATGCACCCGCTTAACTTTATTTAGGTATACGCGTTAGAGGGCTCCGGCAGGTCTAAATCAATCCAGAGACTTCCATTACGGAGTGCGTTGTAACCATATCGTGGTTTCGGCAAACGAAACTAGGGCAGTTATTATTATTAGTCAGCGCTATACTTTCGGATTTTCGGCTACACTTTTCAGTAAATTGTTAAGTCATACCTAGCATTGATGAACGCTGAAGATTACTTCTAACAAATAATTCGGATATGCTGGCTTCACGGTAAAGTTAGGATCGGAAGAAAGTTGAAAATGGCCCCGCCGCGGTGGTCTAGTGGCTAAGGTACTCGGCTGCTGACCCGCAGGGCGCGGGTTCGAATCCCGGCTGCGGCGGCTGCATTTCCGATGGAGGCGGAAATGTTGTAGGTCCGTGTGCTCAGATTTGGGTGCACGTTAAAGAACCCCAGGTGGTCGAAATTTCCGGAGCCCTCCACTACGGCGTCTCTCATAATCATATAGTGGTTTTGGGACGTTAAACCCCACAAATCAATCAATCAAAGTTGAAAATGAGCGGTACGACGAAATACGTGCATTTTTCGCCACTATATATCATCGCACAAGGAGAGGCCGCTTTGACCTCATCCTAAAACGAGGCCGATAGACGATGAAAAATAAAATTATTGACAAAATTACGATTACCTATTTACTCATTTTGCAGAGTGAATCGCTAGTATACCGTTCTGTCAGCTTTTAGATTTTGTGCCCAGCTTTTAATGTGTGCCATTTTTTTTGCATGTGAGCACACTGATGATGCCATTAAGTAATTCACGAAAGACTGCGCCAAAGTAGCTGTGGCCTGACAGACGTAGTGCGGGATTCTTGCATCATACTCTGACAAAGGCTTGAGGGGAGCACGCTATACGGACTTATACAGACGGGTGTCTTTTGAAATTTATGGCGGGTCAACAAAATATATATCCTGCGCAGCGCCATGACGCTTGTCCGGGGTGTAGCGGTTTGTCAACTCTGTACCGCATGCATAGGGAGTGATGGCCGAAAGAAGGATAATTAACACAAAATCATTATTAGGCAACAACGCTGCAAGCAGTCTGGAGCAGTGGGAGGCACAAACTTGCCAGCTCGTGCTCTTATAACGCATCTGAGTTAGGTTAGTCACGGTATACGCTGCTCGCCTAACGTGAGCATGGTGGCCCTAGGATTGTGGACCAACCTTCTCCCCTTTTTCAATACCTCTTCCCTTTGTTCTTCTTCATAGCTGAACAACGTACAACGTGAATGTAAACTATGCGTGGAAGCAGTGCTCGTTTGTGCCGCCAGGGTGGGTAAATGTTAAGGCACTCGCACGCTGCAGTGCAGCCAGGCGCAAGTTCCATCCTGGCCTGTCGTGACAACCGTGTTTAGATGGGGGCGATATGTCTGAAGCCCGTGTAGTGCGCGCTGTCTAGATATATGCACGCTTAAGGGGGCCGAAATTATGCGGAGCCCTCCACTATACGGCGTCTCTTATAGCCCGAGTCGGTTTGGTACCTTTAACCATGCACATAAACCAGCCAACAAAACCATGCATGCTGGATACAGGCTGGGGGTCGCACAATGGGAGCCCGCTCGAGTACTGCCATTGCCTGTAATTTATCCACGCATAGTGTAGCACTCCTTATAACATTTTGCTGATGCACTCGTATGCAGTCGTTCGCTGTTTGCATTGTGTCCCGGCCAGCACGTGCATCCATTTCTACACACAGGGCAGTGCTCTCTAACAAAAGAAAAAAAAAAGGGGGGGGGGACTGCGTAGGTGAGGTACGGCTCTAGTTAGCTGTATTGGTGTTCTCTCTATGTTTGTGCGTGGCTCGCGTCCAGCCGCGTCGATTGCCTCTCGCAGCCGGCCTCGCATATGCGTGAGGTGTTTTTCTTTCTCGACAGGTAGCCAAAAAGACGGTGTCTTCCGGATGACGCTCACTGCCACCGTCTTCGCATCGCGAAACAGCGTGCACCCATTCGGCGCTCGTTTACTTTGTCATTTGAGTTGTGTAATTTATTTGTAAGTATTTATAACCTTGGCCTTTTGAGAATTTACATACAGGGTGTCCCACATAGCTTGAGCCAACAATTTCAAAATGAAACACGCTTCAGGGGCGAATTAAACCAAACGCGTACTACTCGGACTAGCCTGTAGATTGTCAGGCTGTTTTTTTTATTTCTCCCCATACTAATTAATAATCTTAATTACATATCTTTAAATTATGGGCTGGAAACCCAAAATATGAACACTGAGACGCAGGGCACTTTCAGAAACCACTGACGAAATTGTTTCCTGTACGATACGTCTAGCGCTGTTTTTTTCCGCGTTGTAAAGAAAGCCTATATCAGCATTACAGCAGTTCGCTCGTGGTCTGTCACACGGCTTCTTTTCACGTTTCGCAGGCTTTTTTTACAGCGTGGAAAAAATAACAGTGCGAGACGTATCGCACAGGAAACAATTTGGTCGGTACTTTCTGAAAGTGTTCTACATCTAAGTGTTAATATTTTGGGTTTCCAGCCCATAATTTAAAAATGAGGTAATTAAGAATAATCAATAAATTAGTATGGGGATCAATAAAAATAGCCTGAGTACCTACACACTATTGCGAGTAGTATGCGTTTGGTTCAAACCGCCTCCTAAGTGCCTTTCACTTTCAAATTCTTGGCTCAAGTTATATGGGACACCCTGTATAGAGGTGTACTGCCATTGCTTGCAAATCCACTATATATAACATTTTTTCATCCGCAGTTTTCTTTCTTCATTTTTTCATGAAATATACAATCTAGAGAAAAGCGTCCTCTCACTTTCGCGTAAGTGGCCGAAATACATTGTTTTACTGTCGCATCTCCTAGCAACTTTAAGCAGCTGTCATGCAAAGGCAACTGAAACGTAGGCTGCGTAAACATCGTCAACGTGATCAAACAGGGCTGAAAATGAACACGTAGAAGTCACGAGACAGTGCTTTGAATCCTTCTCGCTTTTTCTTGTACGGTCTTGTTTCGTAATTTTAATACACCAACTCGGCCGGATGCGCGTACTTCTGCGAATACGTTTGTAACCTGACCGGAAGTTTACCTCCCGACCTGGCGGCCAGTTGGTTCCTGTAGAAATTTTGTTTCGAGTTAGACCACAGTAGGACGCGGCTACTTAAGAAAAGTATGAAAAGTAAAGAAACTTCAGTTTTCTCTTATTCCGCTGCTCAATAGTTGCTAGCTCAGGGAGTCGCTTTTTCATTCACGGCATTGGCTTCGATGCTTAGCATTGTGTGCAGGGCCTTTGTTTAAGAGGCCTCTGACAGTGCCGAAACTTCGTCGCATTCTGTGGGAGAACGAAAGCACCGCCTCTGTTTTTCGACTGTCACACAGCTGCGCATGCGTCGCTTTGGCGATTCGAGTGTGACGGCAACAGCAGTTTCCACCAGTGGCGATATTGAAAGGTTCGTTTGCCTAAAGTATGTTGCCACTTTTTGGAAATTTTATTAGAGTTTGTTCGTAATTTGATTGCATTGTGTCTACCAGGTACTCGCCACCGCCTTCAAAAGTCTTAGTTTTCGTTCAAAGGTTATAACTATGGTTTTATCGTGTAGGCCATAGGTAAACGTAAGGTTTACAATGATGAAACTGCTAAAAATCGAAAGAAAAAAATGAAACCTATAAAAATTAAAATGTGCCAAAATATGTGTGTTGCGCCAACAATCATACCTGCAATATGATTAATGCGATTCAAACGCGACTTGGCTTGTATGTAGTGAGGACACCGTACCCTGTGCATCTAACCTCAACGATCACCTCATCTCTAAGCTATATGGCACGTTATCGCAAAAATACGCAAAGAACTTAATATTTGGCAATGTCGTTTTTCACACAATTGGCCGGTGTACAAGAAGTAACGGCTCGTTTTCAATAATTCTGCTTGAATGCACAGTTCTACATAAAAAATAGTAAAAAACTTTCGTAGGAAGGCACTCATTAAAAAGAGGGTTATCACTGTTCGCGTAAGTGTAACATGCAGAAACTCAAGTTATGAGAAAAACGGCTTTAAATATTTGAATCGAATGTTCACATTATAGAAAAAATTGTCAATATTTTTGAAATTCATCAGGATCATTGCTTCAGACATACATTGAAGGGTCACGATATTCCTTTGAGTGAGCTGAAGCATATATTATTTTTTTTCTAGCTCGTGTTGCGTCTCCAGCTGACACTCATTCACTTGCGTCAGAGCAGGTCTGCAGGCTTGATATATTAATTTTACAACTTGCGTTGAAGCTTATTTTTTTGTCCTATACTTCGCCATATTTATCGGAGTACTCTAACTTTCTCTCGTAAAGGCCGCAACTAAGTTCAAAAGGTTGAGGGTAGTGTATTAAAAAGCACAGATAGCCGAGCAAGAACGAGCGCAACTTAAACAACAGAGACGCTGTGAACGTGTAGTAGATATTTTAAAATAAATCGACGACATCATGTCCCACAAGGTTTATAATTCACCCAGGCTACTTAACATTACCTTATATGCATAACAAAAAAACTAATGACGATATTGCAGATGTTAGGCAACCAGAAAGCTTCAGTTTCGCTTTCAAGTGCAGCCGGGGGGAGGGGGATGGAAGAATGATGATAACTTTTGAATGGCTTGATATAATTTGATGCTTTTTTCTTCCAATTTTTTTTTGATTAGTCAAAGACTGCGAAGATGTTAATTTCGAAAAACGCACTTTTTTAAGAAAATTGGGTTTTGGGAGGTGGCGACCAACTTTAACAAGAGCAGTTTGAAAAAAAAAAGTTTCAAGTAAGTTTGTCAAAAAAATTAAAGTAATCACGAATGGAGGTGGCGACCAACTTTAACAAGAGCAGTTTGAAAAAAAGTTTCAAATAAGTTTCTCAAAAAGATTAAAGTAATCGCGAATTAATTAATGAAACTATCCTAAATATCCCCATCACGCGAACAGTCCTAAGTATAGATCCTGTGATACGAAACTAAAGTTTAGGCTTGGTAGCAATATATATCTGTACATGCAGGCTGTGCTGGAATCTTCGCGCAGTCGTCAATAGTAAATATAGTAGAGCCACAAAACGTAAAATTGTGTGATTTCTGCAGTGGTTTCATTTCAGTCGAAACATTACAACATCAAAACTTATTTGGGCTTTCAATTACTCTAGTTAATTGCGTAGATTAATGTTTCAGGAAGAGGTATGGGAAGTTTCATAAAAAAATGCTGGTTCATTCAAAGGTTATAAATGAAGTTTTGAGAAAAAGAAAAATAAGTTTTCCAAATGCGTTATATATATTATTGGAAAGTTTTGAAACTCTAAAAGCCGCCAGGTTAACAGCTGGGAGGTTCCTTAGCGTCCACGACTTCACCGTGGGTGTGTTTAGCAGCTCCTAGTTTTTGTTTTTGTTTTTTTTTAGAGGGGGGAGGGGATTTGTTTTTTCCCCATTCAATGATTGGCGCTTGGCGCTAATTCTTCAAGTTTGTTTGGTTTCTGCTGAGACGAGTTACTCTGGATCGACACCAGGTTGCCTTAAAATATTTAGCGGGTACTATCCCCATTGTTATGCTGACACATAGTATTTTATAGTTAATGTAAAACTGTGCACGTGCCTACCTAGTAGACATCTTTAGGGACACACTGCCAGATCGTCCTATTAAAGCCGTCATTCGCGTTTTAGGTTTTTCCACCGACGTATTTCGTGAGAACATATACTATAGTATGAGCAGGACTCGGCGTGTGGAGACTTCACCTTGTTCGAGGTGTCTGTGTGAAAGCAGCCCTTCTGCTTGTATCCTTCTGTGCCCAGATCTTTCACTCGGTTGTGTGCAGACAAACTGTGGGTTTCGGCCGTTTTTTTTTTTACTCGGAACGTAGGCATGTCTTGTTATATTCTGTAAGACAACAATCTAGGACACTGAATGCACAAATGCACGCGCGCACACACACACACACACACACACACACACACACACACACACACACACACACACACACACACACACACACACACACACACACACACACACACACACACTCACTCTCTCACACTCACACTCACTCTCTCACACTCACTCTCTCACACTCACTCTCTCACACTCACACTCACTCTCTCACACTCACTCTCTCACACTCACACTCACTCTCTCACACTCACACTCACTCACTCTCTCTCTCCCTGGTAGTACATGTCGGGTGCATTGTAGACACGATGTTACTTTAGGTCACAAACAGGGCGGAAACGAGAAATCGTGACTAGACGGCCGCCAGCAAAACAGAGCTCCCGGAGCTCAGCCTTCGGCACTGACGGCACTACATGCGGTCTCCGGCAGGATTAACGCGAGGCTTGTGCGACCCCGTTTCGTGCCGGTGCTCAGCCTTTTGGCGTTGGCATTGTTTACGCTCGAGACCTGCTGTCGGCGACAGCTGTTAGCGCTACGATAGAAGCCACGCTTCGCGCCACTACATTGTCAGACAGGGGCCCTCGTATCGCTCACCGTCTTCCTTATTTCTTTCGGCCCGCTTTCCTCATCATCATCAGCCTATCATGTCCACTGTAGGACGAAGGCTTTTCCCTATATATGATCGTCAACTAAGCAGGCACGTGGGCAAGGGGGGCCCAGCCTCTTTCCCCCCCCCCCCCCTGAAATTCGTCCAGTCGGTCAATAATACATAGAATAGAGGCACAATTACAAGTAGTGGCGTGCGCATTTAAAGAAGTGAAAAGCAAACGCTATTTAAGAAACTTAGCAAGAAGAGCTACCAAAGAAACTTTATTCTGAAAGCACGGCAATGCTCGCCGAGTAATACAGCTCCCGGCCCGTGAATCAACACAAGTGAAACACCACTCACTCATATGTATGATTCGTCAGCGAAAACTATTGCGCGCACAGGAAAAAAGACATCATCCGAGTGACCCACACGCTTACGACCACACGCTTTCTACATACTGCTAAAGACCGTCCGGCGGTCCACCAAGGAAGACAGTAAAAAAAAAAAAAAGGGAGCTTCAGTACGGAATGTGACGACTTCGACGACCCAATAAACCCGTCTGACCCTACTGGCGCCAATGCGAGCCCAACGACCCTTTGTCCGCTGCCTTTGTTTTCGGGCAGGCGACCGCATGTCAGAAAGAGTGAACAGTGTAAGCAATTTGTACGGTTGGGACACCCACCTGTTGAATGAGTGTTTATGCGGGTCTCCAGTTATTCATCAGCGTTCGTCTTCTCGTCAAAGCTTTGTCGTCGTTCTGAGCTCGCGCTACAATAATCTCCAGTTATTCGTGCATTGCGTGCCGACGGAAGTGCCGTAGTTGGCGAACTTGCTCATCACTCTCGATAAAGTATAAGCGGACGACCACCGTTGTTATTTACGTCGTTGTAGGGGTACCACGTTGTTCGCATTTCCGTTTGAAAATAGAAACGTTCCTCGTATGTGTGGGGGCCATAGGTCAGCGAACTCACTCATGAGTGGACTCACGCTCAGATCAAGCCGTGAGTCTGAGTACGAGTAAGTCCGCTTGAAGAAAATTTCCGTGAGTGCGAGTCCGAGTGAGTTCGCCTCGGAAAAAGTTTGGTGAGTCCGAATGAGTCTAAACTGCCACATATAATTCTCGAGTGAGTCTGAGTGAGTTCCACTTTCTTTTGCCGACCTTATAGGGTCCTATCTAGTCACCTTTAGCATTACTATCAGCCTTAACCTGGATTTCCGCTAATACTCACGTCTGCTCACAGGTATTACGGAGCAGTGTCATGGATACACCATTCCAATATGTTTTGATATGAAGTGCGAATTACGTAGGGGGGGGGGGGAGGTGCCTTGACTTCCCGCCCACCAACTTTTCAAGGGAAGTTCTTGATATTTCTTATGCAGTAATCTATTCCAAGAAAAATGACCTCACTGATTTGCAACTACTCAAAACTCGTTTTTTTTTAATATACCATGTCAGACGGCGCCAAGATGATCACCGATTACATGAGATATTGGTGTTAAGGTGCCCAGACACCATGGTTGAAGAAGAAGCTAGTTCTATAGGCTAACCGTCTCATGAACTCACTGAAACTGAGATCAAGTCGTGAGTCTGAGTGAGTCCGGGCGAGTAATGTTTTGGCGAGTTTGAGTGTGAGTGAGTCTGGTTGAAGAGAATTGTCGTGAGTGTGAGTCCGGCTCAAGAAAGTTTTCGTGAATTGGAATCCGAGTGAGTTGAGAGCTCAAAAATATATTTCATGGGCGAGTGTGTGACCACCAGTTGTGCTGACCCACGGTGGTGGCTGAAACTGGTAGGGACGTCTAATAATTGCTCTGGGGTGGGGTGCTCAACACATGCAGAATTCGCCTGCAACATGGTCTTACACATTTACCGTAAGACCTTATGAGAAAGAGTGACGGAAGCAATGGATCGCCGCCGCCGTGCGTTGGCACCGACGAGCCGCTCCGAGATTGTGCGAGTTGATACGTCGCTTCTTGTTCTCAATCTTTCGTTCTACTGCTCGTTGGATGCACTCGATGATATCGACACTGGAAAACGACGAAAGTTACCGTTGCCTAAGCATGTGCTGATTCCGTTCGACCGCCGTACAAGGGCACTTTGCTCGAACGTTTTATGTATATTATTTACAGAAACAGCAAACAGGAATGCGGTAACAGTTGACTTCAGAAAGAGCAAGCCGTGTTTTAGACCACGCATTTGTAATCAAAACAAATAAGATGTTCACCAAGAGCTCCATCTCGTATATGTGCCTTGTTACGCTGGTCTTCGCGAAGCTCATATATCATATATATTCACTCGCTTGACGATTCACTCCACCTAGACAGCAGAGCTGACGGTTCGTTCTCTTTCGCAGTAAGAGGTGATCACATGTCTTCTCGGCGACCCTCTTCAAAACTTGTCCCTGCTCTCACGACGTCATCTATTGATACTTTTCAACAGTCCGACTGACCGCACTACATCATCAAACACGTCTCCCCTGATCGAGCGAACCGTGCTATCCCTTGAGCAACATACTTCACTAACTGGCTCTTCACTAGCTGACCCTCCGTACCTTCGTCGCCGCGCTTGGGTCGGGCGGGAAAAGCAAGGGAAGCTTCTGCTTGGCTCGTGTGGACGTGGCACAGCGAAAGCTATGCGGGAAGGGCCACATCCTTCTCACAGATAAGTCTGTAGAATCGGACGGTGCCACTTCGATATCTCGAGTTCTCCCGATTTTGCGCGGTGTCGAAGCTCCAGGGTTAGAAGAATGGCACCGCTGCCTCCAGTTTGTTGGGACCTGGTCCAGCCGGTCTCGACTGGTAGCCGGCCCTCCTCACCTGACCCATCCTTTGTGGTAAGGAAATGTACTATTGCAGGACAGACAGAGATTTATACTACATTTTTAGGCTTATATAGCCAGCGTTTGGACAACCCTGAGGCACACGGTGTCCGCAGCTCCCGCCAATCGGATGGCTCGACGACCAGGCGGCGAAGATGAAAGTAACAGCGTCACTCCGCTCATTGCCTCCATCAGCGAATCTGTTCGCCGAACTTCCTTACATGCCTCGCTGTTAGTGAAACATTCCTAAGCCTCACACACCACTGGTCTGTGTATCTGCAGAGCCCATATATTGACTTGAGCGTCGCCTTGATGTATAGGTTGACTTGGTGCTGACAGAGCTGGAAGAGATTGAAACTAGCGTGGAGGCAGAATTCCACAAAATTATTTTCTGTATGTCATGACAGAGGGGGGAGGAGAGTTCGGAGGGAAGTGCGTGGTTCCACTGGTGGTAGGAACACGGAGACACCGGGGAAACTACAGTTGTAGTTCTGTGGAAGAGTACTACAGGTGAATAAACAATTGTATCGGGCCAGTTAGTAAGGATCCATCTTGCTAAGAAGCGCAGCCACTATTACAAAGAACACACAACACAAGCGCTTAAGTTCAACTAAACGTTTATTGCAAACGTCAGAGTTTATAAAGGGGGTGAAAAGAGAAAAAGAATAAAACATGGTAGACAGCAAACATCACATGTGCCAGTCCCGTAAATTACTATCCGTTATTGTCTATCACCCCATCCAAAAAACATAGTTCTTTCCGCATGAGTGAGATAGAGGGTGCACTAACACAATCAAAATCATCGCGTGTCATTTCAGCCGCTTCTACTACCAAACGGGTTAACAAATCTCTGTCCCGATACAGCACGCACGTGTTATCGAAATGAGGCATACAACCGCACTCCTTACAGTGGATCGCTAAGTGACCATCGGTACCTTTCTGCACTTTATTGTGGTTCTCTTTTATATATATATAAACGTATATATAATATATATATATATATATATATATATATATATATATATATATATATATACGTTTCAATTTCATCTTATACCGACGATACCTATTTAGGGGGATCAGATACGTCTTTCAAATGTTATTGGTGCTTTATTTTTAATCTGCCTTCATTGCGTAGCAAGGGAAAACGATGGTACGAAAATCCGGAATAAGCATTGGGTCCAGGGGGGCACTGGCACTTAGACATTTTTCTAGGCAACATCGACTCAAACTTTGCAGTGAAGCTTGAGGGGAAGGTTGTTCGTTTCACCTGATACTTAGGTGATTACTTGATTGAAGTGTCCAGATATGAAGAGTCCCTCAGTGTTGCCCCATTCCATTCCAGTGTTTTGAAAGGCCTTTCAAAACACTGGAATGGGGCTTCCGTTCACCAGAGGAATTCCTTCACGACACGTTGCTAGACCTAGAGATGACTTTTGCTAACAACCCTTGTTACGTATTTTACCCTCTGTAAAATCACTCCTTGATTACAAGTCAGGGTACTCTAATATGGTGAAGAAGGGCATCGCTACGTCGAGCCTCAGGACCGTGATTAGGAGGTTAAAAAAAAAAAAAAGCCTTTCTGAGCAGGTGGCTCGATCGTCTTCGGGCAGCCGGTTTCCCGATTCCTGTCATCACTTCCGCCTGCGAAGGACGAGTGCGTCAGATGAAGAATGGAGAAAAAAGTGCTAACAAAACAGCGGTAAAATTAAAGTGCCATCATGCACTACAAGCACACAGACAAAAAAAAATATGTCATCATGTTCGGGTTTCAGGTATTATCTTCAGTGAAAATCAAATGAGGACAATTGTGCCTGTTGGTGAACGAAAATTTTAAAAAAGAAAGGTCGAACCTGAACAAATGTGGTGTGACGCAAAAGAATGCTTCAGTGGCCTGTGCACTAGCGGTGGCATACAAAATGCCCTTATCCTGTAGTAAAGTTACATCGGGAAACGGGACGCTGCCTCTGTGTACGACTAAAAAAAAAAAAAAAACACTACAAAACCTTGAAGACCTGCCTGTATGCCAAATCTGCATTCGCACTGTCACACGTGTGGGTGCACGACGCCCCTGCTCATTGATACGACAGTGCTCTTCAGACATAGTTATCAGAAGACCAGAGAACTCGTAGAAGTTGTAGACGTTAAATAAAGGCGAGTGACTCGTCAGCCAAACATAGGTTTTCTTGTTTTTCATGCAAGGAAACCGAAGTTTAATTGTCTGCTGCGATCTTTTCCCATCTTCACACTTTCCGCTTCGTGAATTTTTTTTCTATTTGCATCGGCATGATCTTTCTCTGCGCATGTTCATTATGTTTATCTTAAGTGTTTAAATAATCGGTATATTCCAATCAGCGCCTATATTTTATGAATGCCAGCCAGATTTGCCCAATCCCGCCGTTCGCCACCCTCTCATTTAGCCATTTCCTGCTGTCGCCCATCGCCTATAGGCTTCGCATGTGCTTCGCGGGAATGGATACATGCTACGCTCATAGTGCGCTCGCAGCCGTTTCGCTAGCTTCACATATACCAAATTTCGTGTTACGTGACGTGAATGGATGATGAAGGTAAATGACTGGTGCAAACATGGTAATAATGACATGCGTGTCATCTAAGAACATCTCAACATGCCACGCTCATGGTGCGCTCGCGGCCGTTTCGCTGGCTTCACATATACCAAACTTGGTATTACGTGACGTGAATAGACGACGAAAATAAATGATGCATTTAAACATGATAATCATGATTTGCGTGTCATGTAAGACATGACTACGTGCTACGCTCATAACGCGATCGCGGCCATTTCTCTATAGCTCTACATATACCAAGTTTAGTGTCACGTGCCGTGAATGGACCGCGAACACGGATGTCAGGTGCAAACAGGATAATCGTGACATGGAAGTCATGTGCGGCATAATTTACGTCCGCCTCGTAGCGTTGTGCTGATTTTAAAGTGGCATATATGTGTATCTTCCTCATTCGTACTTCGCATATCATCGATTCCCACTGTACGTGCGATCTGCCATTTTTTTTTCTTGCGTGCCTAAAATTTATTTTTTTCTCTCTCTGCAGTTTTTCTTCTTTATTTGCATGCGCATCTTATTGAGTGTTTGCAACATTGTTTTTGCATTTTGTGCAGCCGATGGATGACGTCGTTTGTCTTTTTTTAATAATGACAATATCTAAAGTTTTACGTTCCGAAACAGCGATGTCATTAAGAGGTACACGTCCTAAATTGGGGGTGGTTGGGCTGGGTTTCCAGTCAATTTAGATAGTCTGCATGCTGTTAAGCGGGCGCTGACATCGCACAGTATACACGGGCCTCTGGCATTTCACCTCCAATTGAAATGCCACCGCTGCGGCTGCAGGATGGAAGCCGCGACAAACGAGTCACCTGCCGAGCTCCGTAACCGCTTGACCATCGAAGCGGGCGCCTTTTTTCTTGTATTGACTGTTTTTCCGCAAGCTACTCATTGCACGACTTCACTTTCTTGAATTACTTTAATAATATCATGGGATTAACGGCCCCAAGCCACCACATGATTATGAGAGACGCCGTAGTGGAGGACTGCGGAAATTTACACCACCTGGGGTTCCTTAACGTGCACCCAAATGTGAGCTCACGGGCCTACAACATTTCCGACTCCATCAGAAATGAAGCTGCCGCAGCCGGGATTCGATCCCGCGACCTGCGGGTCAGCATCCGCGGCCCCGCCGCGGTGGTCTAGTGGCTAAGGTACTCGGCTGCCGACCCGCAGGTTGCGGGTTCTAATCCCGGTTGCGGCAGCTTCATTTCTGATGGAGTAGGAAATGTTGTAGGCCCGTGAGCTCACATTTGGGTGCACGTTAAGGAACCCCAGGTAGTGTGAATTTCCGCAGTCCTCCACTGTGGCGTCTCTCATAATCAAATCGTGGTTTTGGGACGTTATAGGAAGCATCCGAGCACCCTATATAGCCACTGGTCCACCGAGATGGCGATTCTTGTATTTATTCAGTACATAGCGTCTGTACTCTACATAATGGTGTCCCGTCTTGTTTTCATGTGTATTTTTTGTACAGACGCTCCGGGAGTACTGTTTGTATACGCACTTCTGTAGGAGCCTTCATGACTTACATTATTAATAAAATCATTAATAAATAGTGCTTGCTCAAATATATTAAATGGCGCGCTTGTGTCTGCGTCCGTGTGTGAACCCCTCCAGTTCCCCTTATTAGTATGAAATGTGCTATTCATTTCGTTAGAAATTATTTGATGGAAGCATTAGACGTACAACACGCTCCATGTCTGGATTTGCTAAGGACCGCCACTAGTCCCTTCTCAGTGATTGTTTTGCTAAGGACCGCCACTAGTCCCTTCTCAGTGATTGTAAATGATTAAAAAACAATAACTTTGGCATGACATATGACATGTCGAAAAAGTAACCTTGAAACGCAGAAACAGGGAACGAATAACTCTTTAACTGCACACATAATAGATGGGCACCATACCAGCACAAAACGCCTAAATAAACCATGGAAAGGAATATATAAAAACCCGCCGTGTATATTTAATGGTTATGGGGCTTAACAGGTAACCGATAGGTTGCAGGCTTCATGCAAACTTGAACCAAAATCGTTAATGCATACAGGTGATATCGATGCGTCCATATTTTACACAGGGTTGACGACAGTGAAGTTTTGCTTACATGTCCATTCGAAATAGCGCGGCTCCAAAGTTACCCTGAAAATGGAGTATGTGTTCCTCGGATGACACTTGCCACGTTGGAGTTTTACTATTGAAACACTCCTTCTTTTCGGGTCTCTTGGAAAACGGTACAGCTTCCAGCCTTCCAAGAATTATTGGTGCACTTCGGTGCGCAACACCCGGCCATAGCTTGTTAGACTGGAGGGAAACGAGCAACCGCGGCCTAGCAACCCGCACAAGTGACTGGGTGCAGAGGTCAAAATGGCGGCCACGCTGCCGCCAAGGGCGAGAAGGCGGCACTTTCCCTTTCAATTGCTGACACCAGCTGGGGCGTGCAGATGAGGAGTGGACACCAGCTGGGGCGCGCCACGTACATCGAGGCACGCTAGCCCTACTTCTCGTGTGGCGTCGCATCATGGCCACTCCCTGAACTAAGGCAACCGTTGAGGAGCGCGCGTTTGCACTGCCATTGAATGAAATAAACGAGGCGTTGTTCCAATAAATCCCCAGTTGAGATTCTGCGCTTGTGTTGCGTTACCTTTTCTTTGTCCCGTCCGTGTGTGCGCGCTGTATTTTTCCCATAATCGGGGATTGTTGGCCTATGCAGGTAAATGGGCGCAGTCTTACTTCGGTGAGTTCTCATTCAGCTATTTTTTCACTAGGTTCATCCTGCACAAAACTTCATGCTCGGGCACTCCCCGCCTGCCCCCGTGACGGTAGTTTTCACGTGCTTTTTCGGAATGGCTTTCTTCGGCACGTTTAAAGCAAGGGATTTCAGGCCTGCACGCAGCATTTTCGCTCATGGAAACCTCGATCAAATCCTGGCCGTCCAGAGTGCCCGTGAACGGGCCGGCAAGCTCGGCTCGACGGTCCCTACGTGGGATTAGCAGGGTGGCGCGGGGTCTCCCCTGCGTCTTCGCATGACCAAAATAAAGTTTTAATCAATCAATCAATCACATTTTCGCTGCCTGGTGCCAATTCCTGTCGGCAATGCTCTGTGTCGCTTGCTCAAAAAAAAAAAAAAAAAAAAAAAAACGCGTTGCTCTTCTCCAGTGCATCGTGCGTAAAATTGCCCGTTCTGTCTGAGAGGCACTCCGTGGTGTCGCAATTCCTTTGCTTCGTATACGAAGGCGCTGCTCGCGTTCACGAAGGGAGAACAGAGGCCTTGAGCTTTCTGAAGCGAACCGGCTGCTGCGTGCGGATGTTCTACTGGGAAGACAAACGCCGCCAGAGTTGCCAGGCCCGCTTCTTCTTCTTTTTTTTTTTTTTGCACGGGTCGCTTCTACAAGTTTCCAGTAGCTCCTCGCGTTTTTTTTTTTTTTTTGGTGGGGAGGGGCTTATTTGCATTTTTTGCAGCGAATGTTGTTATTTTTAGTGATCATCACGTTCACCAATGGAGCGTGTGTCGTTCACTAATAGCGTGTTTGTCGGCGAATTTGACTAGTTGAGTGCTGAAGTCGAACATACGGGGGGAATCAACTAGTAACACTAACCGTGCACTGGCATACGTGCATTCAACTGAATATAGGCTATCCTGGGGACGATGTTGAAAAGTAGTGCTTTTGTTTATAGTTGTATATATTTTCGCTGTACAAAATAATGCGATTTCTTAAACTCCTCTTCGTATTTGAGTGATTTTTATCAGTAGTTGAAATATTTTCGTTAATTGAAAAATTTCTCAAATATTCGCCTATTTTTTGTTTCTTCGCTAAAGTATACCGCCGCTTTGGCATTTGACGATTCTGACGAACGCCGATGTTGCGTGCTTCGCGATCAGGCACAGGTGGCGAAGGACAGGTTCACTGCGAGACCCTGCGAAACGTCAGAGATGCCTTTTAGGGTGGGCCATCGTTGAAGCCCGCTCGCCACCACACTTAGCTGAAACACGGTGAGAGCCTAGAAGTGCTCCTCCGTTATCCGTCTCACATCCGACGATAACGCGTGAATAAAGTCGCCCGTGTACTGTGAGCGCTGCGCATTTCGTGTTATAGCATGTACGTTGCAGCGCCACATTTAATTGCGCATTTCAAGACGAACGAGCTGGCATTCCCTGTTGTGGACGTGCCCGACGCAATGCTTTGAGAGGTTATCCTCGCTACCGAAGCTACGGAAACGATTGCATCTGTTCGCGGCCTTCTCGTGTATAGCCTTGAAGGCGGCGATGCACTCTTGCATTCCTCGCGCGGAGAGCAGACTGATTTATTGCAGCGATATAGCTGCAGTGCTTGGGCTACGCGTATTGATATTTTCATGTCCGCCGATGACCGTCGCAGCAATCATCCGATGCTTTGCGAAGTGTTTATGTATAAATGAAGGAAAGGAGGAGGGTGTAACTTGCAGTTAACCTCGATCGACGATTCCAACGTCGAGCACACGTGTACTGGCTTTCGAAGGAGATTTTACTGATCAGCGGCGTTTTCATCCTCTTTTATATCGCACGTGCTATTTGTGGCAGATTCGCGTGCAAGCATTACTCTGACGGAAGGCAATTATTGAATCTCTTTGTAGAGGAAACCGAAAAGAACTATGTTTAGCACCCGATAATTGAAAATATTCATGTCTGCCTTTAAAAAACACCTAAGCAACGACAGACAGCAAGTCGGGGGGCGTTTCAGTTCTATCACGATTTCGCTGTGCGTCTGAAACGATAACTGTTTGAAAACTTATGCGCGTGTATATGCACAACGCCGGTCAGTACTCGTTGAAGCTAAATAGAATAATAGGGCACGAGACATGATTTATTTATTCATTGATTGATATGTGGGGTTCAACGTCCCAAAGCAACCATGTAATTATGAGAGACGCCGTAGTGAAGGGATCCGGAAATTATTTAGACCATGGGGTTCTTTAACGTGCACCGAAATCTGAGCACACGCGCCTACAGCATTTTCGCATCTATCGAAAATGCAGCCGCCACCTGCGGGTCAGCAGCCGAGTACCTTAGCCACTATAGGCCATGTGCACCGCGGCGGAGAGCGCACGAGACAGCACAAAGGAGAAATCAAGCTCTGACTTTCAGCCGGTTACCGCTGACTTTTAAGCCAAAAAGCCGCGTGTCCATGTCTCACCATCGCTGTTCAAGTAATCAGTCGTGGCAGATACCGCACACGAGTTCTTACTGCATGTGCCGTCTCTCAATCTCCCAGTCATGGGTGTAGCCACACGGGGGAATCGGGAGTTCGAACCCCCCGAAAGTTTGCAATTTTGATTGCGTATGTATGCACGCACACATACATACGCACGCACAAACATACGTAAAGTATGGTTGAAACTCTGCCCCCTCCCCCCTCCCGAAAAAAAATTTCTTGCTGCGCTCCTGCTCCCAGTTGTAGACATCTTTCTCAATGTAACGTTCTTAACACTTTTCTCTGCTCAACGAATTCCGTCGAGTGACTCGTCTTAGTATAGCCGAGATTCGTTTGCAGTTATTTCATTGCTCTTTGTTCACACTTAGCCCCGCCGTGGTGGTCTAGTGGCTAAGGTACTCGGCTGTTGACCCGCAGGTCGCGGGATCAAATTACGGATGTGGCAGCTGCATTTCATATGGAGACGGTAATGTTGTAGGCCCGTGTGCTCAGATTTGGGTGCACGTTAAAGACCCCAGGTTGTCAAAATTTCCGGAGCCCTCCACTACGGCGTTTCATATAGTCATATGGTGGTTTTGAGACGTTAAACCCCACAAATCGATCATCGATCGTTTGTTCACACTTCAATAGGACATCATTGTCTCGACCGTTTATGCATGTCGCTCTGTGAATGGCTATATTTCCGTAATCTTAGCCTCGCGCGGTAGCGGGCAGCTGGCGGTTGTGTTTCGTGCTATTTTGCCATTTTACTCACAACTTCGTGTCCGTCTGTTCTGCGTAAACTGGTTATTCCGAGGGCAACGAGCAGTTTGGTGGTGCCACAGTTTCAGTGTCTGCTACAAATTTTATTTCCAACGGTTCGCCTGTTGGACTGGTCTTCGTTAAGGTTTGCGAACTAGTGCGACGCTATGCGTCCCACATTGACATGGTGGTTCAAGAGCGAAACGGGAGAGAGCGATAAATTAGTAATGTTTTACACTGGTGACATATGCTGTGCCAAACAGTTCTCCTGATCTCATTCGTTGGAGCAAGCAAAATAGAGAAGGATGAGAGACGCCTCGGTTAGAGCGGGGCATGTGTTGTACGTTTGGGCGAAACACAAATAAATGAAACGGCAGAATGCAAACTAACCAATTAAAAATTTAAAAGAGTACAAAAAAGGAAGGAAGGAGAGAGAAAGGAAGAAGAGGGGAATAGGGCGGATTGCGCGACGCGCCCTTCGTGCGCATGCAGCGCCCAACCAAGCCCCGGCAATCACGTGTGGTCCACTCACGCAGTGATGTCGTCTCCTCAGACTACGTCCACAACACCCTCGCCCTAGGTCCGAAGTTCGCCGTCGACCGAGAGAGGTCCGCGCCCGAGCTTCTTTCGATGGTGCGCTCTGTTGCTGGTCGCGCTTCACCAGAGGATTCCGACAGGTGCATCTCGGAAGGCGTCGACGTGCTCCTACGGGGTAAGCCTACCAGCAATAGCCTTCCGGTGCGGAAGACGACCTAGTTTCTGAGAGACAATGAACTTTGTGTCATGCCTTCAGATAAGGAGGGTGGTTTCGCCGTTCTTCTTAATTGCTTGTACCTGGAAAAGGCGGTCACAGCTATCGGCTCTGTTTTCAAATGTTGTACCGGCATTTGTCTAGATAGAGTAAAAACGCAAGCCAAGGAAATGTGTCGTAAACTGGAGTTGAAACAGTTAGCACAGCAAATTAGCAAAAGTGACAACAATGGGCTGAGCATGTTTTTTTCTGCCAAAACACATAAGGTTGACATGCCCTTCCGTGTCATTGTGACAGAAAGTGGTACGTGGCAAAAGCAACTCGGCTTGTTTATTCAGACCCATCTAAAGTGTCTAAAGATTGATGTCCCATTTTTGATCAAAAACTCGCAGGCTCTGATAGAATTTTTCAAACAGCCAAATAAATCTAATCTTTTCGATTTTTCAATTGACATAAAGGACCTATACTACTCTCTACCTCACGATGAGGTATTAGAATGCATAAGGGATAACAGAAATCTTCGGGGAATTGAACTTCCAATTAAAAACTGGCATCAGTGCGCGAGATTTCGTTGACCTGGTTTTGCTGTACGTATACCTTTACTTTCGTTCAATGGAATGATTGCATTTATCTGCAGAAAAAGGGTGTTTCAATTGACTCATGCATAGCACCTCTACTCAGTGATCTTCTATTGGCATAAATGGGCAAAAAACTGCAGAAAAAGTTAGAAGGCTCGCATGTCGTCAAAGTATTCAGATACGTGGATGATTTCTTGGATCTTTTAAATTGTAATTCTTCTATGTTCCACTCAATTTCGACTCAAACGATAGGTGTGTTCGAAGATTGTTTAAAGCCTCTTGTGTTGACGCATGAAATGCCCGAGAATGACAAGTTACGCTTTTTGTATTTAAGACTGTCTTTTCGCTCACAGCACATCTGTTGGTGTTATGAACCACGTGTGCAGAAACCTCTACTTCCTTTTTCTTCCGCTCACAGCAAGTTAGTTAAGCGAGGCATAGCACGAACTTGTCTTGAGAATGCCTTAAATAGGTTGTGCGCCCACAATATCTCTGCGAGCTTCAAAGCTCAAGTTTCCCGGCTTAAGGCTTCGGGTTTCCCCGAGGCGTTTATCGCTTCTGTGGCTGAGACTATCCTGCGGACTAATAAGGCAGAGCAGAGGCAGTGACAGAATCCGAGCAACACGGATACAGAGCGTGAAAGGATAGCCGTGATTCCATACAAACACCAGATATCACACAGGCTCAAAAAAAAAAAAATCGGAAAACGAGTTGGAGTTCGTGTCCCGTTCTCGGCACCGTTCAAATTAATCAGCCTCACCTAATCTACAAACCCCCTGAAAACGCAGTCATCAACGGAATGCAGAGTTCAACATAGAAACAGGTATGCGGCATGCTCCCGGGAAGTTGTCTATAGGACCCCCCTTTCATGCGGTGCTTGTTATGTCGCGATGACCCGAAGGTGTCTGAACGATCGGCTGAGAGAACACGCTAACAATGTTAGAAACGGGAAAGATGGTTTTCTTGCTCAGCACTGCACTGAGTGTGCTTGTACAGCGTCGCTGTGTCCTTGAAAAGGGGCACACAATTGCAAAGATAAGCGCACCCGAGTCATTGTTGAGGCCGCGCAGATGGTACGCGAACAGGTGCCTTGCATTAGCAAGCCTTCCGTGTCCCTGTCCGAGAGGGAACTAAGGTTCCTCGAAGGTGTCGGTGCGCGCAAGTAGTTATATTATCTTTACTTTTCTGTTTAGTTTCCTTATAGACTTTTTTTTGCCTTTGTTCTGTGCTTTCGTTTTTGTTTTTGTTTTTTCTTACTCATGTTCTGCTCTTTGTGCCATATGGTTTTTGTCTCATGGTTACTGTCTCCTCTATATATTTTTGCGCTCTGCGCCATAAACTCAGTTGGAAGTTAGCGCTCGTGTCCTTCGTGTCCTTCTTGTCTCTGTGTCTTTCGTGTCCTTCTTGTCTCTGTGTCGTCGTTTTGTTCTCGCGCTATAACTATCGTCGCGCCCTTGGAGGTCGTAGAGGGTCATTGTTGGCGAGCTTCGGTGGCAAGCAATTACTTGTAGCTAAAGGGGGGACTTCGACAGAAAGAGCCCCCGGCCCGGCCCTTTATGTGGTCACTTACGAAAAGGAAAAAACAGGTGTTTCGCTTTCGCTGAAACTGCACTGACACATTCCATATGTGGGGAGTGGGGAGATTTCGGGTCAAGATGGTGAAAGCACACAAGGTCGTTTAAAATTAGACTAAATTTTGGACCAGAAGACGCGTGTTGTCAATATGGTGGCGTGCATGTATCCAGCCCTTTTGTACCACTCCGCGAAGCGCCTGTGATTCAAAACGGCTGGCGTGGGAAGTGTGGCAGCTTGGGATAGTTGGTCATTTTGCTCGTCAGGGTGGCGTCGGTTGGGCTCTCCCACTTACAGATAATGGCAAAAAAAATATTAAAAAAGGTGAAATATGAAAATAAAACAAATAATAACAAGACATCATAGGATACGTCATATAGTGCGAAATATATGTGCATAAATCTGGAAACTCAAGGAAATGCAAAGAATACAAAAATAAATTATTAAGAACAAAGCATATCATAAAATGATAAAAAACAGACAGCAAATATACGTACATTGGCGGTTGGCCCATCCCCCCCAGATAACTACTGGGCACTTTTTAGGGGCGAAGCTCCTTATGGCGTGGCTTGTGCGTCCCTCGTAGTACGTAACCACCAGTGGCACATACCCGAAATAGCGGTCCTTACGATTTTGACCTCCAAGGTGGTTCCGGTGAGAGATTTCTTCTGTGCGTTGTTGAACAATAAAAGATAGTGTTCAATGCACATGTTAATGGCTGCTAAGGGGGAATGAGAGACAGCAGCATTCGGCCTTTAGGCAACGCGCACGCTGCGATCCCCATTAGCAGCTATTGGCATGTACATTGAGCACGATCTGACAAGAAAGGGTTGCTACGTTATACTCGCTGGGTGTAACCTCCTTGGTTTTAGAAAGGTTTAGCGAGCGTTGGGCCGCATAGCCATGAATACAGTGAACTAGTATATACCATGAACTCGAGGTGGTTAAAGGTGGGAAGTAAACCCGAAGCGCAAGCCGTAAGAAAGTGTGCATGTGCCACCTCCCGTTTAGTCCTTGGAATGTCCGCTGGATGGCGGTGCTTTTATATGGAGAATATATGATGAAAAGATGCGAGATGGTGGTACTTGGAGTGCTGAATAGATGGACGAACGGACACACAGACAGGTGCATGGATGGACGCATGAGCGGACGCAGGCGCGGATGCATGGACGAACGCAGGGACGGACGCACGAACAGACGCACGCACGGACGGGTGGATGGACGCATGGACGGTTACACAGACGTACGCAGGAACGGACGGAAGCAAGAACGAATGGACGGACGAATGCTTCGCCCCACTCCCCATCATTCACTCCGTGGATATGCTGCCATTTTTTTTAGCATGTCGAGGAATAATAAAATAGTTATGCCACGCTCGATTCATGTCCCATCTTACTTTTGCACCACCCAAGGAACGATATAGGTTACCAATGCTTTCATTGATGCCGCGTGTTAGGGTTTGGAATTTGTGGATGAAGTATGACTCCCTTTGTTCCCGTTCACGAGTCCCGCGGAAGCCTGATTGGAGGAGGGTGACTCGTATTTTATCGCTCCTCCTCAGCCACCGTCTGCAACCAAAGGACCGCCACCGAACTATACTGAACGCAATACTTCTAAGAAAATACACTCTCACGACGCCACTCGCATAGCGCAGCGAACCCTGGAATGTGGTCGGTTTTCCCCCCTTTCTTGTCATTTTTTTCTTTTTTTCTGTTGTATTATCAAGTGTAAGATTTATGGGCAGCTTATGTTGAAGCGCGCACGCACGCACGCACGCACACACACACACACACACGCGCACGCGCACACACACGCACGCACACGCACGCACACGCGCACACACGCACACACGCACGCACGCACGCACACACGCACACGCACGCACACGCACGCACGCACACGCACGCACGCGCACGCACACACGCACACACGCACACACGCACACGCACACAGCCGCAGCAGCCGCACAAGTGGGGGACTTGCGCCAAATACGTGCAACATGGGGCGCCGCCACAATTGTGCTAGTCCTCGCACTTCCCCCACGTGCGCGTGGATAGACGACACGCATCGAGAGGCCGTTCCAATTGCGTGCCTTATCGCGCAGCGTGACAGGATCTTATCGCTCTAGAACGTAACACAGAACATGATGATGAAACCTCACCTGCAGCGCCCGTATTAATGCTATCGCTCAGTCAAAAAAAAAAAGCCACCTACCGTGGTGACCTCTCTGTGTATGTGTATGTTGGCTTTGTCTTTGATGGAAGTCTATTCAAATGATACTGCTTTTATTGCGTTACACTTACTCAGGCTGTCTGTCTTTCCCGACGTGGATAATCTCATCGGCAATGCTCTCGCGTCGCAACGTTGTTTCACGTGCCGACAAGCTTGCGAAACTTCCTCTTATACCGGCAGGGGAAGCAGGCGTAGAGGCAAACAGGAGTGCGGTTCACTTGTTGCATGCGTTTCGCCCTCACCGCTGACTGTGTGAGCACGCCTGCGGAATGAAATCCTCGCATGCGCATATGGATGACGCTGTTGGTTGCATGCCTATCTTCTTCTTGCGCAACACTCGAGAAGGAGTTGTCTCCCCGGAGCCTTGGAAGTGCTTATCGCCGATTGTGGGAACACTCGAACGACGAGAACTGCAATACCGATCGATAAGAGACTGGCATTGTGCGCGTTTGTGACGTCACTGTGAAGTCTATCGGCAAGGTGAGCTGCACCCACTCGACGTCAAGAACGTGCGGCTTTGTGGCTCGTTATTGGCTTCTTTTTTTTTAACTTATCAGGTTTTCTTTAGCTTTATCAGATTTACTTCGCACTTCGTGCAGGGGGGGGGGGGGGGGGGGGGACCTCGCCTTTTTTTCTCGCGTATACAAATAAGTCGCCCTTCGTGAATGGTCACCGTCATTTCAACGAATTAAGCGTTTCTGGTAACTGTATTAATATTTGAGGCGCTTCACGTTGAAAAACAAAAAGAACGTTTTGTGAATTTCTGACACTGTTTTTTTTAGACGCAATATATCCAATGATGCTAAGAGGAGTATAGGGGATGGTATTAGCAATAACTAGTGTAAATGTGAAGAAAGAAAAGTGGGTGAAAAGATAACTTGCGACCGGCAGGATCCGAACCGGCGGCATTCTGCCACTGAGCTGGTGGGCATTCCTCTGTACTCTTCGTAGGGTATGCAGGGGCATATAAAGGTGGGAGTAGAGTAACTGTATAAAGGTAGCATATACAGTTACTCTCGGTGGGACCGTCAGTCAGCGCCGCCTGTTGCCATTACGGTGAGTGTGGAACACCCTTTTTTTGCCTGTTGGCGTCACGTAGCAAGTTATCTTATTACGAACTGGCAGCAGGCCAATAATCCCTCGCGTACTGCTTGAATGCATAACGTCTGCCAGGACGAGCGAGGGTCTCGTTCTGGAAGATTTGATGCCTCCAGGAGGGTGGACGCACCTGGTGACGTCACATGGGTGCAGCGTCACCTTTATGAAGCACCTGCTAGACGCACCTGGTATTTGCTCTCGTGCCCTCTCGCGTGATATAAATATATGTTGGGCTTTTACGCCTGGACAATGAGAGTCGCCGTAGTGGAGGGCTATGGGAATTTTCACCGCCTGGGCTTCTTTACCGTGCACCCAAATCTAAGCTCGTGGCCCCTAGCAGTTGGCCTCCATCGAAATGTGGCCGACACGGCCGGGGCCACCGTAAACACTATGCAGAACACCGCGGCGATTCCTCGTGTTTGACTGCTTATATGGTAAGCAAACATTTCTCTTAATTCGGTACTGAATTTCTGCATTTTCTGTTCCTTGTGTCACAATAAGTGTCGACTTGTAACATACCATGCACTTCGGCATGATTTTTCGCCTGCAGCGTTCACAAGCGTCTCGCTCACGTTCGCATTGATGCTAATTGAAGTCTAATTCAACTTCATTGTCGGCTTCCGTCCTTGATTCTGGTATCAATAAGGCTCGCGTAGTTTTTTTTTTTTCCATGTGCGCGAGGCAGGGAAACTTACCCGGGCCCAAGTATTGGGCAGAATGTGCACTGATAACGTGGCATGACAAGACAGTTATAATGTAAAGGAGAATAAAACGAACGTGACTGCTTCGAAAGCATGGGCGGCCTTACAAAGAGAGAAAGCAGAAGGAGGAGCTTTCATCGGTTGTAGTTCTCTAGACAACTTCAGTGTAGTTACTGATTTTGCGAGTTACGCTAAGTCGGATAAATGCAAGACAGTCCGTGTTTATTAAATTAACCATGAGGATGACGCATAATCTAACTTCGTGAATAATAGTAATACGTGGTGTGTTACGTGCCAAAACCACGGCATCATTATGAGAGATGCAGCAGTGGAGGACTGCGCAAATTTCGACCACCTGGTGTTCTTTAACGTGCTCTGGCATCTCACTGTACACACGCCTCTACTGTCTCGCCGCGGCCGGGATCGTACCCGCGACCTTCTGGATCAGCTGCCGAGCACCCTAGCCACTGATCCGCCGAGGTGGAGAAAGGACTTGTGAAGCTGAGCGCCAAGGTTGTGCCTCCTTGTAGTTTATAAATGCCAGCCAGATACAGTGGTGGATCCAGATTGGGGGGGGGGGGGGGCAGTAGGAGTGATAGCCTTCTTCCCCCAAAAGTCTATGTCAGCACCCCCCCCCCCCTCACTTCAGTGTTTATATTTTACCTCCCATCACTAATTAGGACAAATGAGCAAAATCACTGTGAGCACACTTTAACATTATTTATGCTATGAAGTGGTTTTTCTGCTAGTGTAAACAGGTCGCGGGATCGAATCCCGGCTGCGGCGGCTGCATTTTCGATGGAGGCGAAAATGCTTTGGGCCCGTGTGCTCGGATTTGGGTGCACGTCAAAGAACCCCGGGTGGTCGAAATTTCCGGAGCCCTCCACTACGGCGTCTCTCATAATCGTATGGTGGTTTTGGGACGTTAAACCCCACATATATATGTGCGCGTGCACGCATGCACACACACACACGCACGCACGCACGCACGCACGCACGCACACACACACACACACACACACACACACACACACACACACACACACACACACACACACACACGAAAAGAAATAAAAAAAAATAAAAAAGGGAATGAGAGATGAACAGAACGGAAAGCAAGAGAGCACCGGACACGTTGTCTTTTGCCCTCATGTGCCGCAGATTTCAGCGGAGAATGCAGGGTCATTATGCAGAATCATTATATTGTGTGCCATTGAGGTGCGACGAGTGCAGCGCTGTTCGTGGTGCTCTCCATATATTGTAAACGTTCGAACCGCGAATGCTGTTTCTGCCGCATTCGTTGCCGTGTTCTACGCATGGTATACGCGTCACGCGCACCTTCGATGCCGCCCGCGTACTGTTCGTCGAACAACGCCCGATGAGCTTGAGCGCAACGACAAATGTTCGTTTCAATGCGTCGCCTTCTGTGTGAAAACGTCTTTGCTGAAGATAGTTATAGCGCGAGAACAGAACAACGACGCAGAGACCCGCTCTGCGTCCTCGTTCCGTTCTCGCGCTATAACTCTGTCGTACTATAACTACGTCATTCTCGCGCTATTACTATCGTCATGTCATACCAACTAGCCCAAGCTGCCACACTTCTAAGTCTTTGCTGGGCTCGTTTAGTTCGCTTAATGCCGTTTCATAGTTTTCTTGTGAAAGGGAGCGCACTCAGTGCGCAGCTGTGTACGAGAAGGACACGCGGGCGTCGAGCAGTGACGCGTTGCAGTTCCGCGAAATGCGGCGGCGACAGGTATGCACGAAAGGGATCGGGCGTCCTTTGGGCGCTCCTGTGCTGCATTTATGTTACGCGCAGCTATCGACCTTGCTCCGCAGAGGCGCAATTTTTACGACGCTCTGCTGGCTGCACATTTCGCGTGTCGATTTCTCGGGATTCGGGCTCAAATGTGTCGCTATCTCTTGCGTCGACTGCGCGTTCTTCAGTTCAAGGTCCATGTCTGTGTTTCGGGGTATCTGCCTGAAGTGTTCTGTATACACACTAGACGGATACCCCGAACTCCTCGTCCTCTTCTTTATAATATTCTTCGCTCCTAGAACACGCGTGCCGATTTTATACGGCGTGGGACACAATAACTCTGATGGGCGAGAGAATAAGTACAGTTAGAGAGAGAAAAAAAAAAGTAATAAATAGAGGAAGAAACAGAAGGCCAGGGAAGGAGTGCAGGGAGAGAGGCAGAGACAAATGGAAAGGCAAGAAAGATATACACAGATATCGAAAGAAACAGTCACACACACAAAAAAAAAGAGCTAGAAAAAAAGCATAAGCATATCCATGTATACTGTAGCAAGGGTTGGGAAAGGTAAGCGAGATGGAGAAGAGGGAAAGTAAGAAGTGAGAGAAAACAGCATAGCGCTGTCTTGTATATGGGCGAGGAACCGGGCAACGTATACGCTATACGAGCTCCGCTGCTGCTTCGCGCCACCAGTGCGCGTGTACTGTAGCTGCCCCAATTTCGCAATAAACGGAGAGCTCTCCTAGCAACTGCGTATTCGCCGTGGTCTTGTGTACGTTCGACCATTATTTTTCATCACTAAATATTAAGTAATTGTTTTGAATTGGCTACTGAAGGGTGTGTTGCTGCGCGCGAATTGGTAAGTTAGAGCGTCAAAGGTAGCGCAAAAAAAAAAAAAAAATGTGGACGCAGAATTGGCTACCCTGTGAATTATTGCTTTATTCGCTAACAGTTTAAAAGTTGTAGGCCGCCTGAAATGACCTCGGAATTGAGAATTTATTTCGTGCTCGAATTTACTGGAAAAGCCCGTCATACACTCGAAGTATAGAATCGATGCACGCTCGAGCGCCGCTATTCTAGCACTTGCACGGAAACTTGGATGTATACACGAGCAGCTGTGGCGTTCTGTATACACTCGGCTCACGTAAAGATGTCCACTTCGTGAAAAGCCACGAGTACACAAGGCGGCGGTGGCGGCATTCTTTTGCAACGCCGAATGCAAAGGAAAAAAAAAAAACAAACGTCAACTGAGATGTCGGTGCGTTTTAACTGCGCGTGTTTCCAGTCAATTTAGGGGCCCCTCCATTCGTTTGTATAGCTTTGTTGTTGCTTTCTCACTGTATATTTTCCCAATGGTCGATAAAACGAACCTTGCGCCCTAAGGATGAGGAAATAATACAACCGACTGTGATACAATTAATAGTGGCGTTTGCGCAGCAGTAGAGGCTGCTTGTTCGATCCATTCCGCGACGGCCCGATGAGGGCGGAATGCGATGTCTGTACACTTGTTTTATGTCCCCGGTATGATCAGTGCCCCCTTCTCGACGCGCCTCATAAGCAGATTGTGCTTCTATCCCGTAAAAAGCCCGGTAAACTTAACGCACTCATTTTCTTTGTAACAGGAAAGCCTGCGAACACAGACGTATGAAATCAGACTACAAAAAAACAAAACAAAACAGTGGTATGTAATCGAACAACGTGTCTCTGCGAATCGGCCTGGTGGTATGTGAAGGTCGCGTTGCTGCGTTGCCGGTTTCCTGAAACACCCTGTTCGCGCGTAGATTAGGCTTGCTTCGATATCTACGCGTTATCTTTTATAGACATGGGTGAACCAGGTTTCTTGTTTGTTTTTTTTTCCTCTCCCTCGCTGCCAACCCGTACCGAACGGCCTTGAGTGGCCGGTGATCGTTAATGATTGTCCATGTTACCGAGAGCAACAAATAACACATTGTTTCTAGGGCGTACTTGCTGTCGCAGGGCATTATGTCGGTAGTGCCACTGGCTATCATGTTGGCTTTGCCTTTGTTGGCTTCTGGCTTTCTGCATTCTTCACTTCGAGTGTATCTTGCCCAACACTGTACTACAAGTGTCCCACTATAGGCTTTGTCCGCTTTGTTAGAACCTCTGCATCGGTATGTACGATTACTCACGTCGTCTTCCAGCATGACACATGCCTCCAGAACGTATCCTGACTCCTCCTTGGTGTTTCGACCGTCCAAACGTCCGCTTGATAGTCCCAGGAATCAGCAAAAAGGTGGATCACTTGCCGCCAGCTTTGAAGCAGCCGACTAGACTTATGCTGCGCGAAGGATACAAACACCACGTTAAACTTTCTACCGATGATTCGACAAATGTCTGGGTATTTGTAGGAGCTGTGATCTTCCCAGCAAATGCGGAAACTATACCCAGTTTCGAACGTCTCGCAAAACGACATCGACAGTGGCAGAGCTCGTGGCACTCCGCTGCGCACTCCGCAGGAATAACCGAGAAAAATGATGCATTTTCATTGATTCGAAACCAGCTCTGCAATGTATTCGAACTGCGCTACGTCGTGTACCTCAAGACCAATTGGTTCTGAACATGGCAACTGCATACGCATCAACGAGTAATAGAGAAAGGACATGATATAACTTTTCAATAGTTACCAGGCCATTGTGGCATCATCGATACCGAGCATGCCGACGATGCAGCAAAGAACGCTCACGAGAATGCCATTATTGATCCTATTCCACTGTCAAGAACCGACGCAGGAGCAAGGATTAACATGCTCGCGCATGAACTCGCAAGGTCTCTGTGGAACACGCGCAGTTTTCTTCACAGACGTCTTCATCGCCTGGATCCGTGCCTCCAACTTTAAGATTCTATCTGGTTTATCCCGAGCTGAAACAACCGTTCTCTGCCGCATGTGGCTTGGGGTGTATTTATATAACGAACGCCTCTGCTTGTCGCATCGGATGGGCAGACAGTGCTGCGTGTGACCATTGCGGTGCTGACAAAACCATCGAACATATTTTGTGTCAGTGCCCTCAGTACAGTTGTCAGAGGCAGCCCCTGTCAGCAGTGTCTGCATGCCTCGACGACCAGCTGATTTCTGAAAAAGTCAAGTTTGGAATACCGGAAAAATCGAGCGACCCGGCCGCCTCGTCGAACGACTGTGGCATTACAGTGTGTGCGTTTTCGCTTTCCTCCCTCTCTCTCGCTCCCTCCTCCTTGCATTTCTATCCCCATCCCATGCGCAGAGTAGCAAATCAGATACTTGCTTTCCGGTTAACCTCCCTGCCTTTTTCCATACCACATCTCTCTCTCTCTCTCTCTCTACTCACGTCGTTCTAACGTTGCGGTGTGTTCGTTGTGACTACGCTTCAAGTGGTATCGTGCGAGCAGCGATAACTTGTCCTTGTAGTCTTAGACCTGCATTGTAACACCGCCCGCTCTCGCGTCGCTGAAAGCGTTCAGGCATAACGCCGTTATCATGTGGCGAAACATGTGCTACCCCTAAGTGGCCGCGAAATTTCCGGAGTTCTCCACTACGGCGTCTCTCATGATCATATGGTGGTTTTGGGACGTTAAACCCCGCATATCAATCAATCAATTAATTAATCAATCAATCAATCAATGAAACATGTGCTGCTTTGCAAGAGTGCTCTTTCGTCCACATGTCTCTGATTTGAATGCGGACAACCTGCAGTGAAATCTGCGTTGTTGTTTTTTACGCTTGTGATGCTCCGTCTAGACACTAATAAAGACACATGAACAACCACAGGTAGTACACGACACGCGCGTGAATTTCGGTGTTGTCTTTTTTTGTGTTCAAAGGGAGCGTCGAAAGTATCAAGTATGTTCTACCATCTGGCCCCTACTTCTAGCTGTGCCTTTTCTTTGGGAAAACAGTTTGCACAAATTCATCGCTATACGCTAATAACTGGTTGTCGCATATGTTATAACCGCAGTGATTACAGCGGTTGGTAATGGTAACGTTAGCACCTGTTAGAAGTCACAGCAATCGTTAAAGGAGCCATGACACGGTCACCAAACAATTTGTGGTTGTCAGCGGAAACTATAAAAGTACAGGGTCTATTACGCTTATGAAGATATGAACAGTGGGCCGTATAAAAATATTGCAGCTCAAAACAGGCCCTATAAAGGTTGCCGGCTGCGAATCCCGCCCACCGCCGGCCACCACCATGTTGCCCTGGCGTCTGAGACGCCACGTGCAACTATAGGAGCGGTGAGTTTCAGCCGCTGCATATCGTTCAATTTCGGTGCGAAGCAGAAGAAAGATAAGAAAAAAATATATATCTTGATTTCACGTCCCCTCTGACCATGGAACAATATCGCTCGCCGGAATGCAGATGCTCTCACAGCCAGCTGATACATAGTTACGTCATGGCTCACGAGTGCTGCAGTGTGACCGGACTACACTGCAGGCTGCTCGCGTGTTTGTAAAAAAAAAAATATTCAACTCCAAATTAAGTGTTCGACCGAACACGCTATAATTTCGCCAGCTTACTTGTGAATGCTCAAGGAATAACCCACACAGATCATCATCGAAAGTTAGGTGTCGTGGCCTCTTTAATAATCGGACTCCAGTTAGTACCGTCTCCCAAACCTCGCAAGTAATATATGCATACCTAAATTGATTTGTGGGGTTTAACGTCCTAAAACCACCATATGATTAGGAGAGACGCCGTAGTGGAGGGCTCCGGAAATTTCGACCACCTGGGGTTCTTTAACGTGCACCCAAATCTGAGCACACGGGCCTACAACATTTCCGCCTCCATCGGAAATGCAGCCGCCACAGCCGGGATTCGATCCCGCGACCTGCGGGTCAGCAGCCGAGTACCTTAGCCACTAGACCACCGTGGCGGGGCATGCATATCTAAATTACCGTTATCTAAAATACGGCTGGGTAAATCTTGCCTTATTGGTATGCATGAAAGAAAATTCTAAAACACAATTAAGACTAATTTAAAAGCGCGTTCAGTTAAAAAAACTGCGCATTCGCATGGTCATTTGATGTCTTACTCATTTACTGCATTAGTTAATGGCATATAACGATCGTGCGCACAAGGGACGTTATGGTTTTGGTAAAATAGTGAAAAGTTGAGCTTAAATAAACGTAGGAAAAGCGTGTCGCATAATTAATGCGCAGAAAACTGTGGCATACATGTTCAGTTTCCTCGAACCGTATATGTGACTATAGGATTCTGTGAACCACAAGCTGTTCAGAATTTATACGTATACAGTTTGAAAAATAATGCTGTGGTCGTGAATTTCTATAACGTAATGTGCCCACTAACATGCTAAACGAAGCGCATGCACTTCGTTTACACTTAGCCGCCTAAGTGTTGAATTTTGCGCACTATCTGCAGTCACCCAGAACAGGCACTGAAAGAGGGGAGATTTATTACCAGTAGTTAGTTTTCTTCGAAATTGCATCTATAAATCTCCAATTTTACCGAATAACGTTTAAATATTTACTAGTCTATGAAGCGTATTGTATGACGTCTCATGATCTTTTGTTGGTTGCTTTTACAAGTGTTTTACCACCCTTTTCCTAAGTGTGCAGGATTCACGTGCTGGCAAGTACGCACTGTCACGTCCTCCCGGTGGCCGTACAGTCCTCACTAATGTGTTTGTATAGCCAAGATAACGAAAGATAAGTACGCGAGGCACGAATGCTTCAGTGGCCCAGTTTATCGCCGCTTTTGCTGATGCAGGTTCGCTGCTCGCGCTGAGCGCAGCCCGCCTATACCCGCTCTCCCTGAACACTGCAGACGTCATTGAAGACCTTCGGACCCACTGCCAGATAAGCCCCGCGTGCTCCAAGATAAGCTCGATTGCAGTGCTGCCGGTGATGGTATGTGGTGGAGGCATGGCGGAAGGTGTGAATGGCGTGTCCGATAATGCTATCGGGGAGATAAGCGGCGAGGTGTGGTGGCTGTCAGGTCGTGATGTCGCTGTCCGGGTGCTTTTATCTCTGGTCGCGCGACTGGCTGGTCGCTCGACCTCAGGCACTTCGAATGAGGCTATACAGAGCGGAGCCGCGACGAAAGCTGCCGGAGTCGGTGCCGTAATCCGTGTATAAAAGGGGCGCTGCTACACGGATCCCTCTGAGACTCGCAGAACGAAGCAGTGGCAGCAATGTTCAGGCTTTGATTGATTGATTGATTGATTGATTGATTGAATGATTGATTGATTGATTGATTGATTGATATGTGTGGTTTAACGTCCCAAAGCCACCATATGATTATGAGAGACGCCGTAGGGGAGGACTCCGGAAATTTCGACCACCTGGGGTTCTTTAACGTGCACCCAAATCTGAGCGCACGGACCTACAGCATTTCCGCCTCCATATGGAATGCAGCTGCCACAGCCGGGATTCAATCCCGCGACCTGCGGGTCAGCAGCCGAGTACCTTAGTCACTAGACCACCGCGGCGGGGCCTTCAAAAGCGACACTGATGCTTATGCTTTTTTTTTGTTGATTCATCACTATGATTCGATGGCTGGTTCACCATCGTGGCCCGACATCAAATCGCAAAGCAATCTGGATCCGCCGCTGTCTGAAAGGCTACGTCATTATTAGGAAATACTATACCGAGAGTGCTCCGAGACTGCCGTGAGGTGGCTTTCGAAGACTATGTCCAGGGGCCAAACCATAGCAATAAAGTATACCATACGCCGTGAATGTCTCGGCTTCTTTCGGGAGTGGCTAGAAAAGCGCAGAAAAAAGTCGAACCCGTCATCACCAGGACAGTGCATCAACGGCACAAGTTACGGCGCGCCGCACACTGCCTCCTTCGGCTAGAAAATTTCGTCCCAACCCCAATAATAACGCGACCTATAACAACTTAATTCTCCCTCCTTCCTCACATGAAAAGCAACCTCCGTGGAATGGCCCCGCCGCGGTGGTCTAGTGGCTAAGGTACTCGGCTGCTGACCCGCAGGTCGCGGGTTCAAATCCCGGCTGCGGCGGCTGCATTTCCGATGGAGGCGGAAATGTTGTAGGTCCGTGTGCTTAGATTTGGGTGCACGTTAAAGAACCCCAGAAGGTCGAAATTTCCGGAGCCCTCCACTACGGCGTCTCTCATTATCGTCATCATCATCATCAGCCTGACTACGTCCACTGCAGGACAAAGGCCTCTCCCATGTTCCGCCAGTTAACCCGGTCCTGTGCTTGCTGCTGCCAATTTATACCCGCAAACTTCTTAATCTCATCTGCCCACCTAACCTTCTGTCTCCCCCTAACCCGCTTCCCTTCTCTGGGAATCCAGTCAGTTACCCTTAATGACCAGCGGTTATCCTGCCTACGCGCTACATGCCCTGCCCATGTCCATTTCTTCTTCTTGATTTCAGTTATAATATCCTTAACCTCCGTTTGTTCCCTAATCCACTCTGCTCTCTTCTTGTCTCTTAAGGTTACACCTACCATTTTCCTTTCCATTGCTCGCTGCGTCGTCCTCAATTTAAGCTGAACCCTCTTTGTAAGTCTCCAGGTTTCTGCTCCGTAGCTAAGTACCGGCAAGATACAGCTGTTATATACCTTCCTCTTGAGGGATAGTGGCAAACTACCTGTCATAATTTGAGAGTGCTTGCCGAATGTGCTCCACCCCACATTCGGCATAATCATAATCAGATGGTGGTTTTGGGACGTTAAACCCCACATATCTATCTATCTATCTATCTATCTATCTATCTATCTATCTATCTATCTATCTATCTATCTATCTATCTATCTATCTATCTATCTATCTATCTATCTATCTATCTATCTATCTATCTATCTATCTATCTATCTATCTATCTAATCTAACCTCCGTGGAAGATATTCAGGAACGATGAAGAAGTAATGATGCCAGTGGAGCTCTTCCATTTAAACGTGGGAGCGTCAGTCAGCGCCACATGTGCTGGCAACTGGTGGCGCTGACTGCTCTCCCATGCTCAAATGCACATATACCCTATAATGTGGACGGGGTCATGCCGGCCACCGTAGTTCAGTGGTATAGAGCATCGGACGCGTTATTTGATGGTCGCGGGTTCGGATCCTGCCGGGGGCAAGTTACCTTTTCGTCCACTTCTCTTTCTTCAAGTTCACAATACAATTACATCACATAACGTCATCTATACTTTCCCTGACATTACTGTCTGTTAGTGTTAGGGATGTCGACCTGTATAGTTGTTGACCAGTTCCCGAGGACCTGATTCATACACTGCAGGCACAACGCGCGCCACCTTCCAGTCGTGTAGCAGGCTTCCCGTTATTAATGATTTTGAGTATAGAACCTTAAGAAAGGGCGCGATGAACGGTGCACACGTTTTGAGAAAACCGCGTCTCAGTCCGTCTGCAGTCCTAAGGTCTAAGTGTTCGAGAAGACCGTTCGTAAGAATGCTGTTTTTACCAACAGCTACGGCACCCATATTTGTCATGCATCTGTTCGTAAGCGAAGGCAGAACTTTGACGAACAATACGGAAATATGGAGGGAAAAAATGTGTTGTAACAGCCGGCTTTATCTATGCTATTTTCTATTTCTTTACCGTCACGCTGAAAGGAGGGAATACACACTCCATATTTTTATTACATTTGACAAGATTCCATAACAACCTTTTTGTTGTTTCGAGTTGAGAAGGCAGATAGTTGAAACATTATTTTTTTTCGAATGACGGATTTTTTGTTTACAGAAGTTTTGTGATGGTTTCAAGTGGCTGGCAAGTCTTAGAGGTGTTTTTTTTATTTTGTATATACCTTGTCCTGTTTACCGGTAAGGCGCCGCAGCTCACCATTACACGATGGCTTCGATTTAGCACGACGTGAAGTCTACAACCACGAAGGCACGAGGACTGAACGCTCGCAAATCGTTGCATAGCCTCTGATTCAAGGCGGTATCCGCGCGGTGAGTCATGATGTCTCGCGGGCTACCAGCGTCATGGACCACTGTCAAATGAACGCTTGAGCGCATCGGGACCGTGCGGGGAGGGAAAGGGGGCAGGAGCCTGCGTACTCCAAACTCCTCTGTTGAAACAAAGTTTTGCTCCTCCTCCGCCCGAAAAAAATTAGGCGGGCTGCACTGGCCTTGAGAGAGTTTTCGGGGGAGCCGGACAACACTGCCTCCGCGATTCTGCCGTGGGCGGCGTGGAGTGCATCCTTTATATGCCTCGTGGGTCATTGTGGGCTTCAGAAAAAGCCATCGTCTTCTTCTGTCGTCAACCGGCGGCGTGCCATTGCTTGTATTTGTATAAAAAACGGCGTTATTTCCCTGCTTGGAAAGATGACTGCGCTTATTATTTTCGAAACGCAAAAAACAAAAAAATGTGAGGTACTGGTGTGATCTATGGCATCGCGAAACAATCAATACATAATAAAAATATTGCCCAACTGCGATACATGTAAAATTTTCAAATGTATCGCGACACAGAAATACAAGTACTCGAATGTGTCTCTAAAACGCCATCGCAACGCTGGCCACCCCTGTGTGGTAGTTAGTAAACGTGCACTTGAATTTGGTATCGATGCGCGAACGTATATAGCGAAAAACCTTGCACGGGAACCTCGACAAGCTATTTTTCTCTGGTAGGTGACCACGGTTGCTTACACAGAGATCTGTGTGTAAATTCTCAGCATTTTTGCGACGTTCTTAGAAAGTAGCTCAAAAAGAACGATTATTCGACACTATTTCTATACGGTGGTAAAGACTCCAGAGAGGAGCGAGGGCACACACAAAGCGGTTCGAACATCTCTTGCCCCGCCGTGGCGGTCTAGTGGCTAAGGCACTTGGCTGCTGACCCGCAGGTCGCGGGATCGAATCCCGGCTTTGGCACTGCATTTTCGATGGAGGCGAAAATGATGTATACGTGCTCAGATTTGGGTGCACGTTAAAGAACCCCAGGTGGTCTAAATTTCCAGAGCCCTCCACTACGGCGTCTCTCATAATCATATGCTGGTTTCGGGACGTTAAACCCCACAAATCAATCAATCAGTTCGAACATCTCCAGCGTGTACGACAGGAGTGTCGGCGTAAGCAGGCCGGCGCAGCGCGCGTGTTTGCACGCAGTCGCAGATGGTTGATGGGTGCACCATTTTCAGGCTATCGATAGAATATCACACGGCTTCGGTGCGCCTTGACTACATTTTTGAGGATCACTGCTCAAGCGATGAGTGTATATGCCTCTCTCGTCCTTGGGTGGATGCCGCTAAAGACAGTCCTTATCTCTGCTGTCGCATTGCTCGCATGTTTTAATATTCTAAACGCGAGTGCGCCTCCTTGTATGTGGCACATGTGCGGCGATGTGAAATGTTGTGCGTGCCATACGAACGTGCCATGAATCTGACGTCGCATGGTGATGTACATTTGCATAGGAATGCGAGTCAACTAACGTGTTTTTAGGCGGTGTCGCTATGCGCCGCGGTTAGTGTTAGCTGCGTTCCGTTTATGTGGCCTGTTGGAGGCTCAGTCGTGGCCGCTCCGTATAGATTGTTTTTGTCTCGTGGGGTGATCTTGACGTGCTTATGGCGCGAAAAAAACACGAAAAAAGGACAAGCGCTTGTCCTTCTTAAGTGTTTTTTTTTTCGCGCCATAAGAATGAACCGATTCGCCCAACAAGTCATTCGGGTGATCTTGAATTGGCGTGTTCGGGAAATGGGCTTTTAGTTCGGTACAAACCGGAGCCCCTCTTCCTCCCGCTATAGCGATAACGTATACAGTTTACTATGAACGTTGCCAAGTACATGAAAAAAACACAAAAACAGCATCTATTTTGCGGTTGCCCACTGTTGGGGATGTATAAGACTGCGGACTCGGTGAGGGTTATGAAGGGGCTTTATTTTCCTCGTGACCCTAAACAAAGGGCCCCCGACCCGTTTGAGAATACAAGTGGTGTTCCCGAGCAGCCGGTCTCTCTGGCTGCCGTAGGTTGACCCCCGTAGCTTGCATGATCCTCTCCCGTCTCCGATGTCATCACGTGACCCGGCCGTCACCTCCCGGACACCAGCCACCGGGGTTGGAGGTCGAAACACAACGACGCTCGGTTCGAAAGCAAGAGGTGCGTTGACAGACAAATCCCTCTCGCTTCCGGCAACCATTCGGAGGAAGAGCCGTGGTCTGTCCATGATTAGTTTAACGACCGTCGGGGCGTCTCCGGCTCGCTGGGTGCGAGGAAACGGCGTGAAGGAATCCGCGGCTGCAACACCGATGTATTTTGGACAGTCTGCGAACCCGCTGTCACGCAACACCACTGTATACGTGCATACCTACGAAATGAATACGCTCGTTTCAACGTTAGCAGTAATCGGTGTGGAAACGCTAACTGAGACGGGTGTCCGCCTTGGTCGAACAGCGCCTACATGGTGCTGGGCTGCCCGAAGGTTGCGCGTTCGGTCCTGCCGTCGCATTTTATTGGAGGCGAAATGGTAGAGACCCGTATACTATGCGATGTCAATGCACGTTTAAAGAACACGAGATGGTCGAAATTTTCGGAGCCCTCCACTATGGCGTCTCTCGTAATTGTATAAGCGTGTCTTTGTGACGTAAAATCCTACATATTAGCTATTAAGTGAGGCTGGTGTTACGTCAGCAATGTGTGATCAGAATGAATCAACAGCTGTTATCAAGGCATTCCGAATAGCACAGTACTGGACATTCTGGTGAAACCTTGTGCCTAGTCATGGTATGTACACATAGCTCCTTCCCGACCCAACCATCACCGCCCATCATTCTTTTCTTCCCCTTTCCATTTTCCCCTGTGCAGAGCAGCAAGCTAGAGTGCGCTTGAATAGGCCGACCTCTCTGCCTTCGAATAAATCCTCTCTCTCGAACAAACTTTTACCTACTGTTACAAGCTGCCACTCTAGCGTCGCCAGCGCGAAGTCGGCGACGGGAATGACAGCAGGTTAGTTCGTTCCGTACGCAAGCAGAGACAGTGAAGAGATCAGAGACGTGAGAAAACAAAACAAACTTTACTCTAGTGATATCGCAGCACACGGTATCTAGTACAACACTTCAATACAACTAACAAAATACATCAACACTTGATACAACAAACAAAAAATACACATAAAGAACAATAAATCAGCTTACGAGAGAGAACTATTACAAACTACACAAACTAACAACCATAGAACCACGGAGGAGAAAGTTCGAAGATATAAACAGGTGAAGGCATACGTGTGATGACCGGCAGCGTTGCGTCCCCGACGATCGGATGCGAGAAGTCGAAGAGAGTTCTGGCACGACTGCGATGTCGGCGGTGTTGCAACGCTGGTGGCTCCGGGAGGCTAGTGCTTGCAGGTGACCTCGGGCAGGTTGAGCTAACTCGGGGCGAAGTCCGGATGTATACGTTGCAGACGTTAATATCGCGTCACAACTAGACGAACGGCTAAGTTTAGGTGGCCAGCCGATACAGAGCCACACTAAAAACTTCTAGAAGAGATACTTGTTGATCTGTTTCTAAACCATGTTGGTCAGCGACTAGCCTGCCTAGCAGGGCAAAATCCTGCGCTTAAATCCCCCTCGTGTCCCCTCGCTCTCTTCCTTGGGGACAAGAGACCTCTACATGGGTCCAATCATGCGCGTTTCATTGTTGGAAACTCCGCCCCAAAAAAAAATATACTGACCCCACCCCTTTTTAATTAGGAGAGGGCCCTCAACTAGCGAGAGTGACAACCTGTTGGGGTGCTGTCATACGGCTTGGCCACCAGAGGTTTTCCCACGGTTTCCCTTGTGGGAAGCGGTCAGACTGTTTGGCTGTCAGCCGGTGCGTCCCGTAGTCTAATCCTTGTTCGGGGTACATCGCGGCCTTCCACGACCCTGCAAACGCCGCCGTAGGTACAAAGGATCAAACGTCGGCGGCGACGTTCGAAGAACCCCCCATTCTGCTCTTCCCGGCTCTCTTTCATGGACCTGCCGTTCCCGCGGTCAGCGGGGTAGTACGGCGCCCGTTAATTGCCGTGACGCTGGGTCGCAAAAATGGCAGTCCGTAACACCTACTAACAAGTTTAATTAGTAACTCAAGGAAAGATTGATTTCCATTATACTCCCTCTGTGTTTAGAATAAAGGAATTAGCATTTAATAGTGACCTAACATTATGATTATTAATTAATTATTTATTTATTACAATTAATATTAATTATTAATTGCGCGTCATTAATAATTTCGCGATTTCTGAACTTTGAGCGAACGTAAGCGAAAAACGGTGCCCAGTATTTCTCATCCAAGAACAAGTAATATAGTATTACCTGTGTATTATTTTTTACGTACTGAAAAAAAGGAACAAAATCACAAACATGGCAAATCGCGCAAAATATCCGTATTTCAAAAATTTATCACTGGTTGATATGTGGGGTTAGGGTCCCAAAACTACCATATGATTGAGAGACGCCGTAGTGGAGGGCTCCGAAAATTTCGACCAGCTGCGGTTCTTTAACGGGCACCCCAAATCTGAGCGCACGGGCCTACAGCATTTTTGTCTCCATCGAAAATGCAGCCGGGGAGGATAATGAAGCTCAGTACATATTAACTTTGATACTTCCGCTATCCGGTTTTATCGCGTCTCGTTTCACTTCATAATTGGAATTAAACATAAGTGGTTTCCCAGAACCATCAAAGTTTGAAAATATTTTGTCAAAAAGTCTATTTTTATTTTTTTGAATAAAGCCTCTGATTGAAGTCAAGGACCTCATCTACTATTCTGCGTCAAAAAACGTTGTAATATTTTCGTTGCTCACAACTTGTAACGTGTCGCATGTGACCAAGTCAGCCTTGCGGCCGCTCCGTATGTTACACGTTGCAAATCGAATGCAAGTTCTTCAGAATTTGCCCTGCCGCGGTGGTCTAGTGGCTAAGGTACTCTACTGCTGACCCGCAGGGCGCGGGTTCGAATCCCGGCTGTGGCGGCTGCATTTCCGATGGAGGCGGAAATGTTGTAGGCCCGTGTGCTCAGATTTGGGTGCACGTTAAAGAACCCCAGGTGGTCGAAATTTCCGGAGCCCTCCACTACGGCGTCTCGCATAATCATATAGTGGTTTTGGGAAGTTAAACCTCACATATCAATCAATCAAGTTCTTCAGAATTAATATTGTAACGATCACAAAAGAACCACTCCTCAACAACAAATGCGCAGTCAGGTTTCATCGTATACAGCAAGCTTTGCCTTGCGGTCAGCCCGCTCAGTGACCAATACGCGGCAGCGGTCACTCGATGCTGCAATGCACTCAAGCTACACGAGTGTCTGGCTTCGACAGCTGACGAGCTCCGCTTGCGCGTGGGAACTGTGCTCAGTCGACGAATGGGCGATGCGTCACTGTGAAACCTAAAAGCGGCAGTAGTTGCCTGTCCTCTCGCTCGCCGTTGGTACCGTTAATCGGCTTGATCACCACGGCCACCGAGGATCGATTTAATCCGGCTCCCATTTAGTTTGGAGCCTGATGCGTAAACCAACCACTTTGCTACCGCGCAGCGTTTCTTATTCGCGCAGAATGGCTCGTTAGGCGCTACACTATAGGGATAGTGGCGCATGAGCATATTTTATTTCGGCTGCATGTTCCCTCAATGAGCGAGGTATAGCGGTGAGTGAGGCTGGGGCTTTTCTATCCCCGCGGATCGAGTGTCTCTTTCCGCGTTGTGTCATGCGTGAGATCACGAGTCGATCCAGTGTGCAACACCGCGTCACAGCGGCGCCGTAATGTTTGGATGCTGAACTGGACTGCATGTTTGGGCTCTCGGGCCTTCCGGGCTTCCTTCCGTTCTCCGTTTTCGTGCTGTTCGCGCTTCATATTTCTCGCTATACCGTGTGAACGAGCTTTTCCTTTTGTGCGGGTGGCGTCTCTCCCACGGACTTGCCGTGGCGACCGGTGAAAATGGAGATGCTGTGGCTCCTTTTTCGATCAGGCTGCATGTCGTGGAGGAGACCCGTCCCGCGCCGCGCGCAGTGAGCGGACGCAGATCACGAGCGCGCGCCGCAACGCTTCACCAAAGCCTCTGCTAATTTGACGCTACTATCTGAAACGTGGTGCTCCACGCTGAAGACGCCCTGCAGCGTAACTCGGCGGTATAGAGTTAAGCCATGTCGAGCGGCGCTCTTTTCACCATGGACTTGCTCAACGCACCATTTCGCTACCGCGAAAGTGCCCGCCGTGGAGGTATAACGGTTATGGTGCTGCTATCTTGCTGACCTGAAGGTTGCCGGATCGAATCCTGACCGCGGCAGCCGCGTTTAGGTCGAGCAAAAATGTTAGAGGCCCGTGTAGTTTGACGCAGGTGCACGTTAAAGGGGTACTCGTGGGTGCAACAGTTTTGCCCATTTGATCACATTCCTCGTTTTTGCGCCGAGCTGCACCGAAACCATGAAATTTGCTGAAATTGCGCCACGCTGCACCGAAATGTTCATTTCGTCTCAATTTTTTCTTTGTTGCGATAATTTGAGTGAAAAATGGAAGCCACATTAGCCACCCCCACCCGCAGTTTTGTCATCAATCAGTCTAAGCGCGCAGATTCTATAGCCCTAAACCACGGTATAATATATATATATATATATATATATATATATATATATATATATATATATATATATATATATATATATATATATATATATATATATATATATATATATATATATATATATATGACGCTATGATGTATTGGCGACGTGGCCTGGCTCATACGCCATGTTTATTCTAAAAGCACTTCTTCCTCATCTGCTTCTACCAACCGTCGCTACCTTCTTACGTCACATGATTCCCCCTCCCCCCGAAAGAATGCGTGAGCTACAATCTAGAAAGCATGAACAAATGGAGTCTTATAATAAAAAATTAATGCCAGAAAAGGCAGTAGTTCCATGCCACACGGCGGTTCCATGCACTTGCACAAAATGTTCACAGGAAAGGCAGTCTGGTGATATCTAGGAGACCTCAGGTGGGCGAGGTTGGCTGTTGCGTTCTGGAGAGCATAACCATGCTATCAGCGTTAAAAGTGATGATGGCACAACCTGGTTAGTATTGAGGAACAAACAAGGTTGGGAGTCCTTAAAGCGTTGGAAGGTCGGATGTCTCATGCGTTGGAATCTGAGTCGTGACTGCGACAGACGCTTTGCTTCTAAAATGCGTGCTTGTTGACGGATTGTGACGGCGTGAGGCCTGCGGGCTGGCGGTATGCAAGAAGTGTTTCCGCATCTTTCTTGGCGTTTTCCGTGGTGTTGCGGTCTGTGTAACTGCAGGCGCAGGGAGCGTCTCTGGCGACTTTCCTCTGTGCGAGAAAATTTGACGTCTTGGAATACTTTTGGGGTTAGAGATGTTATTTTCCGCTGTTCTTCAATTGGTGAGTGTGCTTCCGTTGAATTTCGCGTTCGTCGATGCCTTCGTTGCAGTCTATTTTGTTGTCGCATCAGGTTGCGTGCTTGGCTATGCTTGCTTTGCTGATGCTGCTCAGGAGATGGCTGTAGTGGCAAGCCTTCCGGAATGGGACATTCATTTACTTTGAGGTTTGACGCGTCCTGTAAACAGCTGATGCATGGTGAACAGGTTTCTTGCTTATCGGGCATGGTTGGTGGCGCGCCGTCATTGCTAACCTGTTCTTCAGAGGCTTCTGGGACGTGGTTGATTACGGACGCTTCTGAAAGACAACTGTGTACGAGGTTTGATGTATGATTTGCTTCTGAATTGGTTCGATTATTGGATTGGTGACCACTGCATGAGGGTACCACATGTGACGTCGCATCACCAGGTTGAAAATGCAAATTTTGGCAAGTCTGTGGTGCCGTAGAAATGAACTCTTGCGACAAAAAACATTGAGAGTTGACAGATAGTTTATCAGGGCTTCTTCTTCGCGGCTCACTATAAGTGGTTCTTGCGCCTGGTAGCATGCGACGTTCGATGCGTCTGAGCCTTCTGTGTTTGGAGTTTCTGGTGGCTGCGCACTGGACTGCAACACCGCAAAAGGGGTAGTTCGGTAAGGTTTGAGTTGTGAATGGCCCCCTTTCTGTGCAACTAACGATGCGAGCTGTTCTGGCGCATGAATCTGGGTGGTAAGCCAGGCTTGGCGTAGCATCGTCCGAGCTCCGCAGCTCTATCCCGACCATTGTGAGCGTGCTAGATGTGAGATGGACATTTTAGGCTCGTGTACATGGACGCGACGGGGGCAGGCTGAGTTGAGTGGCGGGTTCAGCTTACCTCGACGCGCCCGAGTTTATATGAACTCGCACGGACGAGTTGAGGTGAGCGGTGATCGCAGCGACGCTTTGCGTCGAGGCGAGCCGAAAGCCCGTCTTCCGGTACCGGTTTCCGCTCCTCCAAGCCTGCGCTCTCGCCGCTGTGGGCTGCGGTTGTGTACGAAGTTGTCGCACCGCCACCGCGATGGCTGTCTTGGTATTTTTTCTCAGTTTGCACCAGCTGTACTTTATGGTTGTGTTGGTGTCTTGGCTAACACTGCACAGCGCGATGGCAGCAGTGGTTCTGTTGCGGCACAGCGCTCGCCGCAGGCGTATCCGCAGCCTGAAGCACCGTCCCCTGTTCACCCCTGGCTGGTCTCGCCAGGAATTCGCCGTAATTCATGGTTTGTAACGCCTTTCATTTGTGTACCTGATGCTGTGGAAAATCCTTTGAAGCCCTACACGCGAGTCATTTTTTGCAGTAGTTGTGGCTTGTCGCTAATACGAATTAAGCGGCGCCCTGAACCTCGTTGAAAATTTTAAATTGAAAACAATAAGCAGTTTTTAAATGAAAATGACTAAAGACCCTCATCCATTGTTGGAACAAAGTGTACAGTTCCACCACAATTAAGTGCACCGTGTTCCTCTTGCCTCATACGCTCACCCTGTTTGGCTAATCTGATTTCTGTGGCTTTTGGACTGGACAGTGAGATCCTTACACGATGAATTTTTAATCTGAGGGCTTGTAATTTCAATTGGAATGCAATATACATTTTTGAGTAAGATTTCTATCGGCTTACCTAAAAATTCATACGGCCGCATACCATTTTGCCGTAATTTTACACCTCTATTTCTATTGTACCTCGTTTATGCTTAAAAATGAAAGTAATTTGCTATTTTTTATATTTCCTTGCAGGATTGGAGCAAATCACTCAGTTTTTTCTCGTTGACTAAAGCTAGCAACGTCGTTATTTCATCATCTGTCCACATAGTGCGTGGAGCCCGCGAGGATGTCATCGTGCCTAGCGCGCGCGTACCGGCCGACAGAGAAAGAGCAACGTCGGAGTGATGGGGACAGGAGAAGCGGAGACCGCGACGGGCGGGAGAGGTCACGAGCCGTCAACTCAGCGCGACCGGTTATACATGCCCTTTCTGAGCGCGGCGAGTTCGGTGAAGCTACCCCCTGTCTCCGGGTCGACGGGACTCGCCGCGACGACTCTCCGCCCCGACGCGTCCGCTTATACATGGGGAGGGCGAGTCCGGAAAACCTGTTTATTTCGACTCAACGCGCCCTCGTCGGGTCAATGTAAACGGGCCTTTTGAGTCACGAAAGAGCCAAGCGATGGAAAACCAGGAGGCGGGCCAAATCTGCGAGATGGGGAGTAAGCTGCTCCAATGGGTGAAGACTGATTTTCACTCTTTGAGTCATCTTGGTGTTGTTTGGTATTTTCCCCATGTGTCAGCTGGTCTACCATGAACAAGGCGTCCTTATGACACGAATAGTGACCGTTAGGAGCCTTTGAAGAGCTGCGTCGTAGAAAATCAGGTGGTGGACCGTGTATGCGAGACGAAGCATGAAAGGCATCAGTAGGGTGAGCGACGTCTCGTGTCGCATGTTGGTGCCACGACTTTGGAAATGCCGACTTTCGTGAACAAGGGAGCTGCGCTTGACGGTTGGGTTTTTCCCAATATACGCATGGCCTTCTGTAAGTAAACGCATGTGCCACTTCGTCTTGAGGCACTTATCGATTCGCGTTGGACTTTCGAATGCTCGAGAACTGCTTAGGAAATTGACGATAGTGTGCAGTTGTCTCTAGATGGTTGGCAATGAGTAAGTCTTGGTCATAGTCATTAAAACGGGTAATCATCTCCTCTTTGATTTTTTGTCATGACTCGTCATTCTCGAATATGTGAATTAGGTAAAATTTGAATGCCTCACCGGTGACGTAGTCGCTGAAGTTCGTAACCATCTCCCGTTCCGACCAAGATGCAGCGGTAGCGTGGAGTTCGAACAGGTTGAACCAGTCCTGTAAGGGTCCGTCGTCCGCTGATCCGGTGTACTTGGGGACGTCGAGGTCAGCCGATGGTTCTGTCATGGTGCTGGTCGTTGTCCTCCTAGGCGATGATTCGGTAGTCAATGTACGGTCAGGGCGTTTTCTGGGGAACTGCGTCGATGATGAGTGACTGATGAAGGGGCAGGGAGGTCTTCATCCTGTCGACTCGTGTGACGCTATGATGTATTGGCGACGTGGCCTGGCTCATACGCCATGTTTATTCTAAAAGCACTTCTTCCTCATCTGCTTCTACCAACCGTCGCTACCTTCTTACGTCATATATATATATATATATATATATATATATATATATATATATATATATATATATATATATATATATATATAATGCTTATTAGATAAGTACACTCGCGAACTGGGATCGCGACCAGAAAAAGTAACTACGCCGTGCGCCCATCGGTCCGCTGAACGCAGCAGATATCTATCGGCGGGACGACGCAACTTGAAGACAGAAATACGTTGCCGTATGTAGCCAGCAAACACGGCTGTGGCATGTTGGGAACTATAGCTGCAAGCGCATGCCGTTGTTACTGCGTGCGAACAAACTCGACGTGCTGCGAACAGCGGCGTTGCTGGCGACCACGTATAGTTGTCGTGCAATGGCACAGGAGACAGTTATTTGGTGCCGTCGCAGAACCAACGTGCCCGAGCCGTTTTTACTTTTATCTAATCAAACGCGCCTTGCATGTGAACGCAGCCGTTGGACCCTAAACCTAAACCCATCGTGAAAAAAAAAAGGGGGGGGGGGGTGTAGTAGTTTGAAAACCTTTGCCTTGTTCTAACATGCGCAGATCGCTGCTTAAGTCACCTTTGCCGCGTTACAAAAGTGATTTGCGGAAAAAAGTTTTTTAAGATTTGGCATTTGCTGTTAGCACGAAAGCCACGGAACACAGCACAGTTCGTTTTACTCATGCTTGTGTACTCCGAATCATTGGGAGTGCTGATATGGTCGCTGACGTATAAAAAAAGGTTACTGGCAATCATTCGGAGCACTATGCGACATATCTGCAGACCGAAAAAGTCAATGAAAAATGTGTTCCAGTTTTTTTAACACGAAAGTGTTTTCTGTCGGGGTCCGCCACAGCCCTGCTGACGTACTTCCGTCACGGAAGTGAAGTTGAAAAATATATACTAAAGAAATTTCAGAGAAAAAAGCCAGAAGGCCTGCAGTTGTCGCGAGGAATCGAACCAGAAACCTCTCGATTCCGAAAGCGGGAATCGACTGCCTGATGGTGAATGGTGCTCCACCGACGACTACTGACTCTCAGGCTATAGCCCTACTCAGGTCGCGGTATAGAATCCCGGCCGCGGCTACCGCATTTTCGACAGAGTCGAAAATGCTTGAGGCCCGTGTGCTGAGATTAAGGCGCACGTTACAGAACACCAGGTGGTCTGAATTGCCGGAGCTTTCTACTACGACGCCTCTCGTATCATACCTTGGTTTGGGGATGTTAAACCTTAGCAGTTATATTGTCATTCTTTTCAACCCAGCACTTACTCCATTTCTCCGTCGATTAGTGCAATAATGGATACTTAGGTGAGTTCGTACAATTTTAAACATAGAACAACCAAAAAAAAAAAAAGGCGGAACACTCAAAAAGACGCCCAGGTATAGCACTACAAGGAGGTCTGTGTCCACCTGGGAGGGGGCTGCCAGTTGAGTATGAACTTTACTGCATGCGCGAACATGCTCTGCAAACATTTCTCATGCAAGAAAATGGTGGTAACGAGTTATATAAAGGCGCCTCAAGATGCCACTGTTTTTTGCGATGCGCAGCTCAGGTTTAGATGAAAGGGGAGAAAAGAGAGAAAAAAAAAAACACTCGCTCGAGCACAATCTGCAGCTCTGTTTACTGCGAACGGGCGTGACCAGCGCCACATGTATTACAGTCATTTTTTTACGCCGATTACCGCTCATGCGCTGCAATCGTCGTTAAAGCGAGAGAGCTTGCCTCGTGGACGATTGTCTCGAAGGCACTCACTTGTGTAGAACCGGGTAATAATATTCTTTAAGGCTACCAACCACGTTGGCGCGAAGCGCGGCCGGGAGCTCTCAGAAGAGGGTCGAGATTCGACGTAAAGACAGTCCTTAGGAGCATCTCGCTCGCTGTATTTGTACTCTGAGCATATAGAGATTGTGGTGTGATTTTCTTGTGAAAGGATAAGGGAAAGAAAGCGCATACGCACCTGGCTGTTCGCGTCGCGTCCATATATATATATATATATATATATATATATATATATATATATATATATATATATATATATATATATATATATATATATATGGGATATGGCACAACGGGAGCGTTCTCAACAAGGATAAATATATTTATTTCCCAACAGTTTCGGGAGTGGTCCTCCCTTCATCCGGGGATGAGTTTACTGACATGAACTTCCAAACTTCGTTGCTGCCGCGTCCCTCTCGCCTTGAAAGATGTTTGCGAGAGTGAGAGGGAACTAAAAAAAGGAAAAAAGGGGGAGAGAAAAAAGACGAAAAAGAAAAAAAAGAAAGAAAGTAAAAAAGAAGAACCACTGTCAACACTGAAAACGAAACCAACTGTCCGTGTACGTCCACATACGGTTCTTATCACGTGCTGTTTGGTTCTCGACGTGTGTCGGGCCACCCAAGATTGTCGCCGCGGTGCCGGGAGGGTCCGTGACGGCGTGCGTAAAGGAAGGGTTTCCTGTTAATGGGTCGGTCGGCTCTTTACCCTTAATCTTCTATATATATATATATATATATATATATATATATATATATAATAATTCGAGGGGGGTGGGCACTTTGTTTCAACCTTGTCTGGCCATCTTTTGCATCCAGACGTCCTCTTCGTCGTTTACTCCTATACTGAAGTCGTCCGTCGGCAGAGTTTTGTTTGATTCCTTGGGCAGCACGCTTCCCTCGCTCACAGCTGTTTTAGTGAAAGAGGATGTATTTGTTGCGTTCATTCATGGTGCTATAATCAGCGTCTCTAAACAGACCGAACCTCGGCTCGAATTCAAGAAGCTATCCGCTCGCGAGAAGTATTTGCGAAATCTGCCATCGCCCTTGATAAAACAATCAAGGTGCGTGCGAATCGCCCAAATGTACGAATAGTTTTTCGAAATGACTGTGCAGTGTGTGGCGCCGCGCCTTCTTTGAACATGCGCGGCGCCGCGCACTGCACAGCTAACGAACTCTTACCGCCGTATTCAGAAATATTCCTCTACTCGACTTTCTCCCTTCACTTGACTGAGCTGAGTACTGCGCCGCTGCTAGGCTGGAAATGATGCTGCGCTACTCAAGAATCGCAGCAGATTATCGCTGATATGCAGTGACTTGCCGTGCCTAGGGAGGGCGCTCCCATCGGCTTTCTCAAGTGAAGGTGAAGCGTTGAGTGAAGGGACGTTCTGGAATACGGGGGTTAGCATCTCGACCGGTACGCGACATCGTGGTTTCAGGGCTCCGCTACAGTAACTAGAATATTCCAGCCACTGTAGCTTCGCTTCTGACCCGAAAGACGCCGGTTCGGTCCCGGCTGCGTCAGCCGCATTTCCGAATTGTAGAAATTCTAGACGTCCAACTGTTGCGTGATTTAAGTGCGCGCTAAAAAAAACCCCAGCTTGTCTGCCCTTGTTACACAGGCAGGCTAAACCACGGTTACGCTAACCGCAGTCAACTTAACTGCGGTTAGCGTAACCGTGGTTTAGGCTGTCTGTGTAGCAAGGGTATTACATGGGTATTAATTATCCGAAGCCCTTCACTTCGGCGTGCCTCGTGGCCTGAGTCGCTGTGGGACATCAAACGCCACAAAACGACCAAACATCTCTATATTGCTCAACGCTTGTCGTTTTTTTCTTTTCTTTGTTTTTTCTCTTTTGCTGTTTGATTATTATGTCTTGGGTTTGTTTGGGGAATCACCTAGCCAGTTTGTGGCTGTCTACGCGGTTGCATCTGATTAAACCGAGCAGTCACCGAGCCACAGTTGGTATTTTACCTTGGCCCAGCCGAATCCAAGAATAACCGGCCGTTGGGCGAGTTGGTGCGATGGCAGAGCACAGTGTGAGCCTGTCTGTGCTCTCTTCCTTGGCCTTTTTTTTTTTTTTTTTGCGCCATATTCCACCCACAACCGAATCCAAGCTTCGACATTTCTGCTTCCTTCTGGTGAGCTTCCTTTCACGTTGACGGCGGTGGGTGTTTGAGGGCTTCGGATTGTGTTCGAGGTGTCGAGTGGCAAGGCCAACTTTTTTCTCTTTCCCAGCGAAGCGCTGCCGAGGTCTCCTCGCCGCAGTGCTCGCCTTCCGCTGAGCGGTCGTAGTGGCGTCGCCGACGGCGGACGCTGTTCTCGGAAAACTCTTTCGGCGGGTCGCCACAACCATTGGGCGTCGCGGCCCGCCTTGATTGCGGCTCACCGGCAGGAATTAACTGTCGCGCCTCTCGCTTGCCGTGAAACGTTCCCTTTCGCAGCACAGAATGCACGTCACGCGCTATGTACCGCGCCGTACACCAACGGGCTCTGAATCATGCGCTGTCGTTTTCTCCTGTCGTCGGTCCGAGGGGCATTACTTTCGGCTATGGTGTGGCGTCGATGCGCTTAGCGGCGACATGCTGCGCTTTCACCCGACTTTTCTCTGCGGCGTCCGATGGGCCTCTCGAACATCTAGAACAGCAACAACTCTAATATTTTGCAGTAACAATGAGGATGACATGAAAAAATGACTCCCGTGTTGTGATAGTGCTAACATAAATATGCTGTTGAAAAGTGGTGAAAGCCTCGTGACCGGCAGGAAGAAACAAAAACAAATGGCAGCATTTGGCGCCATTTAAAAAGGAAATTTCGTGAGTAGTGTAAAACGGGAACGGATGATATTTGCATGAAACTGGTTCCGAGGCTCCCACCGACTGATATTTTGTCGCTTCTTTCTTATATATGCCCCAGTTTCGCAGTCTATAGTTCAACGAAACAAGCTCCGCCTCTGAGTGATTGGTCACACTCTAGTTTTGTTTGAAAGTATTTGTTGAAGCTCGAATGCGCCGCCAAGTTATTGATCAGCCGCCACAATCTCTGATGTCATAATGATCGTCGGTAGTTCGTAAGTAAACCAGCTCATTGGAAAAGCCACGGGTAGAGTACGCCGCCGTGTACAGCTTTCCAAGGATTACAAAAAAAAAAAAACATATGCTGCTTAATGAGCCTCTCTTTTGGAATTCAATTTACGGCTCAATATCACCAAAAATATTTTAAGCCTTCGAAAGCGCAATGTTCGAGTATTTGCGAAATTCTATTTTTCGCACTGTTTTTCTATCCGCACTCCGAGGGAAAACTGCGTAATATAGACGTACTTTATTATCAGCGTATACGTAATTAAAATATTTTGCTCTCACACCGTTGTGCTTTTTCTTTGCTAAAACTTCGCCGCAGTTATAGGTATTTGTGGCCTAAGTAGTTCTATATAACACTTGGGTAAATTTACTCGGAGCTAAGCAGAAGGTGGACACACACACATAGCGAGTATTTTGTAATATATATATATATATATATATATATATATATATATATATATATATATATATATATATATATATATATATATATATATATATATATATATATAAATGGGAAGACTTGCTTTTGAAAGTTCGGCTAATGAACCCAAGCTGGAACGTCGTATCAGCTTGGGGGGTTCATTTATTGTTTTTTTTTTTTTCACTCTTGGCGCAGCAGTGGTTTCGGCATGGGAGCAAATTCATTGACTAAGGAAGAAAATCTAGCACCACAAAGAGGGATTGGTTCAGACCGTATTCGAATTGCAGAGATGAGAATTTGGACAGTTTCGCCTCCGCAAGTCTGGCTGCGCGGCTCCACGTTCGCGGAGCACATTTTGCGAGCCGTCTGTAATATATACCTTCGGTTCGAGCAACACTGTTTCGGCGTCCTCCGGCCAGCTTTCGAAGACGGCACCGCCTGTGGCAGAGGCCGCCCATGAACAGCGTCTTCGACGAACGGAGAGGCGAACAGCTGCAGGTGTCGACACCTGCAGCTGATTCCGGCGCTGATCGCCCGCTGCACTTCTTCGCACTTTCTCTGGCGTTCGCCCTGGCTGCATCGCTCGACCGGCCGTTTTTGGTCGCCGTGTGCGTGGGAACGCTCTCCGGGTCCGCAGCCATGAATCACAGCCGGGGTGATATATGCCTTTCTTCATGCATATGTGCGCGTACGTATGTCGGTGACGGCGGCTCAGTTGTGCGCTTATTTGTTTTGAGCCATGCGGCCTTGAGTTCCGTTTATGTCGCTGTTATGAGATGGTGCAACACATTTCGCTGTGCGACTCTCTTTGCTTCGCTGACGTTGTGCGAAGCAGTTGGCGGAACTAACGCGCTACGTCTCTGCACTGTGCGTCTCTAGCCGATGTTCGAAATTGCTTATCTATAATAATAATTTATGGGGTTTAACAGTCCCAAAACCGCAATGTGATTACGAGAGATGCCGTAGTGGAGGGCTCCAGAAATTTCGCCCATCTGGGGTTTTTAAACATGTGCACAAATCTAAGCACACGGATCGCTATAATTTCAAAATTGCTATTTGTGTGCTGTTTCAGCGGTGGCCCTAAAGCGGGGGTTCTGCACCAACTGGCCGAACCAGCGCGCACCCAGCATTTGCTTGGCGCGCTCGTTGCGCTTCACTTATGTGGTTTGATCTTTTTTTTTTAATTGTGAGGGCATAGGTCGTATCTGTGAGTGTGTGTGTGTGTGTGGGGGGGGGGTATTTTCTAGGCAATGCAGATTTTTTTTTATTAAGATGCTATGACAGCAAGCACCCTATCGTTGTCGCAAAGAAACTCTACGCCGAGACGGAAAAACTTTGGCACACATCAGGTTACAGTGAACTGAATTAACAAAAATGGTAATTAACTTATCATATATTACGAAGTTTTAGGGCGTGAAATTTATGGCACACCCGTTTTTTATCCTAAGAAATGCATCTTTTAAATATATTAACAATTGAAATTCATGGCCCAGATTCAACCGATATCAAAACTGAGCTCTCCGGACGCGCAGGATATCTGGCACTTTTGTTACGTGAGTCCGGAACTTCGTGTGACGAACTTTGAAAAAAAGGCCCGTCGACGCAGAACAGCAAAAACGGCAAGACGTCTCCGTTTCACAAGTAAACCGCTCATTCTTTCCGTTCGGAGTGTAGGGTTTATCTCTAAATAAGTGATTCGAACTATTTCACTTGTCTGTGAGGAGGAGCACTACAGTAACTAGCTGCCTTCTGGTTTTACGCTCTACAATAAAACAAAAGATGGAAATAGTCTTGTGCACAGCATGAAAGGAAGTGATAAGCACTGCACACCAGACGCAAGAAGTAAGTGGTCCGATAGAGAGATGACTGGCAATTATTATTGAACAGATCATGCTGCAACGTGCCTTTTTTTTTTTCAACCATAACACAGATGCTGCGTTTCCTGCACCGCCCCGAGTGCTCAGCTTTAATATAAACTGAACAGGGGTATTCCTACTATTATCTCAAATTACGTGTTTCTTAGAATTTTTAATAGGTATGCCGTAACTGTCACGTCCCACAACGTACCAATAACAACTTCCCTCAAATTAATTAAAAAGTTAATTAACGAGTGTTTGTTGATTATACATGTGCCACACGGACACAAGAAATGACGTCCAGTAGTTAAAGAATTCAGTTCGTCCGGAAATTTTTTTCCCGCCTTGCTGCCACAAGTCAAAATTTAATGGCAATTGCCCTGGTGATGTGATTAATCGTGGCTTTTGTAATGACCAATTTTAGGGTAATAATAAAATATGAACACTCATTTTAACAACTCTACTTTGCGTTCACGAATAGCGAAAAGTACAAGTAAACATATTATGGTGCCATTAGCTTGAGTACGTTCCGCGCTTTTACTACATTTCAACCGACAATAACAACTTCGCTCAATGCATGTACAGTGTGTTAAAAGTTACGTATAATATGTTTTTGGTGCGATAGATGCCTTTTCGAATGTTTTTCTGTGTACTGCATTGAGTGATCATGTTTTGGCGTTGAGAGTACGCATTCCTCTGTCGAATGAGTTCTAGAGGTGACGAATGGCATTAAGGCGAATGCCATTTCTCCGTTATGGCACCGCGGAGAGGGCATTAAATCTTAAGGCATTAAGAAGGAGTTAACGCCATTTCCTGTGCCCGTGTGGCACGGGTATTACCCGTTAAAGTTTAACTGTGGGTGCGGCAATGTTTCTTTTTTTTTGCGTACTATAGAGATCGTTTGTGAAAAAGGCAGGGGCCTTTTACTGGTATAGCGTTATAATTTAATATCTTGCTTTGAAAAAGCAGCCTGTATTCAAATGTTTATAGAGCAATAAACTGTGTGCTCCATTGTAAGCACCAACCCAGTCAAGGGGTGTAGTGAGAGGGGGTTTCCGTTGTTACCGATGATCATTTCTATAGCATCATTATGCTGCCGAGTCAAGGGCTCCGTGTCCAATGCTCACCATTTTCAGGCATGTCAACTCTCGCAGCACTGCTTGACCACCTGAGGTTCTTCAACGCGCTCTTGCATCTCTTGTCAATGCACGGGCCTCTATAGCATTCCGCACCTCGGCGCCCGGTATTGAATTCGCATCTGGCTTGTCAGCAGCCCATGCACCGCCGCGGCGGCCTCAAGTTGCGTCGTTGAGCGCCATTTGCTGATTACGTCGCCCATGAGAGAAAAGCAGCGCGTGAACGCATTAGCAATGATGATTAATAATATCTTGGGGGGCTTTACGTCCCCAAACCACGATATAATTGCGAGGAATGCATAGTAGAGGGCTCAGGGAAATTTCGACCATCCGGTGTCCTTTAATGTGCACTGACATCGCACATCGCGGTAACTGACTGGATTCCCAGAAAAGGCAAGCGGGTTAGGGGGAGACAGATGGTTAGGTGGGCAGATGAGATTAAGGAGTTTGCGGGTATGAATTGCCAGCAGCAAGCACAGGACCGGGTTAACTGGAGGAACATGGGAGAGGCCTTTGTCCTGCAGTGGACGTAGTCAGGCTGCTGCTGCTGCTGCTGCTGCTGCTGATGATGATGATGATGATGACATCACACAGTACACGGGCCTCTATAGCATATCGCCTCCATCGAAATGCGACCTCCGCGGCCGGTTTACACTCATTTTGGCCGCTAAACTCTACGAAAGCCTCCTGAAGGGCTTTTAAGGCGTGATTGTTGCACACGATTATCGAAAACTGCGCTATTGAAAAGGCACAAAGTACACGCGTGATGTAGCACATATCCACGTTTCACATTTCGAGTACATCCTGTTGGCCTCTGTATCTGCCTCAATTTGTTCCGTTTAATTTTTGGCCACGTGTTTCAAGTAACAGTATGCTTGCTCCCATACAAGCATGAACAATGCTCCTCCCACCCCCTTGTATACCGCAGCCGCTAACGTGGGTCTGCACACCCCCAGGACAAAATCCTGCCGACACTCCCGGCCGGCAGGCGTCGGCTTAGCGTGAGATGAGGCCGAGAGAGGAGGCGGATGTCGCTACTTTATTAAAGGAGGGAAAAAAATGTAGGTACTTTATAAAAATGAGATAGGCTGATAATGATATTGATTTTCGAATAACGCGTTCGATGCTCTAACCACAGAGCTACCACAGCGGCCTCTGATTTTGATTTTAAGAAAACCAACGACGGGAACGATGCATTTCATGCAGCTTTTTGAAGAAGGAACAGAAGAGCACTGTCTTTTTTTTTCGTTCTTCTCCTTTTTTAACCTTGCGTCATGTCTTTCAAGTAACGGTGCACCAGACGATGCCCATGCTGCCGCCATGTTCTTCTTCGAACCCCGAGGCCACGCACGGTTTGGCGTACAAGATAGAACGCAACTTGCGCGTCTCTGTCTTTCGCAGCTCCGCGTATCCCCGGGCTAACCTGCAGAGAGAAGCGCCTATCCTGCTTCTCACCGGGTTGTTTATTACTCGCCTGATCACACGTATAGTTATAGCGTGAGAACAGAACGACGACTAAGGGACAAGAAGGGGTCGTTCTGTTCTCGCGCTATAACTATCATCTCATACCAATATATATATATATATATATATATATATAATAACGCGTTCGATGCTCGCGTTATTCGAAGGTCGTAGGTTCGATTCCTGCTCACGGCTGGTTATTTTTTCAGCCACTTTTCTTTCTTTTTATTTACATTTCATTGGTACTAATAACTTCCCCTGTACATTCCTTGGCAATACTGTCTGTTAGATCTCATTAATATTGTGTTAAAACACGGAAAAACGAGCCCTTAGGTATACACTTCTTTCCCTTATATATATATATATATATATATATATATATATATATATATATATATATATATATATATATATATATCCCTAACCGCCACACTTCTATGTCACACGTATACACGTTACAGCGGCGCCAGCGCACGGCGTGTAGACGATCGCTTTCAGAGTTGCCAGCTTATAATAAGCGGATTTGGGCCTATTTTTTCGCCGAGTCACTTGCAGAATACTGTACATCTTAAAAAAACTTGTGGCGCACGAAAAAGACATGGACATGAGAAAGACGATGGGAGGATGCGCTGTCTTTCTTTATGTCCGCGTCATTCTCGCGCGCCGCAAGTTTTTACGGTGTTTCACCACTAAGAAGCCTATTCCTACATCCTTTCAAGAATTTCGCAGTCGCTTGTCGCTTTTTTTCTTCATTTTTTTTTCAGCAAATATATTTGTGATTATAACGTTCGCCTATGCACGTTTGCCGTTCACTAATAACGTGTTTGTCGATGACCGAGTTGAATGCATAGGCGTGCCCAGGGCTCCCCATTAAGGAGGGCAAAGCTAATTCATCGCAACCGCTCCCCCCGCGGGCCGTCGGTCGTGCTAAGTCAATGTACGGGGCAGATTTTGCGCTTCCGCCCCCTTTAGGTGAACTCTTACCAATTCGCCCAAGTATCAGTGCTGCTGAGGGCGCGAGCAGCGTTATGAAGAACACAGCTGCCAGATAGGATTTCAGAGCTTGTAGGTTGCCGGCTGATCTAGCCTTGGGAAACTTGCAGTCAGTTGCCTCGCTCGGATTCCTCTTTTCTGTTCATATGGAACTAATTTCCTTTTTTAAAGCGAAGCCATGACGCAACCAAAGCGGTGATGCGGGCTTATTAGTTTGAGTCACTTGTATTTATAATCGTAGCAAAAAAAAAAAAAACCGACGCAGACACAGGTAAAGAACGCATACACAGGACGGGTGCTAGCCAGTATGAATTCAATGAATATTCAACTAATATGGATACAAGCTACGCAACCCTGTTTAAGCCGGTGGTTTGTAAGCTATTCCGCATACAGTGTTTTACCGGGCCCCCATATCACCACACCACGCCCCAACATAAATGTCACTTCTGTAACGGCCAAAAACTTCTAAAGATAGTCGCGACTTTCTTCCTGAGTGCCCATTGACCTCGCAGAAACACGGTATCGCTTACACTGTCGTGTGGTGAGCCTGAAAGTTTATGCAGTTCTTCAAACAGACATTGGTGGTCTAAGTTCTCTATACTTTTGAGCAAATAATGTTTTTATCACGAGACGTCTTGCAAGTCGGGCATAGTGGCGTTACGGAGAGCCTGCATATTGTGGAGCCACGCTGGATGTACGCGCTGAACTCGTCCGAATGTGATGTTACAAAGAGGCCTTTTCTCTTGTTAGCCGTTTTGTCCCACGTGACTGGTGAGGACCCATGAAGAATAGAAAGGCCTGTTCACAGCTTCATTTAAAATATGTTGTGGCCTCTGGGAGCCTTCTTTCTTGGCCTTCCAATTACAAAGTGTTCCGGACAAATATATCAACCACCTCATTACTCGATATACCCACGTGCCATGGAATTTATTTAAACTTGATGTTTAGTACAACGCATCGCAGGTCTTTAAGGATATGCAGCGATATTTGAGTGCACTACTCCAAAACCAACCCTTGATTTAGCCGCTGCAGAGCAGGCTTATACTGTCTGAAAGCAGCACGAGTTGCTGCTCCGTACAAAACTTCAGTTTCTTCATGGCTGCCGAATCGCCATGCTTTTCCGTGCTGTCGAGGAAACAACGCAGTCTAGTCGCGTTGCCCAGGATATTCTTATATGGGGACGGGATCACGAACGTTGCAGTGCTTGCTCTGCGCTTTATGTCAACCGATTGGTCGGTGAAAACTCTCACATAATTAGTGTACTTCAATGTATTCAATCACTGAATACCGTACTTCTGCTGTTGGCGTTGAGCGCGCATCCGTGGAATCGTCTACTGGCAGTCGACATTCTGATGTGACCAAGGTGGGTCTCGTCGAAGTTGTCTGTGTTTGCGGAATTCCGGGCCAAGATGGCGAAGAGTGTTGAGGGACACGAAAGCTCGCGACTCCGTTCGTCGCCGAAGACGACTGATTATAGTGCTCGTTTGCTCGATTCGCTAAGTTGGCAAAGCTGTGTCATCAGTCGTCGAGAGGCGAGAAGACGCAATGGCGGATGGGGGGGGGGGGGGGGGGGGTTGAGCTTTGTGCAGCACCTTTTACGCTCGCTCTAACTTTGGCTCTCCCAAAGCAACTTTTACGACGAAGTGTTTCCAACCATTCGTACCGCGACTCACTTGGAGAGATTAGAAGCGATTGGAGGAGCACACGGTTGACAATTACTGCCGAGTGTAACCTTAGCCCGGATGGATGGATGACTTCCCCAACTCGGTCCTGCCTTCCTTTGAAGGATATGTTTACACGGTGTGGCAGGCTGAAATCATCTTATCACGTCGCCAGTTCATCGTGCAGTCTATAGCGTGACCCCGAGTGCATCTGGACGTGATATTTTCGTCCTTGTTTTCTCGTCTTCGCATACTGGGATTAACATAAACCTATACTTCTCTGTTGATATCGTTAGCCAGGTATATATATATATATATATATATATATATATATCAGATGGGTCTGAGTGGAGAGTACAACCCTTTGACCAATCATTTCTAATCGCTTATGCTGATATCCTGACAGCCATATGTATATGTCGTCGGTACAAATTGATATTGGAACTGCCTTGCTGACTATCTTCAGGACATCGGGTAAGCAAACCACGACATTGAGTAACATTGGAAACAGGACACTGCCCTGCGGCACGCCTCTGATCGAGGCTATTCATAACTGTTCCGGGCATGCATGGGCCATATAACTAACTAAAAACTTTTTGGAACCGCTGACATCTAAAAAGAATCAGAACGTCCTTTCTGGGGGCATCCGCCCACAATGTATTCCAAAGGGTAAGCCGGCTTTTAAGACGATTTTTCTTGCGCATTAGTAAAGTACGACTTCACTACCCGAAAACGCCACTCTTACAGCGACATGACGCTTGGTATACAAGCGGGAAAACGCGCCAAAAGAAAATATGGTTGGAGACGCAAATTTCTGCGCCAAATACCGTAACGCATAGTCGGGGACAACCTAAGAATAAATATAGGCCCCACCCACGAGGCTTCATTTATTTCAGTTTATTTATTTTTACTTTCGTACAAAACATACATGCTTACATAAACATACAGAAGGAGGTCCCAGAGCACTTGGCTGAAGGGGGACCTCCTGTCAGAAAATGTGATAAATATGCACAAGTAAAATGCAGCAACGTGGAATAAGTTATACAAATAAGTAGAATACAGACTAAAAAAACAAATTTTAACAATCATAAGGACAACAAAACACTGCAAAGAACATATAAAAATAAAAGAAAAACCCAAATGTTATGTGACGAAACGAACAGAGGAACGAAAAAAGCAAGAAAAAGATGAGTGGCTGTGGCACCATTAAGAGTGCATGAATATGAACAGGTGTAGATAATATTGCACATCTTAGAATTCTATGGTATCCAGCAGAAAAGTAAATAATGTGTTTTTAAAAATAGCTAATTATGAAGACTGCTTAACGTTAAGGGGAAGACTGTTCCAGGTTGATAAGGACGTGAAATAACCAGAGTGTTTTCCATAATTAGTATGGACTAATGGCAATAATAAATTGTTGTTAGCTGCAAATCTTGTTCGGTTGGTGTTTACTAGAACAGCGTCTGGAAATATGTTTACTGGAGAAGGGTTCTTCATTATTTTAAATAACACTGTGGATAAATTGTATTTAACAAGGTTGTCTAATGATAGGATTCTGTTATTATGAAGAATGTCGGACACACAGCAGCTGAATGAGCTGAACGTTATTATACGGATGGCATGATTTTGTAAATGTTGCAGCGGTGCTATGTGAGTTGCATATGTGGTACCCCATGAGGTGATGCAGTAGTTCAGATGACTGTGAATGAAACAATAAAGTAGTGTTAGTAGTGTAGGTTTGCTGAAATAGTACCTGGCTTTTAATAAAATTCTAATACCAGGAGCAATTTTGCGCTTCAAATGGGCGATGTGTTTCGTAAATTTTAAGTTAGAATCTAAAGTAACACCGAGAAATGAACATTCATCAGCTGCACTAATGACATGAGAATCAAGAATGATAGTGGGAAAAATTTCTGGTGTTCTGTGACTGGTATGAAAAAGCATGAATGAAGTCTTGGTGGTATTTATTTTTAGTGAATTAAGGCGGCACCATGCTAAAATATTGTTCAAATCAGTATTCAACTTCGATGTAAGAGCAGTTAGTGATCGATCACTAGCAAGCAATGTCGTGTCGTCTGCGTAAAGGAAAGCTTCTGATTGTGATAGGTAATTAGGCAAATCATTTATGTAAAGTAAGAAAAGTAGTGGGCCAAGTATCGATCCCTGCGGAACACCCTTGTTTGTTATTTCAAAGTTAGAAAGCGAGGAACCAACACACACAGCCTGTTGTCTGTCTGTTAAATAACTCTTTATAAGCTTCAGCATGGGCCCGTCGACCCCTACTGCCCGTAGTTTAGAAATGAGGATGTCATGACTGATGGATTCGAATGCTTTCGACTCCATCGATCATGATGGAGTCGCGCTACAAATACAAAGTATGTAGTTCCCAAACAGTGACAATATTTTCCACACACACAACCATTACTATACAATACTTGATTGGTGTTGAAATGCAGAATTCGAAGCTCGATAAATAAACTTGAGAAGGCGCGGACTTCCGCGTTTATATATATATATATATATATATATATATATAGCAATATATATAGCAATATATCTGTTGTTTAAATTGCACCCTCCGCTGCGTTTATCTCGGAGTCCACGAAGAAGCAATGCACATCTCTCGAAGGCAATGTTTCTGCGCGCTACCTAAGGTTGTACAAAACAAACGATGCCACATTTAACGTAATGTTTCAAATTAGTGTTTTTTGCGGTTTCACAAAACAAAATAGGGGCAATGATCACATTTTGTTAGCTTGTTTGCAATTTCTTTACGAAAATTTCACTACCAGGTTTCTTTACTGTCTTCTGTAACTATGGCAACTATGACTGAAAGCGAAGAATGGAGAAGCGATCTGAGATTAGCTTCGCGAATTTCGATTCTTGTGCTGCCTTAAATACCGAACGTGCGTTTCGCGTCGCTCTGCTTGTCGTTGCGTCTGAGGTAAACGCCAATGTTTCATTCGACGTCGTGTTTCATCGAAATAAAAGCGCATAGCGCACATTGTGCTTAACAGTGGGGATGATTGCATGCGTTGTCGTTAAGTTAATGGCCAAGGCGATGTACGTGGCTTCAAGTGGCGGCGACTAAAAGGTGTAGGCGTTTTTTTTTTCTTGCTTCGACAACTTGCACTCCATGGTGTTGCCATCACCCCATCAGCCCTTGAATATTCAAACTTTTCAAAGCGGAGCCCAGTTTTACTGCGGCAGGGGCCACTACCATCAATTAATGTGTATGTGCGAAGATGTGTCTGTGCAGGTAAGGGGGTTTTCTCTAACCGGAGAATGCGAGCGAATTGCGTTCCAGACTTCGCTTTTACAGGATAGTGTAATGCATCCATCTTTTCTCTCATATGATTCTAATTTAATACGAACAAGTTATCTCTATGCGTAATATATGCACGCAATATAGACAAAATTAAAAACAATATATACAATATATATATATATATATATATATATATATATATATATATATATATATATATATATATATGTATATATATACACAAACAACATAAACAAAGAGTAAGACTTCCTGATATGATATCGTTAAGGATGATACAATGTCTTGAAAAGCGAAGTGTTTTTCTTTTTTTCTTTCGCTCAACGATAGCTTTAGCAGCGTCGCTTCAGTGACGATCGGATCACAATCTATGTAACTGATCGTTATTGATCGTTATCGCGGCGTCAATAACGATCGATACAGTGATATACATAGCTCGCGTCATTTCCTGGTTTCAGGAACCTCGCACGGCGTTTTTTATGCAAGGTGTTTGTACTCATTGATTGATTTGTGGGGTTTAACGTCCCGAAACCACCATATGATTATGAGAGATGCCGTAGAGGAGGGCTCCGGAAAATTCTATCATCTGGGGTTCTTTAACGTGCGCCCAAATATGAGCACACGGGCCTACAACATTTCCGCCTCCATCGGAAATGCAGTTGCTGCAGCCGGGATGTGTTTGTACTTGAAACGCGCGACAAGCTCTTACGCAACGGATACTTAAATCTGGCTCGTATTTATGAGCTGGTGGCGATAGATTTCATTAAAATGACGCAGCTGTGCCAATTGGCACACGTCAAAATAATCACACACACACACACACACACACGCACGCATACGCACGCACACACACACACACACGCGCACGCACACGCGCGCACGCACGCGCGCACACGCACGCAGGCACGCACGCGCGCGATGACCACAATTCGCTTTTTAATGCATACACCAATGCATATTCTCCCCACGTGGTTTTTTGGATCTCGTATTGTGTGACGCTGGCAGGTACTCTCGGTTGCTCTTTAACGCGATAGCGTTAACGAGATCCTGTCGCAGAAAACCCGCTGCCGGCCCCGTTGATTGTGAGTGAAAAATCGTCTGTGCGTCTGTGACCGAAAAATCACGTTACCGAGATAGCCGCGGGAGGCCTCTACTTGTCCACGCGTGCGCGCGCGATCACACTGAAAAAGCCGCGCATTCGAAGAGAAAAAAAAAGTGCTCAAGGTCACGAGGCGCGGTAGTTTCTTTGCCCTGCCACCCCTCCCTGCTTAGCTTCAAGTGCTTTCGTCGGGACGAGAAAAGAGATAATGCAATTGCAGCGTGCGACAAACCTTTGTAACTCCACTCGCACTGGATAGACTCTTAAAATTTTTGCGGCGTTGAATTCGTGAGGCAATAAGCTCTTCGAGTGAATTCATTCCATGGTTACTTGAAAAAATATTTCAGGGCTCCTTTAACGAATTTTCTTCGACAGGTTTCACGACGAAAACGAGCCCATTCGGAAATAATAGCGCGCTGGTCCAATCTACTGTGTCCGTGTTTGTGTGCGTGCGTGTGCATGTAACAAAACATATGAATAAGTATGCACTTAGCGGTTTAAGGGTGCGCTAGGGGCCGGATTTCGCTATAGCGTTCAACTCTTAAAGGCGAAGCTTAAGGGTCCCCGAATTTTATTTCTCACGCCTTGCCCGCACTTACAACACTAACACGGGTGCACGACACAGCGCATATCGCAAACGATCAACAAGATTCTCACGTTGCGACACCCAAGTAACACACTCACACACGCTCATGCGGCAACGCTGATGCCACACCTTTTGCGGATGGTAAATCACAGACGCGCACATTCAGACTTCACCTTCACGTTACTATACGCGAATGACCACGACGACAATCGTCGAGAGTGGTCATCCTAGCGACGCCGAAAATAGACGCCGTGTTGCTGCTTCAAGCTGCCGAACCCACGGAACTTGCTGAAGCTCTGCCGCTTCTGTGCACTTGAAACGCTGCAAAATCATAAACGTTAGCATCGAATGACGGTCGACGACGACAAGGTGAGGGCGAGTGGATGAAATAGCGTCTTCTTGACGAAAAAAAAAAAAAAACACCACTGAAAACCGAATGGACGCCTAACGGTCTCGGTGCAGCGGCAGATCGCCTCTCGTCGCGAATGGCGCCATTTGTCATTGGTTCATTGTGACTTTCGCGTCATAGTAATGACGACTGCATTTGGACGCGCATAATAGAAATGGACCGTGGTACACTTTACTTTTTATTCTTAGCTTGTCACCGACTATAGTGAACTTTGAAGGCATCTGCCGAGTCCTGCATAGCTTATGGTGGATAAAAATGAAATAAGTGAATTGTCTTTGGGTGCCATAGACCTAGCATACGTAGTTGCAGAGAATTTCATCGAGCCAATGTCGCTAAAATACGAAAAATACATTTCAAGATTTGCTGCGTCACGCGAGGAGATTCCGGCGCGAATTTTAAAAATGAAACTTCAACCTTTTATTTTCTCCCCTAATAATCAACTTATGACAATGAAACTTGTGCCATTAGATTCTCAAAGTGCAGTTTATCGATGTAAACCAAGTTATTGTTCTCTTTAGTGCCCCCTTAAAAGTCCTCGTTTGGCTTTGGTGGTAGCAGTTACTTTTTTAATACATCATTACTTTTAAATGCGGAACATTTATTTGTGTACTGCAGGCACTTTGGGCTTCTACCTACCTATTTACCTATCTACCTACCTACCCACCCACCCACGTCTACGCGCTCTCGTGATCACCCCCTGGGGAAAACCAAAATTAGCAAGGGAGGGTAAGATGGGTTTGACGGATGTGACTCGGTAGTCATGACACGAATATTGTCACAATCCTTTCGTGTACGCCGTCGAACCTTTTTCCGCCAGACACGTGTGGCACATGCCTGCAGGCGGGTATGTGCCACAGGATACAGGATAAACACACGGGTACTGGATCAACGATGTTTTGAAGAAGAAGAAAAGACAGACGAGCAGAGACTCGCAACCGGAAGGATACGCTGCTAGTGGTACTGCCAGATATATCCAATTCTTTCTCTCCCTTCCTCATTCTTGTTAATTTGTTTTATATATTCTGGTTTATCGCATTCTTCCGCAATTTTTTCACGTTTTTTTTCAAAGGAACATTATTATTGTTTCTATCTAATTTCTCTTTATTTTTTTAGCAAGCGATGTAAAAAATGATCTATTAAGAGGTACAGTGTGGCCAATCCCCCATGTGGGTATGAGCCAAGATCTTCTAGGATACAAGACAAGACAAGACTCGCAACTGATTTATTGAAGATGTAATCGACGCTAAATAGCGTCCGGCAAAGGGCAACGTGTCAGTCAGTTTATCGGCGTACGACAAAACGCATACAAAACCAAATTCTAACATGTCCTTACACGTGCACCTGTTAGAATTCGGTTTTGTGTGCCCTTTGCGATACGCTGAAAAGCTTTGACATGTTGCCCTTTTAGCTTCGATTACGTTTTCAATAAATCAGTTGTGAGTCTGCGCTCGTCGGTCTCGTTTCGTTCCTTCTTTGTGTCCCGTCTGCTGCGTAGTTTGCTAGAAGAAGATTACGTAATTTTAACACGTGAGCGTTAAGAAAAAGCTATGTTTACCCGACGAGTACAAAGAATAAATGTTAGGATAGAAGCAGTAATCGAACCCCATGCAGAATTCTGCTTGACATGAACTATTCGACCTCAGAGCCATGCCAGGTCCTGGAACTAGTGTTTCAAATGGACCATATTGTTCGTGAAACGTCAATTGTGGTTGCAGTGCTGGCTATCCAATTTTATAAACATTACATATGTACTATGATACAGCCATCAAGTTGGCTTAACGTCAACTTTAGTTAAGCGCCATCCGTTGATCCGCTGAAGGTGATTTACGTAACAGTGCTCAGAGCTACCATCCTCGCGAGCACCAGTGCTTCACATCAGCTTACCGCGTCTGCTCTTCGTAATATACATGTTGTTGTTTTCATTGTTACGCAATTGTAAACAACTGGTTATATAAAACATATGTGGCTATTTAACGTGTGTCTGTTCGTGCATTTGTACATACCTTTAGCGTCACTTCGTTACGTTTCGCGCAATAAAAATTACAATACGGTCACGTTCCGTCCGCATGCTTCGAATAACATCGACTCTCAAGCTATACTTGGGGTCTGCCGAATTTTTTTTCTGTTCATTTTAGACAAGTTAATTGGATCATACCAAAAGTGGCCGCACTGGCGCACGATGTATAGTTGTAACTTGCTAGAGGAAAAAGTGAGGGTCTGAAGTTTGCCTTTGCGAGTAGAACGCGATAGCGTGATTGGGCCCCGCTCGCGTCGCCTTCTCATTCAGTACCCAGGTTTCGCTTTTTGGTGGAGACTTCAGCCGTCACTGATCGAACGCCTCCAGCTTGATCTAATCTATGGTAATGGGTGAACAATCGGTAACATTGCGTGGTTCTGCTTCTTTTTTTTCCATATGCAAAGGAAAAGAAAGAAAATTGCGCAGCTTGTTTTTGGCGCAAGGGCCATTTATTGGCCAAAAATTGCGCAGCTTGTACAAAGTTGTACAAGGCTGAGTCGCAGCAGTGCTGGTTTCAAAGATTCTTGGGCGTTAATAAGAGCGTGTGCCGATGCATGATCACGATAATTTTCTGCCTATAGTCACACGATAAACGTCGACTATAACAGCTCTGCTGTGAAACGTTCCAGATGGCGTTCGAGACGAGTTCCTATGAACTTTGCCAGTACAGACATTCTCATTCTGGGAGTCCGTTCTTTTCGTCGTATACGGATGCTTGCTCGACCGTGGATGAGTTCGTTCAGAGCGATTTTTCTCATTTCCTTGATGCTGAGAATTTAGTTTTTTTTTTTGCAATTGGAGTTCTTTGAAAACTGGGTACCAGCGAAATACACAAAAAAGAAGCGCGTGCACGAGAAGTCATTGCACACGGACCAACGCTGGACTTGCACAGTTGAAAGTCCCGCGTCCGTCCGGGTCTATCGCCCCCGTGAGCAGGTATACGGACCACGCGTGACGTTGGTCTGAGCCGTCCGCTGTCAAGAACATTGCTCTGACGGAATTTCCGTCCAGAACCCTGTTTGGTAGAAATCCTCACGACAGTAGACAGGTGGCGCAGACCGTGCAAGTATACGGACAGCAATGGGTCTGTACATGTTTGCTCACGGGCGTACCTGTTTCTGTGTATTCGCTGAAGTGGACTGTGCCAACAGCTGTGCTTCTTTAAATGTGAGCCGCTGCCGATCCCCGCTGTGGGTGTGTGCCATGAGTAGAGGAAAACGAAACTCAACCATGCGTTGTTTGTTTTGTGCTCCGGTCCGTCCCCGAGGCACGGCGCACCCGCCCGGACCAGTCCGGGCCCTCGTCGGCCCGCCGGAGAGGTCTGGCCGCTCTTCGTAGAGCGCCAGAAGCCGTGGTGAAGCGACAACTGTCTACCTGCAAGTCGAATGCAAGTCCTCGCAAAGTCTTGCAGAGAAGACCGCGCTAAGCGGTCTTGGACTCCCTTTGTTTTGCTTGCCACTGACACTTGTACTGCCAAGACATTGAAGATTGCAGGCTTTGCTTCTGAAAAAAGTGTGCGGAAAGATGTCGCTTTCGCGCTTACTTGCGTTCGCTTTACTTGTGCCATGGCTGTGGTTTGCGTTGCATAGCACTAGTTACATTTAGAGCGTAAGTGTACACACGTCAACAAGTTGCTTCGGTGGCTTTGTTAGTGCTGTTTTTCAAGCACCTTTACGACAGGGGCTGGTACTTTATTGTGGAAAGCGACCAAACTTATTTGCGGCATCAAGAAATATTGAATAGCAAACAATATATTTGGCCCTTGCCTTCCCCACCATCGCTGACTCTCTTCCTCGCGTTTTGTCTGTTAACTGTGTTACGAAAGGTAGCGGCTCACGAACGGTGGCATGTACAATCGAGCGGAAGCAATTTTGAAAATGCCCGGACCGTGAAGCTCGTCAGAGTGTTACGCCGCAGTCTTTAGCTGTCTTTCAGACTCAGTGTGAAATAAATCCCGCTCACTGAAACACTTCAGTTTTCGTCGACAACCAGAACATTTGTATATGAATACAATTTTTCAAGCTATTGACGCCGCGAATTCACAGCCATCCACAAGGCTGCCCCCTGATGCAGGAACAATGGATTATTTGCAGCACAACTGTGCGAAATCTCCATTTTCTAGAGGGATTCATACAGACTTTTCGTTTTTTGGATAAGGAAGTGAGATCGGCATGCATAAATAGTCGTGATCACCTTTGCTCCGTGACGAGGGTGCACTTGCAGCTCGTACTATCGCTACGTCTTACAATGGCTGTAAATTTTACGTCGGGATAGTGGATGGTATAGCGGGCTTCGTGACATTGGCGTCTGTCTCTGACTACCATGCTTTGCTGTGCTGTCAGCACAGCCTTACGAGGCCTCGATTTTTCAATACTTCCAAGTCAGTCCTTCCCGACCGCCGTCAGTGTTTCCGTCGGCGCTTTAATTCCATGTGAATGCAAGCAAGAATAGCGTAACGCGGCTCTTTCGCGCTCGTTATCGGCCACTGTCTGCACGCGTGCAAGATGGGTCGTCGCAATGACCCGAACAGTTGGCGTCAATCATGTTTACATCGTTCTCGATAAAGAGCTGCACGTTGCGATGATAGTGCGTGTCAATTGTAAGTTCGCCGCTGTATCACTGTGTGTCGTCACTTGAGCGCGTCGATTTGTGCTGGCCGTTCGCAACCTTCGCTCGCACGCAGAGGCTTCCGTGCGTTGGCGATTGATCTGACGGCGTGCTTTCCCGGTTCCCCCTTCAGGTGGAGATGGAAGGCCGTCGGAGCTCGCAGCTCTGGAAGGACGAGGGCAGTGTCCTGGAGGCCATTGACGAGTTGATGGCACCCAGCTCGGAGTTCAGCCTTTCCGACATTCAAGACAAGCAGGAAGCCAAGTCAACGAAGGAACACCAGTATGATGAAGAAGACTACAAGAGTGAGTGTGCTTTTAAGAAAATTTCTGCTTCACTCCCTAGACCTAAGTTGGCGGTTTGGCTGGTTCCTATTCAATGTAACGCAGTGCAGTTGCGAGTCTTTACGGGGACGGAGAGAGGCGGGCGTTTTTTGTGTGTGGGCGGGTATGCGGCTGGAGTCGTTTCCTTTCTTTCCTTCCACTCGCGGTGCGCTGTTTTTATTGTGAGCTGTCACACATATGCCAGTTGATCAGACGTGAAACCGTCGGATGATGACAGTTATGAGTAGCAGTCGACAGTTATGTTGCTGATGCGACTGAGGTGTCCGCCTCGAGCGAATGTCCGCGCTATAAGTTGTGCTCTCTATATGCTGGCAGTTGAGTTTTAATGTTTTCTTGCATTGTACGGGGCTGTGTTCGTCAGTCTTCGCTTCATTATCGCAGCCAGTTTTCCTTGTTACAAGCCTGTGTCACATGACACGGGCAGGTAACAAGGAAAACTACCTGCGACAATGAGACGGGAACTAATGTGAATTTAGTTGCTCGTTAGTTCGCTACTAAGTTTAAGTTATTAAATGCGCAGCACTTCTTGGTGAACTTCGGCGACTTTCAGCGTATCTATCTATCTATCTATCTATCTATCTATCTATCTATCTATCTATCTATCTATCTATCTATCTATCTATCTATCTATCTATCTATCTATCTATCTATCTATCTATCTATCTATCTATCTATCTGTCTGTCTGTCTGTCTGTCTGTCTGTCTGTCTGTCTGTCTGTCTGTCTGTCTGTCTGTCTGTCTGTCTGTCTGTCTGTCTGTCTGTCTGTCTGTCTGTCTGTCTGTCTGTCTGTCTGTCTGTCTGTCTGTCTGTCTGTCTGTCTGTCTGTCTGTCTGTCTGTCTGTCTGTCTGTCTGTCTGTCTGTCTGTCTGTCTGTCTGTCTGTCTGTCTGTCTGTCTGTCTGTCTGTCTACGACTTTTAGCTCTCCTGGCTGTTTCGATAATGGTATCGATACCAAAATGGCATAGCTTAACGGTATCACGAGCATAAGTGGCTAGTCATAACATGGAAATCATGACGTCATGACTGTCACGATTTACATTTCATGCTCTTGCTGCTCTTGCGGTGGTTGTGTTCACATGACATGTTGCAAAACTGGTATGGTATGGCATTACTGCATGGCGAACAAATTCACATCCTAACGTGAAGATCATGACATGCATGTCACGTAAGTCAGGATGTGCTCGCGCCCTTTTCGATAGCTTCACATATATACCAAATTTGGTATTACGTGACGGGAATGGATCACTAAGGTAGATGACTGGTACAAACGTGATGATCCTGACACTTGTCATGTAAGGACAAGACAATATACCACGCTCATGGTCTGCTCGCGGCGGTTTCGCTAGCTTCACATATACCAAATTCGGTACTACGGGACGTAAATGAATGACGAAGAACTATGACTAGTGTAAACATGATAATCATGACACGTGTCATGTAAGGACATGACAATATACCACGCTCATGGTGGGCTCGCGACTGTTTCTCTAGCTTCACATATACCAAATTTGGTATTACGGAACGTGAATGGATGACGAAGGTGTATGACTTGTTCAAACATGATGATCATGACACACGTGTCACGTAAGGGCATGAAAATATACCACGCTTATGGTGTGCTCGCGGCCGTTTCGCTAGCTTCACATATACCAAATTTGGTACTATGGAACGTGAATGGATGACGAAGGTGTATGACTGGTTCAAACATGATAATCATGGCACGTGTCATGTAAGGACATGACAATATACCATGCTCATGGTGTGCTCGCGGCCGTTTCGCTAGCTTCACATATACCAAATTTGGTACTACGGAACGTGAATGGATGACGAAGGTGTATGACTAGTGCAAACATGATAATCATGACACACGCGTCATGTAAGGACATGACAACATACACGGGACGTGATTGGATGACGAATGTGTATGACTAGTGCAAACCTGATAATCATGACACACGCGTCATGTAAGGACATGACAACATACCACGCTCATGGTGTGCTCGCGGCCGTTTTGCTAGCTTCACATATACCAAATTTGGTATTACGGGACGTGAATGGATGACGAGGGTGTATGACTGGTTCAAACATAATAGTCGCGAACAAATTTAATTCCTTCGATACTGAAACTCGATGGTTTCCTGCGCATATGGTACAAGTGGACGAAACTCGGGTCAACCTCATGAGGTGACGAATGACCTGGCACGAGCACTCGCTTGCCGTGCCGGTCAGACCCGATCCGACGCCCACTACCATTCCGTGGGCTAGAAAGATATATTAATTACTTACAGCGACATCACAAAATAATATTACTTGGGGCGTATGCAGTTACCACTGCCACGCGCGAAATTGAACAGGGCTCAGGCAGTCACGCTACGTTTATTGCAAACCGGAACTTACCCAACTCCGTATTTGTACATAAAGTTCTCCATGACAGTGAAATTCAAGACAAGTGTGACGCGTGCGATGGCATCATTGGGATCAGATACATGCTGGCGGGCTGTCCCGCGACTCTCGCTGACTCCGAAGAACAATGGCTTTACTAGCAGACGATGGTGCGAAGCGTGTCTTATCAAGACCAACTACGGGCAGTACAGAAGGTCCACGATGACGCAACAAGGCTCGGCCTGACGGTACCGACGTGGACGCAGCCTTCCTCGGTCTGAAAAGAACGGACTTCAGGGCTCAAATAAAGTTTTGTGAATGAAATGACACGTGTCATGTAAGGACATGACAATATACCACGCTCATGGTGCGCTCGTTGCCGTTTCGCTAGCTTCACATATACCAAATTTGGTATTACGGGACGTGAAAGGATGACGAATATATATGACTGGTGCGAACATGATAATCATGACACACGTGTCATGCATGTCATGTAAAACATGACTATATGCTACGCGGATAGCATGCTTGCGGCCATTTCGCTAGTTTCACATATATACCAAATTTCTTATCACGTGGTTTCAATAGATGATGAAGGTAAATGACACGTCAAAACATGATAATTATGACATGGAAGTCATGTACGGCATAATTTTCGTCTGTCTCGTATTGTTGTGCTGATTTTAAATGGACATATCAACCTTCCCCATTCGCGCTCTGCATATCATCGGTTTTCACTGTACGTGGAATCTGCCAATTTTTTACGACTGTTTAGGACGGACGATGCAAAACAAAAATAAGTAGGAAAATACTGACGCATGACAAAAGCTTCAGTTCTTCCGCTAAAACAATAAATTTTAACCTATATTGTTTTTACGAAGGAACTGAAGCATTTGTGACGCGTGAGTCGTTTATGCATTTATTTTTGTTTTCCATCTTCTGTCGGCCCTAAAGACTCGTAAATAACTTAGTAGCTACCTAACTACCCATTAAATTTATGGTAGTAATTCCTCTGATAATATAATTAGCTGTGTACATGAACCTGGGTAGTAACAATAATTAACCGGGTAGTAACAATAGCGGCAGTGGTAATGCTTTCTAGAAAAATGGCGACACTTGCGGCTATAGAAAATCTGACATATCCAAGCATCTTGTACGAAGACGCAGTAATCACGCGTTTTTTCGTATGACTGACTGATTGATATGTGGGGTTTAATGTCCCAAAACCACCACATGATTGTTAGACACACCGTAGTGGAGGGCTTTGGAAATTTCGACCACCTGGGTACAGTGTACTAGAAGTGGGCAGTGGAATGAACGAGGCAGCGGCGGCACTGTAGTCGCATGGCATTGAAGATCTCAGGAGCGTCTGCATTAGTAGCGCGCATGTCGTGGACTTCGAAAGTGTGTGATTGCTCGTTTTTAACGCGTTCAATGCGTCTCTAAGCCTTTATCAGCGTATGCACACCTGCTACGCGCCATGGTGCACGAGTGAATATGCAGGCACGCCGAAGTTGCGTCGATACATTCACTGTTTCAAAGGCCTGCCCAGCCGTACAAACAAACAAAAAAAAAACATGTACAATCGTAATATGCACGGATCCTCCTATAGCTTCTCACTCAAGCAGCGGTTTGAGCTGCACTACATCACGAGTGGCTACTGGCGAACTACTAAGAAAGGAGAGGTATCGAAACCGCGATTAAATCATACGCTCGTTTTTGGACAGTTCGCTGCATACAGCGAACTGCACAATACATTAACCGTTCTCTCGGAACCCTTCCCCCGGAGTGTGAGCACGCGGACTACGCTCCGCGGCCAAACGGGAGAGGAGGGGCCTTGAAGACGCCGCTGCAACGCCGCCCAAGTCTCCCCTGAGGAATGAACCAGGTACTTTTTGGTTGGAGTTAAAATCGTTTCCCAGAGCTCTCTTCCCCATGACCGCAGAGCACAGGCGAAGGCTGGGTGATGGGTATGAGGAGATGGTGGTGAACAGCTGGATTGGGCGCATGTATTGGAAGGCGCTGGTGAAATAAACCGCTTATTTTATTATTATTAAAATAGTCGTACCCGACGTATCGAACTTGGGTAAATCGAATCATCGTTTATGTCGACCAATTTTTGAACATATGCCACACATAAATTAACACTTAACACCATGTTCATATATGGAACATCGGGCTGCTCCAAACGTTCCCTTTGCTTTCCCTCTCAAATGTCTGGATTTTTCTCGCTGAATGAGATATTCTCGGGTCCATTTGGGAGAGCGGGCGTTCCGAAACTGCCGCTCGCCATCGTGTGCTTTCCCGCATGATTCCTTGCTCCGCCGCCGGCCCAACGTGCGGGGTCAGCAGCGTTCGCACTTCTCTGCTCGTTCTATTAACGGGTAGGGGCGCCGCAAAACTGAGGAACCCACGGTTTTGCGCAAAGCTAGCGATAATCAATACAGTCGAACGTGGGAAAAAGAAGCCGCTTTGTACAGCGTCCGATGAAACAATATTTTTTTTTTATTGCGATAGCAACTTTATGGACAGTCTCGGCTGGTGGCTTTTGTTGTCGCCGCCGTCATTCACGTATATGTATGATACACGGCGGAGGATGTGCTAGTTTCCTTTTTCCGCGGTGCGAGCATCGCCTTTCCGGTCGGGGTCGTCCGTGCGCGCGATTTTCTAGTGAGTAAACATCGGGGGGGGGGGGGGGGGGGGGGCTTATGGTTGCCGCGTGAATCGTGGCAACCACAAGCCCCCCCACCCACACCCACACCCCTTAAGGCGCGCGCCTTGTGCTCCCACAGCGGGCGGGCTGCGCTGCCCTCTTAACACGAAAAAACGGAGCCAAAAGTGTACTTGGAGCGGCCGTGTTCTCTTAAGGTGGGTTTACACTAGAGAGACCCGACACCGATTTTGGTCTGCCTACTGTCTTTGGAGGTGTTTTGTATCTTGTCGTCGTCATGTTTACACTGCGAGACAAACAGTCCGCCGATGGTCTCTGTCTGGAAGACTCCGTCCATGCCTTGTCGTGCTTAGAGATACTCTATATGCTACATTTAGCAACACACACACACACACACACACACACACACGCACACGCACACACACACACACACACACGTGTGTGTGTGTGTGTGTGTATAAGGGAAAGAGGTGTATACCTAAGGGCGTGTATTTCCGTGTTTTCACACAATCATGATGAGATCTAACAGACAATGCCAAAGAATGTATAGGGGAAGTTATTAGAACCAATGTAATATATATATATATATATATATATATATATATATATTCCACAGCCTTTCGTCACATTGGAGGCACACCCAGCGACAACTAAAATTGCACACCTGCACCTCATTTTCAGCCATGCTCCCTGCTCTGCCATTGTCCCTCTCCGGCTAGGCGGCGCAGCCGCCCCGCACGGCGTCGAGGGACGACGGAAGTGGGGATACACAAAAGGGAAGTGAAGAAAAGACTTCCCTGGGTGCCCAAGATGCCTATTGAAACGCCATGGGAGCCTCAGGAGGGGGGGCATTGTTAACTCCCCCAAGATTCCCCCCTTCGTGCTAACTGTATTTAACTTGCATAGGAATGAATCATCGTTGCGGCAAAATCATGACTTTTTTTATCGCAAAAAAGTGAAAAATACAAGGTTGCTGTAACGATAGTGTCGACATCTTGTGACACTTCGTGCAACCACAGTCATGAACATGTAGGCTTACGCGTATTGTTTTTGAGGTGAAAATGAAATGAAGAGCTCTGGCCAGCTCTTGGCTTTGCTCGTCGTGAAGGTAACATGATGCGCTGCAGAGCAATTTATCTCCACTAGGAGGCCAGTGTGGCAGCGTTGTTTATGGCCGCGTGGACGCATGGCCCCATCTCCCCAGCGATCTTGTGATGCATTTGTTTGGAGTTTCGCGCATGCGCAATACCGCCGCCTCAACGTCCTGGGTACGCAAGCCGCTTGGGTACCCAGCCCTAAAACTCCCTAAAGTCATGCGGGCAAATTTTCGCCTGCAGCCACAGATCTCCCGACGATACGCCGACGGCAGATCTGCCGATTCGTTTTGTTGGTGTTTTCGGTCCGCCATTATGTTACACTACGACGACATGCTTTCTTTTGAGGCGTCGTCAGCCTAGTGGGACCATGGGGTCTGGCGACTTCGTCGGCGGGCGAAGGCGATGGCCTGCGTCCGCCTCCTGTCTTCGTCGGGGTTTTGTCAGTGTCGTGACTCTAGTGTAAACGCATCTTTACGCTAGCGTTATGTAGAGTTTCGTTAGATCGGATGCTAGCCTTGCTTTGTGAAACGTTAGAATATTTTGCTATCGCATGTATTTTTTTTTTATTTACAAATACTGCTGTCTCACAGTTCGAGACATTGCAGGAGTGGGTCCATAACAGTGAATACACACTAAACTAACAAAACACATGGTTTGGTAGTTCATTCAAAAAACTATTGGTAGGCAACTTTCGGAGAGAAATATCCAGATTATTCCACAATTCCACTGTGAAAGGAAAAAAATGAAAACTTAAAACAATCTAGAACTGGCATGAAGGGTGTGATGTTAATGGGGTTTGACCTGCGAGTGTTTGCAACGGAGTTGGCAAAGGAAAAGGGCATGTCAATGGTGATTATCTTGTTCACGATTTTATGTAAAGTGCCGATACGCTCGCAAGTACGTCTGTGTTCAAGTGATTTGAGTGATAGACGTACAGCGTGTGACGAAGGCGAAAAATTGTGATCATAACGGTGATATATGAATCTTATTGCTTTTTTTTGAACACCTTCCAAGTGTGCTATGTCGCATGCGCAGTGAGGTGACCAGACAACGGAGGCGTATTCAAGAACAGGCCGTATCAGGGATTTGTATGCTGTTAGTTTGCATTCGTGAGTTGCATCTTTTAACGTTCGCTTCAAGAAGCCCAATTTTCGGAGCGCTTTCGAGCAGATTAGGTTTATATGTTTATGCCATTGCTGCGCCCTTTTGGCGAAACTGTGTCTTTTTTTTATTGGCGCCAATATGCCCTATGGTACAAGTTAAATAAAAAAGGAAAAGTTATGTTTTCTGTATGAAGGCCAGGAGAGGTCGATGCAGTGGACCGTGCGTCCAGCTCGTCAAGTCATGTGGTCGGCCGGGGTGGTGGTGAAGGCTGCTTAAGTGGCGAGTGCGAGCCTGGCATAAACTCTATGCCCAGACAGGTTCCCAATTGGTGATCGAGCATTACTTCTGTGGCTGGGGCAACGCAGAATGGGCATGAAATCATTAAACAGTGAAAGCCAACATTAGGGCCAAGGTGGACTATACCTGTGTGGTGCAGTAGTATTGAAAGTTGGGCTTGTTGGTCAGGTAGCATGATTAAAAACAACTTGAAAATGGTTAAGACTGAGTACAGTTAAGCTTGGATATAACGAAATTGACAAATTTCCGGGAAAGTTTGTTATAACGAGGATTTCGTTATATGCAGGTTCGTTACAAAAATTCAAGAATGAAACGCTCAAATTGAACATCGGTGGGTATTTGCCTTCGCCGCCGTAACAAGTCCAAACTGATAACATGCCCTCGAGCATCGTAACTTTCACGAGTGGATAAGAGTGCGTGAGCACTCTTAGGCTACGGTCCCGCGAACTCGCGGCGCAAAATGGAAGCGCGTGACGAGTCGACCTCCGAAGATCCGTCGTCACCGTGGCCTCGGAGAGTTTCCATGAGTGCCTAATCTGACATCCCATCTATAGTGACGACACGGTTGTCTGCATTTAAAAAAAAGAAGAGAAGCTGACCGTCGTCGGTAGTCACACCATGCATGCGCAGTGAAACCATTTACTTGCACACGGCGTCGAAAACGATGAGCGAACGATACTGCTACCGCGGAAAACTATTCGGTAAAACGCTCTCTATATGCAGCGCTGCCCCACATATGTGACGATAACTTAAAGCGTGGCACCACCAACACAAAAGTAGCTTTTTTTTCTTTTTCATTTTCAAAGACTGTAGGCTTTCTTGGGGACCTTCGACGCAAAAATTTTGGTCTGTCTGTCCGTCCATCCGTCTGCCCGCCCGCCCGCCCGCTCGCCCTTAACGGTACCCTGAACAGTACCAAAGTGGCCGAACGATACTCCAAACGGCCGACCCCGTCCGCAGCACCCACCAATATTGCTCAATATTCAGCATTTCAGATTTGGGTTCACGTTGAAGAAACCCAGGAGGTCAAAATTTCCGGAGCCCTCCACTACGGCGTCTCTCATAATCATATAGTGGTTTTGGGACATTAAACCCCACATATCAATCAATCAATCTCATAATTATATGGTGGTTTTGGGACATTAAACCCCACATATCAATCAAGATTCAGCGTTCATACTTGTGCGATTGTCAATTAAAAAGCAATTATTGCGCATATCTGAGGAACCATAACAACACGTCAATATTCTGTATGCGTGTCTCTTACTAGAAAAGGCATACATAATTCTAAGGACCATAGTGTTTATCACGTTGCACTGACCATGCAACGCTTGCACGAAAAGGCAAGTGTTTACAACGCTTTGCTAAGACGACACTGTGGTGGCACTTAGCCCCGCCACGGTGGTCTAGTGGCTAAGGTACTCGGCTGCTGACCCACAGGTCACGGGATTGAATGCCGGCTGTGGCGGCTACATTTCTGATGGAGGCGGAAATGTTGTAGGCCCGTGTATTCAGATTTGGGTGCATGTTGAAGAACCCCAGGAGGTCAAAATTTCCCGAGCCCTCCACTACGGCGTGTCTCATAATTATATGCTGGTTTTGGGGCGTTAAACCCGGCAAATCAAACGGTGGTGGCACCTACCTGTCGCCTTGCGTTCTACACCTTATCACCTCCGAGACGGGCGCGCAGGGCGCGCGCGCTTCGTTTTTCAAGATAATTGGCAGATGACGCTCGCGTCTCACGTGTGACATTACTTTATGCGCTCAATTGCCTCCGCTGCACGCTTGAGGCACTCTAACGCAGCACCTCCAGAATACCAATCACTGATTTTCTTGCCCAGAACACCAAATAAACATTTTGTTCACTCTCTCTAGAGGCAATATAGACTGTTGTCTTTCGACAACATTTGCAGTGTAAGATGCAGATACGGTGCCAATTTTTTTTTTTTTTTTTTGGAGGAGCGGGAGGGCACATCCGCGCAAGCGCTTACAGCAGGCAAGAAGTCCCGCCTGCCCGCCTAGCGCTAGCTCTCACCTAAGAGTCGCCGGGGTGATGAGCCAACACCGTCTAAAATATTCATCGCGCTTTGTCGGCGGTGGGGCTACTGCGGAAGATGCATGCTCGTGCCAAATTTAAAGGGACAAAATGCGGGGCGAAATTGCTAGACTGGCCATGGCAAAAATTTGTTATATCGAGGATGTCTCCTGCTATTACTTTGTTACATAGTGGTCGCAAATATGTGGGCTTCTATGAAGTAATGGCGGGGAATAGAAAAACTTCATTATACGGAGGTTCGTTATAAGCAGGTTTAACTGTGAAACAGAAGGGACGTGGGCAAGTGAACTACATTCTCTCCGGTGCCCGACACTTATAGGGACAACTGCTTATGAAGGTTTTGAGGCACCATTTACATAGATAAATTTTTTCGCGTATAATCCACTCATGCATATCGTCTCGCATCCCCAACTACAGACCGCGAAAAAATACATTTTTAAAAAAGTGTGTGTGTTGCCGCATGAACGGTGAAAGTATTTACCTTATGTTATTTTCAACATTGCCGTGAAGCAAAAAAATTGGAACGGAAATTAAAGTAATTCTATTAAAGTTGTATATGAAGTTTTTTTTTTTTCGAGTTTGATATATGCCGGTGTGACTGTATGTCTTACCGTGCAATATTCTGGCCGAGTGTATCCAGTGGGATACAACTTAAAAAGGCGGTAGAGGCCTCGTCCAGTTTACCAGACTACAACCGCCGATTGCCTCCGCGGCTGAAGAAAGAGTCTCACTCATGAGCCGGAAGGTGGCGACCAGCGCCTGCTGGTGCAGACTCATCCGCCTATGAAGAGGAATAATTAATATTGCTGCCTTCTGAAGTTGTACCTGACAGTTCTTGTTTGCATGGTTTGCCTTGTTTGCAACTATGTTGCAATACTTCAAAAGTACGTCTGATGCCCCTTTTCTTGTTTAAATTTGGGTAGAAACATTAACTTGTGGGTTTAGTTTTTGTGACTTGGCCATTTGGTTTCAAAGCATTATTAGTGACACTAGTATTCCTTTTTCTTGTTTTAAAAGTGTTTTTAAAAACCCTTTTAATAAACATATATTTTTTGCAAAATTGACATCTGTGCACGCTTTCATTTACAGTGCACAGGGGTGCCGGCTTTCCTCATCACCATCAACCGCTAAAGAAACACCATTACCATCGCCGGAGAAGCTCTATACCCAGCATTTCAGGGAATCAGGATCCTGCGGATCTTCCCGCTGTTGCCGAAGCGAAAGAGCCCAGCCAGAGCAGCAAGGTGAGTGTCTGCCGACACAGAATTCTGACATCGTGGGGAATTTTTTCAACATAAATGTGAGCGAGTGTGGTTCACAATAGTTGGAACGCTTATTTTGTCTATTAAAATATGTTACCAAAAATGTCAGTTCTGCCTTAAAGGCACGAAGTAATGAATGCCATCACAGGCGTGCGCGGGAGTGAGTTGGGGGAAGGGGGGCAGCTTCCTTGTCCCCCCACCCCAAGGACACCTTTCGCGATATTGTTTAAAGAGCAGCATTGTGGCCATGTTGATTTTTGACAATAATGGCGTCCGAGGGCCTCTGAGTTTGCACTCCTCTGCCGGAAAGCCGATCGATCAAATGCAGGCCATTGTGAGAAGTATGGCATCATTTAATTTTCATTTTTTACCTTCATTGTTAAGCATGTAATTTTGACTTGACCGTGGGTGTTGTCAAAATTTTGTTTTTTTGGGGGGGGGGGGGGGGGGGAGGTTGAACTCTTGTTCCATGGTGGCTGGGGGAAGGTGAAGAGCATTGGTGTAGTTTGAGTATGCTGTGCTGGAATGGGGTAGTGTGCTGTCTGGCACTGAAAACTTGGCTCTTTTTGTGATGACGGCCAATGCTGCCTGAGCACACCGTACTACTGTGTCGCGACCTTTCACCGCCCCCTGAAGTAATGTGTGAGTAGGTGAGATACAAAGCCACCAAGATCTGTAGCTTTAGTTGCTGCTCTGGTCGTGCATGTACCTAGAAAACTCGTTTATTGTATGAAGCATTTGAGATTTTTTTCATCTGCATGACACACTTGGTGTTTGAGGAAGCCTGATGCATTCTAGTTTTTGCAGTCTGATAGGAATTAAGGGTATTTTCTCATTGGATAAATACAGCAACCCGAAAACATTGCAGTGCATTTAGCTAAATTCCTGTTCTGTGGTGTCTTTTTCAGGAGTAAAACGTGTGAACAAATGAAGCAGCATTTGTCATTGAGAGTTACCTCTTTTATTGCATTCCCATTACTCTCCTGCCTAATGCTGGAGAGGGGTGGTCGTGGAACTCACCTGATGGTGTTCATATTATCCATCCAGACAGACCCTTTCGTTTGTTTCTTTGCATAACTTCAAGTTTGTATGACAGCTACGCAGGCGTACATAAGTAGGAAATAAACAGTGAAGTGCTTTTTTATGCCTTCTACAATCAAAACAGTAAGAAAGCTGACGATCTGGGTCCCTGTTCTGCGATAGGAATTGCACAAGCTCACACAAGGCAAAAGGAGCTTTATTCATATCATTAATGCATAAAGATGTGTTATATGTCTTTTATACTTGCAGATACTTCTAGTTTGAATCGTGTGATGTGACTCTTTTTCTAGGAAATTGCAGAAAGTTCCGCAATGCACATTTAAATTACACTTGCCGAACACTCCGTTCGATCGTGGCGCCCTACTTGTGGTGTCATTGCAAAGAGGACCATTTCTCTCTCGTGGGCTTTGCTGTTAAGACGGCACACTATCCCATTCTAGTGCTGTAAATCATTGAACATATTGAAGAGCCACGTCGATTAGAACTGTTTATTTAGACAATTAGATCGTGAATAACATGGTGATGATATGTCTTCTTTTTTTTTTCTCTAATTCTTTGTCGTCTTCTCCTTTGTCTTTCTGGTTCTTTATCATCCCGGGGCCTCAAATGTCTGCACCTATAAGCATTCTCCTAGTGGATAAACCAACCTCGCAGGTCTTTCTAGTAGGTTATTGTCAAGATTCTTCAAAACATAGACTCTTGAGAGTTGGTCTCGGCCTGGTTAAATGTCATTTACCAAGCATATTTTCCAAAAAGCTCTTGGATTTCTTTCTTCTAATAAAATGATGTCATCTTTTTTAAGTTTCTCATGATTACTTCTCATTGTGGGTTCCATTAATACACTCCTTATTTCTTTCATATACTCAGAGTTACATTGTTGCCACCATACTTTAGTAACTTTTTTGCGAAGTCTCCACACCCGTTGTAGGTTGTGGTCCCACTCGTCATTTGTCTGCTTCAATCTTTTACTTTCTGCCAATCAGATCAGATGGGGTAAAAAAAGTGGGCTCGTCAGGTACATCGTAAGTGTACGTAAGTGATTGGTTATTCATGATGCCTTCAACTTTACAAACTAGGTTATGCATCTCATTGATATGGAGTAAATGCCGACCAATCACCTTTTGCACAGATGACTTCAAGCTGCGTATTAGCCGTTCATAAAAGCCACCCAGTCATAGTGCATTTTCGGGAGTGAATTTCCACTTGATATGTCGATTCACAATGAAAATTGTTGTCTCACTTCGTAGCATCGCGACTAGTAGGTTCAATTCTTTGTTAGCTTTCTTGAAAACCTTCGCATTGTCACTGTAGGGGACTGAGCACATCTCTCTTTTTGCAATTAAGCATCAAAAAGCTTGTTGAAAACTTTCAGCTGAAGTGCCTTTAGCTGTTTCAGAGTGCACAGCTCTTGTAACTGCGTATGTAAGGATTATTATGCAAACCTTCATTATATCTCTCTTTGTTTTGGCTGCTTGCAGAGGACCTGTGAAGTTTATTCCAACTGTTTCAAAAGATGCAGTCCTTGTTACTCGGTCGGCAGGTAGACTAGGTATCTCTTGTCCGAGTTGTCCGGAATCGTACTTTCTGCATATAAAGCATGTTCTCATGACATCTTTTACTTTTTGTCGTCCTCTAATTACTCATAACTTCGTTCTTAAACAGGCTAGTGTGTCTCACACTCTGTTGTGAAATGTCTCTCCATGCACATGTCTAATCAGTAGCCTTATTAAATGATTTTTGCCGGGAAGTACTATCAGATGCTTTTTGTTGAATGTCATACTTGTCTCTTGAAGTTATCCTTTCAGTCGCAGTATGTCTTCTTTGTCTGTGAACACCTCACATCTTATTGTCTCATGTGCGCCGACTTTATTGTCTCATGTGTGCTGACTTTATTCAGTTCATTGGCAAGCTCACATTTTGCTGTTGCCAAATAATACGGGTCTCCGCAGCCTCGATCTCTTCAGCTGTTAGTGGATCGCAGATTTTGTATTGTTGAACATTGGTGGGGAAGTGAAGCATCCAAGCTGTTACCCTCAACATCTTTGAGCAATATCCAAACTTTTCAATTCCAATTCCTCGTTATGGGCCTTTTTCTATTGTATATTCAATAATTATTTCAACTTCCCTTGCTTCTTCATTACCACCTTGCTCCTTGTAACTTGGATAGCCTTTGTTCTATAACCATTCTAGTCCGTTTCCCCAAATTGCTGCTGATGAGAGTTGTTCCACAGTGATGCCTCTGGTTAGAAGAACCGCCAAATCGTCATTACTGCTCACATATTCCCATTGATTCTCCACTGATAAATTTCTTATTTCTTGTAGTTGGTGTTGAATGAATGCTTCACGCCTTAGTTTTTTCTTATCCTGTTTATACAATTGTAGCATCGGTCCAAAACTTCACCTGGTAAATTTCTTGTTTCAAGTTACTTTTGATGTAATTGCGCAATTTCGCAGATAGTGTTGCTTCTAGAAGTTCCAATATTGCTAGAATGATTGCTTTCATTGGAGAAACACCACTTTTTACGAGAATCATCACTGTCTCTTTGTCTCTGTTCTTGTAGGAGTCCATAGGTCGGCAAAACTTGTGGAGCTCACTCAGACTCACTCGTGAAATGTGTTTTGAGCTTTGGACTCACTCGAACTCAGACTCGTGAAAATTTTTTCGAAGCCGACTCACTCGAACTTACACTCAGAAAATATTTCTTCAACCAGACTCACCCAGTCTCGAACTCGCCAAAACTTTACTCACCCGGACTCACTCAGACTCGCGATTCGATCCGAGTCTGAGTGAGTAGACTCATGAGTCTGTCAGCCTTGAATTGGGTTCTTTGACGGTGCCGTCAGTGCTCTTTCAAACCAATATCTCATGTAACCGGTTCTCTTCTTGGTGCCGTTTGACATACTAGTATCTTCAAAAACGAGTTCTGACTGCTTCCAAACCAGTAAAGCCATTTTTCTTGGAAGAGGTGACAGCAGAAGATATAATAAATAATAATCAAGAACTTCTCTGGAATAGTTTGGGGGGGGGGGGGAGGTCAAGGCATCCTCCTACGTAACTCATGCCTCTAATTAATAAATATTAGAACAGTGTATGAACGACACTGCTTGAATACCTCTTGAGTAAATATAGGTAAGGCTGATAGCGATGCTGAAGGTGACTAGGTATGACCTAAAGTTGGCAAAAGAGATGGGCACTCGCTCAGACTCACCCAAGAAATTTATTTTGTGCTTTGGACTCACTCGGGCTCTAGGCTCCACTTACATACACTGCACCATTGAAGCTGCACTTCCATATGTCGCAGGGGTTGCATCGGAGAAAATGTGCAATTCGGTGTTCAAATGCTGTTTCTTATTTGTGAATGCACTGCCGTGGTGCTTATATTTTCAACTTATTTAATTTCCTCCAACCATTTCCTTCATTTCTTCTCATCTTGATCTGGTAAAGGATCACCCCAAGAAATTTTAGTCTTCCAGAGCTTTTGTATAGCTATTTTTGCTCTTAATGTGACAGGTGTTAGAAAACCCTATGAATCGAATATCTTTGCACTTTCTTGAAACACTGGAACGTTAAACACCCTTTGTCTTGAAACACTGCTCGCTTTCAATTTCTTGAAACACTGCTCGCTTGGTCAGCTTTTCACTCATTTCTGCTGTAATTCATTTTTTCACAGGATAGACCAAAGTATCGTCATCCGTGTTCCATGTCATTCTTAGAACGTTGGTTTCACTTGATGTAGCAACGGCGTCTTGATTCTCAGAAAAATGTTCCCTCATCTCTTCACTGTTTGATGTCCATTTCCCTACGCTCATTCCGGCTCGGGGAAAAATTTCCTTTGCGCCCTTGTATAAACCCTTTGCTTCATTTTTGTGCATTGCTCCGAGCATGACGTTATCAACGGAAATTGAATTCCGAAGTTTATTCACCGTTTCGGGAAAGTTTTGCTGTTCTTGATTCAGGTGATGCTGTATTGTTGCTGCTAACAAGGAACTGCTTGGCGGTGTGCCAAATCCTCCATCCAGCTATGTTCTCCTTAGTTAGGTCACACTGTTCATTCTTCCACCACAAAAAATGAAAGGTGTCTCTATCTTCTTTGTGAATACTGGTATGAATGCCTTTTCCACGTCTGCCATTATTGTAACTGAGTGTTTGTGAAAGTTCGTTATCAGTACAAGTATATCTAGATTCAAGTTTTCTGCAGCTTCTAGGTTTTCATTCACAGACATTCCTGGTGCAATTTGATGACAAAGCGTCAGACACTATTCTCACTTTCGTTGTCAGTCCATCTGCACTAATGACTGTTTGATGTAGCATGTAGTGTGCAACGTGCTCGGGTTCATCTGACGCCGCTAGCTCTGCCACTTCTTCTACACCAAAGTATAAGAGGGGGCAAGTGCTTTGGACATGGAAAGCATAAAATTAAGTTTGAAAATAATATGCACAAAGCCAAAGTTATGTGCAGCAACAGTCTCGGCAGAAAACAGTGCTTTGCGATAGGTGGGGAGACACTGGAAGTTGTAAAGGATCATGTCTACTTAGGACAGGTAGTTACCACAGAGCTAAACCATGAGAGTGAAATAACTAGAAGAATAAGGATGAAGTAGATCACATTCAACAAACATTCTCAAATCATGCATGATAGTCTATCACTAACCCTCAAGAGGAACGTATACAACAGCTGCACCTTACCAGTGCTTAACTATGGTGCAGAAACCTGGAGGCACCTATGGAGCAGAAATCTAGAGGCTTACAAAGAGGGTTCAGCTTAAATTGAGGATGACGCAGCGAGCAATGGAAAGGAAAGTGATAGGTCTAACCTTAAGAGACAAGAAGAGCGCAGAGTGGGGCAAGGAACAAACCGGGGTTAAGGATATCATACTTGAAATCAAGAAGAAGAAATGGACATGGGCCGGTCGTGTAGCACTTAGGCAGGATAACTTCTGGTCATTAAGGGTAACTGACTGGATTCCTTGAGAAGGCAAACACGCGAAGGGGAGACAGAAAGTTAGGTGGGCCGATGAGATTTAAAGGTTCGCAGGTGGTAAAGGAAAGTACAAGACCGGTTTGATTAGCAAATCATGAGGGAGGCCTTTGCCCTGCAGTGGGTGTAGTCAGGCTGATGATGAGGAATGTTCACAGGTTTGCAGGTATGGTCATTGTAAATGATTTATTGAACTGAGATACATTGACTTATTGTTACAGATTTTTTTGCGTAGCTTTTTAATTTATTCCTGTCTAGGAAGACTGCAAAATATTTCATGAGAGTGGCTATCCTAATGGAATGACTCTAGGTCTAGCTTTGACAGTGCTGATCAGTTTGCTGCTATGGAGCACATCTTTGTAATGTTTGAGTGTTGACAAGAGAATGGCGCCTCTTATCACTGTTGAACACTAGTTTCAGCTTTCCAATTGGCCGCGGTAGAGCAGTGGCTAAAGTGTTCAGCTGCTGACCTGAAGGTGGCGGGTTTGATCTCAGCCGCGGTGGTTGCATTTTGAGGAAATGAAATAATAGACGCCCATGTACTGTGTGATCAATGTCAGTGTATCTAAAAGAACACCAGATGTTCAAAAGTTCTGGAGCCCTCCGCTACGGCATCTTTCATATTTATATTGTAGTTTTTGGATGTAACACCCCAAATATTATTATTATTATCATTGGTATTGGCTCTCAGCTATTTTTTTTTTTCTGATAAAGAAGTTTATGCACGACCTTCAATCCAAAATTTTCTTCTCTGAATGTTTTTGGTCAGCAGGACTCTGAAGAGGATGCTGAAGGGAGCTCTGATGTGGAGCAGGTTGATGACTACGAAGATAGCAATAGCAAAAAGGCAAAGCAGCCCACTGATGCCGCACAAGATGTACCAGGTCCAAGTGGCCCGAGACATGGCACGCCTGCAAAAGATAAAAAAACCATTGGTGTCCGTGAACCACCTCGCATTTTTGTCACAAATGATACGGAGCCAGAGGTTGAATTTCTACCAGCTAAATTAAAGCCACGTGCTTCTGATGTGTCTCTGACTGAGAAACCATTGAAGTCATCCTTGAAGAAGTCGTCCATTTCACCTGATGATCAGCCATTAGGGAGTTATGGGTGAGCTTTTTTCTCTTGAGCAAGGGCTATTGCTGTGCTGTGTTATTGGTGGTGCTTGTTGGCTTACTCTTAATCTTTAATTATTTTAGATAGATTTATTGATGTGTTCCCATTACAATGAGCAGCAAATATTACCTCATAAGTCGTTGAGAATACTTTCAGTTGTGTGAAGTTTCTCTTTCAAGCTGCAAATAATTATTTTGCATAATATTATACAAAGAGTTCTCGTCCCACATTAAAGAAAAAAATGGCAATCAGATTGACTGCATATATATTATAGTAGTGGCCTCCACTTGAATGATTGATGATAAGCTGTGATCATCATAATCATGTGCTATCCAGTTGTAAGATCGGTAATTTAGATGTGTGGTGTTCACGTCATCATGCTTCACAGTGAAGCATATCAAAGGCAATGCCTCATTAAGATTTCTTGCTGGAAACTTGCCCCTCATTTATCACTAGATTAAGAGAGCTTCATGAAAGGAAGAAGTTTGCAACCACCCAATAGTATCATGAGGCTACAATGAAAACTGTTACAGTTGTTACCCAAGAAGCTTTGGAAGTAATTTTTGAATATCTGCCATATGTATAAAATATAGCATTGATTAAAAGTGTGTTCTTATGATAATTATTATTGTGATGGCCATCGATTATACAAAGAGCCCAGGCCTAATTTTGCCTCTTCCTTAGAAGTGGGCAGTCGCAAAAAAAAAAAAAACACGGGAAAAACATTATTTTGCGCTGTGACAGCATGACAGTGCAATTCTGAGCACTGTTAAGTTTGATTGTGCCTTTAATGATGAAATGCTAACGTTTATTAATAATTGTGGAATAAGCGAATCTAGCTGCATCATGCTGAACTGGAGCTCTGGCAAAAAGATTTTGGTTTCAATTGGGCTTATTTATTTATTGAAATTTATTTATTTATTCATTCGTTTTCTGGACATGTTAAGATACTGTTAGAAGCAGATTCTAAATGTGTATCAGGAGCAAAAGGGGCCTGAGATAAAATTCCTTTCAAGTCTCCTTAAGTCAATGAGTTAACTAGAGCTGATGCTTTTGAACAAACATTGCATTGTTATGATTTGTCAGTAACTCTTTGATCCATGTAAGAACATCATGATTCCACCATATGCTTAACAAGTAGTGGGCATGCTAACTAAGCATGTCACAAGGTGAAGCCATCCTCTTGACAATTAAGTGTAAATAGCATCTGTCCACAAGTTATTATCAATATTATAGCATGTAAACCATTAAGTAAGGTTCATGGCTTGTTGAATTTTCTATACCAAGCTTTCATGAGACATATGCTCTGGAAAATTGTATAACTGAATTGAGTTTAGAATGCTTATGATATAAATAAATAATTTATACTGTGAAGGCATTCATTAATTTGTGCAATGAATCAATGCATGAATTCTGTAAGCATGCATCCTTTTGAATGCCTGAAAATTGTTTCATTTCTTACAAGTTTCAGCCTTATTGTGCATTCTCTTCTAATGGCAGCGAGCCACCACCTGCGTCGATTCTAAGATCGGATTATGTAGTATCTGCTAATTTTGTACCCAGGTGTCTTGCCACTTTTGTGAACAAGTACTTTTTCTAGGTGCAAATAGTGTGTTGCCTTGAAAAAAGTAAAGCAAAAGGTTTGTAAGCCTTCTATACACAGCCTTGTTGATGTTTGGTTCTTCATTAAAACTGGAGAAATGAGCATCATTTGTTGTACGTTTTTTCATTTGTGCTGACGGTCAATTTGATGTCTGTTAAAAAGTCTCTGAATTATGACTCGCCTTCTCCTTTTTCTTTAAGTTATAAAGTCTCTTGCATAGTTAAAGCACTCTTCACAGAGATCTTTGCTCTACAAACCAATTTATGTTAGCTCACCAGGCTGTTGCTTTACTGCATTGTCTCCTTTAATTTTATTTAAGGTCTGCTGGCTTCCTACTCTCTTTTGGTAGGTCTATCAATTATTGCCCAACTTAAATTTTTAATTGCCATTTACTTTTATATGCTTTGAGTGGTGACAATTTTTTTGTTCTATAAATTTCCAACTCTATAGTTATACCGGCTTCTGTAATGATTTTTTCTTCTTGTAATGATGTGCAGCTTCTTTCCAAACCTGGACACACGAACTGCAGATTATGGAAAGCAGTATGCCGACGTCCCCTTATCATCAACTGTCCGAGATTCTTCGCAAGAGCAAAATGAATCTGATGGAGGACAGCACAAAGTTGCTTTTATTTTGGGTAATTAATTATCTGTTTTGAGTTTTCTGTTGCTGGGAGGTCTTTGCTCAATAAGAAAGCACTGGGACCATAACATAGCTGCTCATGGTGCTAACTTTTGCTGTGACATTTGCTTTGCTAGTGTAACATACATTCAGGTTGGTCAGCACTCTGGCTAACTATTCCTTGTTTGCTGTGCTGCATAAGATATGCCTCGAAGCCTTTTTGCAAATTTTCTTGCTGATCATATTTCATCATATTTTTAAAGCATATCTCATGATGACATTATTTTGAAATTTTTTAAAATTTCTTCAATGTAGGCTGCTGCTTTAGTGTCAAGCATATATTTCTGGGCGTGGACACGCCATATTGAATGCCATCAGAAGGGCTTCAAGTTATTTCTTGACCAGTAAAAAGACCAATGGTCAAGACATCACCAAGTTGAAAAAAGGCATAGCTTGTTCTCGCAATTTTTTATGAGCACAGTTGCCATAGATGTGTGTGAGCAAAATATTAATTGTACTTTCCACTGTAGCGTGAGGGCTGTGTGCGCTTGCATTGGAATTTCCACTGCGAGGCCAGATGGAATTTAACAAGTCGGTTCCATGAAAGATGGCAAAACATTTAATATTTTGCTTCTCTTATTTTCTTGATGATTTTGTATATCATGCCCACATGACTGAATTGCTTCAAGTCACAATTTGTTTTCAAATAAAATATTTAAATGTATAAAAAATTGAGAATTATTACCAGGTGACGACAGCCATTTTACAAAGCCTGTGTTTTCGAAAATTCGCCACCATGCTACCAGCGTTGCAAGCTCTAATATTACAAATAGCTTTCTTTGTAGCACAAATAGAAGTAAAGTAGAAGTCACTTATATATTATCGAATTCTTTGCATGTTATGTATTTTTAAACATCCTTTAAGAACACTGTATTTTTCAAACTTTATTAAGAAGACGAAATCGCTGCTTATGTGTGTGTGTGTGTTATTTGTGTGTTGTGTGGATGTATATATTATTTAGCATCGTAGCTTCACCTAACTGAGGTGCATAGAAAGCTTTGTCTCTTTTAAAGGGTCTGACTCCACGGAAGAGGCATCACCACCACAGCCTTCACTGGGTGACCTACAGCCTGCGCCAACGTCAAAAGGACTGGAACAATATAGAGCAAAAGATAGGTAATGACAGCTTAGCTGAGTGAACAGCACTCCCATTTCTACATCTGAAAACTGTGTAAAATGCTCTACAGCTTCAGATGTGCATGTAGTGCACACATGATAGCATTACTAAATGCAATGCAGCAGTTTTTTTTCGATTGATTCTTTTACTTCTTTCTTTCTTTCTTCTTTTGTTGGTTAATTTGTTGAAACAAAATTATTGTGGCCTACTGTATTCTTGCTCATGCAGTATGGCCAGTATAACACTTGTTATGGTCACTGCGTTGCGCTGTTTTCTTTTCACACTTACTGCATGATCTAGTTGCTTGTCACAATTGTAGTTGCCTGCATTCGTTTGATGCCAACTGTGTGGTTGTGGTATGGTTACTCTTTGCAGCAAAACATTGTGGCCTACTCTTCTGCATCAGCTATTTTTGTTATGCTCTCATACACAAAACCACACCACTTTTTACTGCACACCTCCATCACCGAAGAATGCTTGCACATTTGAAATTGCATTATGATCCCTCCTTTTTTTTTGTGCTAGGCATCACCACCATCATCACAGGCACAAGCGACGTCGGTACATCTATGATCCAAGCCTAATGGTTCTCCACGATGCTGAAGATAAACACAGGGTTATCACAGAGCCAGAAGAAGCCATGACTTTACAATCAGCTGACCTTGAAGAGATGGCGAGTAAGTTCTCAATATTCAGCTTATTGTTTCTTTCTACAGACACATGGGTAAAAATTAATGACAGTGTTTCAGACAAAAATTTTGCTCGGAAGTTTTCTGAGTTGTAGCAATTTTCGGAAAAGTTTCTTCATTTTTTTTTATAAAGAATAAGACCTGAAATTTAGAGAAGCATTGCTCCAAATATTTCTTTTTCTTTAAGTTACAGCTGTCAAAATTCATTAAACTATATAGCATCAATTCCACAAGCATGCAGTGTTGATTTACAACATAATTTGTTGAGAAGAGTCCGAAATATATGCCAGATACCGTGCACCTTTGGACATGAAGCGGGAGGCAGCACACTGCACAAGGACCTTAGGTGGCAGCCATGCATTACTACACACCACTGACAAATATGGCCACATTGCCATGGCATTACAATTTCAGTTCATTTATTTGGTAACTCACTGAAAAATAGAACGGCCAGATGATGGATTAAACTGTTGTCAGAAAACTCGCAGTAGCGATAACACACTCAGCCCATATCAAACAAGTAGAAGCCAAAAGCTGGAAGATATTGTAGGGCTAATTAGGCAATGCACTACCAGCTTTCTGGTACTGTGATTTTGCTACCTTTAGCTGCTATACAGGACATGATGAGCAGGCACATAAATGACCTATGGCTCCAACATGACTTCATCTTCAGTTTTGGTTGCAGATGCTGCTGCTAGTTTCATGTCCAAAGTTAATTGCGCACTCTGCATGTTATTTAAACTGGCTGCACTAAAAAAATGGTATTTGCTGTGCTTAATAATAATAAAAAAGAGGGAAGCATGAGTTTTTTTGTCTGTATGCCTTTATAAGTAAGCACAATGCACCTATTACAACAGAAATATGAAAGATCAGTGTTTACTTTAGTTGCCACGAGATAGCTAAAATTGCATCTATCTGAAGTCTTATGTTTTATTTGTCCTTGCATTAACCGGTGTTGCTATCCTAGTTCATTGTAGTATATGTAAAACTCGTGCGTATTGTATCTGCTTAGTTTGGGCTCATTTTGGAGAATGTAGCCTTTTCTGAATTAAGGGTACGTACTGGCCAAAGGGAATGTTATATTCTGTTGTAGCAGATTATGAACAAGGCATAAAAAAATAACGTGATATGGGCTGTGTTGTACTACTTTCTTTGTGTTTGGTCAACATTTGTTGGCTGCGTGTTGTAGTAGTCATACACCACTCAGGTCAGGAGAAATCACTGTTCACACTAATCCAAATTCCTTGTGTAGTCTTTAAATGATTGCAGTGTTGCAATAAAATTTATTACACTCTTTCAAGCCCCAACCAGAAAGCATTTTCATCTCCTAATTTCTCTTGTTAAACTATTGTAGGTTTTATACATGCACAACTACAAACTTATTTTTCATTTCAGGCCATAGATTTGAAGACCAGAAAGGCATGCGACGGCACAAAATTCTTGCAAAGAACACTGTGCTTTCATTTATGCAGCCTGCATCTGAAGAATCTTCTGAAAAAGCACCTCCACCAGGTTCTGGCAAAAGATACTCTGTTCCATTCATGAAAAAGCTCTATGATCGAAAGCCACATGAAGTAAGTCACGGTATTCATGAACAAGTTTTAATAAGATAATATTGCATAGAAATGCTTTGTCAGGAGTAGGAAGTAGAGGCATAGCATTGACTTTGAACTGGTGCAATTGTAAATCACTTGAAAACAGTGAGTCCCCTGTGTCCATCCAGTGTTGTTTAGCCACTGGCCTGTATTAATTGCATGCGTTTCTTTGTACCATTAATGTATGGAAGACAGTGCCAATTCATACTACAGATGTGCTAGTTAAGGAAACAATGTTTTGAAGAGCTTCTTTTTAGTGGTATATCAACAGCCTCAAATCGTATCGTCTTTTCTTGCGTGCTATTATTTTGCACAGATATTTGTGGAGCTAGATGAGCTTGTTCCGGAAACATACGAGTGGAAAGAGACTGCACGTTGGATCAAATATGAAGAAAACCTGAAAGAGGATGTGGATCGCTGGGGCAAGCCACACTTGGCCTCATTATCTTTCCACTCACTACTTTGCCTGCGCAAGTGCATTGAACAAGGCACTGTGCTGCTTGACCTTGAAGAGAAGGATCTCACTGGCATTGCCAACAAGGTAAACTTTTATTTTGTATTTGGCTTCAAAGCTGCACTATTATACTTTCATGAAAAATCTGCACAGAACTGAACAGATCGAGAGGTGTGTGCCACTTTGCGCCGTTCTATGTTAGCTCAAGCACAAGTGCAGTAGCTAAAAAAATAGTTGGGCTCACAGCTATGTTGCAGCAAAACACTTCAGTTACAACAGTCATAGCTTCTACTCTAATAAAAGATAGTGTAAAAATGGTCTATGCACCTCACATACAGAGTTCTAATGTGGTGAGCGTGGCTCATTGCATGCTTATGACTTCATTGCAACATCACCACTATAGATCCTACGTCATCTGTCATTTATCATAGACCCATTCAGGGATGAGACAGACACACATGATTCGTTTCGGCATGAATGTGCGTACGCGCCTATGCTTCTTGGATATATCTATTTCTGGTGCATATTGCGAATTTTCGATACATTTCCGTTTTGTTGCACCAAGCTGCTCCAAAAGCATACAAATCACGAAAATTGTGCCGAACTGCTCCAAAACAGCCTCGAAAGCTAGAATTTTGGTGCCAACCTCGGCTTCAGTGGGGAAAAAAGGCCGAGTTAACTAATAAGACATACCCAATCGCGTTTTTTTTACTTTGCACTTTTCTAATGACGAAGGCTCCCATGGTGCCGCCATAATCTCTTCCTAATTGTTGTAAATATACGTGACCCCGCAAAAATGTGCTGCAGTGCATCGAGCATGCTGCTTCTACTAGCTAGTCTGTGTGCTCTGTTTGGCACTGTCGCCTTACAAAAACCACAGAGATGAGTGGCGAGCATAGTGGGGTTGACTCTCAAGTTATTTGTTGTGCGTAGCGCGTTCTCCCGGTCGCTGCAGTTTTTATGTCGATACTGTTGGGTGCGGTCACCTACGTGTGTGAGTTTGCCGTGAGTAACTGTAAACGTGCAGTCATTTCCCTGCATTCCCTGCATGTGATGCATCTCCTCGATGCTCTGGCGCATGCACACGGGTTCACAAAATGGGTTCTATGAGCGACAGAACGTGTGCAGCCCATTTCTGATTTATGCCCATTAGGTACTAACTTATTTAGACAAATGAGTTTGCATTGCATTATGCATTTGTAAGAGCCATCGTCCGCAAAATCCGCACATTGGTGTCTGCAAGTAGAGAGAGACACTAGGTTATTTGCGAAGCCGTAGTGACAGAACGCACGTTCAAACCATTTTTAATGATATGAACGGGCACCTCGGTGCTTTATTTGTGACTCATGATGCTTTAACGACCATGTGGCACAGTTTTAATGAATGGTGATTTCTCACTGCTTCGTTTTGTAATCTAAACTCTCAACGTGCACTTTAACAGGTGGTCCTGCACGAGGTGACTGCAAGTGGCAGTGCAGCGTGCTTTTGTTGTCTGTTAAAAGCTCTTGACACTATCATGTCAGGCTTTTCTTTAAGCGAAGGATTACTGTTATGTAACTAACATTCTTGTGCAGTCACAATTTCTGAATTTTGTTTTAAGTGTGATGCGCTTTTCTTTTTGAATGTTTCCGGGGAAACTAATTCTTTAAAAAAACCTTTTTTATTAAATATTATTTCACATGTTTGTTACGAGGGCCAGATAGGTCACATGGAATGTAAAAAGGTGGTGCACTTCATACCTGGTGATAATCTGTTTACCAACTTCCTTCAAAATGTATTTTGGTGTTATGTGCATTATAAACCAATGGCACCACTGTCAACAGTGGGCACACAAAAAAAATGGAATGTAGTAGTTTATCTTCTAATAAAAAAACAAAACAAGTGTGGCTCAAGTTTCCAGTGGTATAACTTTTGTTTTGAAAAGTTCATCTGTGTTAGTGCATCCCATGAGTTGTAACCACCTCATGAAAATAACGAATATTATTTGACTTCAATGGTGTAGATTAAAAGACACCATGAAACATGAATGGTTGATATTTGAAGTTGAGGGCTTGACAAAATCTCTTTTGCTCAGAGATGCCAAAAACAGAAATAGACACCGGCCAAGATAAGCAAGGCTCCTCTGTAAAGGCCAAAATGTCAGTGCTCAAGGAAAGAAATATATTTTTTCACCATGGTTGTCATATATTGCTGTTTTTGCCGGCTGATATTTCTTGTACATGTACATTCTTGTGCACCTCAAATGAAAACAGGCTAGAGATTTTGATTGTCAGATGGCATGTAGTTCTTCTAATTGGATAGGTAAATTGGGCATATCTATCGAGGTGAAAATTTGTCACTGGAAATCCAACTGGTTTCAACTGGGTCTAGTTCATGTGGTTTAAGGAACACATTTCCAGTTGAGAATGCATTATAGTTGAGAATGCATTTTCAGTTGGGAAAAAATTCCAGTTGAGAACAGGCCCCATTCTTCATTGGTGCCCAAATGTACATATATACACTCCAGTTAGCTCAAATAATCTTGAATGTGTAAATAATTCTCATTATAAACACATCAAACACTCCAACAAATTCCATGCTAAGTTTAGATGATTACCATGATTTATTAATATAACAAAAAATGTTACACTGCCTAATAAGCAATTGCTACTGTAAAGCTGACTTGAACCAGCACTGTGGTTGCACATAAACAGTGCCTATGCATGCCTACATATGCGACAGGTTCGGGAATATTCACTTGCATGATAAGAACAGCTTTCCATGACGTGCTTTCCTTGTCGCGGACTAAGCTACGTGTACTTTATAGTTATTTAACATGTTGTTCAATATACAAGTATTGTGCAGAACTTGTTTGTGATACTCTTAGACAGCAAGCACTCCGCACAAACCCATACTCAAATAATTTACAGAATAGGGCCAAAAACATTTACTTACAATGAAATTTTTCATTGTCTCAGCACTCAAAACATTCTGCCTCACATTATATCTACATCTTCTCTAGGATACTAGACAACTAGAACTCGAAGCACATAGATGATATACTTACATTCAAACAATTGTATGGCAGACAAGGCAGGCAGTGTACACATTCCACATAGATTGGATCCGTGTATCCATCTTGTCACAGGCGAAAACAAGTCTTGCCTGACGATCACCTGTAGTTAGTCTTCCAGAGATGAAAAACACCAATTCGACAAAATGCAATTTACGCATGCCATGACTCCACATTACTTTTCAAGAACAACACAACTCAGCGGTGCGTCCACTGCTCGGTAGCTAGCGCTCACCTCATATGAACTATGAAACCAATATTGTGCTGTGAATTCGAAATTTTCTGTATTTGTCATCCAGTTTTTTTCCTGCTATAAATATTGTGTGATTAGAACAGAATTATTCATTTCAATTTATTTTATGTGTAATATTTATGCTTCATTACTTACTGCTTCAATGCTCACTGTGTGAGCGTTTGTGATGACTGCTGTCATGTTAGAATGTGTTTGTATCGGCAGCATGTTGGCGGTGACTGCTATTGTAGCTATCGGCTCTACTTCATATTTCGTCATTGCACAGAAGTAATCACAGTGCTGCATACAACACTATAAAGCAGGCATGCTCCTAATGAAACAACAACAATATTAACATTCTGAGATCGATAGGGCCGTGACGGACGTGGATGATTGACAACAGCTTTTTAGTATTAGCTGAATGTAATGGATGTAGTTTGTAGTCTAAACATAGTTTAATGTAGTTTGAGTGCATTGTGTTCTAAATTTGCACAATAGAATGATCTATGATAACAAATACATATCAGGTCAGGTAAGATTATTTGTATTATTATAAATAAGCAGAGAGGATGGTGTCTAAACAAGAAAATATAGCTGCGGGTCATCCTGTTGATGGCCAGTTGAGGTGGAACTGGGACCAGCTGTTAACTGGAACCCGTTGCAACAGAAATCAACTTTGAGTTGTAACTGGTACCAGTTGCCAACTGGAACCAGTAGCAACTGGAATCAACTGGGACCAGTTAGTTCCTATCTGGGACCAGCTGATACCAGTTAATACCAGTTAATACCATTTGAAACCAGGTGGATTCCCAGTTACACATTTTCCTGTGGATAAGTATGTAATGAGGAAGAAGGTTAGGTTTTATATTCTGTTTCACAATGTTCAATGCTTGCAGGAATTTGGTTTCTAAAAATTTTCAGTTTCATCTTGAATACTTCATTTTTTTTAAACTTCAGGCAGTCTATGCAAAAATACCCAGTGTAGGTACTTTTAGTGGAGTGATGCTGTGTGAGAAACCGTGCTTCTCAAGTCTCAAATGAATCGTTGCTATGGTTTTTTCCACCAGCTTCTAATACTCACTGAGTGTCTCTCATCATATGGTGGTTTTGGGACGTTAAACCCCCTATATAAATGAATCCAACACTCACTGACTAATGAAGAAAAGTATGTAAGTCATAAAACCACTGTTTGTAAAACATACTAATTGCAGTGGCTGCAGCATTGAAAGGTTGATGCACAGTTCCCATTGATAAGGTATTATGTTTTCGAAAAAATGATGCTGAAAATTTTATGCACAAAAGTTGCATAAAGCTCCTGCAAACAATGTTCACTATGTTCCGACTTCTCATTTCCAATACTTAGGTTGTTGACAACATGGTGCTGACGGAGCAGATACCACCAGAAAGCCATGGTGCTGTTTTACGTGTGCTCTTGTTGCGTCACCGGCATGGTGCGGAGAAGGGCCTCAACACTTTTCTACGTCGTAACTCCTCCGGTACATTCACAGCACTCAAGTAAGTGCTATGTGCTTTACTCTTATCTTTGTCCCAGCTTTCTTGAGATTGGAATTTCGAAGAGTAGTTAGCATTAATTTGTTAGCCATAATTAATTCAGCAACTGTGAGAAGGCTGAGGTTAAGAGGAGCTACAAATGCAGTGTTGCGTGTGTAGCCATCGTTGTTATAGTCCTTCTGTATCAACTAAAGTCTACCACAGTGGTGTAACGGTTAAGGAACTTGGTTGCTGACCTGAAGGTCATCAATTCAGTCCTAGCCATGGCTGTTACATATCGATGAAGGCAAAATGGTAGAATACACGTTCAAGAACACCAGGTGATTAAAATTTCTGAAACCCTTGACTACGGCATCCCTCATAATCAAGTTATTGTTTTGGGACGTTAAACCTTAAATATTGGATTAACTAACCTTGAGACAAGTAGGGTACAATAATGCACATCAGCATAAGTACACTGCAGGACATGCACCACACATTATCGTGTTAGTTTGTGCAGAGTGTCTAAATTTAAGTACCTTGGTACTATCTTTATGGCACATGATTTACCATGGTCCAAATGTATTGATTTCACATGCAACAAAGCCCTTAAGAGTTTAGGTTATTTATTTCGTGTGCTCAGTCTTGCTTCTCAGAAAACTAAACTGCTTACTTACAAAACACTTATTCGAAGCATTCATGAATATGATAGCGTGGTTTGGAATTACCATAAGAAATGTGACATTAAGAAACTAAAAGCCATTCAAAAAAGAGCTGTGCACTTTGTATGCAAGAGATATTACAAGGATTTTTCTCCAACGAATTTCCTTCCTTAGCTAGGTTTCGCTACACTTGCGAAGAGTTGCCATGTTGAATGCCTATAATTTCTGCACATTTTAATCAATTCTCCTCGCTTCAGCACCCTCGAATTATATCTAAAATTTTCTAAATCTTCATCTACGAGAAGTGACCGTGCCCTTAAAATTGCAACTTTTTTCATCCACGCTGACATGTTCAAATACAGAGTTTTCTCTTCAACTATAGAAGCCTGGAATTTACTGCCCGGAAGTGTTCGTTCTCTACCCCTTCAAGAATTTCTGGAAAACTGTTGATGAATGTTGATTTCTTCTTTTTCTCACTCTTGCAATAGCCTTATTAAGACTGCAGTATGTAAAAATAAATAAATAAGAAGGGAATTGATTGAGGGACCTTTTTTTTAGACCTAATTATATGAAGTCAAGAGAGAGTGAAGCCAAGGATAGGGTGCTTTATTTGTAGCTTTTAATTGTAGTGTGTAGTAACGTGATGAAGAGAAATAAAATATTTAAAAAAACAAATTTGCTCCCAAAGGAGTACGAACGCACAATCTTGGCATTATGCCATTTGGTTTCTAAATATTTTGGTCGACTATGAACACCTTAATTATTGTATTATTTATCACTTGTTCATAGAGTCAGTACCCTCTTTTGTATGATTTTAGAATCAATGTACTAAATTCTATTGGATCTGCACATGGGTGGAGCATCACTAACAAACGTGATGCTCCAGCCGTGGGAAAAGTACTACTATAACAGAGACTTCGCTAAAACACAGGGCCTCTGACCTCTGTCCTGTGTTTTTGTGAAGCTTCCCTTCTAGTAGTGCACGTCTGATGGCAGTTGTTCTAAAGAAACGATGTATTTCACACTCTGCATTTTTTCGTTTACTCTTTTGTTCTTTAGAATTGAATGTATGCAGTGCAATCCACAATTAGTATGAGTGTGCAAGTACATTACTTACATTACAAACCAACTGTGGGTGTTAATAGAAGCGTTGCTTGATGCACCAGCATAGCCAGAAATTTTTTTTGCGTGGGGTTTAATCATACTTCATGTACGGTAGAAAAAAAGTCGGGGGGAGGCTTGGTTACGACCATGGCTTGATACATGCGAGCGTCTTTTACATGTGTCGAGAGTGAACGAGTGCTGCGTGAAATTACTTGTTAGCTGTGGAACCGGCTACTGCCTTGCTTTTTTACAAGGCTAATTGCTTTGTCACATAACTGGCTCAACAATGAACATTAGAGATGCACCTGCATCCACAAGACCTTCTTGTAAAAGGTTCAATGCTTTGGCTGCCCTTTTTCCAGGTCACTGCGGTCAGCGTCGCTTGTTAGCAACTTTACATCTTCGTCACAGGACCATGTGAATGGAAATGCTGGCAACCGAAGCATGCCTTTGCTTACGGCAGACACACGCATCTCTATTGACAAAGGGGTACATAGTCTTCCATTAAAAATTTAAGGTGGATAATACAGGTGGAACTTTTAGTTTATGCCTCCCGTGTACTTTATTGCAGACACGCGACGAGACTGAGCCGTTTCTTCCTGGGTGTTCCACGGATGATTTGCGCAAGCCTGATGCCAATATCCTTCGAAGAATACCCGAAGATGCGGAAGCGACCGCCGTGTTGGTGGGAGGCTTGGATTTTTTGGAGCAGCCCACCATTGCCTTTGTCAGATTGGCACAGGGTCAAGTGATGCCTAATTTAATGGAGGTAGGTGATTGGATATGTTTTAGTCACCTGTTCACATTACCATGCTGTTTTTTTCAACTTGCACTGCGCAACTCTGTGTAGCATCTGCCTCACATAAGTTACTAGACTCGTCAGTTTTTTTTTTGGTTGTTGTTTGTCTCTGCTATGATTAGATTTTCACTTGTGAAATCTTGATATATGTATCGCATCATTTGACATGTAATGAAAAAACACATGCACTTTAAGAAACACATGCACATTAGAGAACGCAACCAAGATGTTTAAGTGACCAGTACGTTTTGCACTATGTTAATGGCCGATTCGCTTGGATTCCCTTCAAGTTCTAGTAACAAAAATATTGTTTTTCGCATCACATTCCAAACTTGGTTACATATAGCTGCAGTGTATTCCTTAACCCTTTGAGCGTTGAATTGTTTCTAGAAAAATTTTCCCAGATGGTCAAATAACTTCATTATAATATTTGAATGTACAAAATGTAAAAAGTCGGGAAAAAAATTCTAAAAAAAATTCAATTTTTTGGGGTGGTCAGTAGTATTTATAATTGAAAACCATTCGATAGTATATTTCAGAGCATGGTATTCCTTGAAACATGAATTTATGCTCTTTACCTAATTGCCGTCTGTGCAAATAACACGCACCTCAGTTTTCTTGTTGGAGGGATGAGTATCGCTGAGAGACACATGGCATCTCTGTGTGTAGCTGCCTTGGGCAGAGTGAACTGGGTAATCAAGGAATACGAGATTATCTCATGAGTGTCGGTGATAAACAAAGAGCACTGCAAATAATGATGCAAATGAACTTCCACCCTCCCTGTAAGGAAGTGCTGATGGAGATAACATTCATGTTTTGCACACCTCCCTTGCAATAATGTAATTAAACTGAAACCATGAAATGGTGTTGCCCATCGGTGTTTCTCCAGACCACGCGACATGCTCACGCTAGAAATCAGTTCTGTCTATCTCCGTAAGAAGGTGTCATAATAATTTGCAATGCTTATTTAAGTACATATTTAGAGATGACAGCACCTTACAGTGAGCATGCATTGTAGTCACGGTGCAAAATTTGAAGCAGAGGGTAAAATATGTACGCTCACAGCAAAAACATTGTGGGACAAAAAACCATCGTTATACATTGTTACGAAGCGCACCTCCGACAACGTTACGAAGGGCGCCACGAATCCCACCGCTGCAACCACTGTTACGAAGCGCACCTCCGAAGACGTTACGAAGGGCGCCACGAATTTTCACCGTTGCCACCACTGTTGCGAAAGACGGCGATGCCAACACTGTCCCGAAAGTGCCACTGCTTCGAACTCCGCCGGGAAGGTCACCAGCCGTTTGGTAGCGTAGGTTTCTCAGCTCGTGACTGCTTCTGCGCAGAGCTGATAGACGAGCGGACGAGACGCCGGTGAGTTAAACAAGGTTTATGTACAGCATATATATAGAGGCGTTACAAATTCGGCACTGGAGCCGACAGCTTAGAGACTCGAGGAGCCGAGCTCTCTTTTCTGACACATAGATCTACTCTCGCGACGCGCCGCAGGGCTTCTTTTATATGCACCAGGAGGATTCTTTGAGTAACCAAATGTCCAACCAGAAGCGCTGCTTGCCGTGAGGTCAGAATCCTTCAATGGGGTCGCCGCTGCGCCGCGTCATTCTCATCAAATCTGGAGCCGCTGCGCTGTACGTGGTTGCACCCAAAGACGAGTGACGTCACCACGCATTGCATCAGACTCGCCAGACAGGATGGCGCCGATTGCTTCGACGGGCTCGCTGTGCGTGCGCGACAGAAAGGCACCGCCGCGTGATGACGCCGTTGAGTTGTTCGCGTCAGGCGGGCTCGCGTGCTGGCCTTGACACGGATTGCCTTTCTCAGAGGCATGGACGTTCGGTGTGGACTCGCAGGCATAATAACATGTAGGGCAAAAACACTCGGAGGGTTAATAGAGTAGTCTTAGAGCATATGTATGCATATAAATACTTGAAATAAGTACTTTATTGTACTTTGCACAGAGCACTGTAATCATTTCTGTAAAAGTATAGGCACTGATTTGTACCTGAGGGTGTTATAGTAATGAAGTACTACTATGACTAATTATATGAGCATTTTTATTGCCATGTAACTTCGAAAAAATTGTGGGGTTTCACATGCCCATTGCTAAACACTTCCATAAGTATTTTGCAAAAAATTAGCGGTAAGGATGATAAAAGTTGAACCTGCAAATGTCTCATTGGCAACAGTGTTTAAGCAGTTAAGCATCATTTTTTTTTCTGGTTAACAATTATAAAAGTGCAATTCTGGTCGACAGCATAACCTTCCTCTATGTTCCTTTTTCTTTCGATCAAACCTGACATGATATACAGATTGCAATGAACTTAATATGTTTAAAGAGAACCATTACATCACAATATTTTTTACGGGTTTCAAAGTCTGGAATAACAAATTCTGGGAATAAAATGCTCCAGACAGACTGACAAACAAAGAAAGTCTTAAGGGACTAGCCAGGAAGGACCTGCTGGTGCTCTCAGCTCGTTGCTGGCTGCTTCCATGTTGGAACCGAGAGGCCACGCCTCCCTGCTCCTTCACGGGCCCTCTGGATGGTTGTTGGCTGGATATTCAGTGCAGTACTAGAGACGGTGTCTTCCCAGTCCTCGGTCCTGTTTGCTGGTGTGTGACGTCTCGTAACACAGAACACTGCCAGAAATTATGCAACATTTTGAAACACTACAGTGAAAAAAAATTGCTTATATTAGTAACATTATGTGCCAGTGCTTCAACATTAGGTCGTGTTTAAACATAGCCTGTGTATTCACCATATGAACATTATCTACAATGCATTATTGTGACACTGGTATGCCTTTTTGCTTCCATTGCTTCTTAAGATCCATATAATTTGATGGATCCATTGCTAAGCAAATTGGCTGAGGATCTAGATGCTGGAATCAATGAAGTTATAATACATTATATTAGTATTTAGAAGTGTAGAAGCTCGGGCTTGTTGGTGTGGGTTCACCATGGCAAATTTCACAGCACGAGAACATAGAAAAAAAGCAGGACAGAGTGTAAAAGAGCACTGACTTCCAGCTGGTGTTTATTTTACAAAATGGCAGAATGTATACATACAGATAAGGATAAAGACAAGCCCAATCAATACATCAACAGTCAAGTCACAACCTGTGTTCACGAATTGTCCTACAGCCCAGCCAGGCAATCACGCTCAAACCGTGACAATGCCAGGAATGCAGCTGCCACCTAATTTGTGTATTTGTTCCACTTATATAATCTAATGGGTTAGCTGGAACCTATGCCTTGCCACTATTGCACACTGATTGAAGAGAGGGCGTCCCACCCCGGTGGTCTAGTGGCTAAGGTACTCGGTTGCTAACCCGCACATTGCGGGATCGAATCTCGGCTGCGGCAGTTGCATTTTTGATGGAGGTTAAAATGATGAAGGCCCATGTGCTCAGACCCAAGTAACCACGAATATGCGGTATAGGAAGGGACGTACATTTCGGATATTCCGGACATTCACCACATGTTTGCGAAAGTACACTGTACGTCCATCACAAGTACAAAGGTAACAAATTTGTACGTTCGCTCGACATCCCTTCAAGACATCCAACATGGACATTAACGGGCCCTTCAAAAAATATATATATATATGAAATTTTTGTGTGTATATAGCTAGTGTATGTTCAAGAAAAACCTTTCATGTGAAAAACGTACCCACACAGCCTACTCGGAGGCCCGTCTTTTTCCCGCGGGAGCTTTTCTGCTGGAAATGAATTTTGAAAAAAAAAAAAAAAAAATGAAATCTAAGCAGGCTTTCAAGAACAATTGAACCTTTATTATCAGCATATATCAAGGCTAAGAAGCACATAACTCACAGTCTGCAGCCGCGATTGTGAAAGTGTGTACGTAGTCTTACAAGATTTCAGTGTTCAATGCCTTTCCGCCTTCAAGTGTGATGACTTCTTAGGCGGCAGCAATTGCTTCTTGACGGGTTTATTAAATTAATTTATTAGCAACAAACCCAACTTGCACTTATTTATGGCAATGTTATTCTAGCAACCGCAATATGTACATACAGACAAACACATAAGAAAAACTAATGGGTGTAGTACATGCTTCTAAAAAAGGTATACAGGCACTGACCACGTTCTCGTCTTAAATACATTAATAGCAAGAAATATGCGAGCAAATGAAGAGCTCAAAACATTCCACGTATTAGCAGGGCTTATACAAATGATGGACAATAGTTAACGCATGCCAAGAACAGATAAATGTCCAATATGAGACATAAAATAGACATGTAACACGTGGCCTTATCTGTGTTATGCGAGTAAACGGGGTCGCTGCTGCTTGCTGTGGTAATCTCTGCCAAAAACAGTGGTGAGCTGGTGCCGCGTTTTGGTCTTTCTTGTAGAAAAGTCATCCTTTGTAACTTCACATGTTGCTGTTGATGTCCACACGGGCACACTTGAAAAAAAGTATCTGCCTTCTGCCCCGTGGGGACCGGCTCAGCTGCTCGGAGACTGGCTCAGCCTTCATGTCAGCGCGACACAAACATCCTCCTTTCTCGTGCCCCTTCCCTTATTGCGCGCCGCTGGTCAAGCAGGCTTCGGGACAATAGGCACAATGGCGCGTGTTTTCTCCCAAAACATCCAGAGGGGCACGGCTAGCATGATGTGTACGTTCGAGGAATCTGAGCAATTGCGATGCACCGCTTGTTGAGTAGTGTCGAAGTTGGCGCATGGAAGTTTGCCTACATGGTGACTGCTGTGACGTGCTAGATCCCAATTTTTTTTAGTTCACATGCAATATTAATAACGCTAAGTACATTCTTTCTTATGACATACGATACACATATTGAATCAACCAGATTGTTTTGCCTCGGGAAGCAAAATTATTTGGCATCCTGGTATCAAAGGCTTGTGCCAAAATCTGAATGAATTTTATAGTAGCCTTTTTAATTAAATTTTACAAGATTATTACCCGGGATTCTGCTGATCTCTGTATGTTTTTACTACATTCTAATTTTACAATATTTCATGAGCAAATGCACATATCCTTGGCATGTCACTATATGGACAGCCAGTCATCATTCAAAATTTAGCCATGAACTTTCACCGTACGTCCATTGGCTATTCATGTTGGATACCCATACGGCCGGACATATGTATTCAGAATGGACAGCCAGCAGATATCTGTGGTTACTTGGGGATTTTAGGGCATGTTAAAGAATCCCAGGTGGCCGAAATGTCTGGAGCCCTCCACTACGGCGTCTCTCATAATCATATGGTGGTTTTGAGACGTTAAACCTCGTATATCATTATCACTTGGAGAGGGCTCCAATCACAGTCCCATCAACGGATACCAAGGTGCCCCTGCACCACATTGTGCACAATATTCTGGTGCTTACACAGGCGGTTGTTAATGCACCTGCCGGTCTGATCGACATAAGCCTTTCCACGCATCAGTGGGATCTCGTTGATGACGCCGACTTCTCAGGGGATGTACCGTGACCTGTGCACAACAGAGTAAGAGGCAGAGCTGGTTTGAGCTGTAGCATTTACTCGCTTGCATAGTCTCTGCAGTTTGACGGGTGCTGATAACACCACATGAGCGATGGCGGCTTGGCCAATCTTGTTTAACCTGTGCAAAACACTGTGCACGCACATAAGGTAGAATGACTGGCTGGCTCTTTTCAAAACTGTTACATTCTTCAGGCTTGTCCTCTCACTTCGCTTAGAAATTTTTCGGCCTCCAAAAGAAGGTGTGCAGGATATCTGGCTTTTGCCAGGCGATTCACCTGTTGAGTGAAACTGTGGTGCAAATACTGTGGGCTCTTTTCGTCTAGTCTCTGTCCCATTTTTATCTGTTCTTGTGATATGAAATTTACCACTGCCATAATATTTTCACCTTTTTTATTGTCAATAAAAATAGTTTATTATTATTATTATTATTATTATTTATTATTATTATTATTATTATTATTATTATTTATTATTATTATTATTATTAGTAGTAGTAGTAGTAGTAGTAGTCGTCGTAGTAGTAGTAGTAGTAGTAGTAGTAGTAGTCGTAGTAGTAGTAGTAGTAGTAGTAGTAGTAGTAGTAGTAGTAGTAGTACTTCTGTAAAAAAATTGTTTTTGTACCCAATTATTCCGCTCAATTTTATATGTGAATTTTTCTTGCAGGTTCCTATTCCTGTGAGATTTTTCTTCATTTTGCTAGGTCCATCAAATACTGATGACCTGGACTACCATGAGGTTGGTCGTTCCATCTCCACCCTGATGTCAAACACAGTAAGTCTGTATACTTCACTTCTTTTTGCATCGACAAGCATTTTCTCCCAGAAAAAAGATTTCGTGTTTTGTTCCATCATAAAAAATGTATGCTTGAAGCATCCTAAAAACTCTCAATTATGTATAAATGGGTTAACAGCTTCTGTTGGAGAACTTTGTAAATTTCCCTGTTTTGGCTAATTATTTCCTTGTTAACTTATCTGGCAAGATGTCTATTGATTATGTCAATTGTTCTGTGCACGCATTTTTGGCTCTTCTCTCTGTCACACCTTCATGGTAAACCCCTTGCTATGGCTGCTTGGTGAAACACTGATAAACAGCCTGGAGGAAAAGGCAAAGAACCTAAATTTAAGTCCACTGTTAGATTACACCCAAGCACCTGTAATGCAATAGCAGTATCAAGATTCTTGATATTGTGGTGCCTGTAGCATCGGGTCATGTTGTAAACCATGTTGACCTTTGTAGGGCAGGTACTGTTCACTGGTGATTGTGTGGGATCAGCCCAGAATGCTATTGCCAATCTTTGGGATTGACCCACATGTCGAAAACTGACTATGAGAAAGTGGAAGGGGGATCGAAAGGATATAGAGGAATGATGGGGAGGTCAACCACACAAGCATTCAGTCTGCTACTTGACATTGGGCATGAGAGGGAAGTGGCAATAGCCAAATGAAATTTGGAAAAAGTGAGTTCTGTATGCACACATTAGCACATGCAGCCAGGACTGGGCAGTATTGAAAATACGCATATCTTAGACACTCTTTGGGTATTTTGTATCTGTAGCTCGATGCGTCTTGACGAGTATCTGCATTTCTCTTACATTTGTTTTTCGGGACGTTAAACCTTACATATCAATCAATCTCTTATACTGCGATCACAATGCTGCTGTGGGAAACATTAATCTCCTTTGCTGCCGTGTGAAACTGAACTCCTTTTCTTAGGCTGGCACTTGTGCCACTAAGCCACCTGAATAAAACTAGGGGCAGTTACTTAATTTTCTTTCCATCAGACTCCACCAGTGAGGGCAGGCGATGAGGTGTGCGCATCCTTCTTGGTGAAACAATGAAAAGTGACAGAACTTGTGCATTCTCTACAGAAATTGTGTTCGCATGCTTGCCCACGTGCCTTATGGCTTTCTCAATTTTTTCCATTTTTTATTTGTGTCAGCGCCATAACACTTATTCTTAGGCATTTGCCAGCACCGTGTACCACAATGCGTGCGGAGATAACCACACAGATTCTCTGCTGCCGCTCTTCAGTACGTAACTATCGCGCTACCGGTACCAATGCTATACCTAACAGAACAAGCATATCGGATTATATCTTTGTGTGCTGTTACTTTCTTTCTGCTATTTATATTTAAAAAGCTCTTGAAATTATATTTGTTAGCACAAGTGCTTTCTCAGTTGTCCTTCTTTTGTATCTCATACATTACGTAGGGTTCTGAGCTGTTCTTTTGCAGTATGGGAAGTGCAATATGTCTTTGATGAACCTCAGTCAAAATAAGCTCTTGATTTTAGCCTTACTTTTAACTCTGCTTTATTTCTTCTACTGTTTGCACATTCATATTCACTTGCATGTACTGTTCTGCCAAGGTGATTGGGAAAACAATTGTCATTATGTGGGTGTTCATTGAGTATTCAGTACCGAACATTCTGCTTGCTGCTTGGTAAAACACCCAAATTAAGTTTGCAGTGCAGTAATAAAAATAATTGCCATAAAATGTCGAAAAAAGCGCCCCCTCCCTTTTTCAGGAGATGTCAGACAAGCTTTGACAGTTTCATAAATAAGCAGGCTGGTAAAGTACAGTCAAATCTCGATAATTCGAACTCGAAGGGGCCCAAAAATTTGTTAGAATTAAAAGAAGTTTGAATTAATGAAAGCTAAATAAATGGAGGGCTCTCCATGCAGTGGCGCATGTGCATTTAGCTAACACACGAGGGGGAAGTTTCAGAAGACATACATTTATTCACAAATCACAGGACATTCGTTATTGATTGAAGTAATTGGTGATACGCGTCTGGACACGTTTGCCTTGCAGCGAGTCAGTCAATTTCGCACGCAGCTTGCAAAGCATTTCTACTTCGGCTTCAGCATTCTCCTGGCAAGAGAGGTTGCACGCGGAAATGTCCAGCGCCGACACTTTCTAAATACAACAACGATCACTGCATAGCGGAGCCTCCCGCTCTCCGCTACGCAGCCGCAGCATGGCCAGCACGTAACGAGAAAGGAGGAGCGTCTCCACGCGGAGAGAAGCAGATTGGCATTTGAGAAAAACCCAACACTCCACGGCAGCTCTTTTTTTTTTTTGCTCTCTTCGCGCGGATTGTTGAAAGGAGAAGGGTTACGTGGCAGGGACGGGAAAGGGGGAAGCCTGGCACCGGCGCGTGAAAGACCCCCTTCAAGGCGCAGAGCCGTGCTCCCACAAGGGGCAAGGGCTGCAGAGATATTGCCTTTTTCCTTTCCTTCAACCACACATTCATTCAACCCAGTGACAGATTTGTTTTTTCCCTCTCTCTCTTCGCACGCTGCATTCGAAGGAGAAGGGTCTTTACGTGGCAGGGACGAAAAAGGGAGAAGTGTGACACGGGTGCGTCGCAGATTGGGATTTGAGAGAGAGCAAACATTCGACTGCAGCCTTTTCTTTCCTTTTTATCTCCTTCACGCGCAGCGTTGAGGTGTCGCAGGTGCCATTGCGGGATCGGGCGAGGTGCTGAGAGCATTTTCGAAGCGCGGTATGTTCGAATTAATCGTCGCAAGTGCTTGCGCATTCAAATTACCGAGAGTTTTCGCCCATTGGAATACACATAGCTTCAACGGGACCTCATCGTGCATTCGAATTAACCAGAAGTTTGAATTAAGCGTGTTTGAATGAATGAGATTTGACTGTAATACGCAATTTCACCGCTTTTTCATAGGCCCTTTTTGAAGTAAATTTGGAAAAAAAAACACTCTTAGGGTATATTTTAGCTAGTTTTTATAAAAATGTACCGTACGCAGAGAATAGAAACATTATTGATCGTAAGTGCAAGTACACCTATATTTAGCTAAACAAATGTGAGGTATGTAGCTTTAATCCCTTTTGGGTAATTCATGGCGAAATTAAAGAAAAAAAACGACAGGGGAGGAGCATGGCACTCCACTTTTTCGTCATTATTAGTTTACTGCGCTTCAACATTTTTTCCAGCACAACCAATAGCGGATCTCTTTTTTACCCTGATCAGTCAGCAATATACAGTATAGACCGCTTATAACGAAGTCACGGGAGTTGCAAATATCCGAACTATAAGCGGTAGCGCACTATAACTAAACCAACCTTTTTCAAGGGCCGCATTTGCGCAAAACGTGTTGAGCATGCAGCTTCACGTGTCCGAGAATCGGAACATGCGATGCGTGCTTGCTAACATTTAAATTTCTGAATGTTAAAAGAATGTAATGTCCAGAGACACGCGTTGCCAACGAAATGAATGCGAAAGGGTGGGGGTTCTAACAAATTAAAGCACTATCGCGGAAATTCGCCGACTACCAGACAGCCTCGATTATGCACATTACACAGAAACTTAGTCGAATCGCGTCCAGAATTTGATGCATTGATAGATGCCAACCATTCGATTTCACGGGTGCGCACCCAATTTAAGACATTGAAACCGAATCGCGAACCACCGTTTGAGTGCTACACGTGCCGTTCTCTTTTTTATTAACGATATGTATCTCTTGCCGTCAAGTGAGGCCACCCCAAAAAGTTTCATTGATTCGGTACCAAACCGCAACTTAGATTCAGGCGACCATTGCCGATCGAAGCGCAACCAACACCGATTAGGCCTAGTTTGCCGTTTGGTATGTTGTCACAGAAAGTTTGTTCGAAACATGAAGATTTTGCATCAAAAAGATCGTGCTAGCAGTGAACCAAGAACAGCGTGTGTGATACGAAGTTCGTCTTCATGGCTGGCTGATCAGCAACGACGACAACTCGCCAAGCTAGCTTACCTACAACAGCGCACTGGCAGCAAAAGTGAAAGCTCGCATCATAAAACCGTAAAAGGTTTTCAATTTACGGACAAGACAGCAATCGCGATATTTGTTGCAAGCTCGATAACGTCTTTTCCGACGAGAAACTGTTAAAGTGCGGCCGAAGCCACGCTAGCGACATGTTGGTAGTGGTTAGAAGAGGAAGAAGGCACCTAACTTCTGCAGCCTGGTTTTGAGAATGGTGCAGTGCCTGTAGTACGCTGTAGCCCCATCGACGCCGGTGCAAAAGCTTATTGGTCACTGAGCCAACCGTCCTCCTCCCTTACTCGGCGAGCCCACGCAGTTTCCCACTGTCTTTTTTCATTTTCCTTTTTTCCTTTCCTCCGCCCTTCGTTTGTTCACTCCGTGTCCCCTCCTTCTCCGTAACGACCTCGTCGTTCACTTCTCAGCGGCGCTCCCAGTGCGTCACCTTATGGAAGCGCACTCGCTACCGCACATGTCACAATTTCTGGCAACCGCATTACAACCGGTCTTTCATCTTGGGAAACGGCACAATAAGCGGTATGCGTATACATGGGGTTATATGGGAGGGTAAACGGGAGTAGAAAAAGACCGCATTGTAAACGGTTCTGCACTATAAGCGGTTATGTTATAAGTGGTCTACACTGTGTATATATATATTATGAAGTCTTGGTAGTCTTAGCTGCGACAGCGTTTATTTGAGGAAAGACCTCGCAAAACGAACGGGCAGAGCCAGCACACAGACGATGACGATGATGATGACCCAGAGTGGCAATGAGGGCAAAGAGACAAGCGGATGATGGTGATTGTGATTATGCAGGGATGAGGACGATGTAAGTTACAAATGCCCACACTAATTCCCCCCACTTGGAAGCGGACACCCTGGCCGCCGTAAGTCAAAGTGACGGGGAACGTCGCGTGAAAGGTTTCATGCAACAAACGTGGACAATCTCTGTGCTGCGGTAGCGGCGGTCTGTTGGGGCGACGAGTGGTGTCACACGATAATTAACCGGTGAAGTCTGTTCTAAAACAATGTATGGCCCGATGAAGCGTGGTTGGAATTTGTCACAGAGACCAGGAGTGCGAATAGGTGTCAAAAGCAGTACCTCGTCACCAGGTTGGAAAGACACAACACGGTGGGATTCGTCATAGATGATCTTCCGCTCGTGCTGTCTCGCTTCAGTATTGATGCGAGCCTGATGGCGAGACTGGGCCAGGCGGGAAATGTATTCTTCGCTAGAAGACTGACATGAATTCCCATGGCTGCTAAAGAAGGAGACGTCGAGAAAGGTAGTCGGGGTGCGTCCGTACACGAGGTAAAACGGTGAGTAGCAAGTTGTTCGCTGAACGGCGGTGTTGTAAGCGAATGTCAGGAATGGTAAAAGAGTATCCCAGTTTTTGTGGTCGGGTTGGACGTAAACGGCTATCATGTCTGCAAGGGTTCGGTGAAATCTTTCTGTGAGACCATTTGTCTGAGGGTGGTAGCTTGAAGCTGTCTTGTGAGTAGTTCCAGAAGCGCGCAGTACTTCATTTACAACTTGTGACAGGAACACTGTGCCGCGGTCACTAAGCAGTACACGAGGAGCCCCATGACGCAGTATTATTGCGTGAAGAATAAAGTCTGCAACTTCCACAGCTGAGCCTGTAATAACAGAGGAAGTCTCAGCGTAGCGTGTCAGGTGGTCCACGGCAGTCACTATCCATCGTTTGCCAGCAGATGTGACGGGGAGAGGCCCGTAAAGGTCAACATCTACAACCTCGAACGGCATTGAAGGGCACGGAAGTGGCTGTAGAGGTCCAGCAGGTGCCGACGTGGGGAGTTTACGACGCTGGCATGGGTAGCAGGAACCGACGTACCGAGCTACACTAGAAGGAAGGCCAGGCCAGTAATAACGACACCGAATGCGGTCAAGAGTTTTTTTAAAACCAAGATGACCAGCAGTCAAGTCGTCATGGAAGGCTTCGAGCACCTGAAGTCGAAGAGAGCGTGGCAGTACAGGAACCCAGCGCTGACCGTCAGGGTGGTAGACGTGGCGGTAGAGAACCCCATTGTCCAGCTTAAAGTGCAGGAGTTGACGACGGAGTCGCGCGTTTGGTGGATGAGAAACTCCCGAAAGGTGGTCCATGATGCGTCTGCAGTATGAATCGGACCGCTGGCGGGAGATGAATGTTGGCTCGTCGTCCGAAAAGGGTTGCGTTATTGATGCGAGCGTATGAACTTTGGTAGATGTGGCGGTTGAGTTCTCACCAACGCTCATATAGGTAGTTGGAAGCGGGCAACGAGATAAAGCATCGGCGTCTTGATGTTTTCTGCCTGACTTGTAAGTTATGTCAAAGTCGTACTCCTGCAAGCGTAGTAGCCACCGACCCAAGCGTCCGGACAAGTTCTTCAGTGTAGAAAGCCAGCATAAGGCATGGTGGTCCGTAACGATTGTGAAGTGACGGCCGTGGAGATAGGGACGGAACTTCTGGACCGACCAAACCACAGCCAAACACTCTTGCTCAGTTATAGTGTAGTTCTTTTCAGCAGCGGTGAGTACGCGACTGGCATATGCAACAACTTTCTCTAGGGAAGACTTGTCGCGTTGTAGAAGAACGGCTCCTATACCAAGGCCGCTAGCGTCGGTATGAAGGATAGTCGGGGCGGCTTCGTCAAAGTGGCAGAGCAGAGGTTCCGACGTGAGTGCCCGCTTCAACAGGTCGAATGCTGTTTGGCATTCTTGAGACCACAGAAAGGGGACGTTGGAAGCAAGTAGTTGGTGTAATGGAGCAGCAATAGAAGCAAAGTTCTGAATAAACCGGCGAAAATAGGAGGCGAGGCCAAGGAAACTGCGAAGCTCCTTTGGTTTTTCGGGGCGCGGAAAGTGAAGGACTGCAGAAATCTTGTCAGGGTCGGGCCGGATGCCATCTTTGCTAACGACGTGTCCTAAGACCTTGATAGATTTGCTAGCGAAAGAGCATTTCTTCGTGTTTATTTGAAGCCCGGCGCCGGCAAGGCACGTCAAAACTTGTACCAATCGTTCTAGGTGCTCGGGAAACGTTGACGAAAAGATAATAATGTCATCCAGGTAGCAAAGGCAACTTTTCCATTTCAGGCCGCGCAGCACGGTATCTATCATGCGCTCAAAAGTCGCGGGCGCGTTGCAGAGCCAGAAAGGCATCATGTTGAATTCATATAGCCCGTCGGGGGTTGCGAATGCCGTTTTCTCCTTATCGTCTTCATGCATGGGGATCTGCCAGTACCCAGAACACAAGTCGATGCTTGAAAAGAATTCCGCGCCTTGTAGGGAATCAAGGGCGCCGTCAATGCGTGGCATAGGGTACACGTCCTTGCGTGTGATCTTATTGAGCGCCCGGTAGTCCACGCAAAACCGCACAGAGCCATCCTTTTTATGGACCAAAACAATAGGAGATGACCAAGGGCTAGATGAGGGACGGATGACTTCCCGTTTAAGCATGTCCGCAACGTTTTCTTCTATAATTTTTCTTTCAGTTAGAGACACGCGGTAGGGTCGGCGGTGTACAATAGATGTCCCAACAGTTTGAATTCGATGTGCTGTAGTATTAGTGCGGCCCAGCTTTGACGAGCAAATATCGAAAGAATTTGCATGTTTCTGTAACAATGCGAGCAGCTACTGCCTCTGTGAATATGTCAATTCGCTGCTGATAGTGGTGGTAAAGGCGGAGGAAGAAACATGCTCACCGAGGTAAGGTTCTTTGGATGCGATGGCCTGAAGTGGCGTGACGAGTACAGGCTCGAAGTCAGCAACACGGGCCACAGTAGTGCCCTGTGGCAGTAAGATCTTCTCCGGTGTAGAGTTGACAGCGGTGACAAGTGCCGAGCCATTGCAAAAAGGAATGACACCGGACGGAAGAACAATACCTTTGCGAACGCAAAGTGGTGATGGTGAGACCAATACATCCCCGTGATAGATGTCGTTGGACGTAATGCTGACAATTTGCTCTTGTAGTGGCGGGAGTTCGATGTCTTTCGCAGCGACCAGACGAAGTGGCTTCTGATTATCGTCGTCAGGCATGTAGTCGGTGTCAGCGAGATGAACGATGCGTTGTCCACAACAAATCGCCGCGGAAGCAGATGATAGAAAATCCCACCCTAAAATTAGTTGGTGAGAGCAGCGGGACAGGACAGCAAACTGGACATGATGGCGGATGCCGTCGATGAAAACACGCACAGTACAAAGCGCGGAAGGGCGAATGATGTTCCCCTGGGCAGCAACTAACGTGGGGCCATCGTAAGGCGTCATTACTTTCCTTAAATGTTCACACAAATCAGCACGTATCACAGACAATGTCGCACCTGTGTCCACCAAAGCATCGACTCGCACTCCTTCCACTTCCACAGAAACCATGTTACACGGGCCTAATGAAGGAATTTCAGTTCTAATTCCGAATGCAGTTTTTCCTCCACAAACTGCATCACTTAGTTTTCCGAATGAATATCAGAGGTGAATGAGGCGGGCCGAAGTGGAGAAGTGGAACGGCGGAAGGGCGAAGGCGAGCGGCGTCTCGTGTTTCGGCTGTTTCATGGTGCAGTCAATGCAGGAAGAGATGGAGACCGGTGCGGGGGAGACGAATAACGCCGACCTTGATAAGACGCCCCGGTGTACAAATCCCGTTCACGCACATCGTTCCAACGCTCATCTTGCTGGCGCTTTCGGCAGAAACGAGATATGTGGCCGCGATAGCCACAGTAGTAGCATACAGGGCGAGACGAGCGCCACGGTGGGGAATAGAAGGCATTCGGGGAACCTGGAGATAGCGCGGTCAGGTGGGCCGAAGGGTCAGGGGCCACGGATTGGTAGTTCACCGGGGTAGCGGCAGCAACTGACGCGTAGGATGGACGTGGCAATGTCGCGTGGGCGTCGCTGGGAGGCACGGCAGCAACTTGAGGGTACGTGGCTATAGAGTGAGAAGCAGGTGGCTGTACGGGCGCAGAGCCAGTCAGGGATGTAAGTTCCTCCCTGATGATGTCACGTAAGGGCATTCCCGAAGGCTGTGTAGGTCGCGGTGTCGGAGGTGTGAAGCCCATGGACCGCAATTCTTCGCGTATAATGTCCCGGATGAGGTCACGCAGATGGCCATCTGACGTGGAGTGGTGGTCGCCGATGTCTGGTTGAAGGCGGACGGAGTCCAGCGCATCAAGGCGCTGGCATGTCGCCACGACATCAGCGATGGTAGCTGGGTTTTGCACAGCGAGGGCATTAAACGCAACAGGCCCAATGCCTTTCAATATGTGGCGCACTTTGTCCGATTCCGGCATGGATTTATTGACACGCCGGCAGAGTGCGAGGACATCCTCGATGTATGAAGTATACGATTCACCGGGATGTTGTCGGCGAGTATCGAGTGTCCTCTTCGCGACGGCGGATCGAATGTCTGGTGTCCCAAAGACGTGCCGCAGCTGCTGCTGGAAGGTAGCCCAGTCGGGTAAGTCAACGACGTGGTTAAAATACCATGTCTTCGCGACTCCGACCAGATAAAAAGGCACGTAACGCAGTTTGGCGGCCTCGTCCCACCTATTAGCGGCACTTACGCGGCCGTAGTCATCAAGCCAGTCTTCTACGTCTTCTCCCCGAAGACCAGCGAAGAGCGGGGGTTCCCGCTGATGTCCGTGTATGTAAGTAGGAGTGGCAGCTTGCGGTGGTGCGTGGTTGATGACATCAGTGCCGGCAGGCTCGGTCTGGGACATGCTGCCTGACTGTGGGCGCAAGCGGCGGCCTGAACGAAGCTCTAGGGGCTATAGCGGGCTGCGGGAGGTCGGAGGACCGAAAATCCACCTCCACCACGTATGAAGTCTTGGTAGTCTTGGCTGCGACAGCGTTTATTTGAGGAAAGACCTCGCAAAACGAACGGGCAGAGCCAGCACACAGACGATGACGATGATGATGACCCAGAGTGGCAATGAGGGCAAAGAGACAAGCGGATGATGGTGATTGTGATTATGCAGGGATGAGGACGATGTAAGTTACAAATGCCCACAATATATATATATATATATATATATATATATATATAGATATATATGTATATAAATAAAATTTTGAGATATTTAAGAGGTCGAACAGCCATGCTTTGTTCAATCTTACGTGGAACCACCCAGGCACTGATTTTTTTATTGTCTTACATTAATGGGTAAGTTGACAATACTTGATGCTTAATTGTCATAGCTATTAGTAGTACCACCTGTATCATGTATCTGAGCTCATTAACTATGAGGGCTTGAAACAGACGGCTTTTCTATTTTACTTATTGTTGTTTTTCTTTTTCTTTTTTGAACTGTTAATTTTTTTGCTATTACTATGGGCCAGGTAATCTTAGCTATATGCAGCAACAGTATGAATAGCGGCATTGTTCTGTGACGATTTGTGCTACTATTATACTGCCATGCACTCTTCTTTTTTTTATTGCATTTCTTCACAAGGGTGCCATAGTTGGCCACTGTCGCTGCCAGTGCCCGTAACTGCTATTGCACAAAGTAAGAAAAAAAAGAAAATAATAAAAAAAAGTTCAGAATGTTACAGGGTTCGAACCTTGATGCTGTCTGTGGCAGCCCAGAATTCTACCACAAGGGCATCCTGGTTTTTGAAACTCCTGCAGACAAACTCTTTACAAACGCGTTATGTCGCGAAGAAACCGCGTTAACATCTGCAATATAGCGTGGTAGAAAAGTAAAATAACAACCACGAATCACAGAATGGGAATTCTCTAACTGGGCATCACGCACTATAAATGGCATAACGAATTGGTCGTTGAGTGCTTCCAAATCATCACAAAAGGCTCAGCCAAAAATCTTGGTCATTGGCCACCGAATAACGTAATGGGTAACTTGCAAGTGTACTTGCATTAGTAGCCCCAATACCCTTGGCATTCGGTTCTAGAAATGTTACTCTTCCAGCTTTTGCTGCGAGTGTGTTGGCATTTCCACGCAGGTCTGGCAGTTTTTTTGTTTTGGGGTGATCGGTCCTAAACCACAAAAAACTTATCATTGCTCGGCGTGCAAGTCTCCTCACAATATTGTGTAAACTGCAAGATTGACTCAAACTGTTCTGCTATTATACTCAAACTGCAGCAGCCACATGTCAATGCAGGTTAAATGCTAGAGGTACATGTTCCAGAGTTTATGCATTAGCAGTACATTCCTTCATGAAAAAAAAAAAAGAAGATATGTCAAATTTGTGCCCCACCACTGTAACAGCTTAATCAGCCAACAGTACCTGTAAATAAAAATAAAATTTTGATTGCATAGTAAAGAACACCACAGGGTCACATTTTCCAAAGCCCTGTACTTCAGCGTCCTTCACAATCACATCATGTTTTAGGACATAAAGACTGAACAATTATTATTTACATTACAGGCAGTATCCACATGCTTTTGTTAATTTGTGAGCTTACACAAGCAGCAGCAATAATCCTGGAAAGTGCAATCACTGATGTAAAGTACAAGACTTGCCCTGCCAGTGATTAGATTACTGAAAGCGGGTGCTTGCACTTGTACTTGTGCTGAAAGCCGGTGCTTGTACTAGCTGTACTTGTACTTTGAGTTACTTAGTTTTCTGGGGACAAGTCATCCCAGTAATGAGTTTTATATTTCTACCAAAATGACTGCCACTTTCTTGATAGTCACTCCCACGTCAATATAATAGGTCTGAGGCGTTTCTGGGTTGCACATGTTCTCTCGGTGAAGAAAAATTGTTTGTACATTAGATAGTACATAGACAACGAATGGTTTATACCAGCAGGTAAGAAGTATGTGAAAAGTAGTAGAAGCTTTGTGCTCTGCGTAGACCTATATACAAAATGTGCAACAAAAATGTCAGTGCCAGGGTTGTTGCTACTGTACACCAGTGATTGAGTATTCGAAAGAGGACTTTTATGGACAAAATAAAACTGCACATTGGTGTGTGTGCCATCTTGTGAAAACTTCTTACTGGAGCTCATGTGGCTAGATGGCAACCTTGCTGGCTGGACGGCAAGCTCTGCTTTTTGTATATAGGTGTTCGCTACTGCATTACTGGTGTCTGTAACAACAAATTTGCAATTGTATTGAAGTATCTTGAGATACTGTTAACAGGTATCATAAATACAATTTTCGAGGTGGTATCTTGCATCTGTATCTCCAATACTTTTTGCCCAAGTATCTTATATCATATCTTGATACAATTTCAAAGTATTTTTGTCCAGCCCTGCATGCAGCATGGCTAAAATTTGTCACTGCGGCCTGTAGGGTTTCTCAAAAACGGTAGAAATGAAAAAAAAAAAACTGCTTTCTGCACCAGCGATCATTGTGGCATTGGTGCAGTTTGCCCTCCACAGTAGTCTAGTGGTTGTGGTGCTGGATTGCTGACCTGCAGATCATTGGATCGAATTCCAGCGGTGATGGCTGCATTTTTGGTGGAGGTAAACAGGCTTGAGGCCCATGTACCTAGGTTTATGTGCATATTAAAGAGCCCCAGGTGGTTGAAATTTCCAGAACCCGCCACTACTATGTCTCTCATACAGGAGTTTTGGAATGTTGAACCCTTATAATTATTATTTTTAGTGGCTCTGTAATTTTTTCTAAGAAGATACCTCAGAGTATTGTCCAGTTATAGCAGTCTGTAAAGACTGCTATAATTTTACTTATTATATTTTCACTGGATATATTTAGTTTGGCTTCACTGGCTATAATTTCACTGGACTGGATACCTTATTGAAAGTGCACAACAGGTGTTCGACATTTACTTCAGGCCCAAAAGTTTTGTGTGGTGGTGTATAAGTCATCACAAAAAAAAGGAAAAAAACAAACTAACACGCATTTGTATCATCATTATCAGCCTTACCACGCCCACTGCAGGACAAAGGCTTCTCCCATTTTCCACCAGTTGACTTGGTCCTGTGCTTGCTGCTGCTGTTTTATACCCTAAACTTCTTAATCTAATCTGCCCACCTTACGTTCTGCCTCCCCCCTCACCCGTTTGCCTTCTCTTGGAATTTAGTCTGTTACCCTTAATGACCAGCGGTTCTCCCGCCTACACGCTATGTGCCCGGCCCATGTCTTTCTTCTTCTTGATTTCAACTATGATATCCTTAACCCCGGTTTGTTCCTTGACCCACTCTGCTCTTCTCATGTCTCTTAAGGTTACACGTATCATTTTCCTTCCCATTGCTCGCTGTGTCATCCGCAACTTAAGTTGAATGCTCTTTGTTATCCTCCAGGTTTCTGCTCCGTAAGTAAGTACCGGTATTGATAGATAGTGGCAATCTACCATTCATGTTTCGAGAATTCTTGCCAAATGTGCTCCACCTCTATATTATTCTAGTTACTTCGATTTGTGTTTCAGCTCTGTGGTTAATAAACTACCTGTCTTTGGTAGACTTACTCTTTTACAACTTCAAGTGTGCTGCTATCTCAAAGTGCTGTTCTCTTCCGAGGTTGCTGTACATTACCTTTTACTTTTGTTTTCTGCAGATTGATTTTAAGACCTACCTTACTGCTTTCCTTGTCTAATTCAGTAATCATGAATTGCACTTCGTGCCCTGGGTTACCGAGCAATGCAATATTATCGGTGAAGCGCAGGTTCCTAAGGTACTCTCCATTAACTCGTATCTCTAACTCCTCTCATTCTAGGCCTCTGAAAACTTCCTGTAAGCATGGGGTAAATATCATTGGGGAGGTGATATTCCCTTGTCTTACACCCTTGTTTATTGGTATTTTGTTGTTTTTTTTGTGGAGCACTATAGTGGCAGTTGATCCGCTGTAGATTTTTTCCAAGATGCTTCGTCAACGCCCAGATTCCGCAGTCTCTGAATGACTGCTGATATTTCTACTGAATCAAACCCCTTCTTATAATCTATGAAGGCTATGTGTAGTGGTTGGCTGTATTGTGAGCATTTCTCTATTACCTGATTGGCATAGTATGAATGTGTTCAGTTGTTGAGTAGCCTCTACAACAGTGGTTTTCAGCCATGAATGTGTCGGGGGGACCCCTTGTGGACTGGTAGAAGTGATGGGGGACCCCTTGCAGCAGAGGGGAAGGGGGGGCGCTTACGTAAATTAACACAACTGGAGCGTGAAACAGAGGCCTTTTATTGCTACCGAAAACATCAATAAACGTGCCACATTGCTTCATTTTGGACAGTTCATCAATACATGGCACAGTCACACTTAAATAAAAGTGAGGGTTTCACGGATCATAGAAATAGCTTCGCAGACCCCCTAGGGTTTGCAGACCCCCATTTGAGAACCACTGCTCTACGAAATCCTGCTTGATCTTTTGGTTGATTTAATTCTGATTTTGTCTTCATTCTGTTAGCAATTGCCTTTATAAATAGCTTGTATATGACGTAGAGAAAGCTGATTGGCCTGCAATTCTTCAATTTCTTGTCGTCTCCTTTCTTATGGATTAAGATGATGTTAGCATTCTTCCAAGATTCTGGTACCCTCCACATTGGGAGACACTTTTTAAACAGCATGTTCAGTTTTTCTAACACAATCTGTCCTCCATCTTTCAGTAGATCAGTTGTTACCTGATCCTCGTCAGCAGCTTTTCCTCTGTGTTTCCTACAAAGCTTTTCTGACTTCGTCTATCATTACTGGTGCAATGTCATCTGGGTTACGGTTAGTTCTTATATTAAGGTCATGATTGTCCCGACTGCTGTACAGATCTCTGTAAAACTCCTCCGCTACTTTAACTATCCTATCCATATTAGTAGTTGCTTTGCCTTCCTTGTCCCTTAGTGCATACATCTGATTTTTGCCTATCCCAAGTTTCCTCTTTGCCCCTTTGACGCTTCCTTCGTTCTTTAGAGCATGTTCAATTCTCTCCATATTATATTTTTTTTACATCGGATACCGTAGGCTTATTAATCAACTTCGAAAGCTCTGCCAGTTCTATATTATCTGTTGTGTTTGAGGCTTTGATGTTTCTTAATGAGGTTCTTTGTTTCCTGGGACAGCTTACTAGTGTCCTGTCTTATTACCCTACCAGCAACTTCTACTGCACACTCCGTAATGATAATCATCAGATTTTCATTCATTGCATCAACACTAAGGCCGGTTTGCTCTATAAGAGCAGAGTATCGGTTCTGAAGCGAGACTCTAAATCCCTGTACTTTCCCTCTCGGTGCTAGCTCATCGATTGGCTTCTTGCGAATCAGTTTGTCATTCATTTTTCAAGTCTAGGCAAATTCAAGACCTTACAATTCTGTGGTCACTGCATTATATCTTGCCAAGCACTTTCACATCCTGGACGATGCCTGGTTGTGCACTTACTGTATAAACCAGATTATAAGTCGAGATAATTTCAATCAAACAACGATCTAAAGTCTTGTATAGTGGTGTCTAGCAGACAGTGCACCGCTGTCTGGCAACATGTGGCTTGCATGTGCATGAGAAGCTGGACACGGCCATATTCGCATTCAAATCCAATAGCAGGTTTTTTTCTTTCTCTCTTGTCTGTTATTTTGTGTTCGTGATTTGCCTCCAATCTGTTCTAAGTTCTTGCTCCACTTCACATTGTGTTTTGTTTTTAGTGGTCTTTTTTTCGTTCACTGAATATGAGTAGTGGTACGAGAAGGCAGTACTCAGCTGCGTTAAAAATAGAGGTTGTTGAGTTCGCAGAAGCGAATGGGAATATGGCTGCTCAGTGCCGCTTTGGTGTATCAGAAAGAAACGTGCGCTATTGGAGGGTGCAGAAAGAGAAGCTGCAGGTGTGCAATCTTTGGAAAATGTCATTTCGTGGGTGAATTGCAGTTCATCCGCAGCTGAAGAATATGCTAGGGAACATTGTGTGGGAAGTTCATGCGTGCTCGCTGCCAGTGACTGTGGATATCATTCGCAAGAAAGCTGTGAAACTCGCTCGAGAAGCTGGGCTCACGAGAGAAGAGTTTCGTGACCAAACTCTTGGGTGCGTCGAACCATAAGACGCAAAGGATTTTCTTTTTGATGGCACACATCCATCTGCTAGAAGTTTCCAGATGAGTTCAAGGACAAGCTTATAAACTTTCAGGGCTTCGTGAACCGGCTTCGGGAGCAGAACAACTACATGATGGGGCAGATTGACAATGCCGATGAGACCCTCCTGTGGTTTTACGTGCCTTCATCGACCATGATCATGCAGCGTGGCTCCAAGGATATGAAGCTGTTGTCCACTGGTAATGAGCTCTCATGCTTCACCGTCATTCTGACATGCATGGCAGATGGTAGAAAGCTTCCGCCTTTCATCATTTTCAAACGTAAGACAATGCCAAAGGAAGTGTTCCCGCCCAATGTTTTCGTTTGCGTCAACAAAAAGAGATACATGGACGGGGCCATGGTGCTCGAATGGATATGGGTAGTCTGAAACCCTCAGCCAGGTGCACTGCTGCGTCTTTGCAGCATGCTGGTGTTAAATACATTTTGTGGTCACTTAACCGGCACTGTGAAGCGTGCACTGGGTGATGGAAAAACGGACCTCGCCGTGATACCAGGTCGTATGACGTCCACCCTCCAACCGATCAACCTTGTGCTAAACAAGCCGTTCAAGGACCGAGTGCTGCTGGAGTACCAAAAGTGGACGTCCGGTGACAACCCAAAGATACCAACGGGCTGCCTACAGAGGCCTCCGCTTGTGACTGTTTGTGGATGGGTACTTTCCGCCTGGCATTCTTTGCCAGATTCCATGGTGGAAAATGCTTTTAAGAAATGTTCCATCAGCAACTCGCTGTATGGCACGGAAGACAACGCACTGTGGGAGGCGGCCAGCGACACTCTCGTCTTCAGAAGACAGTGGTGCTTCGTCTGACGAATAAGATCAGTTGCGATGGTGGTGGAGGGGAGCTCTGACAATAGGGGTGCGGTGCGCCCAATTCGCAAATAAATGTCGTTCGGCAATTTTGCGTTGTTTTCTTTTTTTTTCTTTTTCGGTAACCTGAACTTGGGGAGTCGGATCTATATTCCCACTCGACCTATAGTCCAGTTTAGACGGTAGTATTGTGGGGTCTCGAAATGGAGAGCCACGCTCTTAGAGTGAACGGACACAATTGAAGCGGTCGGAATCAATCAAAACAACACACATTTATTTACCTACTTTTAGAAAGACTACATCGTCATCCGAATTAATATATAAATTGTGATCAAAATTATAAACAGCCTTACACAAAATTACACAACACTCAAAAACATTACAAACACAAGAACACACACAAGGCAGCTTCGCCAGCACTTGACTCGCCACGGGGGCCCCAGGAAGACAACCTGCGGTGCCGCGCACCGGGGTCCCACCGCGAGAAATGACCGCTCCATTCTTGGGCATTAACTAGTTTTTAGTAACCCATTACTCATCACTAGTTACCTTTTTCAGTAACTTGTAACTGTAACACTATTACTTTTTTACTGAGTTACTGTAATGAAAAATACAGTTAGTTACTTCTGTTTTTGTAAAAAATTATCCAGCAGCCACACTCATTAAAGGCCGACATTACACACTTTCTATTTTTTCAACTTTCTTCTTTACAATATCCTCTCCACCTTTCGCTTTCGACTTTCCACAGCTCCCATTGCAGTTTAAGAGCACAGGTTGCTAAGAGGTATATCTTCCCTGAAGAAGACTGAGTTCGGAGTTTGCTTGTATACTACATGTCTAAAGGTAAACATATTTGACAAGGACCTGCGCCTGGCTGGTTTGAAGTGAAGTGTGTCTGGAAGGTACGTTTATTCGTAAAATTACATGTTGTACATCAATAATGTTGCCACTGAACACCTTGCCAAGTTCACGTGCCCACCCCCACCCCCCCTCCCCGGCTTTTTTTTTGATGGGCGGGGAGGTGGGAAGGAGAATATCTCTATCCTTTTTTTCACTTGAGCTTCTATCCCTTTTCTTGGTATGCCAGGGGAGCATTAACAGCAGCGTGAAACTGCTGAAAGCCTGAAGCATTTAAAACGGGTTTGTAACTTATTGTGAAAGCTCTACTTTGAGTTAACACAACAATTATTACAAAGTAATTGATGTTGTGCCTCTTATGCAGGTGGTATTCTCAGTAGACTCTGGCAAAAAAATAATAAGTGGAGGTCAATTAGTTCATTAGTCACACATGTCCTAGCAAACATTCGTTAGGGAGCTGTGGATTGCTGTGGCAAGCCGGTGCGTCCTATCGAATGAACCACGTTTCCTGAAACCTCCCCCCACCCACACGCACACATTGTTTAGGTCAAAACTATGGCCTTGTGGAGCATCTTTCTAGAGTTTCATTACATGCAACTTTCACTGCCTGCATGCCTTTCTGCGTCTTTATTAACTAAAATGTATCATTTGTTTTGTAATTTTTATACAGTAATAGAAAAGCAATGACGTTACTTTTTTTACTGTAATTGTAACAAATTACTTTTAGAAAATCGGTAACTAGTCATATAGTGGTTTTGGGACGTTAAACCCCAGATATCAAAATCGGTAACTATAACTGTAACAGAGTTACTTTTACTGGTAACGTGCCCATGACTAGCTCCAACCGCCACGTGCCAAAAAGAGCCACTCATTTCTTTCGTGCCACCACTAAGGCTTGCCGCGAGGCATCACTGCCAGCACCAGCGCACTAACCATGATGATGACGATGATGGTAACAACTGCTCGTGACCACAGTTTCGCCTACCGCTCGATGGTTGTGACCCCTGAATTCGGCTTTTGTGCGGGACACATGTGCCACGAGGCGCGAACAGCTTTACAGGGGGTGCTAGCACCCTCACAGTGTGAAATCTAACTCACAAGAGTGGAAACTTGGGCTAGTTGGTGCGTAGTCATATTTGCAAGATGTTTCAGCGCGCGAACAAAGTAAAAAGGACAGGGTTCTGTCTACCCTGTCCTTTTTCCTTTGTTCGCGCGCTGAAACATCTTGCAAGTGTGAAATCTCTTTCGTTCTTACTTTTGCCATTAGGGCTCCTCCATGTCCATTTACGGTTCACTCGTTTTCGACAGAAGGTAATTAGGATCCATAAATTATTGCATTCTGCAAATTTTGCTAATAACTCCCTTCTGGAATTTCTAGTCTCGATGCCATAATCCCTTACTACCTGGTCTCCAGCCTGCTTCTTCCCTGCCTTGGCTTTGAAGTCACCCATCAGTATAGTATATACTGTGTTTTTACCTTACTCATTGCTGATTCGAGGTCTTGATAGAACCTTTCAAATAATACAACTAATACTGGCTGAGGCTAATCTGAAGCACACTTTAGAGAGGAATAAAATCGCAAGATTGTTTTATGTTTAATATAGTTAAAGGTCATCTTAATGGCAGTATATCCACTTATGGGCATTTCTCAATAGGTTACGATACCAGACCCCGACGTTGTTATTCAATCACTCTATATTAAATGGATATATATTAAGTATTCTTTTTTCTGCGAACGATCATGAAGTGGAATGCCCTAGATACATTCATTGTTGAAACCAACTGTATAGAATTGTTCGACTCTTTACTTGCCAGTTGATCATGTAAAGTTCTATTCTTATGCATTACATGCCTATCACCTTATATTTCAACTTGAATGGGTGGTCTGTTTTTGTTTTTGGTCTTTTTTTTTCTTTTGCTTTGTTTTATCAATATACATTGTGCTCCTGTTTTGCTTCACAAATTGCGTTAGTTCTTCGCTTTATATTGTCATTTTTTCACTACTGTTTTCTCTAAAATGTTCTATGCATCATTATTAGACTTGTGCGAATATTCGAATGCTTTAAATATTAAAATGGATAGTAGACTATACAAATTAGCTTTGATTCAAATTTTAATTATTGAATATTTTGAAGTATTCAATATGAATGAATAGGTCTATATTAATCCCCATGTAATTGCTTGTAAGGATGGTTTCACTGCAGTTTAATTGTACTAAGCAGTGAAAGCACCTATTCAAAATAAATTTGCTTTGTCGCGAAGCCCCACTCCAAATTTAAATGGGCCCTGCAACACTTTTTGAGCATAGTTAGCAATCCATAATTGAGGCTACTGAGAATATGCGAGCTAAATATAGTGCAGCACGCGACCTGGAATTCACAATAAATTATCAAAGTCAGATAAAAATTGCTGTCTTCTCTCGGCTAAGTCAGATAAAATTGCTGTCTTTGTCGGGACGAGAGAAGAGGGAATTCAATTGCAGCCTGCGATGAATCTTTGTAACTCCACTCGCACTAGACAGATTTTTAAAATTTTTGCGCCGTTTAATTCGTGAGGCACTAATCTCTTCTAGAAAGTTCATTCTATGGTTACTTGAAAAAGTGTTTCAGGGCCCCTTTAAAAGTTTGCTTTGCCGGCTAATACACTTTAATGAATAATGTTATGTATTTTACAGGTTATCACTTGCATCCTACTGAAAGTTAAATCCTGCTACTTCACAAAGTTCCGGTTTCCTTTGAATGGAAAAAAAAAATAAAGGAAGCTCTTGCATAGAGGCCATGTTTCAAAATAAATTTTTTTGTGCGCATTAGTTAGGTTATGATAAATATGTCCATTTTTCTTTATATGTGATATATTCTATTCGAATTCGATTCGAAATTATTCGACCAAAATCACTATTTGCTTCGAATTCACTTCAAGTTTGTTTCATATTTGCTTTGAACCTAAAATTCACTATTCGCACAAGCCTAGTCATTATTGATTGTAACTCCACTCTGCAACAACTCCGCTCAGAGTTAGTAGTATTGTCAAATAATAATAATTCGTCATTATGGCTGCATGTAGGTGTGTAGGCCTGTACCACCTTCATCTTGTATCCATTATTAAGTTTACAATACCTTCCACCCTTTCATTAATGCTGTAGTATTCCTTCGTCTTACCAGCTACATTTCTGTGAATAAGGAACCCTACGCCCAGTTCTCTTCTGTCAGCCAAGCCACGATAGCAAAGAACATGCCCATACTGTAGCACTGTATAGGCCTCATCTGTCGGCCTAACCTCACTGAGCCCTATTACATTCCATTTAACACCCTCTAGTTCCTTGAATAGTACGACTAGACTTTCCTCACTAGATAAGGTTCTAGCGTTAAACGTTGCCAAGTTCAGGTTCCAATGGTTGCCTGTCCAGATCCAGAGATTCTTGGCACCGTCTGCTGTCGCTGTGGTCAGTTGCTTCGCAGCCGCTGGCGACTGAGGGTCGAGGCTTAATTGGCGTATCTATGTGGGAGATAGTGACAATCCTTCTCTGGTGAGGAAGTGCGTTCCGGGGGGTGATCACCGGTGAGGCTGCACCCCAAGCCTCTTTAATCATCACGCAGAAATTTTTTTTTATTCCGGTGGGGAATGGCACAGCATCGGAATTCGAACCACGGACCTCTTGCATGCGAGGTTGATACTCTAATCGCAACACCATTGCTGCATTTTTACATGCCAAACCAAACCATGGGTGGTAGAGCAGTGTTGCATTCTCCTAGGAGAGGCTACTTGGCACTTTCAGCTGTAAGCAAAGTTCAAGGGTACATTTATTGCAATTAGAGGCACATGGTGGATTCGAGAAAGCTTGAGTCAGGTGACCAAGCAAATGAAGATCTCTTGGGGCGACTGGCAGAAGCAGAACCCAGAGATGTAGGCAAAGAAAGGCTTGTTTTAGTAGTGCTGCTCGGATATTATGACCTTGTGCTGTTTGTGGAACAACTGGTACAATTAAGTTCTGCAGTTTTCATTTGGCTTATGTATTGGTTTCTGGTTATGTTTGTTATTGTTATTGTGCTTTGCAGGCCTTTCACACTGCAGCGTACAAGGCAGAAGATCGACGTGACCTTCTGAGAGCAATCAACGAGTTCCTGGATGATAGCGTCGTTCTTCCACCCGGTGACTGGGACAGGAAGTCTCTGCTGCCTGTAGATGACCTCAAGAAGAAGTATGAGGATATCCGCAAGCGCAAGATGCAGGCAAAGAAGCCGGCTCCCCGTTAGTCTGTTTTGGAATTGCTTCAAGGCAGCAAGCACCTGTGTGAGAGTGCCTGTGTGCTAATGCTCTTGGGGGTTCGCCTACTCCTGTCGACTTCCTCCTGCAGAAGCAGAGAAACTAGCACTGTCTAAGGACATGTGGGAACTAGGTGTGCCACTCCATATACTGTGGCACTGCTTTTTGCTGTCTGCTGGGGCTCACTAAGCTGGAAGTCTTCTGCAGTCTGTGAGCTTCGTACGCATCAGTTGCAAGCAGTGAGCAAAGAATACCTATTTACGTAAACCTTGTGAAATGTTTTTATTACTAATTATTTTCTTGAGATCAAGCTTGGCTCTTGGCTTAAAATAACTTGGAGTAGGGCAAGCAGTCCTTTTGGCTTTTCACTCAGCTGAGTTTTAGTATTGTAGATAATAAAGTAATTTGAAGGGAATTATAAACAAGCACTAACACAATTTTCTTTTCTTTTGCTGTCTTACTTTTAGCTGTGGAAGACAAGGCTCCGCAGTATGATCCACTAAAGCGCAATGGCAGATTGTTTGGTGGCCTGTGCAGTGACATCAAGAATCGCTACCCTTGGTACCTCAGTGACTTCAAGGATGCCTTTAATGGCCAGTGCTTAGCTACGGCCATCTTCATTTACTTTGCTGCTTTGTCAGGAGCCGTTACTTTTGGTGGCTTGTTAGGTGAGATGCTGATAGAAAAGATTGCTTACTATTTTCCAGATATACATATGCAAACAAATGGGTCCTTTTTTTGCTGTTGTCTAAACAAATTTTACACAATAGCGTTTATCACAAACTTACTTGGAGAAGATATTTGTTTGTTGGTAGCCCTGTGGCTGCTGTAATCTTACCACTTTAAAATTCTAGTGCCCATATACAGGGTGTCCCACATGACTTTAGCCAGATTAAAAAAAAATATGCCGGAACACGTAATCATGATGCAACCAAAGGCATGTTGCTCACCATTGCCTAAAGTTAGTCAGACAATTTTTTGTGTTCTCAAATATTGTTTAATTAGATATGTTTAATTAACAAACTTTTCAAGAAACGAAGATAGATAAAAAATTTCAATGAGAAAGTTTTGTAGATCGGCTTGCAAAACCTCTGATTAGACAGTTTTGAACTTTATATCTATTAGGTATTAGTGCTTTTCTGTTAATTACAAATGCCCGTGAAATACAAAAAATACCACGTGACAAACATGCTCGTGCGCCAGTGCGCAAAATGTTTCTAGTGCTCCCCAATGTTTTGCGTACGAACGACCATAGTATTTGCCCCATTGTGCTGTCTTGGCAGGGCCACAACGATGGTGGTGGCTTTACAATGAATACGTTTTGCTATCGATCACAAAAACAATAACCGCTTTGACTGCTCATCGCTGTCATGAACCGGTGCGAGGGAAGCGTATCGTTCGTACGCCGAACGTTGGAGAGCACTAGAATCATCGTTAGCTGCAAGCTTTATTGCAGCTCGAACCAGCTGAAATACGGCCTGTTTCTAACTGGAAGCTAGTCCCTTCACATCTGAACAATCGTCACACTTCATTTTTGTAATACTTAATAATACGAGTTAGTAATATGAGTTAGTAATACAAGTCACAGTGGTACCAATGAACAGATTAAGTTTGTTCCCCTCAAGGGCATGTAGTTCTAAAGGGGCTGCTTTTCAAAAGTTCATTAAATACACCCATAATACACAAGCATAGATCTCTTACTTTTGATTAAAGATCTATTTACACTTGAAAAGGGTAATCTGCTAGTTTCGGCTTCCGCTCTAACCATTCTGGATGGAAATCCACAGGGGACCTTGATCCACACCACAGATGTCTGTATTGTCTAGGGAAGCCTAGTGATGCAGGCAACCTATAACAAAATAAAAGATTTTCTGGTCCATGCAGATCGTGACTGCAGATATCGTTAAAAAAATGCTACTTAACGCCCATTCACGGGAGGCAGTGCACGCGAGGACATTCATATCAAACGAATTAACGTTTACATCTCTACAGCGCTATTAGTTCACTCAGCAAACTAGAATTAAGCAGTGTGTTCATGCTTCATTACATAGAGACAAAGGAACATGGCTTGCAGCAACCGGTATGCATATGCGAATTCATTAACATCGCAAACACCAATGTATGGTGACAGTCAGCTTAATAGAGCACAGAAACATTCGGGATATGCACGGTTTACTTATATTTGAAATAAATATGCAACTTGCCTGCATGGAAGATCGATCGCTGAGATACACGGAGGGCCTCAATGTGCACTTACGAAATCAAGACACCGCATAGCACAGCATCAAAAACAGCTCAAATAGGCTGATATTCACTTGTTACAATATCCACAGATGAAACTGACCCAAAAGTAAACTATTACATGGTAATGTCACTCAGACTTCAGAGGAAACTTGCAACTAACACACCGAACATACAAATGCAAAGGCAGACAAGTCACGACAAGAGCACATGTGTTGTACTAAACTACAGCGCTAAGACGTCATAATAATTTATGCTTTATGTAGGACTGCTATTTTTTATGCTTTTACCTGTAAATAAATAATATAACTTTTTTATTGTGCAGTATTTGTATTATTAAGTAGGTAACTATTCAGTATTAGTTTGAGAAAACGTCAATAATAGATACGAGACTAATGCTACTGAGGAGTCAACGAGTATGGCGGCAAATTCAATGCTTGGCAATGCTGGGCGCCGTTCAAGACGTAGAAAATGCGGCATTCTTTATGGCGGCGTTAGCCTCTCTAGCAGCGTGGTAGCAGATGAGAGCAAGCTTACTGTGGTGTGATCGTAACAGAGATTGGGGAATATGGTCAAAACAAAAACTCTCTTTTCCACTAGCAATCAAGCCAATACAGAAAACCAGCAAGCACCCTACTGGTACCAGTACAGCCAGCAGGCAGTTTACTGGTCTCAGTAAAGAACCAGTAGGCACCCTGCTGGAACCAGCAGAAAACCAATGGCCACACTACTGGAACCAGTACAACCAGTGGGCAGCTTGCTGGGATCATCAGCAAGCCAGTTGGAACCCTGTTAAAACCAGTTGAAAAGCAGTAGGCACAATGTTGGAACCAGTACAACCAGCAAGAAACCAGCAGCTTAAGTGCTGGTTCCATTAAAAACCAGCAACTCCTATCGGAAAACCAGCAGAAGTTGCAGAAGTTTAATATTTTCTAATATCATGCTGAACCTGTGCTGGCACAAGTGTCTGCACTTGTCACTTTGATCAAAAATTTCCAAATGTCATGCCAAAGAGGTTTTTGAAATCTATTCATGGAATGTAAGGTATTCATAGAATGTGAGCCTACTTTTTTCCTTCTACAGAATGGGGAGCCTTCTGTGTCTTTGCAGGAAATAATACTACAAAAGTTGAGCTTTTTGAACACGCATCAGAACGTCGAACGTCTTGATGGGATAGCTCATCAAACACACACAAGGCAGGCAAAAGCTTAGGACCATCTTGTGCTAGCCTATCAAGATGTTCAGCCAATACCAAATAGCCAAAATGTTGGTTATTCTGTAGTTTTAAATCACTTTCTATAGTTGGTTTTGGTATCAAGATTTAGACCACTGTGGCAGAAAAGCATAATTAAAGGTGTGCTGACATATTTTCTGTGACCATTTTTTGCATATTTTCTACTACCATTTCCTGTATTTAATAAAGCTTGTTGAGACCACAAAATTGTAGAAAAAAAATGCTAGATCACAGGGGCCCAGAATAATATAACAGCTCTGCCACCACCATTTTATTATTTGTCTCCTGAAGGTCATACTGTCATGCCATCATGGCGGTGGCATGAGAGCTACACATTGGGATGTTTCAATGCTCGCTTTGGTTAGCTCAGAATCGTATACACTCATAAATTAACCCTCAAAATGAGTAGCATCGCGAGAGGCAAATAAGCAAGTTAGAGTAAATGTCACTGTGATGTGATTTCATTTCGCAGCATAATCTGAGAAATGAAACTGAAATAGACAGAGATAGATATGCTATGAAATTATTTGAATTACTCCCAAGGTTTCACAGTATTTGTTAACATTCAAGAAGTCTCAGAATTTTTATTTAAAATTAGAAAAAAGGAAATAAAAATTGTTGCCAGTATCTCTTTCAGCACAATATTGAAAATTATATTTTTGCTTTGTTACTTGGATTTGAGGTGCATGTTAAATAGTCTCATGAGATCGTAATACATTTATTGTCTCCCATTAGCTGTTCCTCATAATTGTATTTTTCTGTTGGCTTATAAATTCTAGAATTTAATTGAATTTAAATTAGAAGTCATCAACAGAGTTCGAATGAGGCAAGCCTTGGGCTGAAGCCAACATTATTGACAAGGTGACTGTGCCTTTGTCAAGACCCTCTGGCATGCTCACTTTTTGAAATTTTGGCTTTGAATCGGCTTGATTTATTGGCCCATTGTTCATTCTGTCTCTTTAACAGGATTAGCCCTTTCTACAATAGACTTTGCTAGTTGCACCATACATAACAAAATGACCAAGTTATGTATTGGACCTGAAAGCTGCAACCACTGTTACAACACTGCATTTTTGATGCTCAAAGAGCTGAAATGCAAAAGCTGTTGAAGGAAGGATCTCACTTAATTTGTTGACGAGTAATGTATGTGCAACGTGAAAGTCAACAAAGGACAGAAAGGAATGATGGAGACAGGCGCTGTACTGTAAATTTTCTTGCTTTATCTATTTTCACACTGTGCACATAATCATGAGATACCAACTGGTCCAGACCATACTGCTAAGACAGAAAAAGAAGTAATATATGGAAGGCCAGAACAATTCCCCTTTATGTTCACTAATTGCTGTATATTGTTCTTGATTGCTATGTTTTTAAGCCTTTTAAGCCTAAAACTTCATCAAGGGCCAAATCCTCTGACTGCTTAAAACGCGTGCAGCGATGTAGCTTTTTCCACGAGTTTCATTTTTTATTTGGTTTTAGAAATGTTCCAGTTCACAAGGCAAATAATTTTTTGTCTGCAGAATATAATCTGCAGGAAATTCTAATGTGCTGTAGGCTTTGTAAGATAACATCATTATTTCCTGGCATTTGAACATGACCCACTTCATTGGTAGCCGATTCAATGCAGTAGTACATGTGAAATGTTTGTGAAGTGTTGTTTGCCAGATTATCTCAAGTAGTGCTTATTAAGATTGTGTAACCTCATTTGTATATGCCTATAGCATTTTCCTAAACCCTATATTTTTGTTTTTACAGGGGATAAAACCAACAATCTCATTGGAGTGTCTGAGACTCTTGTGGCCACCTGTGCTACAGGCATCATGTTTGCATTGTTGTCCGGGCAACCACTGGTTATAATAGGTGTTACAGGACCAGTGCTATTATTTGATGAATTGTTATATTCAGTAAGTACAATAATATGCTATATATAAGCGACAATGTTCTAATTGTCACAACTAAAGTTTATTTGTGATGATTTGTAGTGTTTTGTTTTTGACAAATGTGTGCATTATTTGGTCTGTTTTCCAGTTTTGTCAAGAAAATGATGTGGAATTCCTTGCCATACGGGTCTGGATAGGAATGTGGATAGCTATACTGGCAACCTTGGTTGTTGCATTTGAGGGAAGTGCACTCGTTCGTTTCTTCACAAGGTTCACGCAAGAGATATTTGCATCACTCATCTCACTGTTGTATATATACGAATCATTTTATAAGTTATACTTGGTGAGTACTTAATTCATGATCTCATTGTTGGCAGTGTTGTGGGCATGTGTGCATGGGCACAGGCATACATACTCACTATTACAATAGCTAAAAAAATTATTTTTAATAGTGAGAAACAAGTGTGTAGTATGTCACAAAGTTTATTCAATATAATATTATATGGCTCTTCATTTTAGTGTAGTATTACAACACGACAAGCAGCCTGCAGTGCATACCTATTGGGAATGCCATACGGTCATTTATTGATTTATTTTAATAAAATGCTCTGGTGTAAGCTGCAAGCAGAACTTAGGAATCCGAGAAAAAACTGTGCATTTCGCAACAGTGTTATGGTAACACGCTTCTACTGACTTAAACACAGTCATAAGCAGTTTTCAGCTGTGATAAGACACTAAGCAAAAGTGTCTCGCTTTGTGAATGTTTTGCTGATAATTTGCTGGGTGACCCTGTTGTGTCTGCACAGCAGAGCAGGGTGTCTTGCCTGGCAAATCAAAAGATAGCAAGTGAACATTCTGACAGCTACCATAAAATTCAGAGATAGTGTACCCCCCCCCCCCCCCCCCCCACATTGAAAGATTACCTACAAGATTTACGAGGAGAGACCCTTGCTATGTCGCAGATAAAAATTCAAGGTGGTACTAGAAGAGCTTCTAAGAATAAATAATGCATACCCTTGCTTCTAATGTAATGCTTTATTGAATATGCACTCATTAAATGGTTTTATTCACCACTGAAGGGTGAAAAAAATGGAAAATTGTTGGTTGGAAGGAGGGAGCTTGCGCGGTCATTGGTGCTTATTTCAAATCTTCTGAGAAAGGAAGGGTGGGTGCTTGTTCTGGTTTTTATGGTAGAGATTTGCATGATTTTGCCTCAGATATAACCAGACAGGATGTAGTGTAGAAAGTCACTGTAGTTGTCGGCACTGGCTTGATGTCACTATATATGTGGAGCCACCCATTGCATCATGGCTATATGTCTGGCATGGACAAAAATTTTGGCTACTTGAGAACTTTAGCAAAAAGTAGTAAGTTTAGTTTGTTTAAATTTATTAAACCTCTGCTTAATGGGGTAAATGGCTGGTATGTCCAAAGGGCTAGCACAAATTGAAATAGAAGTTCTGAATTGGTACACGATGAAAATGACCATATCGCCGTCTTGGGCTTCGCGGCTTCTCTGCGTACTGGCCGCCATCTCGTTACGGCCAGAGACCACGCGACATCGAGAAATACCTCTCCCAGCAGCATGCACCACTGTCTGCCAGGCACCAGTCACGCTTGCCGTCACCGAGGCGATTTTCATCAACGCCCTAACTGTATTCTACTGCACGATCTCCCAGCCCCCGCCGGGAAAACTAGCCGAAGCGACCTCTGGGGGCGGGGTCGCTGAACGTCGAAGCACTGAAGACCTCCTATTGATGCAGAACTATACAGAATCTGGTCCGACATCACCTGCTGCTGCAATGGATAGCCGGCTTTCACTCGACATAGCAGTGACAATTGATGGTTGTGCAGTTAATGCGTTAGTGGACACCGGCGCAGACTATTTCATACTGAGCGGGAAACTGACAACGCAGCTGAAGAAAGTAATCATGCCGTGGCATAACTCGCAGATTGGGACAGCTGGTGGCCATGTCGTTACTCCACTGGGCGCCTGCACTACTAGAGTATAGATTCAAGGGTATACATTTGTAGCAAGCTGCCTTGTTCGACGTGAATGCTCCCGTGACATCATTCTGGGAGTTGACTTTCTACTGAAAAATCGAGCTATCGTTAATCTGCAAGAGCGCAACATCACGTTCCCAGCCCAGCGAGCAATCAACGTGCAGGATGACGGAAGGCGTGTCGACGTACTCCGTATTTTTGAACAGAGCGTGACGCATCCTCCATGAGAAAGTGTTCTAGTCGACATAACATGCTATGGTTTGAGCGATGGCAATGTGGGGGCCGAGACAAATTTAGAACACCTCATGCAGCAAGGCATGTGTGTAGCTAGAAGCGTAATACACCTTCGTGATGGCCAATCCGAAGTGCTCGTTACCAACTTTAGCAACGAGCATCGACACTTTTTTCGTGGCACTTCGATAGCGTTTGCCCACGAAGTAGCAAACGTCACCAACTGTCTCACGTCAGAACTAGTGGATACCGCAGACACGTCAATTAGTAATATTGACATCAATCCTGATCTGTCCACCGATAGCCAGACTGCGCTGCGAGGGCTCTTGTTCGAGTTCAGGTCTTGCTTTGCAAGTTGCTCAAAGATCCGCCAGACGTTCATCACTAAACACAGGATTATCACGTACGAGGATGCACGCCCGATAAACCAGCACCCCTACCGCATGTTGGCTAAAGAACGTGAAGCGATACGTATGCAAGTCCGTGAGATGCTTGACAATAGCATTATCGAACCATCCAACAGCTCGTGGTCATCTCCAGTCGTGCTTGTCAAAAAGAAGGACGAGTCGCTACGCTTCTGCGTCGTCTACCGAAAGCTTAACAATGTGACCAAAAAGGATGTGTACCCGCTGCCACGTATCGATGATTTGCTGGATATACTTCATTGTGCCCGTTATTTCACTTCTCTCGATCTCAAAAGTGGGTACTGGCAAATCGAGGTAGATCAGCGAGACCGCGAGAAAACAGCCTTCGTGACTCCAGACAGCCTATACCAGTTTCGAGTACTCCCTTTTGGCCTGTGTTCGGCGTCGGCAACTTTTCAGCGAATGATGGACACTGTCCTCACAGGGCTCAAGTGGCAGACTTGTCTTGTCTACCTTGATGATGTGGTGGTCTTCTCTGCCACGTTCGAGCAGCACCTTCACTGCCTGCACAGCGTGCTGGAGGCTATCCGATCTGTGGACCTCACACTAAAGCCACAGAAGTGCCACTTCGGCTATGAAGAACTCAAATTTTTTGGACATGTAGTTAGCGCCGAAGGAGTCCGGCCCAATCCGTACAAGCTTGCCGTTGTTGCCGAATTACCAGCTCCTGTCGACAAGAAAGTCGTCCGGCGCTTACTTGGTTTGTGCGCCTACTATCGCCGGTTCATTCGCGGTTTTTCAGATAGCAGAACCTCTGACTCGTCTCACGAGGGACGACATGCCGTTTGTTTGGGAAAACGATCAACAAGCCACTTTTGATGAACTGCGACAGCGCATGCAATCAGCGGCTGTTCTCGCTCATTTCGACGATGATGCTGACACGGAGGTCCATACTGACGCTAGTAACATTGGGCTCGGTGCAGTGCTCGTTCAGCGTCAAGAGGACATCGAAAGAGTGATAGCCTACGCCAGCCGCTCTCTATCCCGTGCCGAGGCGAATTATTCCACTACGGAGAAAGAGTACCTCGCAGTCGTGTGGGCAATCACTAAGTTTCGCCCGTACTTTTATGGTCGTCCCTTCAAGATAGTGACGGACCACCACGCCCTCTGTTGGTTGGCAAGCCTGCGCGACCCTTCAGAATGGCTAGCATGGTAAAGCTTGCGGCTGCAGGAGTTTGACGTCACCATTGTCCATAAGTCCAACCGTAAGCATGAAGACGCTGACACACTGTCACGTGCACCCCTTCATGTCATCAGTCAGGAAGTAGAGGAAGACGAAGGCTTCCTGGGCGCCATTAGCTCATCAGACTTGAGCAAATGGCAGCAAAATGACGCAGAGATTCGTCCAATCATCGATTATTTAGAGGGCCATGGCGCAATTATACCACGCCATTTATCCCGCTTGTTGATGTCGTTCTTCCTTCGAGATAGTGTGCTGTACAAGAAGAACGCTCGTTTGAACAACGGTGCTTCCCTCCTGGTGGTTCCTCGAGACATGCGAGACGACGTCCTTTTCGCTTGCCTTGACGAACCCACATCCTGTCATCTGGGCTACTCACGGACACTTGCCAGAGTGAACGAGAGGTACTATTGGCCAGGACTTTCGGCAAGCATCAAGAAGTATGTCAAGAGCTGTCAGGAATGTCAGCGCCGAAAGCAACCAACTGTTAAACCAGCTGGTTTGCTTCAGCCCATTGCACGTCGTTCGACCAAATCGACATGGACAGTCTTGGGCCATTTTCCCTGTCTGCGGACAGCAACAAATGGGTGTTCGTCGCGACCGACTATTTGACACGCTACGCTGAGACGCAGGCAATTCCACGAGCCACGGCTTCTGAGGTAGCACAATTTTACATGCGCCACATTGTGTTACGACACGGGGCTCCTTCTAGTATAATAATGAACAGAGGGATGGCATTCACAGTGCAGCTTAAAGACGAAGTTTTCAAACTGAGCGCCCCGCCACGGTGGTCTAGTGGCTAAGGTACTCGACTGCTGACCAGCAGGTCGCGAGATCAAATCCCGGCTGCGGCGGCTGCATTTCCGATGGAGGCGGAAATGTTGTAGGCCCGTGTACCCAGATTTGGGTGCACGTTAAAGAACCCCAGGTGGTCAAAATTTCCGGAGCCCTCCACTACGGCATCTCTCATAATCATATGGTGGTTTTGAGACGTTAAACCCTAAATATCAATCACGTAGCAATTATCAGATCTCATCACGATGGTGAACGTCAAATTTATTTATTTTTTACTTTTTATAGTAATGGACTATTCTACTGAAACTTTCAGCTGTTCTAATGATTGAAATGCCCTAATGAAGTGGCTTGGTATCATTACATCGAAGCATGCGGTCTATTAAAACAGTCTACTTTTTTTTCCCTTGTTGTCGAGACAATGTGTAAAAGATAGTTTACAAATTCAAACAAAATCTAGTGGTGTCATTGACTTACTTTGTGCTGTTGATGATATTGACTTACCTTTTTGCTCTTGATGATATCATTAGCCCAAAATAATTTGGTGAAGCACTTTGGCATTGGTCATCAAAAAAAATTGCATGATAGTTGGCAATGGCTTTGTAAACAAAGCTCGTGGAATTGTTGCATGCAGAGTGTACACCCCAGTCACTGTGTAGCAATAACTATAAAAGAAATAAATTATTGTACTATTGGTCTATGGGAAGGCCGAGTGCATACATCAGTTTGAGAATATAGTTTCAAGTATGTGCACGACAAGTAGAAGCTGAGGACCATTCTTAATTCTGATTACTTATCTAGGCCTAAGCTCTATGAGACTCCTCACAAAACATCTGGGAGGGTTTTCATTGGTTAATGTATCACAACTGCTGGCAACAGCATTGAAACTATTCTCGCTTTCAACAAGGTGCATGGCCCAATCGCAAGTGAACATTCTCAAGACTATTCGGCAAATGATCAAAATCCAACATAGTGATATGGTTGCATGAGATTGACTGCTGTAGACAGTTAATGGCTAATAGAGCCACAGTAGATATGACAAATTTTGTCTAAATGTTTGCTAGGGGTAGTTTGATTGATTGATATGTGAGGTTTAACGTCCCAAAACCACCCTATGATTATGAGAGACGTCGTAGTGGAGGGCTCCAGAAATTTCGACCACCTGGGGTTCTTTAACGTGCACCCAAATCTGAGAACACGGGCGTACAACATTTCCGCCTCTATCGGAAACGCAGCCGCCACAGCCGGGATTTGTTCCCGCGACCTGCGGGTCAGCAGCCGAATACCTTAGTCACTAGACCACCGTGGCGGGGCTGCTAGGGGTACTTTAACACAGCTACTTTTGTCATCAGGATAAATGTGCATTTGGCAGCCTGAAGTAGAACATGCCATTCTTGCAATGTTGCACCAATTTGTGCAGTATGGTGTTAGACATTTTGTAGAAAACGAAGTGAAATTGTTTGAAGTGATTTAAGCTGTGGCTTTTATTCGAGTATAGTTGTCACCTTTCTCAAATGCTTTTGATTGTCAAGCTGATTTACCTGTATTTTATGTCACCTTACTGCTTTAATCTTAAAGAAACAGATAAAATAAGGATACTGAAATTAAAAGTGCCCAGTGAGCTTAAAGGTTGTGGAGAGAACTAAAAAAGCAAATACATATGACTTTGAATTAGCAACTAAACATTTTATCATGTTATGATGCTGGAGAATTCGGCCACTGAGGCAGCAACTAAAAGGTTGAGCTCTTTTCGGCAGAACCTTTGCCCTAAAAACGAAGTAACGCACGTAATACAGAAGAGAGCAAGGAGCTTGGTTTGTTGGTCGTCGATAATCTGCTATGCTGGTGATGTGCATTGGCATTTATACATTCCAGTGTTATCACTGGAGCCCTCGTAAGTTTCAGAATGAATTAAACCACTTCTATCATTCGTGTTATCTGATTACAACATGTTAAAACTCAAGAAGGTTTCTCTACATCCAGGAATGCCCTATGCTCAGTGATAACATGTGTGAGAATTAGGCAGTAAAAGCCAGTCACAGTAAAAAGAAAAACAAGTTAATGTGTAAATATAGTGTATTATGCACACCCTGATGCATGGGCATAAAATGACGCAGTAGAACCAGATACGTGCATGTTGTACTGTAACATGCAATTGTATAGCACCGTGCACGTTGTGGCCAAGCTGTACGAAGACCTATACTACATCTGCAGAACATTAATTTCATGGTAATTTATTACAAAGGCCTCTTGATTTTTTCCTTACAGATCTTTGTTACTCACCCTCTCCTTAAAGCAAGTGACTACTGTGATAGCTCCGTTGATGCCTACCTTCCAAACAACATATCTGCTTCAAATTGGACTAACATGTCTACCGCAAGCTGGACTTCCATGTCTCCTGAAAACTGGAGTGATGTGCCCACTGCTAACTGGAGTCGAGAGGCCTATCTGGAATTTCAAACTACCGAACTAACTCGTCAGCCAAACACTGCACTGCTGTCATTGATATTGATGTTCTCTACATTCTTTTTGGCGGATTTTCTGAGGAAGTTTCGCAACAGCAGTTTTCTTGGGAGAAACGTAAGTGTTCTTACAAAGTGGGAAAAAGCTGTTTATTGAGGTAAACTCTAATTCTTTTTTTCTTTATTTTTCTTGCAGGCAAGAAGGGCTCTTGGAGACTTTGGTATTCCTATTGCCATTATTGCAATTGTTACTTTGGACTTTTTTGTTCCAAACACGTACTCTCAAGTAAGAATTGAAATTGTATCCTAATATTTACTAATTATTTACATTACGTTTTCAATTCTCAAGCGTGAGTTGCATTTTTCATTGTACAGTATGGTCCACTGTTAGGCAGAACACGCAAACGCGTTGCCGGTGACCCGCGTGATGCGAACTGGTGGCGAGATTCGTTAATGTCGCGCATGTGTATAATAGGGCAAAGGCGATGCTTGTCGGATTTCGTCTAGTACTCTCCGCCCCTGCGCTTGCTGAGCACTTTCGTTTTTCCGCGGCGCGATTCACGCCGCCGCCAGTCTGCCGCCTCCCTGTCAGGTAATCAGCAGGTACAAAAAAGGTGCAGCGTATTTCTCGCTGTGGTTTCTTAGCCCTTCTGATACAATGCGATTCACGCCCACTGCCACCGATTTTAATTAATGGTGATAAATAATGAAAAGCCATGCATTTAATTTACAAGCACATTAATAAATGCTTAATAATAATAATAATAAATGAAGGCATTTTCACCTGGCAGAACAGCGATATTGTTACGATGGGGCGTGTTTATTGAAGAGCGAATGGCGAAGAGTAGCCGCGCCGACACCGAGCTGCTTCCAAACAGACCACTTCGTTTTTCTCTTCATCTCTTCACACGTTGCCGCTTCAGCATAACACTCCTCCTTTCCCAGATGAAGCCCCATGGGCGAGCATCAGTCACGAGGATGAAAGTGCTTTAGGGGGGCGACGTGAACAAGCTGTCTCTGCCTAGAACGGTAGCTGCGAGATACAAGCCGAGCGATTGAATATGTCACATCACTTAGGCAATCAACAATGACAAAAGGACAGGTGTAACGAGCCAGGAACTTCTGGTACAGACCATGCTTTCGAAAGGGTGTCCGTAGCCATACTTCTTCTCCTTTTTCGTACGACACATTCTTGTCCTGTGAATCATAGGCGAACTTTGAGCGGTCTTGGGTTGCCAAAGTACGGAGCTGAGCTAGGTGACATGCTTCCTTTGCGCGGCAGGGAGTCTGGGTAATGGAAGAGTCCTCGTGCACATGAAAAGGCAGAATGGTGTCAAGAAAGTGGCGGGGTGGTCTGACATAAAGAAGATAAAATGGACTGTAGCCAGAGGTTTCGTGCGTTGCCATGTTATAAGCGTAGGTGATAAATGGGAAGATGTCATCCCAGTTCTTGTGCCTGAAGTCAATGTACATTGAAAGCATGTTGGTAAGTGGTGCGCTTGACGAGACCATTTGTCTGCGGGTGTCATGGGGCCGAGTGGCGAAACTGGCAAGCACAGAGACGCAAAAGTTCTTCTACAACATCGGCTACGAATTGTCGACCACGATCACTCGGAATAATCCGAGGCGGTCCATGGCACAGTATCACAGAAGAGAGGAGGAACCTCGATACATCGATGGACGTGGCTGTTGGTAGCGCTTTGGTTTCCACATAACAAGTCATGTGGTCAATGCAGACTATGATCCAACGGTTGTTGTTCAATGAGCGCAGAAATGGACCGAGAAGATCCACTCCAACCATTTCCAAAGAAGACGAGGGTGACATCAAGGGGTGGAGGAGACCAACCGGGATATTATTTGGTCGCTTGAATCGCTGGCATTTATCACAACTGGCCACATACTTTTCTGTATTGTGTCGCATGGTAGGCGAGTAGAAGCGAGCCAGCAGGCAGTGGTACGTTTTGGCGAACCCAAGGTGCCCTGCTGATGCGTTGTCGTGCATAGCATAGAGTACGTGTGTTCTCGAATTCTCAGGGACCACTAAAAAAAGGCGGGCATTATCAGCCACGTAATTTTTTTTGTAAAGTAAGCCATCTCGGACTATAAAGCCATGGCTACCTATCGGTTGAGCGGCTGAGTAAAGAGATCGTCCAAGCTGCAGTCGTTGCTCTGTGCTTCCCGGAAGGTAGCAAGGTCAGGAAAAGCAGCATCGTCGATGGCAGCTAGAAAATATTCAAAATTGTCGGCGTCACATAGAGTGGTTGGTAGGGGACGCCTCGAGAGACAGTCTGCGTCTGCATAATGGCGGCCACTCTTGTACAGTATTGTAAGGTTAAATTCATGCAAACGTAGCGCCCATTGCGCGAGGCAACCAGAAGGGTCACGGAGACCAACTAACCAACCAACCAACCAACATAGTGAATGGTGGTCAGTCATGATCGTGAACTGCCGCCCGTAGAGATATAGGCGGAACTTATGCACAGCAAAAACCACAGCGAGGCACTCTTGTTCAGTAACGGTGTAATTCTTCTCGGCCTTGCTCAATGAACGACTGACGTAGGTGATGACATGCTCGGCGTCATCGAAGTGCTGGATGAGCACTTCGATGACGCCGGCTACGAGATAGGACGTTCGGCTAGCGAGATAGGCCTTCGGTGCACGACCCCTTCAAGCCTCCCAGTACGCTACAGCGTAATAAACCCATTTATAAACGTAACAGAGTGGTGGAGGTACTGGGTAAAGCACGTCGGCGAACCACGGAGTAGCAGCTGTCTGAACTTCGCCGGAGCCGTCGTCTTGCCGGTCTGCCACCACCACCAACCGTCATGTCAGAGAGAGAAGGTCTTGGCTTCTCAACCATGCAAAGGTCAGTGCCGGCTGCACCTCGGTATCGCTATACGGAACCCCGCCCGTTCGCGGGAAGAGCAGGGGAAGATGTGGATGCGTGGTTGACACACTACAAAAGGGTGAGCCGGTACAACGGCTGGGATCCCACCGAACAACTGGGGACTATCGCGCTGTTTCTCACGGAAACCGCCTTGATGTGGTACAAAAACCACGAAGATTCATTAACAATGTGGGATCGTTTCTCCGAAGAACTCAAAAAATGCTTCGGCGACTCTGATGCGAAAAAGAAAAGCGCGGAGCGCACTTTGTCTCAAAGAGCGCAGACACCTGGAGAAACGTGTACCACCTACATAAAGGAGGTTCTGATGCTCTGCAAGATCATAGACCCGCATATGTCTGAAGAGGACATGGTCGGACACCTTCTGAAAGGTATAGCAGAGGACGTCTACAATTTCTTGATAGGCAGTGAATACCTCACTTCCATCTCCGTCGTCCAACGTCACTGCCATACTTTCGAGAAGCTGAAGACCCGTGGTATTGCCCTGAAACTTGGTAGGCTGGCAAATGTAACAACAGTCGCCAGCGTGGACGTAAGCCTGCCTGCCGACCTTGCCGCTACTATCAGGGCAATAGTGGGCGAAGAGCTACAGCGACAAGACACACTGGTCGGCGACACCATTCATCATCCGCCTACCTGTTCATCCTATTACCCGGCACCGTTCGCTCCTCTGCCACCATCGGTTTGTGTGACGGACTTTAGCGAAGCTGGAACTGCTTGGCCACGCCGAGACTCATTTGCGCCTGACCAGCGGTATGACCGGCGCCTTCGTACCGGCCTCGCTCCACAGAGGCGGGCAGTACCCGTTCAGCAAGCTGCTCCACTCCGTTCAGGTAGGCGACCTTTCACAGCGGAGCGCTCTCAGCAGTGGTTCGGCGAATGACCCCTACCCGTCTGCTACAACTGTGGCGTCGAAGGGCAGATTACCAGGTACTGCAACTACCGGCAGCCACCGAGGTATGCCCCGCCACGGCGATCTAGTGGCTAAGGTACTCGGCTGCTGACCCGCAGGTCGCGGGCTCAAATCCCGGCTGTGGCGGCTGCATTTACGATGGAGGCGGAAATGTTGTAGGCCCGTGTGCTCAGATTTGGGTGCACGTTAAAAAATCCCAGGTGGTCGAAATTTCCGGAGCCCTCCACTACGGCGTCTCTCATAATCATATGGTGGTTTTGGGACGTTAAACCCCACATATCAATCAAACCACCGAGGTACGACCGCTCACCAAGATCCCACCTGTCCGCACGAGCACCAACATTCCCTGGAAGCACATCTCACGAGATAAGGCCACTGCTAAACCATTCTCCGGCCTCTGACCGCAGTCTGACACTCCCGCCAGCCCCTCGTCCCAATCGGTTGCCGTCTCCTAGGCGCCGCTATCCTTCGCCGCCTCCGGAAAACTAGTCTGCACGACTGTTGGAGGTGAGGTTGCTGGGCAGTCATGGATTTCCCCAGAAATGCCTCCTTTAATTTGCATGTTTAAAAATAAGGTTCGTGTGCTGATTGATGGTGTCTCAACAATAGCCTTAGTGGACACAGGTGCAACCATATCAGTGATGAGTTTAGCATTCAAATCCCTTCTTGTATGAAAGGTTATGTTCCGTTACGACCGTGCTGATACATTTCATGGAGTGAGCGAAGATGTCTTACAACCTGTTGGTGTTTGCAGAGTGACTGTTAGTTTGGGTGGCCAGAATTTTATTGCTGATTTTGCTGTTCTCTTTCATTCAATGCATGATGTAATTCTAGGACTCAATTTCCTGAATCTTTATGGTGCCACTGTCGATTACCGCACAGGAGAGATCACAGTAGATTCAAATGTTCCAGTAGCATTTATGGAAAGCCCGCCCTGTATGGAAAGTACCCTTTGCGTGTCCATGGACACAATTGTACCACCCTTGTCTGCCAAGTGTGTTCCTGTCGTCAGTTCCCTGCAACCGAGACGACATTTGATGCCACCGTAGAGCCAATTCACCTCAGCTGCATAAAGAAGAATGTTCTAATACCCTATTGTACGCTGTCGGTTGTGCAAGGGCATACTGGTTTGTGGGTGATCGACGGCTCCAATGAACCTTCGGTACTGCCAGAAGGTCTACAACTTGCTAAGATCCGTCAACATCAGGTGTTCTCCCTTGCCATCCTTGCAGAGAACAGTGATTCTCCGGATAAGCCCGATTCCAATCATTTGCACGCCAGGGACACCTCCATAATGGCAATGATTGACAAGTCTCTTAGCACCAACGAGCGTAATGACATGGCGAGTATTCTGCGCAAACATGCTGGTCTTTTTGATTTCGCACAGCTACAGGCTCCACTGTCAATCCCTGTTTCTCGTGTAAAGCATCGCATAGATACGGCATACCATAGACCTCTCCGACAAAAGCCATACCGGGTATCGACTTCGGAACGCGCAGTGATAAATGAATAGGTTGGCGAGATGCTAAAGAAGAATGTGATTCAGGAATCACGCAGTCCGTGGGCTGCTCCCGTAATATTGGTCAAGAAGAAAGATGGAAAATGGCGATTTTGCGTTGACTACCGCCGTCTCAACGCCATCACAAAGAAGGACGTGTACTCACTGCCACGTATTGATGATGCTATAGACTGTCTTTCATCAGCCTCCTACTTTTTGTCTGTTGATTTGAGGTCAGGGTATTGGCAAATTCCAATGCACGAGGAAGACAAAGAGAAAACGGCATTTGTTACACCAGATGGACTTTTTGAATTCAATGTAAGTCCATTCGGACTATGCAATGCGCCTGCAACTTTTGAGCGCTTCATGGACAACATTCTGCGTGGTTTGAAGTGGGAAGTATGCATGTGTTATCTGGACGATGTTGTCATTTTTGGGCGCACTTTCTGTGAGCACAACACACGCCTCGACCTCATGCTGAACTGCCTAAGCAAAGCATGCTTAGTGCTCAACTCAAAGAAATGTCGTTTCGGAGAATGCCAAACACTCGTTCTTGGACACTTGGTGAACAAAGAAGGCATACGGCCAGATCCCGCAAAAACGGCTGCAGTGGAGGCGTGAGCAACCTCGCTCAGCGAAAGAACTACGCAGCTTTTTGGGCCTCTGCTCATACTTCCGTCGATTCATCCCTGGATTTGTATCGCGCACCCACTCACGTGCCTGCTTCAGAAAGGCGCGCCATTTGACTGGACTCCGGAACGAGCGTCCTCTTTTTCTGAGTTGAAGTTCCTTTTGACATCCCATCCAATTCTTCGACACTTCGATCCGCTGGCTCCCACAGAACTTCACACGGACGCTAGTGGTGTCGGTGTTGGAGCCGTGCTGGTTCAACACTTGGATACCAAAGAACATGTCGTTGCGTATGCAAGTCGCTCGCTAAGCAAGTCCGAGCGTAACTACACCGTCACAGAGCAAGAATGCCTCGCAGTAGTCTTCGCAGTGCAGCGCTTCCAGTCCTACTTGTACGGACGTCCCTTTACCATCATGACAGCTCATCATTCGCTCTGCTGGTTGGTCAATCTGCGTGACCCATCTGGTCGACTGGCGCGTTGGGCACTCCGTCTGCAGGAATGCGACTTTACGGTTTCCTAAAAAAGTGGTCGTTGTCACGCTGATGCAGATTGTCTTTCGCGACTACCACTCCCATCGACGGACTGCAACGCAGGCAACTTGGACACCTGCATCGCGCCATTGGACCTGCCATTTCCTGATACCAATGCCTTTAAGATTGAGCAGCAAAGGGACCGCACCATACAGGAGCTCCTTCCTACCAAGTCAAGACCATCGGCGACTCGCTTCTGCATGCGCGACGAGCTTTTGTACAAAAAAAACTATGCTACGACCGGCTTACGATATCTTCTAGTGGTTCCGAAGAGCCTTCGCGTTTCCGTCTTGCAGGCCATGCAGTATGACTCAACGTCCAGCCATCTAGGCACAGCGAAAACTCTTTGCCGGCTTCAAGAAAGATTTTACTGGCCGAAAATGCGCCAGACGATGGAACAGTACGTCTCTAGTTGCAACGAGTGCCAACGCCGCAAGCGCCCTACCAGTGCTCCTCCAGGGCGACTACATCCTATCCCACCCCCTAGAACTCCATTCGAGCAAGTTGGGATTGACCTTCTAGGTCCCTTTCCGAGGTCTTCTAGTGGTAATTGCTGGATAGTCGTATGTACCGACCACTTAACATGGTACTGCGAGACAGCTGCTATACCATCGGCATCTGCAGCTGACGTGCGTTTATTCATGCTGCGTTTTGTGGTTCTACGACATGGACCTCCTGAAATTGTTATCAGTGATCGTGGGCGACAATGCACTGCAGGCGTGGTGGAAGAGATGCTTCGTCTATGAGCTTCAAGCTTTCGGCACTCTACGCCATATCATCCCCAAACAAATGGCCTGATGGAACGAACTAACAGGACTCTCACGAACATGGTTTCTATGCAGGGGCGGCGCCAGGGGGGGCAAGGGTGGGCTGGAGCCCCCCCAAAATTCTCGCCTGCCCCCCCTATGCCCACCCAAGTGCCCGGAAGCATATATTGAAAACCTAGTAGGAGCAGAGCTAGCTTGCCCCCCCCGGAGGAACTAACTTTTCGTGGTTGCCCCCCCAGTAAAAACATCCTGGCGCCGCCCCTGTTTCTATGTATGTCGCAGCAGATCACAAGAACTGGGATGGTGTACTACCTTTCATCACTTACGCATTTAACACCGCACAGCATGAGACTACCAGCTACAGTCCGTTCTTTCTTCTGTATGCTCGGCCACCTCGTCATACCCTAGATACCGTCTTCCCGTTTTTGGACCACCATGATTCAGGTATATCCGAGATCGTCTGCCGAGCAGAAGAAGCCTGACGTCTTGCTTACCTGCGCACCCTCGCTTCGCAAGATCGCTCTAAGACACGTTTTGACCGTCGACGTCGACACGTGACGTATAATTGCGGAGACCTCGTGTTGCTGTGGACACCAAATAGGAAACGTGGGTTGTGTGAAAAACTGCTTGCACACTATGCGGGACGTTATGTTGTTCTAGAGCGTATAAGCGATTTAACTTACCGCGTAGCACGTCTTCATTCAAATGGCCGACGGAAAGACTGAACTTGTCCATATAGCCCGTTTGAAGCGCTATATTCCCAGAGAGACTCTTTAACTCACCCGGTGGGCTTCGTCTGCGCGGAGGGAAATGTTACTGCATATGTGATTTGGGTATGAGCCTCTGGGTAGCGGGGAACAGGCAGATTAGAGAAGAGGACGTTTGGCTAGGGAGAGAGGCCTCCCGTGCACGACCCCTTCAAACCTCCCAGTACGCCACAGCGTAATAAACCCATTTATAAACGTAACAATATTAAGGCTCGTATTCACTTCAAACGAGGCAAGTCCATACCACTTGGAAGCACAAGACTGGTTAGACAAATTTGACACCCACAATGTGCTTGTGCCACAGGCCTCGGAGACAATACAGCGAGGCACGAGCACACCCTTCTTTGTGACAATTGATGGCATTGGCTCAACAACAGCGTCGAATACATCATTGTCGGCACTGGCAACGGTAACCTGAATGCTGGATAACGAACGGGACGGTACGACGGAATCTTCACATACGGCGAGGGTGTGCGAACAAGTAGCAGGTTGGTCGGCAACAAAAGGAGAGACAAAAAGCTCGCCGGTACCGCAATCAAGAGTGGCACCGCATTGTTGTAGAAAATCTAGACCCAGAATCACATTATGCATTGATTTAGCGAGCACTGTGAATTCGGCTTGATAAACGTTATTAGAGAAATAGACGTTTGCGGTACACACACCAAGAGGTCGTAGCGATTCTCCACTCACAACACGAAATGTGCTCGCATTATCCCACTTGCATCATCTTATGGCCTCATTGGGTTTTGAAATCTATGCTCACAACGGAGACACTTGCTTCCATGTCCACTAAAGCTGTCGTTGTAACATTGTCCACAGAAACACAAATCTTGTTATGATGCATCGTCACTGGTGGAGGCATAGCGGTGTGTAGCTGAAGATGACTGGCGACCTCACCTCCATCGTTCGCGCAGCATAGTTTCTCAGCGGCGGTGAAGTGGAACGTTGTCGAGGAGATAGGGATCTTCGGTAGCGTGAAGGTGGTGGCGTCAAACTCCGCACAGACGCTGGTGAGTCACTGCGGTGATTCCCCCGATGGTTTGGCCTGCTGTCAGAGTCTGAGGGCCAGGGTGGTCTCGTCAACGTGCCGATTGCTGCGCCCGAAAAAAGTGCATGGTCGCCCATAGGACAGTGCTGCCGTGCGATGGCGATCGGGGCAGAATCGGGCGACATGACCATGGATGCCACAGTGAAAGCATATGGGACGTTCGCGAGGTGCGCTGATGTAAGCAGAAGAATGAATGGCCCGGCCATTCTATGCCTGATAACCGGTAGGTGGTCTGCGCGCGTATTCGTCATTCAATGGGTAGTACGGATGCATAGTTTGGCTTGGCTCTCGGGGACGAGGCGTATAGTTGTAGGCATCAAGGGAGGCGGCGTTGATAGTCGTAGCGCTTAAGTCGCAGGGAGGAAAGGGTTCTCGGACATTAGGTGCCGGCCGAGAAGCCGCCTCGCATAGGTCGAGTTCTTCGCGCACTACTTGGCGAATTATGGACACAAGATCTGATGGGGTTGGATGCATGTCGACACTGGCGACATTAGTGACGTTGGGCAGGCGGCCGAACTTTTTTGTAATTTGCCGCGCTTTCAGCGCTTCAAACGTACGGCAGTGCTTGATGACGTCACTTACACGCTCCAAACTTTCTTTTGCGATGAGAAACTGGTAAACGTCCTCTGCGAGCCCTTTTAGAAGATGACCAACCTTGTCCTCTTCTGTCATCCAGGGGTCCAGTGCCCTGCACAACTTGAGCACCTCCTCAATATACGCCGTGCAGGTTTCCCCGGCGACTTGCGCTCGTTGCATAAGAGTTTGCTCGGCACGCTTATTCTTCGCTGCTGGATCCCCGAAGCACAACTTGATTTCATCGACGAACTTCCACCATGTCGGCTTTTCTCATGGTTTTCATACCATAAAGATGGGGTTCCTTTGAGAAAGAGTCCCACGTTATTGAGCTGGCCGGTGGCATCCCAGCCATTAAACCGACTCGCCCGTTGGTAGGAGCTGAGCCACGAGTCGACATCTTCTGCAGCTTGTCCAGCGAAAGATGGAGGCTGAATGTAGGGCTGCCACGGAATACGGGAAGCAGGTGGCTCGTTGTTATTGTTGTCGTGAGACGCCATCACAGGTGGCAGACCAGCAAGTCGTCGGCTTCGGCCTAGCTCCACGTATTGCACCTCAGTGGTCGATGAGTCGCCGTTCATCGGGGGCGCCATTATCGCACCCAGCACCTCCACCAAAACTGTTACAATGGGGCGTGTTTATTAAAGACAAATGGTGAAGGGTAGCCGTGCCGACACCGAGCTGCTTCCAAACAGACCTCTTCATTTTTCTCTTCCTCTCTTCATACGTTGCTGCTTCAGTGTAACAATATGATTATGAGAGACGATGCAGTTGAAGGCTCTAGAAATTTCAACCACCTTGGATTTCATAACGAGCACCTAAATCTAAATACATGTGTCTCGAGCATTTCTGCCTCCACCGATAATGCGGCTGCTGCAGCCGGGATTTGCCACCGTGACCTGCATGTCAGCAGAGGAGAACCGTAACCCTTACACCACCATTGCGAGTTAAGTAAACACTTGCGGATGAAATATCTGCAAAGACTCTCAGTATCCCGGCAACCAAATATTAGTTTTTACCTCTTAAATTGTGTGAGTTTTTGATTATTGAAGCAACATTGATAGAAGCTCCATATTTCGGATATGCGATAACACGCATGTTGTGAGGGTGCCGACACTTTATGTAAAGTTGTTTGTGCCGTGTGGCGCACTTGTCTTGCACAGAAGCCGTATTTCGGGGTCACAACTATTGAGCGATAGGTTGCGTGTTCGCGAGCGTTGATCACCAGTATCATCATCATCATGGTTAGATTATTATTGCCGGCAATGACCCCTGGTGGCAAGCGTTGGTGGTGGTACAAGAGAGTTGAGCGAATCTTTTTGGCTGGTGGCGTTTGGCGCGAACGGTTGTCTCACAGTGGGAACCCGGTGCACGGCACCGCGGGCCGTCCGGGGGCCCTTGTGGTGAGTCAGGTGTTGACGACACATTGTTCAGTGTTGTTTAATATTGTGTAAGAATGTCTTTTATACTGTGTAAGGATAATAATTCGGTTGACGATATTGTCGTTATAAAATCGGTTAAATAATTATGTGTTGTTTGGTTTGTTCCTACCGCGTCCACTGTGTCGGTTCACTCCAAGAGCGTGGCGCACTCCCCCCATTTCGAGAATCTACTACATTTACGAAAGTACTACGCTTCACCTACATGTGCCCGCTTGAAAAATGTTGTGCATAGAACTATATACACTAGAATAAACACGGAAGAAAAAATTTATTCGTTATATTTTTTTGACGAAAGGTGAACCAGGCCAGATAAATGGCCTCTCAAATTAGAATAATAAAAAGCTTCGTTTAGTATCTGGTAAGGTCACCTCCAACATCGAGTGCGGCATTCATTCTTGCAGGCAGAGAGTTGTACGGAGCTTCCGTGAAGGATCAATCGCACTTAAGCTGCTCCCATTCTTCGTTTACTCTAGCGCAGAGGTCATCCGCAAATTTTCCGTGGAGACTTAATTCATTCTGCCCCCCTCATGTTCAGTTACGTTCTAGTCAGGAATTGACACACACACACACACACACACACACACACACACACACACACGCACGCGCACGCACGCGCACGCGCGCACGCGCACGCACGCACGCACGCACGCGCACACACACACACAGTCACACACACACACAGTCACACACACACACAGTCACACACACACACAGTCACACACACACACAGTCACACACACACACAGTCACACACACACACAGTCACACACACACACAGTCACACACACACACAGTCACACACACACACAGTCACACACACACACAGTCACACACACACACAGTCACACACACACACAGTCACACACACACACAGTCACACACACACACAGTCACACACACACAGTCACACACACACACAGTCACACACACACAGTCACACACACACAGTCACACACACACAGTCACACACACACAGTCACACACACACGCGCACACACACACACAGTCACACACACACAGTCACACACACACACAGTCACACACACACACAGTCACACAGTCACTCCGTGCTGCTGTAGTAGTTGGTCCGCCTTTTTCACATTGTGAGCCGGCGAGCAATCGTGCTAGAAGATGCAGTCATGCTGTGGTGTCATGCGACTGGTGATGTGTGGAAGGCTGACTGTGTCCAGAATATTCTTATATTTTTTTGCTGTGAAGGCCCTTTGTATGCTTACAAGTGATCGAAGGACGTTCCGGGTGACGCAGCCCCAAGCGTTCACCACATTCCATCTGCTTGCTGCTACTCGCTGAACAAACTCGGGCCTGAACCTGCAGTAGTAACAGGCACGAACGAAAAAAAAAAAGCTGTTCATAGTTTTATAGTGCAGCACTCTTGTTTTTCAATGCCAATAATATTATAATGGAAGGGACTACAATACGCAACACCAAACATAGGATTATTGAAATAAATTGAACGTTTGATTCTCAACTGCAGAGACCTTCATATTTCTTGTGTAGGCATGCTTTACAACCCCCACGTATGGCTCACTGGACTATAAGTAGCATAGAAATCTTAAAAGAACTCCGATCACTGCATTTGAGTGAGATGCGCATCTTTTTTTCAAATTGGAAATGTTCTAATATGCAGTTTTCTTTACTATGACAATTGTAGCAAGGTTATGAAACTGGAGAAAACTTGAGATTATTCAAACATATCGAGTTCTACCTGGATGCCAGACACGAGCCCTCTGGTCCCATTTTGTAGTAAAGGTGCACCTGTCGCTGAAAACAACTCCGCTCCACTTGTCAGCTGACCATGCTTCGTGCTGCTGGGAAAATAAGATGCTTTGAATTGCTCACTTTCATCAAAAGCGGTTTTTGCACTGCCGTCTTCCACTTGAGTCCCGCTTCAGCCAGCCGTCGCTTCAGTTGATTTTGAAGCAGTCAGTTGAAAGCACTGGCATATTTCATTAACTGAACCTCGTGGGTTGTCAGTTACAGAGGCGACAATATACATATCTTCTTCCTGAGTAGCAACTCGTGACCTTGGTCGCTGAGGGGCATCCTTAATTCTATTTTTATTCCTGAAAGCCTGAATAATCCTGTTAACAGTCTTAGTGACCATGGCAGTGGCGGCACGTGGCCTGTATTCTTTAGTGTAGAGCTCGACTATGCAATGCCTTTCATCTTCAGGTACCCTGGCCATGCCACATCTAAGAGCTGGCACCGCCGAAAATTCTTTCAGCGAAGAATCGCACCCCAGCTGTTCAATTCTGTGAAAGCAATAATGAAGTCCATCACTTGTGTAACCTAGCGTCAATGCTCATGGAAATGTTAGCCGTAAGCGTTGTGCAAGCATTCAAACCTGCCAGCTGCTTTTGATAATGGACGAGAAAATTACTGCTTAATGCGACGAGCATAGCCAGCTTTTCCTTCCAATCAAGAAACATAGCACGTTGTCAGCGCTCGTCAAGCGCTTGGGCGGGGAAGTAGCAGATGACCCAGGGCACGAATCGCCCTTATGATTAAATTCATATGCTCTGCGTTTCCAAATCTCGCCAGCACATAATGGCCTGCGGATCGGCAGCCGTGCGCTCGCGTGTTCCCCTAACAGTGGACCGTACTGTAAATAGGGAGCAATTTCCATCGTAGCTGTGAAATCTGGAAGTGTTGCAGTTAGGTCAGTTTTAAAAAAGTAATTCCTTATTAAATGTTTTCAAAACAAACTTTGAGGTATTATAATATTAAATTTAGTTCTGATTGCTTTTTATCTCATTTACACCAGTATATGAAGTGGCAACACACTGAATTTTTCATAGCATGTAGTTACATGGATATGTTGCATTAAGCGGAACTTCTTATAGGCCTTGCCATCCTGGCCCATTTGTCTCCCATGAGGAGCCCTCCAAAAATCCCAACCAACAGAAGGTTCACAGCTTGCTATAAAAGATCGGAAAACGGTGCTTGCATCTGTTATGTGCTTATATAATGTGAGAATTCGGGTTGAAAATACTTTTAATCTTGTACATTAAATTTTCATATTGTAGAAAGTGGTTTATACTGATTTAATGTCATTATGAATGTTTTGTGTGCTAGATATTGAGTGTTACTGACTGTACCCATCTTAGTATGATTGTATCTGCTTTGCTTGGTGTCCTCATGTGACCATCTATCAAAGGTGACATTTGACTGCTGTTAACGCAACAGCATTAAATAGCTTGTTTCTCGGAAACTTCCGCATCGACGTCAGTGTAAGCGTCCTTTGGTTGTGAGCAAAAATCATCTTGTGCGTGATCGAAAAATCAAGATGCAAAAATAATATAAATAATAAAAAAATTTCTGGTGTAAGTGAGGATCGAACCCAGGCCATTCGCATTACAAGCAGGTGTTCTATCATTCAGCCACGTCTCTGCTTGAAAATGGAATGAAAAGAACTTCCTCTGCTTGGAAACGCAGTGTAAATAACTCCTGCTTTACAAACATGCACATTCTGTCTACAAGCTTCACAATACAACATGTAATATCACAATAATATTACATGGCACAAGCATACATTGCCATCGGGTGTCGGAACGTGCGATTACCATAATGAGCTCGTGGTTTAAAGCCGGCCCCCTATTACAGAAGGCACACACGTCACTGCGCATATTCCCTTAAGACCACATAGAGGGTGCATAACAAGATTGAAAACATTTCACGCGCATAGGTTTAAAGCATGCAATCCATTACACAGAATGCAATCATATTTGAAAGCTTCACTGACACAAATCACTTTCAAATTTATTCATTACATTGTAGTAATCCACAATTTAAACTTGTTGAGTAACATTATACAATAAAAACTATGCACTAAGTGGTTGAAGTACGCACTACTTACAGGAAATGGCTGTTGCTTTCATCTCTTAAAGGCAAAGCTTAAGGGTCTCCCAATATTTTAGGTGCATTCTGAAGCATCTTGTTTTAGTATCGTAACTCTGCCTCTTTTAATTGCATTATCCACAGCAATCTCCTGTAAAGTGCTTTACTACCTGTAAAGTTTTATTGGCGTTGTAAACCTGTTTTTGTCTATTTTTACGTAACATGCAGCATTGTTTTTGCTGTTGATCGTAACAACAAATTGTTGTTTGCACTGTACAGAGTAGCTTTGTACATTCTGCTGCTACAGGGAGCTTTAAAGCAGTGTGGTTCACATCCATTTTCCCATTTAACATTGCAGAAGCTGAAAGTTCCAAATGGATTAAGCACTAGCATTGAAGGACGTGGTTGGTTTGTTTCTCCAGTAAGCTCAACACGACCATTCATTTGGTGGCACATTTTTGTGGCTGCACTTGGTGCTATACTGGTCTTCATACTCATGTTCCTCGAGATTGAAATCTGCGAGTAAGTTCTTGTTTTTGTTCTGCCATTTTTTTCTGTCAGTGCTTGTCAAATATTGTTCTGATGTACGCACAATTATACACACACACACACACACACACTTCATGTTCAGTGCCATCAACGTCTGCAACATTGTTACAAACTTCTCTGCACCCACATATACAACTGAATGACTCGACTGCATGCAATGAAACAAAAAATGATAGGGGATAACATTAAGAGATCAGAAGACAGCAGAATGGGTCAGAGAACAAACAGTGGTGACGAATACTCTTGTTCACATTAAAGGGACCCTGAAACAGCTTTGATGATAGTGTACACACACATCGAGTCAGTAAAGCATGTCCTAAGGACCATTAGCAAACCTATTCAAGCTCTCTGCATATAATGTGCAACTTAGTACAAGGCACTAAATCTATTAATTGCTACTGATTGCAGCGGCTCCGCCAAACGATTTTTTCAACCACTGACTTCCATTATATGCAACATGGAAGTGTAACGAAACACGAATGACTGACATGACTGAATGTAAAATCTATGTTACCGATAGTTATTTCAACCCAATTGTGAAAAAATGCTGTTTCTAATGGTTGAGATACTTTAGCATTTGTTTTGTTTACAAGAAGGTGTAATAGAAAGAAAATACGCAAGCAAAATTCGTCACCAGATTAGGAGACCTGCTGGTGGACAGCAAGTATTGTCTGCATATAATGTGCTCCGTGTTGAGGTCAGCTGCATGATAGTGTTCATCTCGAGGTTTCTTTTCTCAAGAGGCCATGAATTGCTCTAGTTGAATTGTGGGCTGCATATCTAGTGAGTTGTGAAATTTCAAACTGCAGCATTGTGTAAAGCAACCAGCAAGTGGAGTTGCTTCTGCTTATTGATGCAATGAACGTAAGACTTTCTTTGTCCGATCAACACCAGGATCCATTTTTATAAGGCTTTACCTTCACCACAATAGACAACTCCACATGTTTGTGTTTATGCTTTTCTGTGATCTCAGATAATTTTAGTTTGTCGGCATGTTTTTTGATGTTCATCGATTTACTGGAGCAGTGGTTCTCACATGGGGGTCCGCAGACTTTAGGGGGTCCGCGAAGGCATTTCTATGATCCGCGAAACCCTCACCCGTTTTTTTTACAATTTAAAATTTTTTACATATATAGCTCGGTTTAAACGCGACTGTGCCACATATAGATGAACTGCCCAAACTGAATTGGCACATTGGTTTGATGTTTTTGGTAGCAATAAAAGGCACCTGTTTCACCTTCCAGTTGTGTTAGTTTACCTACGTATCCCCCTCCTCCCTCCCCTTCAAGAGGTCACCCATCACTTCCACTAGTCCACTAGGGGTCCCCGACACATACGTGGCTGAGAACCACTGTACTGGAGAATAAGAAGTTAGCAGCTAAAAGAGTTGCAACTACCGGTGGTACAGATCTCAGCCATGCGCTTTCTTCTATATGGCTTTCACTATTCGCTTCGACAGCCTGTGTGCTGCCAGAGTTCATTGAAAGGCCAGAATGAGGAAAGCCCAGCTCAAACCATAGAGTGTGTTGCCGTCAATGACACTATGGCTTCACGCTCAATGAGTTACAAAGCAAAAGCACTGCTGAGAAGAGGGTAACATCTGAATGCCCGTAGCAGCCTTGATACAGATAATCTAATGGTTATGGCGCTCGACTGCTATGGCGCTCGACTGCTAGCCCAAAGGTCGCGGGATCAAATCTTGGCTGTGGTGGCAAAAATGTTGAGGCCCGTGTACTTAGATTCAGGTGCCTGTTGAAGAATTTGAGGTGGTGAAAACTTCCGGAGCCCTCCACTACGGGATCTCTCATAATTATATGGTGGTTTTTGTATGTTAAACTCCAGCTATTATCATTACACTGGCAGAACTACAAAAAACAATATCAGGAACACTTTAACTGAAAGGAATGGACTTAAGTTAACTACTTAAAGGGAAACAATTATTTTGTTTAAATTGACAAACTACACTCTGAAAACGTTGGCTAATGCCTTATGTTTCTCTATCATAAGTTTGTTATTAGCGGAGGGAATCAAGGTTTAGGTTTCATTTTTAAATTTCATTTCAAAGTTTCTACATGTGACACAGAAATTTTAAAATGTATTTTTCGTATTTTCGTGACATTGGCACCATGAACTTTTATCTATGGCCCCCACAGATGACAATGTACTACATTTTTATCGGTTAGAAGATAGGTAGGACCCAGTAGATGCCTTCAAAATTTATGACGTCAAGCTGTTTGGTGCAGGAATCTCAAATTGGTGCCTCCACCTCTATTTTTTTGTGTATTTTCTCACTTGCCAAATGTCGTGTCGCTTACCAAATGTCATTTACTAATGTGCGACAAATTGTTTTGCTCTTTAATGTCCCTTTAGTGCATGAGACATCCAAATGGTGGTCCGTCAAACGGTATAAATAGGGAAGAATCAGAAGTGCAGCAAAGATGGCAGAGGGTTACCGTATTTACTCGATTCTACCGCGCCCTCGATTGTAACGCGCACCCGATTTCCACCGCGAAAAAAAAAAAAAACGTAAGACATCGATTGCAACGCGCACCCATTTATTTTCGCTGGCCCGCTCGATCACACCACTCGAAAAAACGATTCCTTTCGGGATTGTCCTCCATCTAAATATGAGGTACGGGCGAAGCTTGTGCCCATCTGACGTGTAACAGAGCATTGCCGTCACTGTAGTTTTACCGTGGACCGATGTCAGCACGCGAACTTGCTTTGCCCCCTTCTTCTCGACAGTTGTGGTGCCAGGCATGTCGAAGTAAAGAGGCGTCTGATCGGCATTCCAGATTTGCCCAAGCAGGTAGCCGTTGTTGCGCCGCAAGTTTAGGACGAACCTCTGAAAACTGTAAAGCTTTTCATCGTACTTCTCCGCAAAAGTTTTCGCATATGCATGTTTCCCTTCGAAGGGAAGAGCCTTTCCTCTTCATATAGTTAATTAGCCAGCACCTGCTCGCTTTAAACTGGCTCCGCATTAGACTTTTTTCTAAGACTAATTGCATAGCCCGCACTTGGAGCAGTTCTGTCGTCACGGGCCGCTGTGCCGCTCGCTCCTCAAGCACATACTCGCGGAGCAGCTCTTTAATTTGCGGAAACCGACCCTGCTGTGGCTCACTGAAGCCTTTGCGTGAAGCTTTGCTGTCGACAATCTTCTGCTTTTGTTTCCGCCGGCCCCGCACGCACGTTTCGGGAACGACCGCGATGCGGCCCGACTTCCGTCTGTTTCTGCACACGCGATGACTTTTCTTTTAAAAGCGGCATCGTGGTGCACTTGAGTTTTTGGAGTCGGCCCTTTCACGTCGTCGATGCTAATGCACTACTAGATGACGAACTCCTCAGCACACGTACGAAGTGCCGCACATGGTAAACACATAGGCAGAAATAGCCGACGCACCATGCCGACGCACGTAGGGGGCGGCCATTTTGGATTTGCGATGGCAATAGATTGACCGTAATTTTTTGTTCGTACTCGATTCTAACGCGCATGCGATTTATGAACTCGCTTAACCGGAAAAAAGGTGCGCGTTAGATTCGAGTAATTACGGTACATGATGTGGTGAAATTAAGTTCGCAGGCATGAAATTTAATAGGCTCGCCCTGTACGATAAGGATCATTGGCCTTCGCCCCTCACTTGACATAAAATAGGCCGAGAATGATGATAACGACTTCTGGCATTGTCCTGGTGCACTGCCTGAACTAGCTTCTACTTGCATTACATCAGCATAAGCGAGACACCTGATGGCTGCCAGGGTGCTGCCTCCGCTATGCAACCGCAGTTGTCTTATGTGCTGCATAGTGCTAATCCTTTATCCTTGCATATTATTCGATCTCTATCTAAGGAGCTTCTGTGTTATGCCCATCAAGCTATTGCTGTCAATGTTTCACCCTTTGGGCCTATAACTGATACTTTTAGGTGTATAAAATGCTGTGCATATCATGATAAATCTATGCAATACCCCATCCAGTGGTCTAAAAATGCAATTTTTTTTATTTTTAAAATTGAGTGTGCTTTGGTCTACTTTTTATTTCGTGCATTTGACATGCCATTATTTTGAAAGGGAAATAGACACTGGGAACAGAAAGGGGAACTGTTATTCTCGTATTCCTTTTTTGTATCGAGTAGCATTTTCATTCTATTAGGGTAATTTCAACTTGTTTGTACAGTGGTTATAATGCTCAGCTGCTGACCTGAAAGTTATGGGTTCAATCCTGGCTATGGCAGTCGCATTTCAATGGAGGCGAAATACTAGAGGTCCGTGACTGTGCTGTTAGAGTAAATTGAACACCAGATGGGCAAAATTTCCGGAGTCCTCCTCTACAGCGGGCTTCATAATCGTATTGTGGATTTGGTGCGTGAAACTCTATATATGTATAGTATTATTAGGGCACCCATCTTGGATGCTTGTTTGGTTTTCAAATTGTTCATTTTATTGTTATCCTCATGCCTCTAAGGAACACTTTTGAATGAAAAATTTTTTTAGAGTTTAAAGGCCAGAAGTGCATCTCATGAAATCGTTCAATGTTAGGGTTCTTAGGAACTTTCTTCCCAGGACACAAATAAAGTTTATCTGTCTGTCTGTCGTTCAATGTTAGTTTCAATGGGTGTCCCATTAAAACCACCCCGATATCAAATTCCAATTTCATTTCATTTCATTTTATTATACTCCCTCTGGGCCAGAGGCATTACAGAGGGGGAGTGATAAGAACACTTTGACAGACACAAAAAGCTAGAAATAACAATAAAACAACAAAACAAGAAAAAGAAAACGCTCATGAAACAAGGGAGCAAAATGTGAACTTGCGCTGAGTTTAGGAAGAGCCCGAGTGTACAATGTTCGCTGCGGAATTGCGGAACTGTTCATGATGAATAATGTTCACAATGTCCACAGGAAGGCTATTCCACTGCCGAGAGGTTCGTGGTAGGATTGAACGATGAAAGTGTGCAGTATTACATGAGGCGAGTCTGACTTTACGACGATGGTCTGTGCGATGGGATACCTAAGATGGCTCAGGGATGAGGTGATTGCATAGTGCAGGATGATGATACGTTTTATGAAACAAGACAATGCGTGACACTTTTTTGCACAATGGCAATGACAGGAGGCAAAGGCCTGATTTCAAGGAACTTATACTGGTGGTGCAGCTGTAATTAGTGAATGAAAAGTGCCGAGTTATTCTGAACCATTTCTAGAGAAGAAATTCAGTTTGCCTGGGTGGGATCTCAGACCGATGTAGCATACTCCAATTTTGATCGAATTAGTATTTAATAAAGAAGTTTCAAGGCAGGAGGAACAGGGTAATACTTTTGACAAAGGTAACCTAAGATGCAATTAGCTTTGTTAATTAAGAGCTAGATATGAGGAGAGCAGTTCAGGTTTGCTGTGATGTTCATGCTGAGGTATTTATATAAAGTCAGTGATTATAAATTAATGTTATCAATGTAGTGTGGTGGTGGGCGGGAAGATTTTCTAGAAACGCGCATGACTTTATGTTTAATAATATTTAGCAGCATTATAGGTGTCTAACACGTGAGCTCATCACTTACCCTTGCTTTGGTTCAGGCTGATCCTGAGCAAGAAGGAGCGCAAGCTGAAAAAGGGCTCTGGCTTCCATCTGGACCTCCTGCTCATCTGTTACATGGAGCTGGGTTGTGCCATTATTGGTGCTCCGTGGATGTGTGCAGCCACAGTGCGCTCTGTGTCCCACCTTGCTTCCCTGACTGTCATGAGCCGCACTCATGCTCCTGGCGAGTCGCCACACATTATTGGTGTCAAGGAGCAGCGTGTTACCAGCCTTCTAGTGTCACTTCTAGTTGGTGGGTGCTACTTCACTGAATTTTCTTATTTCCTTTTATCATTCCGGCTTGCAGTTGCTTTGTTCTCTTTGACGGCACGCGTAAGTGTATGACTTTTATACTAAATATTACGCAGGCTATTTACCCTTTTGGTTTACTCGCGACTCTAGAAGGGATTATTGTAAATGTTCCACTTGTTTTTGCTAAAATTGAAAAAAAAATCAAAGGGACACTCTCTTATTAATGATGTGTTCAGCTGATTCTGCAAGAATTTGGAGCAGGGAAATCGGGCATTGTCTATTTAGATCATTACCCATCTGCCATTATAGAGTAGTACAACTTGTGACATTTTCTTAGAATCTGGAAAAATACTAGTTGATAGCATGATTTTGGGGATATCAATCAATGGTTTGATAATGAATGCTGCAGTCACTTTAATTGTTAAATATTAGTATCATCCTAACCGTATTTAATGTCAAATGTTGTCATGAATGCATAGTACCATGAAATCACAAGCAAGCGGTCCTACCTGAACAAGTGCCCCCCTCCCTTTATTTTCACTGTTTCATTCACTGTTTTTATGACAATGAATTTATGTGTATTCAATAATGCATTTCATTAAAAGAACGGGTGTGCTTACCTTTTTCTTAATGAGAACTGACAGACAATGATGTCGAAGAAAGCATAGCGGATGTTATTAAAAGTAATTATAATGCAAATATTGTCACCAATCTTGTCTCACTCAAGGAAACCTTCCGCAGAACTGCTCGTCAAGCTAGGACAAAAAGAAAAACTGCTCCAACCCAACCTCTTCGTCCTCTTCCACACGAAAACCACGCGAATTCATGCGGCATTAAAAAGCGGCTCAATCCCAACCTCTTCGTCCTCTTCCACACGAAAACCACGCGAATTCATGCGGCATTAGTCCCCCCTTTTAAAAAGCATCGACTCGATGCTTCTAAATAAAAAGAAGAAGAAAAAAAAAAAAAAAAACCCATAATTAGAACACGCGTTGACGCAGAGAATGACAAAGTGAGTGCCAGGGAAAACAAAGAGGGCGCACAAGCACTTGGACCATGCGCGAACACAACAGCACCAGTGGAAGAGTCAAGAAAAAAAAAACACCACATGAGATCACTGTCACGTTTGCGAAGTAACTCGCAAGCACAGAGACTATTGTGTGTAGTACGGCTTGAGTCGTACGACATGCACAGTTTCGGGCCGATGTTGTCGACGTGACGACACTGTGCCGTCCGGAAGTACTTCGTATGTAAGGTCACTCACACGTCGGATAACCTTGTATGGTCCGAAATAACGGCTCAGAAGCTTTTCAGACAAGCCTGGTCGTCGGACAGGAGTCCACACCCACACTCGTTCACCCGGGTGGTATGCGACGTTTCGACGGCGAAGGTTGTAACGTCGTGCATCTGCGTCTTGTTGGTGACCGATGTTCACGCGAGCCAGTTGACGAGCCTCTTCGGCGTACTGCGTGTATTGCTCGGCTTCTGGAGAAAGAGCATCGCTATTATCGTACGGCAGCATAGCGTCAAGCATCGTTTGTACGTTGCGTCCATAAACAAGGTGGAAAGGTGAAAATCGGGTTGTTTCCTGCATTGCCGTATTGTATGCGAACGTGACGTATGGGAGGATATCGTCCCAGGTTTTGTGCTGCACGTCCACGTACATTGACAGCATGTCCGCTATGGTCTTGTTGAGCCTTTCCGTCAGTCCATTACTTTGTGGGTGGTAAGCCGTTGTTTTTCGGTGACTCGTGCAGCTCAGTCTGAAAATGTCCTCTAGCATTTGTGCCGTAAACGATGTTCCTCTATCCGTAATCACACATGACGGCGCGCCGTGCCGGAGGACGATGTGCTGCACGAAGAACTTCGCCACTTCAGACGCCGTGCCGCGGGGTAATGCCTTTGTCTCAGCATACCGGGTCAAGTAATCGGTTGCCACTATAATCCATTTGTTACCAGTGGCCGACAAAGGGAAGGGTCCTAGAAGGTCCATTCCCACGAGGTCGAAAGGTGTCCGTGGTGGTGTAATAGGGTGGAGAAGGCCCGCAGGTTTCACGGGTGGCGTCTTGCGACGCTGGCACTCGCGGCAGCCTTGCACGTAGCGGTGTACACTGGTCGAAAGTCGTGGCCAATAGTACTGCTGGCGCACTCTGGCGAGAGTCCGCGAGTAGCCCAAGTGTCCCGACGTGGGCTCGTCATGGCACGCGAGGAGGATGTCATCCCGCATGTCGGCTGGTAAAACGAGGAGGAAGGCTTTGTTGCTACCTCGAGCATTTTTCTTGTAAAGAATGCCCCTCCTTAGACAAAAGGATGACAATTCGCGAGCGATGCGCCGAGGAGTGTGAGAATTTCGGCCTTCTAAGGAATCAATAATAGGGCGCAATTCCTGATCGGCTCTCTGTCTAGACATAAAGTCAGAATCACTGAGGGCTCCGAGAAAACCATCAGCATATTCCGAGTCCATATCAGGATGTCCCACGGGTGCTCGAGAAAGTGCGTCGGCATCTTCGTGCTTGCGCCCAGACCTATACACAATCATGATGTCAAACTCTTGCAAGCGCAAACTCCACCGAGCGAGACGACCAGACGGGTCACGGAGATTGGCCAGCCAACACAGCGAATGGTGATCGGTCACCACCTTGAAGGGACGGCCGTAGAGGTAAGGTCGAAACTTTGCCGTTGCCCACACGACTGCGAGGCATTCCTTCTCTGAAGTGGAGTAGTTGGCCTCGGCTCGAGAGAGAGTACGACTGGCGTAAGCTATGACATGTTCTACGCCGTTGTGCCGTTGTACAAGGACAGCGCCAAGTCCGACGTTGCTTGCATCCGTGTGAACTTCGGTATCAGCGTCCTCATCAAAATGCGCAAGAACAGGTGCCTCTTGCATTCGCTGCCGTAACTCTGTGAAAGCTGCTTCTTGCTCTGTAGTCCAGGCAAACGGTACATCATCTCGGGTGAGTCGCGTGAGCGGTTCGGCTATCGTCGAGAAGTTGGTAATGAATCGGCGATAATAAGCACACAAGCCGAGAAAACGCCGTACCGCTTTTTTGTCTGACGGCACAGGAAAGGTGGCGACTGCTGCAGTTTTTTCTGGGTCAGGCCGCACTCCATCCGCACTCACAACATGTCCCAGAAATTTCAGCTCATCGTAGCCGAAATGGCACTTCTGGGGTTTTAGCGTGAGTTCGGCCGAACGAATAGCTTCCAGAACCATTCTTAGACGCTTCAGATGTTCTTCGAAACTCTCGGCAAAGATGACCACATCATCAAGGTATACAAGGCAGCTTTGCCACTTCAAGCCAGCGAGGACGGTATCCATCATTCGCTGGAATGTTGCGGGAGCTGAACAGAGGCCGAAAGGAAGAACTCTGAATTCATAAAGCCCATCGGGAGTTACAAACGCTGTCTTCTCTCTGTCTCGCTCATCGACCTCTATCTGCCAATAGCCGCTCTTCAAATCTATCGATGAAAAATACTTCGCGTGTCGTAGCCTGTCGAGAGAATCATCAACCCGTGGAAGCGGGTAGACGTCTTTTTTGGTGACGCTATTGAGTTTCCTGTAGTCAACACAGAATCGCAGCGTTCCGTCTTTCTTCTTTACTAGAACGACTGGCGAGGACCACGGGCTGCTCGACGGTTGTATCACCCCGTCGTCAAGCATCTCCTTTACCTGCGTCTGTATAGTCTCGCGTTCTTTAGCCGAAACACGGTAAGGTTGCTGGCGGATTGGGCGAACATCATCGTCGGTAATAATTCGGTGCTTTATGAGGGGTGTTTGACCGACTCTAGATGAAGAGGCGAAGCAAGATTTAAATTCCTTCAGCAGGGTATGCAGTGCGGCCTTCTTCTCGTCCGAAAGCTTCGAACTGACGTCGATGTGGTCCAGAAACTTATCTCCATCAACCATTTCCTCGGATGCGAAGCACTCGGTGACATCCGCTACACGGTCTCCGAAGGCCACGGTGGTGCCGCGGAAAAGATGTCGGTGCTCGAAGTTAAAATTTGTGACGAGTATCTGCGACCGTCCGTCACGCACACGCAGAATGCTTCGCACTGCACACACACCTTGAAGCAGTAAAAGGGATACGTTGCTCTCGGCGACCACGTCACCGTCTTGGAGGTCTTCACAGGTGACTTCTACGAAAGCAGTCGCTCGGGGAGGCAACGTCACGCTTTCGTCGGCAACACGCAGCGCAGGTCTACGACAGCTATCAGCGCCTCGATCGGTTGCAAGTTGCGTCGAGAAAGTCACCATTCGCTCGCGGAGATTTATGATCGCGCCATTCTCTCGAAGGAAGTCCATTCCAAGGATGAGCTGACGAGAACAGTCGCGTAGTACGAGGCAGGTTACCACAAACGTTGACTCGCGTATTTCCACTCTTGCGGTACAGCGACCCAATGGAGTAATAACGTGGCCTCCAGCAGTGCGAATACGCGTCCCATTCCAAGGTGTCATCACTTTCTTAAGACTGGTTGCCAATTTTCCGCTCATAATAGAATAATCTGCACCTGTGTCCACCAATGCGCTGACCTGAAGACCGTCTATCAGCACGGGAATGTCGAGTGAGACTCGGCCACTGGGTTCAGACGCACAATCCGGCATTTCTCTCGCACTGCACTCAGACGTCAATTCAATGTCTGCAGCGTTTTGTGGAAGCGTCGATAGGAGGTCTTCCGCACTTTTAGTCCCAGCGACCTCGCCCCCGAAGGTCGCTGCCTTCAGTTTTCCCGACGAGGGCTTGGGGAACGTCCCCGTGCCATCGTACTGAGACGTGGTCCAATAGCTGCGGGTCGTCGTGGAGATGGAGACCGCGATTGACGCCGTGGGAAAGGCAGACGTTGCTGCGCGAGGTAGTCCTCAATTTCTCTTGGCCTCTGACCAACTAGGGGACGAGGCGAATGAATAGAGAAACCGCGCAGTCCAAGTTGTCGGTATGGACATTCCCGGTAGATGTGACCGGCTTCACCGCAATGGAAGCAGAGGGGTCTTCTATCCGACGTACGCCAAATATCGGACTTCCGCGGAGGGGCACGGCGACCGTCGATGTCCAAACCAGCATGCGCAGATTGAATTGAAACTGGCGGCATCGTCTGGATTGGGACTGCAGGGCTTGAGACCGGCATGGAAGTGCGCAGAGCTTCGGCATATGTGCGGTTCCCAACATCAGTGGACGCAGGAGGTGGTTCTAGATTTGTAACCGTTGGTTGAGGGCGACGGCTGTGAAGCACCTGCTGGACCTCGTCCCGAATAATATTGGTGATGCTGCTTACCTCCGGCTGTCTCGCCCCGTGTAGTTTCGCGATTTCCTCGCGGACGACGGAGCGGACGATTTCGCGAATCCACTCAATGCTGTTGCTCCCGAAGCTGGCGGAAAATTCAGTAGGTGATGCAGAATTCACTTGCCGGTTGAGTAGGGCTGACCGCTGATGAAGTACCCTCTCCATCGTAGTGGCTTCGGTCAGGAATTCTGCTACACTCTTCGGAGGACTCCGCACTAGACCAGCAAAAAGCTGCTCCTTCACGCCTCGCATCAGATAGCGTAGCTTTTTTTCTTCTGGCATTGCCGGATCCGCTCGCCTGAAAAGCTGCGTCATGTCCTCCACGTACATGGTGACGGTCTCATTAGGCATCTGGATGCGTGAATGCAATGCACGTTCAGCACGATCGCGGCGGTCGGGGCTCCGGTAGGTCTCCAAGAGGCGATGCTGGAACTCGCGCCAGGATGTCAAGACATCACTTCTGTTCATGAACCACGTTCGGGCGCCGTCTTTCAAACACGCGTAGACGTTGCGGAGTTTGGCGGCTTCGTCCCAGTAGTTGATCGCTGCGACGTGTTCGAACTCGCTCAGCCAGTCGTCCACATCCTCAAACAGCTCTCCGTGAAAGGGACTAGGCATCAGCGGGTTCTGGACAGTGCAATAAATTGGTGCCGACGACGTAGGAGTTTCCATGACGCCTTGAGGCGAAGTCATAGTCGCTCTATGGATAAGCTGTGCCGGTGTCTCTGGTGGTAGGCCTCGTTGGCGGCGGCTTGTTCTGTGAACTGGCGTGTCCACGGGCACAGGGCTTGTGTTCCGGCTCCTGGATGGGCTCTTGTGCATGGGGTGCGTCGTCAGTTGTCGTACCCAGCAGCTCCACCAATCTTGTCACCAATCTTGTCTCACTCAAGGAAACCTTCCGCAGAACTGCTCGTCAAGCTAGGACAAAAAGAAAAACTGCTCCAACCCAACCTCTTCGTCCTCTTCCACACGAAAACCACGCGAATTCATGCGGCATTAAAAAGCGGCTCAATCCCAACCTCTTCGTCCTCTTCCACACGAAAACCACGCGAATTCATGCGGCAATATAAAGAAACAAAAGGGGACGAAAAAATGACTTACCACCGGCAGGGACTGAACCTGCGACCGAACTTGCGAATTGGTCAGCTGCCAGCTCCTTATAAGATCACATGCTATGTGACGCCCATAAGCAAAAGAGTGTTCCACACTCGCCTTAATGGCAACAGACAGCACTGACGTACAATCCCAGGTTCAAATGCACATATATGCCCTATAAAGTCGGCGGGGCGATGACCGCCACCATAGTTCAGTGGTAGAGCATCGGACGTGTTATTCAAAGGTCGCAGGTTCATTCCCTGCCAGTGGCAAAATATCTCTTCGCCCACTTTTCTTTCTTCACATTTACATTACAACTACCTTTAATAACATCCCCTATACTTTCCTTGGCATGACTATCTGTTGCTTCTCAATAATATTGCGTCTTAACAAAAAAAAAACAAGCTTTTACATTTACACCTCTTCCTTTACTTTATTGCCGACTCTTTCGCTGCCATCTTGAATTGCAGTCCGCCATTAAACAAGCCCCCTCCTCTCCTCCAAATCTTGTTGGAGTCTCTCATAATCGTATCATGGTTTTGGGTGATTAAACCCCAAGAATTATTATATACAATAGTAAATGCTTAAGGGAGGCAAGGTCTTCCTATTGGTCTTATTCTCATGGCAATAGTAAGCTGCTCACTGCTGTCCCGCATTCGTTTGTGCAGGTTGCTGTTTGAAGTCACCTGAGTTAAATAAAAGCACTATTGGCCATATTAGGTGGATAGCAGTTAACTACAGGAATAATGTGCGAATCTGAACAAGACAGGTGCTCTTGTAATTGGCAAGCAGCACCAAGTGTCTGGCGCAAATTAAAGTTTGTTTTCGCTCAGTGGTTTCTGCATTAACTTTGCAGCTCTGGCAATCTTTTGCCACTTTACGACAAAACATTTTTATGATCAGAGCCGTCAACAATGTAACTAAGTCGTTATCCACATCAGTACTGATGCTTTGGCATAATAAAGCATGTGGAAATTTTTTTTCACCATTTGCCGACACTAAAGACAAATAGTTGTAATTGGTAAATTTTCTCTTATAACTACACATTAGGATAATTACAAACTCTATATTTGGTTCATAGTGAATCATATGGGGCAGCGCTAGAACAAATACAAGGACTAGAAAAGAAGTTCTAGCGCTGCCTCATATAATTCACTATGAACCCTAACCAACTAGCCCACCTTTTCGTTATTCTCCATATTTGTGTTCGAGTCCCGCCGCGGTGGTCTAGTGGCTAAGGTACTCGGCTGCTGACCCGCAGGTCGCAGGATCGAATCCCGGCTGTGGCGGCTGCATTCTGATGGAGGCGGAAATGTTCTAGGCCCGTGTGCTCAGATTTGGGCGCACGTTAAAGAACCCCAGGTGGTCTAAATTTCCCGAGCCCTCCACTACGGCGTCTCTCATAATCATATGGTGGTTTTGGGACAATAAACCCCAGATATCATCATCATCATCCATATTTGTGTTTGAGCAGTACGGCTCACCATTTTGAATCATCGTAAAACTTCATCTTATTGACTTCATCTTTTGGGGATTGATATAGTTCAATGGCTGCCTCCCTTTTGATATTGGTTGTCCGGAACGCTGTTTCTTCATCTCCGCAATATGTAATGTTACCCTTTCTCTGCTGCTCCCCACACATTCATAAATGTTATAAATACTACTGGTTGCATTACAATACTACTTAATTACATTACAATACATTACATTACTTTACATTACAATACTACTCATCCCAGTGATTATGGGAAGTTAGTTGCAAGTTCGTGATTTATAAAAGTACTGCATATCACTGTTTAGAAGAAAAAACTACTGTAAAACCGGAGTATAGGTAGAATTTCTCTTTAAAAAAAATGCGATGAAAAGTCGAGTTTCGTGTTATATACCAGTCATTAGCAGAAAAAAATGTGGAAGTCTTGCAGCACTAGGCAGCTAAGGTCGAAAACCTCCATTGCTATCACGAGCATCAGCAGCGGCGCCGTTTCGCTAGCTTAGGCAAGGCTTACAGTGTACTAGCAAGGGCATTTTGCTTCGGTTATCTTTGTCAGTCTGCTGTTTTCTTTTTTCTGTTTTCTTCAGAAATGAGTGGTAGTTGACAGCAGTTTACAACAGGCTTTAAGAAAAAAAGTTATCTAGTATGGCGGCACGATAGGAATTCGATGCATAGGAAAAAAGCGTCCGATACTGGAGGAGCCAAAAGCAGTGCATCGCATCCTGCAGCAACAAAAAAAAAAAAACTTTGTTTCATGGACGGACTGCAGTGCACCCCGAACTAGAAATGCTACTTGCCGAGTTAATCCGGGAGCGTGCGTGCAAGGTTGCTACCAGTTACAACGGAGTGCATCTGTGTGAAAGCTATCGAGATATGACTCTGGGCCATTATGGGTGCGCCGATTTATGAAATGGAAGGACTTTGTGCTGAGGCGGTGTACTTCCGTGTGCCAAAAAGGGTACAAAAATTTCGATAACAAGCTGCTCAAGTATCAGTGTTTTGTCATTGTGCTTTGTCAACAGCATTGCTACATGATGGGACTTATGGGCACCGCTGATGAAACGATTGAGCATGATCTGTTAAAGGAAGCGCACCGCCTGGTGCGACTCTATTCGGTTCCCCAGAAAACGCATCATTGTGTCCACTAGGTACGCGCAGCCATGGAGATATTCCGTGCTTGGGCAACACGAGTCTGATGTATTGAAACGCGGCTCACAAATTCGGTTTTCCTTGAGCGTTTACTCATACATGCCATTGCACGTTCATTCCCTATTTCTTAGACATGACCGATTGATTGATTGATATGTGGGATTTAACATCCTAAAACCACCATATGATTATGAGATACGCTGTAGTGGAGGGCTTTGGAAATTTCGACTACCTGGGGTTCTTTAACGTGCGCCCAAATCTGAGCACATGGGCCTACAACATTTCCACCTCTATCGGAAATGCAGCCGCCACGATCGAGTTTGACCTCTTAATTGCACAGCTGCCCACACAACAAGAGAAAGCGCCCAACTTCTGCAATGCATGTTGCAAGTTAATTTCTTTAATTGAAACGGCCAACTTCGCACACGCGCCCCGCTGCGGTGGTCTAGTGGCTAAGGTACTCGGCTGCTGACCCGCAGGGCGCGGGTTCGAATCCCGGCTGCGGCGGCTGCATTTCCGATGGAGGCGGAAATGTTGTAGGCCCGTGTACTCAGATTTGGGTGCACGTTAAAGAACCCCAGGTGGTCTAAATTTCCGGAGCCCTCCACTACGGCGTCTCTCATAATCATATAGTGGTTTTGGGACGTTAAACCCCACATATCAATCAACTTCGCACACGCACTTGCGAAATGCACCGCGGGCGACACAGAGCCCTTACGAGAAAGGCACAGCTGCAGGGGCAAATTTACCTGCCAAATCTGGTGGCAGTCTGGCAACACTGACCCTTTATCTGGCAACAGTATTATGAAAGGCCAAACAGAACATTGTCGGAATTCAAAGTTGGGGGGGGGGTCGACCTACATTTCGGTCTGACCTGTAGTCCGGTTTTTACAGCACCGCCACACCTGTCTTTATAGTTATTTCTCAATACTATATTCTCACTTGCTCACTCCAACATTTTTTTGTTATATTTGTCTTCGATATACACACTAAAGTTGCCGTTTTTCAGTTTTATTTTTCCCAACAGATTACAAGAATGAGTTTGATGCCAATTGGGGAAGATCTTCAAGACCTCCCACATTGTTTTTGATAACATTACCTGGAAGCTTTTAGCAAAAAAGGAAGAACCGGTAATGATTTCAGATATTTGGCAAATGATGTTAGGGGACATAAAATAATGTCAGGTAGTCAAAATTCTGTTAATTTATTGATGGCATCCCTCTCAGCTTACACAGCGTCTTTGGGATATGAAATCCTGTTATTGTAGTTTCATCAATGTTTTTAATGTGGGTGAGTATGACTTTCTGTGTACGTGCAGTGTTTATGAAGGGCATAATAAGTTGCCATTTTTACATTCTCTCTTGCTTTTCCACTCAGGGTTGTCAGTCTTCATGAGCCCTTTGTTGCGAGAAGTTCCTGTTGCTGTGCTGTTTGGAGTTTTCCTTTACATGGGGATCACTTCTATGATTGGAATACAACTATTTGAGCGCATGATTCTTTTCTTCAAGCCAACGAAACACTTCCCAAGTGTGCCTTACGCTCAAAAGGTATATCATAATTTTACCATCACTATCTGTGCAGTTATTTATATTGTTCTTTTTTTATTGCCAGGTGAAAGCTACCAAGATGCACCTCTACACTCTTCTGCAAGTGGTCTGCCTTATTGTACTTTGGGCGGTCAAGTCATCTTCACTAGCCTTGGCTTTCCCTTTTGTGCTGCTGCTTATGATTCCACTGCGGATTCAGCTGAAGTACTTTTTCACAGAAAAAGAATTGCAGTGTGTGAGTTATATTTTGTCCTAGAGGGTTCTTTTTTTTTTAGACAATAGAGATTTTATAACAGCAAGGCACCTGTCTTCGTTTCACACAAACTTTACTTCAGGGCAAAAAAATCTTGCTGCTGCTAAAGTTAACATTCAGATGGCTAATTAAAGAGGCGGTATAACACTATTCAACCCTCTCCGTTTTATTCGTGGGTTTTGTAGACTGAAGTACTGACAGACTAATGCAGCAATGATAACGGCACACGGTCTGAAGTTATTCGACTTAAAATATTCAAAATACAAGAACGAAAAAAGGCCGACCCTTAGCTCAATTTTCATAGGGTCACTTGACCTCATTTCACTCGCCCGTGACGTCAGAGGGCTGCCCCAATGAAATAAGCTGCAAGCGCCTACGTAGGGGAAGCTTGCTTTTTTTTTTCTTTTTAAAGTAATGTTCACCTCGTTGCCACAGTAACAAACGTGGGCAAAAATGCTGTAGGCCCGTATGCTCAGATTCGGGTGTACGTTAAAAAACCCCACGTAGTCGAAATTTTCGGAGCCCTCCACTACAGCATCTCTCATAATCGTATGGTGGTTTTGGGACGTTAAACCCCACATACAAGAACGTGAGCGGAAGCTACTGTGTCGAAGCGAGCTTTTTTCTTGTTTTTTACAACATTACAAGTCGCTTCCTTTTCTTATTCCGAAAAAAGGAACGTGTGGAATGAACAGGACAGGGAAGTACTGTTGACCCTTCGCGCGTTCGGTGAGCCGCCCGATGAACAACAATGGTGCACTGCACCCCTTCAACAACAGCCCACGTGCAGAAAGAGACAGCTCGCTAACTCTCAAAAGCAATAAGAGGGAAGAAAGAGAGGTCTTTCGTATGTGCATCCGACTCGCACAAGCCAAAAATCCAAAACTGGCAGCCAGCGTCTCTGTCGTGCTTTGTAGCCACAATAATCTTTTTTGTTGTGGCTGCGTCTGTTCAGGGTTCGATGAAAAAGCACAGAGAAGAAAAATGAAATAGATTAGTAACCTCGGTTTTGATGCTACACTGCGAATTCTTCTAACGTTACATTTATCCAATCATATGGTGGCAACCTTCCGGCGTCATTTCCGCCCGCAAAGTTCTGGCGAGTGCCAATACGTGATGATGCGGTTGGCAGCGATGTAGTGCATTATTGCGTGATTGAAATAATAAATCATTTCATATCAGCACTTAGACCTATGCTAAAATTCTCTGCAACTATCGGTCTATGCAAACCACAAATAAAAAATGGGTGCTTCAATAGTGTTGAAGGGCCCCTTCAAGGAAAGCTTGTTAATTAAATTTTTAATTATTAATTTGAGAACAGTTGGTTTAGAAGAGTTGTAGGTTGTCATAATATGTATATGACAAACTTCATTTTTTATAAATAAAAAAAATCACATGTGAATTGGCTTATTACCTATTCACAATTTTGATATTGAAACCAACAATGCCTGGTGTGCAGAAAAGGCAGTTGCTGTATTTCATCTGGTCGAAACTTCACGTCATATAAATTATCAAAATTGAGTGTAGGTGTATGTGTTTAGTGTTTCAGTCAGAGGCACAGGCTATTGCTTAAGATGTGTTCCACTACTGTACTGACACTGATTTTCTGTGGTATTAAAACTGGACAAATGATAAAATTTTTATGCAATCATTTCCTCCCAAAGTAAGTGTAAATATAAGGGATTATTTTCTTTGTTAGACACTATCAATGAGAACTAAGAGTGATGCCAAGGAAAGATTAGGGAATGTTATTAGAAGTAATTGTAACCTAAATGTGAACAAAGAAAAGTGGACAGAAATGTAACTTGGTGCCTGCCGCCAGGTAGTTATATTTCATCCACATTTTTTCTTCACATTTACATTACAATTACTTCCAACAACATCCTTTATACTTTCGTGGCATCATTGTCCATTCATTCTCATTGATATTTTCTAACAAACAAAACGAGCTCTTAAATTTACTCTTCAGTCACAGCAAGGATCTCATTTTGGCAGACTTGATGCCCTCAGGTATTATTTAAGGGATTATTGGTTAGCTGCCAGCTCCTAATAAGATCACGTGCTGCGCGACACCAACAGTTAAGAAAGAGTGTTCCACACTCACCGTAATGGTTACTGGCAGCGCTGACTGATACTCCCACGTTCAGATGCACATATATGCCCTATAAACTGGACGGAGGGATCAGTGCCACCGTAGCTCAGTGGTTGAGCAACGGATGCATTATTCGAAGGTTGCAGGTTTGGTCCCTGCAAGCGGCAAGTTATCTTTTCGTCCACTCTTTTTCTTCACATTTACATTACAACTACTTCTAATCACATCCCCCATACTTGCCTTGGCATCATTGTCTGTTGGTTCTCACTGATATTTCTGCCCAAAAGTTGCCAACATTTATTGTTAAAGCAGTGGTCATTCAAAACAAATAACAATGGTGTATTTTGAAGATACTTGCTTTTCTTGCCTGTTAATGTACAACTAAGTGAAATGCATGTCAATTGAAGCCCTACAAGCTGTCATGTGCATAAAAAATCGGACGAAATTGTGTGATAAAGCAAGTCAGTTCATTTTGTGCGACCAGTCAATGGTTCAGGAGATTAATGCAAACGACACTGACAGTATAAGAACAATGGGATGGGGGAAAGTTATGTCTATTGTCCGTTGCTTCCAAAAACTTTCAACTATCTTGCAATGTGAATGAGTAGAGACAGAAATACAAACATTAGTTGAACAGCATGCAGTCAACATGGTAAATTTTTCCAGTGTTTGCACACATTGGTACCGCGCCTGAAATAGTGTCTCGCATAAGAGATACCACTAGCAAATGATGCTTCTGGTTCTTTGTACCACTTGCTTAGTGCGATTGGCGTCTACTTGTTAATGTTGTCACTTGGAAAGGAAATACTCTTCACTGCTATCCTTTGCATATTGTTATGTGCTCTAAGCACATGCTTCAACAGTTTTTTTATGGTAGTGAATTTGTGCAACTTAGCCGAGGCATATCCAGATAACGAATGCAGCCTTACAGTAGGCAAAAAACTGTGAAGTGAGAGGACACATATATACAAATGCACTAGAGTATTATTTGACTGACTCAACACATTTTATTACACTTATGAATTTAAAACTTGTTACAAGCCAAGAAACCTTCATTTTAACTCTTTGCTTGACCCACCACTTTATCTGATGCAAATTTTTTTTTTTCAGCTGGATGGAGATGATGTAAGCCTGCAGTCTGATGAGGAAGATGATCCAGATTTTTATCAGCAGACATTGCTACCTAGTTAATGTCATTTTTTTTTTCACTCAACCGTTTTACTGTTTTAGTTATTTGCATGTCACGCACCATCTTTTCATAGCCTTGTACATAAACACATGGAGTTGCTGCCAATGAACCCATGTACCATAGCTCAAAGAGCCTACGATCTGATCAGTGTTCCAAGAACTCTCCCATGACAATACCTCCACTTGTCACCTGTTGAGTGTTGATATGCCATACTTACGCAGAGGCCTGTTACTTTTTCTGTTTTCACATTTGTGTAGTCTCAATTTTGTTGAATGCTGATATAGTGCTGTGGAATCTAATCAAAGTGCCATGGTGTCTGGAACTCAGTCCCATTTCCTGGTGGGAAGCAGCTGCTTTCTTTATATATATATATATACACACACACACGCACACATACATAGTATACTGTTGCCCTGTGTTGGAAGTTTAGTGTATACAATGGTAGTGTTTAACTATCGCCTGAACATGTTGGAGCTTGCTTGCTTGTTTGTGATGCGGAGGCCTTATCACTTTTTTCTGCATAACTGTTACCTGTGAAACCTGTAGCAATGAACTTGTTCTGCCTTTTTGTGATCATGCATGGAAAAAGAAAATGACTGTAAAGCTTTGTTCAGCTTCTTGTCCACTGATTCAGTGTACATGAGCACATTATATACATATATACACTTACATTAACTTTGTAACAATGCGATATCCTTATGAAATATAGCTTCAGAGGTCCAAAATGCTGTTTTTGGTGGTAGACTTGTGTTCAGTTAGAATCCACCAAGTTTAATGATGTAAGGAACATTTGCAGGGTCTTAAGAGAATAAAACAGCATTGTCAATGATGCTGATAGTGGCTGTTGAAAGTCAGTGCTGACGTTAGCCACCAAAACTGTTCATACGAACACTTTTTGTAGTTGTCACTTCAGGGGGTTGCTTTCATTCCTTGACAGTTGCAGGCCAGGTTCTTACGATCGCTGAAATGCACAAATCTGTGAGCAGTGACAACGTGGGTTCATTAAGGATTGGACTGCTGCAATGTGGATAATAGTGTTTATGCTTGAATGTGTGCAACAAGGACAAGCTATGGTATGCAAGCACATATGGCACAGCATTTATTTCAAGTTGCGCATGAAATGCATTGTTATTAGGAGGTAGAAACCGCACACAATATTTTTGTTTAAAGTGGTGATAGTGTGACTGTCTTCACCACCTATATAATTTAATTATTTGATGTACCTTGCAGAAAGGGTTTTTGCTTTTGTGGAAAACTATCCCTTGTTGCTCGATCTGTTTACTGCCATTGCTGTTTTGCAATGGACCTGTATAGCTCTTCAGATCAATGTTTTCCTATTATACATTATGCCTGATGAATGTTCATGAAAGCTGGCACTGCTGTACTTATGCAGTGCAACACTTTGCTACATCATAAATGCAATGTTGATATTTAACTATTTTTGCATTGTTTTAATAAAAATATGACATTACCTTTGTTTCCCTAACTCGTTCATACAGTGTAACTTTCAGCATTTGCTTTGGACTAAACATTTCAGACAGACAGACCACAGCTGTATCAACAATGCTAAGCTTCTCAGCTTTGTTAAAAAAGCTACTGACGAGGTACGAATTTGCAGGCCCATGCTACTAATGCTCTTTAATGACAATTTTAATAACGTGCCAAAACTTGAGAGCACTGTTCCACTGGATGAGTCCTTCCCTTCAACCAACACCTCCTCTATTTTATCAGTGCCAGCCAGATGCGCCCGATCCAGCTGTTTACCACCCTTTTCTTTAGCCCATCCCTGCACTAGCACATCGCCTAGCCTTTGCGTGTGCTTTGCCGTCATGGAGAAAAGAGCCCCCTCATGCAGTGCCTCACGAGCTACGAAAGGAGGAGCACGAAGGAACAAAAAAAAATTGTAGTGGGAAACACGCCTATTGCATCTCCAGTGGAAAGGGCTCGGAAGCACATCTGGCGCAACCAGCGTGACCCCTCATGCAGCGTCGCATCATGACCATTCCCTGAACTAAGGCTGACCAACTGCTCCCGTTGATTAGCGGGAGTTTGCACTGGCATTGAAAGAAATAAAGGAAGCATTGCTTCAAACTAGATGGCTACTCTGGAATCTGCGTGGGATAACTTGGGCTAGGGGGATTTCCATGGGTGCCCACTTATTTTCATGGGTATGTATCCTTCGAACATGGAGCAATAGGAATAAAAACGTGGCTATTTGCAGTGACAATGTAAATCTTATAACGAGAGCGGCATCTGGCAGTAGACAACAATATTGCCTCTGTTCCAGTTACCAAGGCAACTACTCGCATGTGTTGCTTCCGTTCAGCCACTTGCCACGGTGGGATCTGTTAGCATGTACTATACTTGCTCCGACTGGAGTTTAACCATGTATATAACCTCGCTCCATACCCTCACTTCTCCAAAAGAATAAGAAGAATGATCAGCCTGTGCAGCAGATGGCTCACTGTAGAACTTTCAACATCAAAAACATGGTTTGTGGCCCCAGGCCTTTATACTGATCGCCAGCCCAAATTAGATGTTGGTGATGGCAACTTGCAAACATTCAAACTCGGCCAAGCATAAAGTGCATCCAAGGCGGCCTAGACATCTAAATGTAGATTATCCCGAAGATAGCTAGTTGTACCATTACAACTAAAATGTGTAGTACTATGTGAAAATAGAGCCAATGAGACCACAGGAGCATGCTCCCAAGTACCAAAAGAAAGGGGCATCATTGGTGCAAAGAGCATATTTTTATATTAATTCAGCTGACATATGCTTACATCACTCAGCTATGAAATAAGGTATATTCAAATTGGGAAATCATACATATTTGCATCCTTCAAAAACTGAGTACAGTGAATAACAAAAAAAAAAAAAAAGGTTTGAAATTCAAGTCTTTTCACAACACTCTGAAAATCCTGAGCAGCCATAGAAAATACTTCTACCGGCATAGGTCGGCACTTTGAGAAACTACTCGCTCACCACAATTTTTTCAGCCTTCACCCTCATGTTCATACTCACGTCTACTCCCACTCACAGGCCCTCACTCACGTTCATACTCACGCCTGCTCACACTCACTCCTACTCACGTTCATACTCACTCCTTCTCAGACTCAAAGTACTCACTCACGTTCATACTCACTCCTACTCACACTTATGAGCACTCACTCACGTTCAAACTCACTTCTACTCACACTGAAAGTACTCATTCACGTTCATACTCACTCTTACTCATACTCATGAGTACTCACTCACGTTCATACTCACTTATACTCAAGAGTACTCACTCCCGTTCATACTCACGACTACTCACACTCTTAGAGAAACACGGACTGCTGGGAGAGTTGGTAATTCATCTTAACTGAGGTGCGTGAAAAATTGAAGTGCAAAAGGAAGACACCTCGAGACAGAGCACCCTGTCCAGGTGTCTCCTTTTTGTACCTCAATTTCTCATGCACCTCGATTAAGACTCATAGTTACTCACTCACCTTCATACTCACGCCTGCTCAAGATCATAGGCCCTCACTCATCTCTGCACTAACATAAGAATTCACCTTCATACTTAAGCCCACCCATACTCAGGCGCACTCACTCGCGTACTTTTACATTCACATAATCATCATCATCACAACAGGACAAAGGCCTCTCCCCTGTTCCGCCAGTCAACTCGGTCCTTTGCTTGCTGTTGCCACTTCATACCCGCTAACTTCCCAATCTCATCTGCCCACCAAACTTTGTCTCCCCTTTTCCCGCTTTCCTTCTCTTGGAATCTATAAAATAACCGGCAGAAAACGAGAGTAATGAACAACAACCTCAAAAGAAAACAGTGCTTCGAGATAGGTGGCAGTGCACTTGAAGTTGGAAAAGGTATATACGTCTACTTAGGACAGGTAGTACCTGCGGAGCCGAGCCACGAGACTGAAGAAGAATAAGAGTGGGGTGGAGAAGATTCGGCAAGCATTCTCAGCTCATGACAGGTAGATTGTCACTATCTCCTTAAGACGAAGGTATATAACAGCTGTATCTTGCCGGTACTTAACTACTGAGCAGAAACCTGGAGGCTTACAAAAAGGGTTCAGCTTAAATTGAGGACGACGCAGAGAGCGATGAAAAGGAAAATAGTAGTTGTAACCTTAAGAGTCAAGAAGATAGCCGAGTGGATCAGGGAACGAACCGGGGTTAAGGGTATCACAGTTGAGATCAAGAAGAAGAAATGGACATGGGCCGCGCATGTAGCGCGTAGGCAAGATAACAGCTGGTCATTAAGCATAACTGACCGGATTTCCAGAGAAAGCAAACGGGTTAGGTGGAAACAGTAAGTTAGGTGGGCAGATGAGATTAGGAAGTTCGCCGGTACATAATGGCAGCAGCAAGCACAGGACCGAGTTGAGTGGTGGATCATGGGAGAGGCCTTTGTCCTGCAGTGAACATTGTCAGGCCGATGATGAATATTAACATTGAGGTAGCGTTACGTGTACTCAGGTTACTAAAGAAACGATCGAGCTGAACAATTGTCGCTTTCTTTAAGGGTCGGTAGGCTCCACAAACAGGCAATGACTCAGCGCAATTACGACGCACCTGTACATTCATTTGTGTGCCATGACGCGTAGGAGACGCTGAGACATCGTTTAGAATCTCAGTAATATGTTACAAGCACTCAAAACACGCTTTCGTAGGCGCGCGAAATAGAGACGCTCTCGACAGTTTCAGTATACTACACGGCCGCCGCTATGATTACCCGCCAGAACCCAAGACGTTGCCATGCCATCCGGCTCGGCCGCTTCGTTCGTTCCACTGCCCATAGCCCCTTCTGACTGCACTAGCGGGACAGGCGGGCGCCGGGCCTCGGCCACCACGGCCGCCCGGCCACTGGTAGGTGTTCTGTGGTCCGGCACGACCGTCGAGACGGCGCCTCCCCTCTCTGCCTCGCCTTCAGATGGAATGCGTTGCGTACGGCAGTTTTGCATTCGAGAAATTGTGCACATCTTCAGAGATGTTTTCCTTCCTCTGTGGATCGCGCTCACATGGAGACTTCGTTTGTTCCGTGCCGGCACTGACGATTGCAGGGGGCCTTATTTATGGATCTGCGGACGCGGTTAACGTTTATTGGCAGTGTGCGTACGCAGGGTTATCGCGGACAGCCTAATGAAACGGTAATTAACGAGTTGCATTATGTGTGTTTTTGTACTAGCCCGCATTATGTGAATGATAGAATAAATTATCAAGGGTGATTGGGCGCTTATTGCACATTGTGTCTGCACTGCTGAAGGCATAATAAGCCGCCGAAAAGTGAAGCGAGGGTATAGATTGAAACTGCGATGCGAACAAGGTCCGATTACGCTATTGCATACTATACCATTGACGGCGAAGCTCAATCGTCCTCCAAGCTTTCCTTTTTTTTTCTTGATGGGGCACTGAGAAGGCGAAGTTTGTACACAGATTCGCACTTGAGAGGTCATGAGATCACTTAAGGTTTTCGTTCAAGGCAACCTTCACTTGAGGGACAACGCAGAGATAGAAACTGGAAAATCGCTGCACACAATGTGCGTCGGGCACACAATGTGCTTTCTCTCGCGGGCCATTTCAGCGTTTTTTTTTTGTCGTTTGCGCAGTGCATTTCTTTTTTCTGAACCGGCTCGCGCGGGGATTTTTGTTAAAGGGCTTCTCAAGACCTTGTTGTTTTATATGTATTATCAGCGTGTTGCGTAGACTGAAGGCGCAAGAGGTAAGTGCAGGATGAACGGTATATATAGGGACAGGCAGTTCAAAGTTATTCAGCCTAGAAAATTCAAATTACAATAAAATAGACGTCTACCCTCAACTCCATTTGTTGCGCAGTCACCTCGCCCCCCCCCCCCCCCCCATCTGATGTAGGACGGCTCCCCCAGTTTCCAAACTAGCTGAAGGCTTTTACGTACAGGAAGCTTGCATGCCATAGTGCCCGTTATTTCCAACGTATTGAGGACGCCGTTGCGATGGTTATGAATATTCATCACATTCATAGTAACTAACTCATGTTCCTACTCGTTGCTACTCACACTCACAGCAATTCACTCACCTTCGCAGTCAAGTCTACTCACACTCGTGAGTACTCACCCACGTTTGTACTTACTCCTACTCACATTCATGAGCTCTCACTCACTCCTAATCACACTCATAAATACTCACTCACGTTCATACTAACGAATACTCACACTCATCAGTACTCACTCATGTTTAAATGCACTTCTACTCACACTCGTGAGTACTCACTCACGTTCATACTCCTACTCACACTCACAAGCTCTCACTCATTCCTACTCACACTGGTGAATACTCACTCACCTTCATACTCACGGATACTCACACTGATGAGTACTCACTCACGTTCAAATTCACATCTACTCACACTCATGAGTACTCACTCACGTTCAAACTCACTCATACATACTCACACTCAAAGTACTCGCTCACGTTCATACTCACTCTTACTCACACTCACAATACTCACTCACAATCATACTCCATTCTACTCACGCTCAGAGTAGTCACTCACGTTCATACTCACTCCTATTAACACTCAGAATACTCATTCACGTTCATACTCACTCCTACTCACACTCATGAGCACCCACTCACGTTCATACTCACTTCTACTCACACTGAAAGTACTCATTCACGTCCATACTCACTCTTACTCATACTCATAAGTACTCGCTCACGTTCTACTCACTCCTACTCATACTCATCAGTACTCACTCATACTCACACTCACCACATTCAAATGAGTATGAATGAGTGTGAGTGAGTGTACTCATGAGTATGCCGAGCTATGTCTACCAGCAATATTACTACCTTGTGGGAAGGCAAACTACGCAAGAAAGACAAGTTCACAGCAACGATGGCAACTTTTTCAAAAGTCCACATTCTTGCTTTCTTTTATTGTTTCTTTTCTTGCACTGCAAAACTGCTACAACATCTCCCAGAAACTTTTTGACCAATGGCTTTCAATGGCTTTGTGCCACAAAGAAAGAGATTCAGTGACTCAACAGAATAACTAACTGTTTTTCCCAGGATAATGCGACAAACCAGCCAAGCAACAGAGGCAATTCATAGGGGGAAGGGTGCCCATAGTTCCGTGAAGACATTTTCACTTGTTTTCCCCGTTGGTGAATAGACTTTTTTTCATCACACTGCATATTCCAAGAGGGTACTGCAGAGGACATGGTGTCCTTGATGCCAAGCAGATGTTTCAGAGATGCTGGGGCGCCGCCATTTGGGACTTTGCAGAGGCTTCTTCACGAACTCCTGAAAGTTTCGCACATTGTTATATAAAATGTCTTCACATGCTGTTGTGAAATAATACTTTCATTAAAAATTGAACAGTATTACACAACTGCAGAAAATTTGCTCTGAAATTCAGTATATTAAACCAGGTTTTGGAAGATACTCTGCATCATTGTTGAAATTGCCCTGCTTTACTTCACAAAACTTCTTTCCTGCCCTACGTTTCACCCTATGCCTCAAAATAGCATGGTGTAACATTAAAAAAGGTACAGACTAGACTTCACTGTACTACATGCGTGTAGTGGCACTGAATACGGTAGCTACTTCGAAAATTGGTTTGAAAAAATTTCAATGAGAGAATAAGAGACAGGAAAAACAAGATTATGGAAAGACCGTGGTCTTCAAGATATATTATACATAAAAAAAAAAGAACTAAGAGACTTGCCAGCAAGTGTATGGCTGGCAGTGTAGACAATATTGTGCAAAGAACGTTACGCGAGACGTCAGAGAGACAGAAAAAATATGTAGATAGCAGCGATGAAAAGGAAACGGGCAATGAGTAACTATTGAAAGCGTAAATACGTAATAAGCAAGGGTACACTTTATGGTAATTCCAGGGGATGTGGTGGTTTTCTGTTTGAAGCGAGGTTTGGTGTACATACCAAGATTCAGTGAAAATAAATGCATATGCACAGAGATGGTAAAAAAGAAATCCTTGGGCTATAGGCACAAGATTAGAAAGGTAAACAGTTCAGTGACAGAAATAAGTAAAAGATTGCTGAGAGATTGGTGGCAGAAAAGTAGGCAGATAAAAACACACACACAAAGAGATAAACTATTGCTAACCGGTGAATTTATAAGCCATTTTTATACGATAAAAAGCTCAATTCACCTGGACAAGATTATGCTGTAACATAATAATACAGTCGATCCCGGATATATATTGGCTATATCGAATGCTGCGCCGTACCGAAGCCCAAAAAGTGCATTTTTTCTAGCAAATAGTGATCAATTTTCAGCCGCATTCTAACAAGTTCCGATCCCTTTTCACGTGCAGGTGACGAAAAAGCGGTGTTATTCTATCACGCTGATCTGAATCGTTGGACGACGCTCGCAAGTGTACCGGTATGTTTGATGCGCAATCGGCAGGTCTTAATGTGCGGGCATAGTGTTTTTCAAAAAGACCGGTTGGTGAGGACACCAAAATGAGAATGCGAAGTGACTCTCTCGTTGCAATGTTCGCATTCCCTTCCTTGTTTTCTTCCTTGTTCCTTGTCACAATGGCATGAGAGCCTGAAAAGCATGGCCTTCGAGATATAAAACCTCATATATTTTTTTTAATTGTTTTTGGTCTCGGAGGCTACACTTTTTTTTTTAGCTTTTGATATCAAAGCAGCTGAGAGCAGCGGCTTCCAGTTACAAAGCCACAAGTGCCATCGATATCGCCAACATATCGATGGTGAGAACTCTGCATGGTTTTCGGCACCTTGTGGACTCCTGTACTTCTCGCCTCGTTCCTCATAAATCCTTATTCGGGAGCTGAGCAGAACGTTGACTCGCACGTAGTGATAAAAAGTATGAGTGGCGTTAGGAGCGACGTGAAGCACCGTTGTAAACTTTTGTTGCAGACCAGGTGACGACTTCAAATGCATCATGACTGCTGACAACGTCGAAGGGTGCCACAGTGAGTTCTGCGGCTTATCAGCGGCCATACATCATCATCATCATCAGCCTGACTACGTCCACTGCAGGACAAAGGCCTCTCCCATGTTTCGCCAGTTAACTCGGTCCTGTGCTTGCTGCTGCCAATTTACACCCGCAAACTTCTTAATCTCATCTGCCCACCTAACCTTCAGTCTCCCCCTAACCCGCTTGCCTTCTCTGAAAATCCAGTCAGTTACCCTTAATTACCAGCGGTTATCCTGTCTACGCGCTACATGCCCGGCCTATGTCCATTTCCTTTCCTTGATTTCAGCTATAATATTCTTAACCCTCATTTGTTCCCTAATCCACTCTGCTCTCTTCTTGTCTTTTAAGGTTACACCTACCATTTTTCTTTCCATTGCTCGCTGCGTCGTCCTCAATTTAAGCTGGACCCTCTTTGTAAGTCTCCAGGTTTCTGCTCCGTAGCTAAGTACCGGCAAGATGCAGCTGTTATATACCTTCCTCTTGTGAGATAGTGGCAATCCACCTGTCAATTTGAGAGTGCTTGCCAAATGTGCTCCACCCCATTCTTATTCTTCTAGTTACTTCGATCTCGTGGTTTGGCTCCGCGGTTATTACCTGCCCTAAGTAGACATAGTCTTTTACAACTTGAAGTGCACTATTACCTATCTCGAAGCGCTGCTCTTTTCCGAGGTTGTTGTACATTACTTTCGTTTTCTGCAGATTAATGTTAAGACCCACCTTTCTGCTCTCCTTGTCGAACTCCGTAATCATGAGTTACAGTTCGTCCCCTGAGTTACTCAGCAATGCAATGTCATCGGCGAAGCGCAGGTGAAGCGGCCATACAAGGCAGCTTCATATTAATGGGAGATGCGACTCGGAAAAAAGTTGTGTTGATCTATAGTCTAGGGCAATGTAATTAGTTCTATAGTAAGTTGCATAGTTTGTTTTGGACAAAATTTTTAAGCCACTATACTTTTATAGTTCTGAGCCATTATAGCTGTTGCTGATAAATATCTCTACTCTATTATGTCATGTCTTTAACAGTGCTTTTATTAACGGGATCTTTAATGATACAACGAGAATTGCTAAAGTAAGTGTACTGCATAAGGGGCCCTCATAAATGACCTAAAAAAAAACTATCGACCAATATCTGTACTTTCCCTTTTTTTCAAAAGTGCTGGAACATCTCCTTAAGTGCCGACTTAGTTCCTCGATGATACTTATGCCCTTGCAGATCAGCAGTTTGGCTTCCATAAACATAGATCTACAGAAACAGCTCTTGTTGAAGTGCAAGAATTCTTAGAAATTTAGAGAACAAGCTGTACACTTCTGGTCTCTTCCTAGACCTCAGAAAAGCTTTCATTAGATTAAATACACCATCTTCTTTATAAACTAGAGTACTAGAATTCGTGGGGTTGCTCTCAGCTTGATTCCAAACTACTTAAACTATCGATTACGATACACATGTTATAATGGCTTTTGTTCACAGATGAAAGAAATAACCCTTAAAGTCCCACAAGGATCAATATTAGGTCCTCTTTTTTTTATGTTATATATATGATATTTTTATTATTCCACTAACTCCTTAATGATGTGTGGGGTTTAACGTCCCAAAACACTACACGATTATGGGAGACGGCATAGTGAAAGGCTCTGGAAATTCTGACCACCTGGGTTTCTTAAACACTGTAGTGCCCACTGTATCAAATTTGGTACATTAAATATAATACCTCACTAAAGCTACTAAAAGCTACTATAGGTGTCATCATAAGCAGCTATTGCAGATTTGACATGTTATGAAAACAATGACTTGTGTACTATAATGATAGTAATTAAATATTTCTAATTATTACTAATGAACTTACACATCAAACAAAATTTCAGTCATATTTTTCTTAAAATGAACTGTACAAGAAGAGTGAAAACAGTCGGCATTTTCTTGTAATTTTTCTGAAGGCATAACTCTTTGTGGAAATTACAGGATTAACGTGCACCCAAATATGAGCACACGGGCCTACAGCACTTTCACCTCCATCGAAAATGACCCGCGACCTGCGGGTCAGCAGCCGAGTACTTCAGCCACTAGACCACCGCAGCAGGGCGCTGTATTCTGACAACAGAAGTTTATTTCTGGTAACATGGTAACAGTCTATGTGGGACGCTGACTGTAGCTAATAAGTGGCTCGATGAAATTTATATTTGATTCTGAGCAACTACAGTTGAATGTCAGTAAAGCCAAATATGTTGTTTTTACGCCTGTAATTAAGCCTGACGAGGGCAGTGGTGACAAACCTGTGCCAACCTGCGCCAATTAGAATTACTGCAACATGTGCGCAGTAAAAACTTGTACATGTACAATTACTTGTACATGTGCGCTGTAGCATTTGTGTACTAGTTGTGCTGCTGTAAAAGCACAGAATTAGCCAATCAATTATTGTGACTTCAATCTGCTGGCAGCAGTGCCTTTTCTGATAATGGCAAAGAACGAAGGTGATCTGGCAACTACTGAACGGTGCGCTAGTATGACTTAAATATTTATGACAAAAAGCCTACATGTGTGGCGTAATGCTGCCTACTGTACGCTTTTAATATCCGGCAACTACCTGATAGCGCTGACGCACTGATCGCTGCCACCTCATCGTTGTGTGGGACCGTGTTCAGCGTGCGCTGCTTTACAGAAACGAAAAGAGCTAGTTATTGCGGAGTTAAGCGTTGCGAATCGCGGGCACCGAGAGAGCAAGTGTAGCACACCCTTTCATGAGGTGGCAGCTTAAACACGCCTCCATTCGCTGTCGGGACCGATATAGCATCACTTGCAGAAAGCTCGCATTGTCGCATTAACGCAACAGGCTTCTCCCTGTATCTGTGCACGGTCTGAAGCGGAGTGGATGCAAGTAGCTCGGCACGGTGTGTACGCCAAGTAGGCAAAGCCCTGCACGCACTGGCCAGTAGACGATCGGCTCCCTGCACCTATACCACTTTTCAAGAAAAAAAAAAAAAGTGCGAGTTTTCGCTGACAGGCAGATCGGGCTACACATCTATCGCGAACAGCCGATTATGTGCATTTTGTCGCTATGCCAGTCGCTGCGTCGGCTGTGTATCCTGGGCCCCACAGTAGTTTCGAACTGCTCTTTGGTGTTCCCCCCCTCCCTCCCTATCATATTACTATATGGGGTTGACTGTGCGCCCCTTCTCCTCTTATGTCAATGTATGGAGCTCGCTTTTCACCCCCCCCCTCCCCTACAGGGTGCACGCCTATGACCAAATACCAATTTGCATTTTTTACGTTCGCCATCACCGCTAAAAAAGGAATATTAGAGAGTTTTCGAATGGCATACTGCAAAGCATTGCACTGTAATCACTGCCACTGCACATGCATCATAATACTAACCGCCATAAGCATTTGCGGTCCTCCTGTAAAAAATCCAAAATAGCGTGCAGCCCGCAAAGCCCCTTTGCGGTGACAGAGGACAACGCTATTCGAAAACTCATATGGCGCCCATATGCAAACGCTACGCCCGCTAACTTAAAGGGACACTAAATTTATGTTGGAGTGAAAGCTCAATGTATCAAAATACCTAAAACGGCAATATTATCAACAGTGCCCTACTTACCAAGAAATTAAGGTAAATGCACAAGAACACAAGCGCCGCAGTAGGACATTTTCAAAATGATCTCAATGACATCAGAGGGACCGCCTACAATTAACCACTAGTGATGGATCTAACTGCACTAAATAAAGAACCTTTAAAATGCTGCTTGTTCATTTCTGTTTGATTCATGAAAAAACAAAAACAAAAAAACACCGGACGTTACTATGGGGAATGGCGCAAGTGGCTGCAAAATTCAATGTTCGCGTGGTTGCACGGTACAGGTAGTGTCATTTAGTGGGCCGCAGTTGAAACAAAAAACATCTGCAATCTCGAAGCCGATGGCGGGAAATCGATCAATAGCTATTGTTGATGCTGTGGCTCCCGCTGCTTTCGGTCTGCTGCTACCAGCGCAGTAAAGCCGGGCAACATTGTGCACGGCAACAGTGACGCGAGTTGGTTCAGTCGGTTCGCTTCTTGAGGCGGGTAATTTGAAGTGCACTAACCAGATGTGGGCCACTAAAACATGATTTTATTTCAAAATAAGCCCTTCCTTGGCACAAAAGTAACACTACGAGGTTTCTAGACCACCATTTCAACAATCGACGTCGACTCAATAGCTTCCTTTAGTGTCCCTTTAACGTACGCTATTCAGAAACTTCCTATTGCCTAAAGTGGCCGCCACGAAGCCATTTCTTTCTTTTTGCCAATGTTCAGAAACGGTTGGAATTCTCGAACGATCGCCCGATGGCACGCAGTGGTGACACCAAAGAGCATTTCGAAACTACTGCGGAGTTCGGGATACAAGCAAAGAAGCGACTGACATAGCGACGATACAGATATAATTGACTGTCTGCAACAAATGTGTATCACGATCTGCTAATTAGCAAAAACAGACAGTTTCTTTTAGATGCTGTACGGTCGCAAGGAGTCGATTGTCTGCTGGCTAGTTGTATGCAGCACTTCACCTACTTGATCTACACATCCCACGGAGCCGCTTGCGCCCACTCCGCTTCAGACCATGCACACATGCGGCGAGAAGCCTGTTGCATTAACGCGACGATGCACGATTATGGCAAACGATGCTCTGGCGGTCCTCGCAGTGGACGGAAACGCATTTGGGCTGTCGCCGCATGAAAGCATGAGCTACACTATCTCGGTGCCCGCAGTCCACAACGCTCAACACTCCACAACAGTGAGCTGCTTTCGTTTCTGCAAAGTGGTGCCCGCTGAACACTGTACTGCCCAACAATTTAGGCGGCAGCGATCGGCGCCCAAATGCTGTCAGGTAGTCGCCAGCTATTAAAATAGTACAGCAGGCTTAAAGGGCCAATAAACAGGCTCCGACTTTTTTTTACACTCCCGATACAAGCTCGGCAATTTGTGGATTACACTGCAGCGATCACATTTTCTGAATATTACACCGCTGCACGCCGCGCAGAGCCTCTATTTTGAAAAACAATTCCCGCGCATCTTTTCTACGCCTGACCGACCCCCTTGCACGCGCAGTGATGTCAACTCGGCGATCGGTGACGTGACATAGCACGCAGCTCGCCGATTGGTCTAAATCAGGTGTGAAAAAACAGTAGTGAGGTTAACGTCAGTTCCTGTTCCCACTCACAGCTCAAAACTGCCCCTTGTTTCTTGGGACTGCGGTGAAAAAACCAGCCTCGCAGTTGTCGCGTGCCCATGTGCACTCCTAGCTCAACTACAGGGCCCATGCGCACGTATGAACGTACTTTGCCCTTGACATGAGCAACACGGGTCAAAAGTGTTGCTCTGTCGTCAGCTGCATATCGAGCAACTGGGCAGCGGAGAAGCATCGACACCAGGTGCCTCGCGATGGGGCCCTGCACGCTGCATGGCTGAGGCGGATCGGTCATCCAGCTACGTACGTCGGAGACCTGATCGTTTGTGGTCGACACTTCGCACATGACGCTTACACGGTAGACCCACGGCTGGTGCGGCAAACGGTAAACAAACAACCACGCTTCGCAGGAAGCAGAAGTGCGTGTCAACTGATGGAGTTCACCGATGACGTTAATCGCTGACGTGGTGTCACGTTGCCAAAGTGGGCGGAGTCACGACGATGGGCTACGCCTTCCCCTTCATGAAAAGGAGAAGGGGGGGCGAGGCAGCGCGAAAATTTGAAACCAGCTAAGACCGATGTTCTAACCTCTGTAACTTTCTTAATATAGCACGCATTCGCAAAATTCTTGCGGCAGCATGTTCGCTAGAAAAAACTGCACATATATCTCTTTTTAAAAATTTTTGGACCTCGGGTCTGTTTACTGGCCCTTTAAAGCGGCACTACTCTACACACATAAGCTCTTCGTCGGCGATAAGTCATACTGGCGCGCTTTTAGGTAGTTGCCACATCGCCGCAATCACGCTGACGTTGGAATAATTGATCGGCCAATTTCGTGCTTTTGCAGCGGCGCAAGTGTACGCAAATACAGCAAAGCAAATGCAGCAGCACAAGCGTACAAGATGGCGACCTTCATGTAATATTCGCTCACGATGCGTGCTGTCAACATTACTTCCGGTTCCAAAACCACCTAGTGGTGCAGCAATGGCGCAAATTAGACAAAAAAAATTCACAGCATATCAACGGGGTGAATGATGATGAGTGGGCGAAGCTCCTGAGGGGAAATCATCGGTAAAACCGTGACTGCTCAGTGAAAGTTAGCCCACTACATCATAAAGAAAGACGTGAGAAACACTGTGTGTGTATATGTACGGCAGGGTCCTCGCGTCGTTGCCGTGACACTTGGGCCTCCCGTTCTCAAACGCTGGGATCTTGGCGGCGGCGTCGCGCAGCCAGACGACACGCTTCGGCCTCCCGCTCTCGTACGGCAGGATCTTGGCGGCGGCGTCGCGCAGCTTCACGGAGCGCTTCTGGCTCGCGGTCTCGCACATCAGGATTCTGTCTGCAAGCACGCGCTGCTGCCGCTCTGCGGCCTTATCCATCGGGCAACTCCGAGCGCTCACCAACAGCGAACAGATTTTATTACAATGCTCCCCGCCATCTAGTAAACAATCGAAGAACTAAGCTGCCGCTGCCTTGCGCGCTCGCCGCTCTGCGGCCTTATCCATCGGGCAACTCCGAGCGCACGCCAACAGCGAATGGATTTTATTACAACGCTCCCCGCCATGTAGTAAACAATCGAAGAACTAAACTAGAGGTAGCCACGCCATCTAGTAAACAACGCAAGAACTAAACTAGAGGTGGCTACATACATACGCCGAGGATGGACAGACCCACACCTTAAGGAGCTTCGCCCCTAAAAGATTCTTCTGGAGCAGTATGGTGTAGTCCTTTCCAGTTGGCACAGGTTAGTGCAATTCGGGCAGGTTTCACACCACTGGGCTATGAACTTCATGTTGCACTAGCTTGTTTGTGCAGTATCCTTCACTATCTTCAGTCATCGCTTCTGTACATAATCTTGCGTCTGTCATAATCATATGGTGGTTTTGGGACGTTAAACCCCACAAATCTGTACATAACCTTACTTGTGTTCATTTTTTTTGCTTACTGTGCGGGCTTGCTGCATCTGTATAAGTAAGTGATTATGTAAACTGAGTGAAGGAAAGTGTAGATTTAAGGGCTCATTTTCTTTGTTAGATAAAATTAATGAGAACAGTAGAACTTGGTTTGGGGCGAGTTGGTGCCTTAGTTTGCTAAACATTTTCTAACTGGTGTAAAACTAGGAACATGAAAATGAGGGGAGGAAAGAGACAGATGGGCACCAAACTACCAAACTGTTTATGGCCGGTGCAGGCTGAAAAACGCGTAAACTTCCACACATGCACAGATGCGTGAAAAGTTACCACAGACATGTCACCATGTTTGGCGCCCATCTGTCTCTTTCCTTTCCTCCCTTTCATGCTACTTGTTTTGCACGAGTTATAAAATGTTAAGCAGAGAACTAACAGACAATAATGACGGGAAAAGCACAAGGGTTGTTATCGGTAGTAATTTTAATGCAAAGGTGGAGAATGAAAAGTCGATGAAAAGATAACTTGCCACTGGCAGGATCCGAACCTGCGACCGTTGAATAACGCGTTCGATACCCTACAACTGAGCTACAATAAACTAAATAAATGCTGAATTTGCTTCCTCTGTGTGTGTCATAGAAAGCCCGTGCGTGCTTCAAACACAGAGGTAGCTGCTCCAAAAGCAGATTTTGTCTGCTCCAATGAATGCTCCAAAATGCTGGAAGGCATTCCCACCACTGCGAGTGTTCTATTTGTATCAAGTTTAACGATGTCATAATCAAACGGACTTCCATTTTTAAGTTTCTCGGAGTTCTTTTTGATGAAAACATGAGTGTCACATATTAGATCATGAAGGTTCATTCCAGCATCTGTAAGTAATCTGTCCAGTTGTTTTGAATTAGGCACTAAGTTTCTCTTTGGTTGAAACATCATTTCATGAATTAATTAAATTTCACCTTAGTTACTGCCTACTGATATGGGGAACCACATGCCAATAAAATCTGAATTGGCTCATAACCCAACAGAGGCTAACTTTTCACTCAATAAAAAACCTTGGATCATACGACAAATGTATTCTTAAAACATCGCCTTCTAAGAATGACTGACTTACTATATATTTTTAGGCTTGCCATGTATATACAGTATGAGGCGTAATAAAAAAAAATGCAATCCTTTTTCTTGAAAGGTACCTTTCATACAATTACAGCGAAACCTCGTTAAACCGCAGTTGGCCGGAGCTCGGAAAAAGTACGTACTAAACGGTAGTACTGCTTAACCGAAATAGCGTCAGGTCGCTCACTTACCTGTCAAAAAAAGAAACCTTCAGGGAGTGCGATGAAAGAACAAAAAACGTGCAGTAATTTATTAACTTTGCGTGACAAAGTCTGTAATCTTCATTTGACGACGCGACGGCCTAGCAGCAACAACAGCGGCCTCAAACTCACTTATGCTGTGAGCCAGCTTTTCCGCCAGCCCCCTTTTCTCAGCAAATACCCGCATGACGCTGACGCAATGCGCAGCTTCGGCCACTGTCAGACCTGGATCACCCGTGTTGTCGCTTTCCATGTCGTCCTCATCACTATCATTTGGCGAAACTTCAACAACCGAGGCAACATTGGCTTTGTCAGACATGTCCAGAGATGTCTGCACATCGCTGTCTGCGTCTCTGAAGTCTGGAAAGGAAATGCCTTCTGTAACGCCCTGCCGCTCCAGCACTTCAGCTAGCAGAGTTTTGCAAGCTTAATCTACGATGTCCGAAGTCTGGTCGACGGTGTCACTGGCGTCATCTGCCTCGCCCGCACACACACTGAAGCCAGCACGCTTGAAGCAATTTCGAACTGTCGTTGCTTCAACCTGCCGCCACGAGTATTCGAGCAGGTGAGTCGCGCCAATCAGGTCGATGGAGAATAATTTGCCACATTCAATGGCGAGAAGAAATCTGCGCAGCAGATTCTTTTTGTAGAGCTGTTTTACAGCTCGAATGGCGCAATGGTCTAAGGGCTGGGCAATCGCTGTTGTGTTTGGTGGCAGAAACGTCAACTTGACAGCCGTCAGGTTGTCCAGGGCTGCGTGCGCCGAAGCGTTGTCTAAAATAATAACTCTTCTGTTCTTAGCTGCAAAACGTTGATCGATGAGGCACACATACTTTTCAAAGAGTTTTGCCGTCATCCATGCTTTGGTGTTGCTGCGATAGATGACCCCTGATGGACACCGGGCGCCTTTGAAACATCTAGGCTTCACCGACTTTCCAACCACGAGGAGCGGAGTTTTGTCGGTTCCAGTCATGTTTACGCAAAACGCCACTGATAATGTTTACGCAAAACGCCACTGGCATGCATTTTAAAGGTGAAAACTCATCTATACAGAAAAGATATGTATTTAGGATGGCCTTTTCCATCATGAGAGCTTGGCAATCATGATTATTTTGAGTATGTGCTTTAGTAAACCCATCAAGCGAAATGCAATGGCAAGCAGAGAGGTTACAATTTCCAGGGGACTCTAAACAACGAGCCCAATTTAGTTTTTTAGTAGCCACCTTGTGCTCTTTAAAAGTGATTAGCCTACTTCCAGTTTAATTAGAATCTTCAGTTTTTTTCTGTTAAAGTAAAGAAACTAAACTTGCAAAAGCATTGAAAACGAAAAATGTGTAATTCTGGAAAAAGACTTGTGTATTTCTACTTGCATCTCCCCTTAATACACTACACAGACAGAGACATTAAGAAACTTAAAAATTCTTCATGGCCTAAGAATGATGAAAACTTTCCAGCATTCCAAAAACTTGGGAGCAGTTATAAATTTAGGTTCACAACTTCCAATGCCAATATTGCACACGCAGCATGTAAGCAACAATTTGAGAAAAACAATTTAGGAATTGTGGAAAGCAGTGAAATTACTTAGAAAAACTGATGAAAGATTTCATAAAAATCAAAAAGCAGAATAAACAAAAAATTTCACATTTTCAGGGATATGCTAGCAGACTCACCAGGAGCTTCACTTGATGAGCCGAGGCTTGCTAGAGCATCGGGTGGCAATGAGGCACTCACTGTAATGGGCGGCATTCCTGGCAGGCTGATTGGTGTGGTCAACGGGACAGCACTGGCTGGACCTGTTGACGGAAGAGTTTTACCACCAATTTTTTAAAAAGCCAGATGCAGCAAACGTGCCGAGTACCACAAGAACGAATGAAGTGGCAGAAAGGAACAGGAAACCACTACAGTATAGCACTGCAGTTTCAAAAGATTTTTTATTGTCAACCATGACTTTCTCACGCCCCTCATAGGTCAATTCGTTTAAAAGGACACTAAAGTCAAATAACAATTCACATCAGAGTGAAAGCTCAATGTATGACAACATCTAAAACTGCAATATTATCAACAACAGTGCTCTACTTACGGAGAAATTAAGGTAAATGCACCAAAACACATAGTAGGACATTCAAAACACATAGTAGGCAGTAGGACATTCTCAAAATAATCCCAACGACATCAGACGAATCACCTACAATTAATCACTAGTAATCGATCTAGCTGCACTAAATAAAAAACCTTCCATGCATCAAGAGACGCAATAAAATGCTGCTTGTTCATTTTTGTTTAATTCATGGAAAAAAGAACCATCGGACGTTACTATGAGAAATGGCACGAGTGGTTCAGAAGTTCAATATTAAGCCTGGTTAAACTGTACATGTCGCGCCATCTAGCAGGGCCCAGTTGAACCAAACACGCCTGCCATCTTGCAGGCTATCGCTGGAAATTGTTCAATGGCCGTTGTTGCCCCTACTTTTGTTCTGCTGCTACTAGTGTCGGCAGCTGCGCAGTAAAGCCAGGCAACGTGCACAATAGCAGTGACGTGACACGTTCCACTTGAAGTGGGTAATTTGAAGTGAACTAGCCCAATGCAGACCACTAAAATGTAATTTTGTTTCAAAATAAGTACTTCCTTCGCACAAAAGTAACACTATGAGGTTTCTGGACCACTATTTCAACAATTAACGTTGACTCAATAGTTGCCTTTAGTGTTCTTTTAAATATCAAGGCACCATATTTGACAACATCTGAATACAATAGGACGCACATAATGATCACTATATACCGTATTATAGGCAAATTCCTATTTTATTTCTTGTATTCCTTTCATGCCACTTTGATATATAAGCATAAATTAGAGGTTAAGAAGGGCTTTTATATTATTTGTATAGTGCTTATAAATGCCTATTTTCCAAATCAGTGCCTATATGAACGCTATTTAACTTCAAATTTTGCTTTCGAGTACAATTTCGAGTACAGATTGGTATTCATGTTATGAGGCAAAATTTAACCTTCGGAACTCTATGGGGTGCAACCTATACTCCATCTCATAAGTTCAGTGCTGTCAAGGCTACAAGGCCTCTTAGCCAACAGAAAGGCCAATTACCCTCTACACATGTATTCATCCACGTCACATTGTTTGCTCGGCATCTCCCTGGCGTCTGCTCGGACGCGTAGGGAACAGGAGGTGCTTCTGTGCAGCCGCAAGACCATGAATAACGAATGCGAAACTGTGGAGAGTCATCAAGAGAAAGTAGAGTGTAGATAAAAATGTCCACTAGTTTTCTTGTTTTGTTTTTCATTTATCTTCGCTATCAGAGAAACTCTGAGCCAGAAGATCACATGACGCAGACGCATAAACACTTCATATGCATGCGACGTTACATTTGCATGACGTGCCCACGCCAGGTCGTGCACGGAAGTGCTGTTGTGTCATTTCGATGAACTCTGTATTGCACTGCCTGTTTCTGTGCACTGGATCTTTCTATGCGCTAAGGTTTGGAGAGGCTGGTATGAATCATGTACCCTTACCATGATACACAGGGTCACACCGCTGTACTGCTCTAAGGGACGATGCACCAAAAGCACCCCAAATGTTATCAGAGCTGGCACTAGCATGGAATGGCGAGAACATCAATGCAACTAATGCAAACGAAGTGGAAGCAGCTTGGTCTCGCATCTCGTTTGGTACAAAGTTAAAAAAGATATAACGCATAAATTACATTTGTATGTTTTAATATTTCTGTCAACCTTCATACTTCTATTCAGGCAACAGATTGTACAAATTAAACTCGTCGCCTCGAATAATTCTCGCAGTGTCATGTACTGCTTTGACATGCGCAGGACCATTCATGGTTCTACGTCCTGTCCACTATGTTGGGCCGCGCACCCGTGAGATGAAGGTCAAGCCGTATACAGTCTGACGTTTCGCCTCTTTCCGGGGCACATAGCATTGCAAATATTGGAAGATGAGATTGTGAGCAGACAATGCATGCATTCCTCTTGCCTGCTTGAAATTCTCAAACCTGGTGAAGGGCTGTTATGATCGGCCTTCCTGGCTTGGTGCTGCTTGGACACATGAGACATTGCGACTGAGCCTATCCTGATTTCTCCAGGGTCAGCGCTACCAGAGATGCGTCAAGAGCGGCGACAACATGAAAGCTGTTGTTTAAATTCTCCAGGGCCGTCGGCATCTTTTGTAAAACCCTTTGGACATGCCTGACCGACTGATGAATTAGGAAGAGCTGTTGGTCGTCGAGGCGGCTTGCTTTGTCGCCAAAGTGCCCCGGGCAATGGGCCCAGCATCTGAGAGCTGCGGGTTCATTTCCCACGTTCTCCGTGGTGCCTTAATGCCGCTGTTTCTGACAACCATGATCTGCTACAGATTACAGAGTTGATTTGAACGTAGGACTCAATGTGTACAGGCTGTGTTGTGTTATGCACGCTGTGCAGTGTTTTCTCCCTCACCACGGGACGAACAGGGCAAGCCTCTTCCCTCTTTCCTGCATTGGGAAGGAGGCAGTTTCACCTTCCCCTTTTGGGGGCGGAGATGAAAACGGCAATTTTAATTGCACTGTCCTGGCCTCCATTGTTTTCCCTACAGTGTGGGAAGGCCAGGGCATAAAACGCGAGTGCCGAAGCGCTCCTGACAATCTCCCATCATGCTTCCATCGAGAGCTTTCATGATGCTACCCCTATCATGTAACATGCTACCTGTAAATAACGTAAATAAAAGTTAGTGTTGACAGCTCCAGGTTCCTCTCCTCAACATCTCCGCGAGACTCTGGCTGGCATACAAAAAATTGTATGGCTATGCCAAACCATTGGTGCCTTGTACTATCATAAACTGAAAAATTTGCTTGCTTTCCTGTCATAGACACAGATCACACACATAATTTTTTCATATGAATTTTGTCAAAGTATTGTGCCTATGTTTATGATATTGGGAGCCTAAAAGTGTTTTGCCCGCCTATTTTTGACACCTAATACCCAGTTTTTCAGTGCCGAGGGGTGGAAGTGGACTTCAATGTTCTGGGGTAGCTCAGGGAGCAGGAATAATGCTGTTTTGGAGGAGCTTTGATGCAGTAAAAGGGGAGTTTTGGAGAAGGTTCGGAGCATCAAAAGGTGCATATTGAAGAAATGCGAGGTAATTTCGGAGCAGCTGTCTAGGGTCAAACATCACGATCAATCAAAATTATTCCTGGTAATAAAAATTTGAATGGTTTTCACTAAACATTTACTACTAATGAGCTTACCAGACTTACAACCCACAAAAGTGTGTGTGTGTCCCAACATTAAACACCGAAGTTGACAAAGAAATAACTTAGAAAACAAAAGATAAGTGATGTTTACCTCTTGTTTTCATAACCACTATACTATGTTTCGCATGTCAGGTCCAATTCTGCAAATGTACCACTCTGCGTGTATCGTAGCTGGTTTTCCCCCTCGTAAACGCTAGCGCGAGTCGAGCAGTTGTCTCTGCGTGAAGCTCCTTAGTCGTTTTTTCCACAAAAAAAAAAAAAAAAAAGGAAGAAAAGACTTTCTGGTGGATACATTGGGCAGCATCTGCTGTGATACTGCACTTGTTTATTGGTGGCGATGATGCACACCAGGAGATGCACATTTGTACTTGCACGCGCACTGCCATTTACTGCATGATCATGCTTCATTCCCGGCACAAAAATTATCGAGGTTTCACTGTATTACTAGATAACTCGCAATTACTCATGTTGGTGCCACCGCTCTAGCGGAAAAACCAAGGCGATAACAGCGATGGGACGACTACTAGCAAGCCCAATGAATGAACCAATGCCGTGATAGAACTACACTCGATATGGATGCCTTCGCGTCCTTTGTGTATTGTAGTTAACACCCAGTGTTGCTCGGTCAGCAACAATAATTGGCTAGATTTGGCAGTTTACACTTACAATCAACAGTTATCACGAAAATTGGTGTTTTTGCGCAGCCTGGCGCAGCAGGTCAGATTAGCGCAAAATAGCGCAATTGGCGCAGCACTTCATCCCCTGAGTGCCTATAAATCCGACCTCTATTTATCATGTATGCAAGGTCAATATAGCCACCATCATCATCAGTCTGACTACGCCCACTGAATGGCAGAGACATCTCCCATGTTCCGCCAATTGATTTGATCCTGTGCTTTCTCCTGCCACGTTAAACCTGCAAGCTTCTTAGTCTCATCTGCCCACCTAATTTTATGTCTACCTCTCACGCGTTTGCCTTCTCTTGGAATCCAGTCAGTTATCCTCAATGACCAGTGGCTATCCTGCCCTTACGTACAAGCCTAGCCCATGTCTATTTCTTCTTAATTTCAACTACAGTAAAACCTTGTTATTTCGAGGTCACTGGGAATGCGAGAAATCTACAAATTAAGCGGGTTTTCGAATGAAGAAACATACAAAATGTGGGATGCAAGGAACTTGAAAATAATCAAAGTATCAGGGCTGGTCGTTTGCTGTACTCGCTAGTTCGCGACTCCAAGGGTCATGTTTTCCAGCAATACAAGGTCACAGTTTTGCCGCAAGCAAAGGGGAATGCCGGGTCTCACTGCTACAATGCCCAAGAAAAAAAAAAGCAAAAAAACTTCGTGATCAACTGAAATGTGCACCAGCAAAAAATAAGATATCTTCAGTGACTCACTAGTGACACGCGGGCAGCGTGTCACCTGCTCCTTGCTGCATCAGCATGTAATGATGCGACCATTCACCCATTCTTTTCGGTAAAATAAACAACTTAACAAGACACAGTGTGACGAAACTCGCAAATGTTTTCGCTGGAAAACATGATCATTGAAGCTTTCAAAGCGAGGTTCCGAAGTAGGTGTAGTAGGCGAAATTCCGCCAGCGGTGCACGTTCGCAAATTGCTGGAGCAACCAGCACTCGGAGGTTCGCATACATTGCGAATTCTGCCAGACCCTCGTTTATTAATTTCTTAATATTCCCAGAACGAATGGGTAAATCGTGACGTGCTGACATTGCAAGCAGCATGTCACATGCTGCCCACGCGTCTATTCTTTGTTGCAGTGAAGCACGTCTTCTTCTCCACAGGCACACATTTCAACTGATCACAAGACCGTGTTTTTTTTTAACAATTTTATTTTTCATGCTGGAAGCATCGGGGCTGGGGTACTTCAGCTGCCACTCAGCAGAATCGCTTCAGTACTAAGACGGTAAGTCGGGCCAGTTGGTTAGGATCCATCGTGAACTTACAGCGCACCAGAAAAAAGCCCGTCTTTCTTTTCAGCGCAGTCTTTTCTTTTCTCTTTTGCTCCTTCCCTGTCCTGTATTTTTTTCAGGTGTTGTGCTGTAAGTAAGTTCACAATGGATCGCTACAGTACATTGCCTAGTGGCCCTTAGGGGGTGTCGTTTCTGTTGTTTTGCGGTGAAACCGGGATCGGAAATTGGTACACTGCACCCAAAGTTTTCTAATTAACCGGACTGGTGCTGACCGCCGCTTCAAATTATCTGCTTAAACTTGCATTGCAAAATACAGGGCTGCCAAAATACTTTGAATTAAGTGTAACCTCAAAATAACCAAGTTCAAATTAACGAGGTTTTACTGTATGATATCCTTAACACCCGTTCGTTCCCTGACCCACTCTGCTCTCTTCCTGTCTTTTAAAGTTACACCTATCATTTTCCTTTCTATCGCTCGCTGCGTCGTCCTCAATTTTATTGAACCCCCTTTGTAAGCCTACAGGTTTCTGCTCCGTAACTAAGTACTGGTACGACACAGCTGTTATATACATTCTTCTTGAAGGTCAGTGGTAGACTGCCATTCATGATTTGAGAATGCTTGCCAAATGTGCTCCATCCCATCCTTATTCTTCTAGTTGATTCACTCTCATGGTTCGGCTCCGTGGTTACTACCTGTCCTAAGTAGACATATTCGTTCACAACTTTCACAACTTCCAGTGTCTCGCCCTTCATCGCAAAGCACTGTTCTCAGCTAAGATTGTTGCACATTTCTTTAATTCTATGCATATTAATTTTCAGACCTACTCTTCTGCTTTCCATGTCTAGTTCAGTAGTAATCATGAGCTGTAATTCATCCTCTAAGTTACTCATCAATGTAATGTCATCAGCGAATCGCAGGTTACTAAGATACTCTCAATTAACTCTTACCATTAACTCTTCCCAATTTAGGGCCCTGAAAGCCTCCTCTAAACAGGTGGTGAAGAGAGTGGGAGAGATGGTGTCTCCCTGCCTTACACCCTTCTTTATTGGGGCCCTGTCGTTTCTTTATGGAAAACTATTGTGGCTGTGCATCCACTGTAGATGCCTTCCAGTATGTTTACGTAGGGTTTATCAATGCCTTGATTCTAGAGTGCCTGCATTACTGCTGATGTCTCGGCTGAGTGAAACACCTTCTCATAATCTATAAAAGCTATGTGTAGGGGGTGTTGTATTCCAGGCATTTCACTATCTGATTGATAGTAAAAATATGGTCTATTGTGGAGTAGCCAGTATGAAATCCTGCTTGGTCCTTTGGTTGAATGAACTGTATTGTCACCTTAACTCTATTATTTTTGTGCATAGCTTGTAGACAACGAACAGTAAGCTGATCGACCATAATTTTTCAAGTCCACGACGTCCCCTTTCTTATGGATTAAGATTATGTTGGCATTCTTCCATGCATCTGGTAACCTGCCTATCACAAAAGTTTGTATACAGAGTGGCCAGTTTTCCGAACAAAATCGCTCCATCTTTCAACATGTCCGATGTTACCTTATTCTCACCAGCAGCTTTGCCTCTCTGCATTCCCTTTAGGGCTTTCTTTACTTCTCTCGTCTTTACTAGTGGAATGTCAGATTCTTTTGGGCTATTACTGCTTCTTACAATATCAACCTGGTTGCCACCCCTGCTGTAAAATTCTCTGTAGAACTCTCCCACCACCTCAACTATCCTATCCATATTGGTTGTGACCTTTCCTTGTTCCTTAACTCTTTCGATACCATGCGAAAATGGTTGTTTTTCATGTGTCTCTGGAAGATTGCTTTTGCCAGTTTGAAAAGTACTCTAGCACGCATCACAGCATACCAAAATTTGCACAATGAAATGCTCTTTCCAAAAAATATATGTTGTAGAGGAACAAAAATACTTTAGAATGAATAAAAATGTGATAGTGAGAAAATTTTGGTTGCCAGATGGTAAACAGTTCCTTAAAAAACATATATGCAAAAATATTCAAAACAAAGAAAATTCAAAATATACATTTTGTAGATAAATGACCCAGGAACAGTGTAAATAATAACAGTGTAAAAAATAATGAATGTTGTACAAAATGTTCGTCTTCACATAGACAAAAAAAAAATCAGAACCGTAATGCTTCTGCATTGCTCGTGCCATGCAGTAAAGCATTGCATGATTTTTCTTGAGACACAAGTGTACTCATACTCTTTTCTCAGTAAATTTTTGTTGTCATGCGATATGTCTTCAGGTGTCCCAATATATATGGATACCCGTAATGTGAATAATTCCTCTATAAATGAAGTGTCCAATGAACTTCAATATTTCATGTAGCGTCACCTCTTTTCATGAGCCACCTCACTCCACATAGGTAGGCGTTCCCTTATATGCATCCAAGCATGTTTCTTTAGTATGTCGTAATAAAAAAAGGATAATATCACGTGCAGTTCTAAAAGGTTTTGCACTGTTTCGTAGTCAGGGACAAGATGTGCTCCGGGAGCCTTCTTGTAGTTAGGAGAAGCTCTGCAGCCAGCACCAGCACACCTCGCTCCAGCGAAGTGTGGATCGCGCACGTAATCAGAGTAGCTATAAGATTGTGCACAAAGGTCAGAAGCTATACGCAGTTGTGGCAGAGGAGACAACTTGAGGATGTAAACAAAACAAACCCATGAGTGGCTGCGGACGTCTCAGGCTGATGCAAAACATCATCGCCATAAAACTTGAAGCTGAGGTGCTGTCATCTTCAAACTCTGATCTCGTCCTCACTCAATTCAGATGTGGTAAGAAGAGAGTTTCGACGAGTGCATGAGTTCTGCAGCGCTGGTGCACACCCATGCGCACATGACGACAGCGTCATAGGAGCGATTAGTGAGGCTAGATGCAACCCTGTGTCTGATATAACAATGCAAGCAAAACTAAAGTTGCTGGAAATTGTTATAGAGGGCCACTTCAACACACAAACACACGGCGGACCTTCGCGAATATTTTTTGTAGAACAAATTTTCCCTGACTCCTAGGAACAGCTCTCTGTTGAATATCTCACATATTATTATGGCAATTACTACTGTTAAACATTGTAAATTTGTGAAGCTGACAATTTAATTTGATATTCGGCTTGCAAAGGCTCTTTTCATTACAGAACTTCAATGTTACTCTACCATAATCACGAGGGGCACACACTTCTGTCAAGTTCGCCAGCCTAGTGCACTTATCGAACAACACACGCACACTGGTTTGTGCAAAGGTCTGTCAAAAATCACTACGTTGCCGAAACAGGCAAATTTAAATCGATTCTGAAAGTTGAGTGCCTGAACTAACTACTAGAACGTGCTGGGTGTAATAGAAACAAATTTAACATGCCAAAATCGGCGATCCAAAAGCGTCGATCACCGATGATCGATTTGAATAGGCGTCGTAAAGAAAGAGTTAAAGCATACAGTTGATTTTTGACTATGCACAGTTTTGCCATCACAGCTTTTAGGCGTCTTCCACTTCTCACAGCATGCTCAATTCTCTCCATGTTTACCTTCTCATGTCGGCTACTTTATGCCTATACAACAGAACACCATGAGCTCAATGTGTGCTGCCATATCTAGAATGCATTTTACACCATCTACCGCAAGCGCGGCGAAGCAACACCCTGAATTGCCACATGAGCAGACACTCCATAAGTCAAACGCGAAACTTCCCCCCCAGAGTCCAGCTGTAAGCATGTTCTGCCCTTTTCCTTTTCTGGAATTTTTTGCTGTTTTTATGTGAAACATCAAGAACACTTACACTTTCCTCGACAGACCGGAATGTCTACAACACATTCATTGCAGACTGCAAAAGCAACTTCTTCAGGTACGTACTATTGCGATAGACATAAATGTGAACAGCAGAAAGCATTGCTTTCTACTCAGTCAAACTATGGCATGCCTTGGATGCAGCAAGGCAAACCTCATGCTTTCGGCCAGCATCACTGTAGCGCTAGAATCCCGCTTTGGCTTGCACTCATGCACCGCACGCGTTCATCATGTGCCAGTTATGCCTGGCACTCGAAACACACGCACGGTGAGAAAGTGCCAGCCACAGCAAGATTTTATAGAGCTATGCTGATGCCGGGTGAAAGCACAGATTCACCTAGCGACAGTTGAGGCACGTCGCAGTTCGACTGAGTCTAAAGCCATGCTTTCCACATTCACGCTTACCGTATTAGCGTCACGATAGTGAGCCATTACAATTCTACTAAACGTGTTCAGTGCATGCATGTATGCATGAGTCATAATATATCCTATTATTAGCATGCAGCCTGTAATAAAGTACGGGAATGATTTGGTGGTGCATACTACAGGTGTACTGCATGCAAATCACTGCTGTAAAGCGAAAGAACTGGCGTCACGGTTGAATAAACGCACAAGTGTTGTTACTGGTACACTTTTACTGGACCGTAGTTTTTCCTGTTTATTGCGAGGATCCACTAGTTGCGGAGTGAGTGAACAATTTTATTCGCTTCCTGCAGGTTACCGGGCTGGGTTCCCACCTAGGAGTTGGCTGTGAGACCATGTCTCTCAGCAGCTTCTTTGGCCAGCTGGATCGCCCAGAGTAGATTATCTAGTCCTGAGCTGAGCAGCGCGGTCCGCCAATGCTCCCGAAGGTCCTCATTGGAGGCCGCATCTCTTATATTGCCAATTAGTGCTGGACACTCGCAGAGAATATGTGCAAGTGTGGCCCTTTTACTACAATACTTGCACGAATTGGTCATATACAAGCCGGGGTAAGTGTGTTTCATAATTACGGGATCAGTGTAGGTGCCTGTTTGTAATTGCCACCATTGAACGGACTGGGGCCGGTTGAGCTTGGGGTGAGGCGGGGAGTATTCCCGTCATTGAAGTCTATATTGTTGGGTAATGTCGTTGGATTTGGTAAGTCTATCCCACCACTCTCACTTCTCCACATGAGAGTCTGTATGGCTGGTCTCAACTGCGGACGTGGCCCGAAACGTAAGACCTCGAGCCACGTTGTGCGCCACTTCGTTAAGATTGACCTCCGTGCGGTGGATGGGTGTGTGGGCGGGAAATTGGAGAATGCATGCATTTTGGTCGTCAGAGCAGGTTTTGCCTCTAGTAAGGACTTTCAACGCCACTAGAGAAATCCTACCATTTGCAAAATTTCGAGCTTGGCATTTTTAGTCGCAAATGGAAATTTGTGCTACTTGAAAACACCGCATTGGCACAATCCCGGAGTCGTGTGGTGACATTCACAGACAGCACTGAGTAATACCTTCCTCTAGCGCTGATTATTTTCGCATCCAAAGATGGCGAAGTGGTGCCCAGACGACTCTTTGTAAGTAGAAGTGGCGTTAATAGGTGCTTTCTCATATTTTAAAACCACAGATATGCCACTTGCCGTGTTAACTTGGCACCACAAATACACGTTTCGGCAACTCAAAACAACACAGCACTAAAAAAAAAAAAGCAATGCAATGTTTTCCTCAAATTGTTTTACTATGCATTTTGCGATATCCACGTTATATATTGTTTAAAATCATAGAGCATGACTTATATGACATGCTTACAATTTTTACAAAAAAACTGCATAAAAATGCTCTGAAAATACTTAGTACCTCAAGCTATACCAGTAAAACATTTGATTATATCATCCAGACACATTGTGTTAGCGGTTATCATAAGATCTAGTCCTGAATATAATCCTTTAATGCCATAATTATAAAACTGCTGAGCAAAGTGAAAACTGTTATCATTTTCCAGCTTTAAGTAGCAACTTTGAAATGATTCCGCAGTTAAATGACCTAAAATTCAACTTTAATGCATACTTATGCGCATGTCGTGAATTCTCCATATACCACAGAAGCGAGGACCTACCAACAAAAAATGTACGTCAGAACTACTTAACATGTTGTGTACGGCCTCTTGAGTGCGCACACACCAAATAAACAAAATTATTAAGATAGAACTTACGTCCCCAAGAGGAGAAAAAACGAAACAGTCAGAGTTGTTGCACGTGCTTCGTGCTCTCCTCCATGAGCTCTAAAACAATTTGTTCTAGCTTAAAATACCTTGGACGAGACTGCGCTAGATTTTTCATGCTGAAAGCTACATGCCCGTGAGTACTTGGCAGCCGGCAATGAAGGTGGCATGCATTTCGTGACTTACTTGCTCGAAGTTTTTCGGTATGTCGCGGATTCGCGACATCCAGCAGTAAAGGGCTAACAATGAGTTCACAATCTCTTCACATACCTGTCCGATCCTGGTCTGAACCGAGGGGTGCACTGCTAGGTGGTCTGCTTTCTGTGCCTTCACTTGTAGCAGCTGGCATAGGCACACTTTCCCCTACAGAAAAAAATGACATCAGCCCCACTAGACATACTTTCATGTCACAATGACAAAGCCAAAATTTCAACCTTAAGAAAAATAAACAGTCACAGTTTCATCAAAATGGCGAAGCAATGAATGCAATAGCAACATATTCGTATGTTTTACTAAGCAATGCTAGCATTTTTAGGAGCAATATTATTTGTAGTAAACATGCGCTTGCTAAGTAACAAAGTTTCCTGTGGCGCGGCCACAGTAGATGACCAAAACAAGGCTCGTTCATAGTGACGTCGTTGACGAGATTGATTGATTAATATTCGGGGTTTAATGTCCCAAAACCACCATATAATTATGAGAGATGCTGTAGTGGAGGGCTCCGGCAATTTAGACCACCTGGTGTTCTTTCACATGCACTCAAATCTGAGCACATGGGCCTACAGCATTTTCGCCTCCATCGAAGATGCAGCTGCCGCAGCCGAGATTCAATCTTGCGGCCTGCGGGTCAGCAGCAGAGTACCTTAGCCACCGCGCGTGGCAGCCTTGATGAGAAGCGTCGCCCCTGTGAAGCGCATCCTGGTACTAAGGGCTATACGTTGTGTGTCGCCGCTGGTGCCAGTTTGTTATGTGTGAACGGTCGCTCCGGGTACACTTTTGTTAACCGTACACTTTTGGCACCGTTTTTTCGCATTGAGAGCGCAGCGCATAGAAGCTCCTGCCTGCTGTGGGGGCAAGAGCAGCGTGCTGCCCTACCCCCCCCCCCCCCCCCCCCTTGTTCACGCGCGTGCGAACAACCCTGGCCGGAAAAGCGATGTTCGCCAGCCGAGAGTGTCCATATAATTGTATCGCAATAAAAAGTCAGACAGCTTTGCCGCAAAGGCGAAGCAATGAATGCGATAGAAACAAATTGGAAGGTCACGCGAAGAATGGCAAGCAGATCGAAACATGCCCCCCGTTTCTCACGCACAAATGACGTCGAAAACGTACTCACAGGTGCAGATGAACGCGAATAAGTGTTTCAGTTGTTACTTCGCTGGGCCTGGAAAGCGTGCCCTTTTCGCTAACGGTGATTTTTGTGCAACGAAGGCAGTGACCTTTGTGCACCCGGTAACTACAAGAGAATTGCTCCTGAAAGCAGCAGGCATATGATTGTCCCCACTGCAAAATAAGCGTGTGCACACGTGATCGTCCACCCTGCCCCCTCTCCGCGGGACAAAGAACGCATGGGAGATGAGAACGTGTGCCTTCGTGTTGTGACGATCTTCTGGCAACGCACGCTCATTGTCCTATCTTGCTGGTAATGCTGAAAACCACGATAGTCCCCCCGCCCCCGGAGATTATCGCCAGCAATGAGTAGCTTGCCGTTGGAACGTTGAAGGAGGTGCTCCTTTGGTGGCTCAGTGGCTAACGCCTCGCACTCATAATTCAGAGGTCGGACGTTCGATTCCATGTACCGGTGTTTTTTTTTTAAATTTTTTCTTGCATACTGATATATATAGATACGTATACACATACGGTGAATGACGGCGATGCGGGCGGCAAAATCCAACAGAGAGTGTCCATATAATTGCTATCGCAATAAGAGTTAAATCAAATCTGTAATGAATATATACCAGATAAAGAAAATTTATATAAAAGCAGACCAAAGTCACAAGTGAAACATTTGGTCAACCAAAAACAGTTGTGAGCCATTCCACTCTGTGAATGAGGATAACCAGCAAAGTAGGCTAGTGCAAATATTGGAATGAATATGACAGTATTTCAAGTGACCAAATAAATGTATATCAGTCCATGCACAACTCCCTGTAAAGATGGTTTCACTGCAGTGGAGGAATGCTAAGCTGTGAACACCTAAATAGGTGTACATTAGTTTTTATGTTACCCCCTACAAAGGTGGTTTCGCTGCAGTGAAGTAGTCCTAAGCCGTGAAAACATTAATCAAAGAAAGATTTTGGGCTATGTGCATTTTGTTAATTCCAATTATTAAAACAAGAAACTTCACACCTCTAACATTTCATTCCATTTATGTTTCTACACGAGTGCTTATTATTAAAAAAAGTGTTCTGCATTTACATTATACACTATTCGATTCGAAAAACAGGATCAAATACAATGCTATTCGATTTGTTATTATAAAATTTTAAACATTCGCCCAACTAATCGCACTTGTCACACTCAGAAACCCATGAAAAGAGGAAAAAGCCAGTTTTGCGAAGAATAGCCAACCTCTAGGGGCATTTAACACTGCATGATGTTTTACATATCAAGTGTTCCAGCCATTTTGGTTCCATGTAGCAGTAACTGTTCTTATGCATTGACATTAAAGCATTGCCATGTTCTAAAATAGTTCAATATAAAGCATATGCATTATTTTGTCTGCTTTGCCAATGCATTTGGCTTTTTCTGCATTATTTTCATTGGTGTTTTATGTTTTTCCACCACCAGAGACATTTTGTCGTTGGTGTTTCCTTCTGTCTTTCATCGTATGCATGTTGGTCTTCAGGAGTCCTATTTATATGTGGTCATTACATGGCTAGTGAGGAACCTAAATAGATTGGCAGCTACTGGTGCAATTCATTTTATTTTGCTACAGCTTGTGAAAAAACCAACTTACCACAAGTGCAATGCTGAGAAATTTTTTTCCAAAGGCAATACATACAGGGGTGCAACAGCCGAAATACAATTCAGAGCAATTTTTAGAGCAGCAAAATGGAGCACGAAACACCAAATTTGGAACAGTATAAAAAAAGTGCTCACACTTAGAAAAAAGATATGTATAAACTATTCAACATCACCTAAATCATGCAGTGTGAACATCAGCTTTGCTATTTCAATAAGAGTGGTATTTTGAACCACCCCAGTGAGCAAACAATGATAAAGTCCATATTAGCATTTGCTGCTGCTGTTGCATCATTTGACAGACTCTTCTAATTTAAATATTGTTACGCAATTTCAGCTGACTGAAACAGGGCATAGTGGGACATACCCAAGAAAGGTGCCTCAGACTAAGAGTGAAGAAGTGGACATTGCCGGTGATCTGCGTTGTGGCTGCGGACTGACTACTGTTATTTTCCACGTAACATTTTGGTGGAAGTGCTGGGTGCTCTTTTGACAATGGAGCTACGCAGTGGACGCCTCCTTAAGTCTGCTACCATGGCTCCGGGTGAGAATACGGCTTAGCCACCAACTTCGGCAACAACAGCAACCCGGTCGCCCTAACGCAACCCCGTGATCCTGGTGCCTTTACTGGAGAGGACAACGCAAATGTGGACAAGTGGCTTAGTATATACGAGCGCGTCAGCAAGCAATATGGCTGGGACCCAATCGTTATGCTTGCGAATGCTATTTTATATCTTGACAAGACCCCTCGCATCTGGTTTGATACCCATGCGCACGAAATCACAAGCTGGGAAATGTTTAAACAACAGCTCCGCGACCTCTTTGGCAACCCGTTTGGTCAATAGCTTGATACCCGAAAGCAATTGGCCGTACGTACACAGACGTCCACTGAGCCCTACTTGACTTATTATATTCAGGACGTCTTAGCGTTGTGTCAAAGGGCTGATCCCAACATGACTGAGGCCGACAAGATTTCGCACATTTTAAAAGGAATCGCCGACGATGCATTTAGCCTGCTTGTATTTACGAACGTAACGACCATCGACGCTGTGATCAAAGAGTGCCGCCGTCTCGAGCAGCCGAAGAGTCGACGCATTTTGCACCAGTTCCAGCGCCTACCCTACACCGCGGCAACGTCGCCTTGCGAAGCCACTCCTTGTCATCCGTCTACCATCGAAAACATGACGCGCATCGTCCGACGTGAACTCGAGGCTGCTTACCCGGCTGCCAACAAACAGACGTTGTCCGACGCCTCAACGGCAGCTGTCTCTTTGATCCAGGCTGTTGTCCGCCAGGAATTCGCTAACCTGGGTATCCTGTCCACTGCACCCACCCTGGATAATACTGATCCCTCGATAGCTTCTGTGGACGTGAGACGTCGCCGTCCATACTCTATTCGAACCAGAAACCTGTCTGAATGACGAACAGCTGATGATAGGCCAATCTGCTTCCGCTGTGGTCGCGCGGGACACAACGCTCGTTACTACCGCAGCCAGTGGCCATCTATGCTTTCTGGCTAGTACCCCGCTTACTGAAACTCATTTCGTCCACCAAACCACCGTTATCCGACCCGCACTGAGTCTACAGCATTTCCCTGTCCCGTCGTCGCCGCCGCCTCAAATCCGCCCTTCTCGTTCAAATACGCATCGCCGCTCTCCCTCGCCATCGTTTAACCACCGCATGTCCGGAAAACTAGGCTGCGCAGCTTCTGGAACTGAAGCTGCTCGGTCAACCTTACCCAAAAATCCTCTGTTGCCCTTACGTTTGAACCGGAACACCCTTGAAGTATATGTTGATGGCACACCTGTTGAAGCTTTGATTGATACAGGCGCTCACGTCTCTATTATGAGTTCAGGTTGTCGTCGTCACATGAAGAAGGTCCTCACGCCCCCCTTGACCAGTGTCGTCCAAGTTGCAGATGGCACAACAGTCCCTGTCGTCGGTGTGTGCACAGCTCAACTTACCGTAGCGGGTCATCAAGTGGTTGTCCTTTTTACCGTGCTTGCAACATGTCCCCACGACCTCATACTAGGCCTCGATTTTCTTGCCGCCAATTCTGCTCTGATTGATTGCTCCACTTGTGCGCGCCGCCGCTTCACTGGCCTGGCCTGGCCTTTCACGCTCTGTACGACGTTATGTCAACGCTTGCAAAATTTGTCAGCGTCGCAAAAAGCCATCGGGACTCCCGTCCGGATATCTTCAGCCCATCCACATCCCATCAGACCCATTCTTCCGTGTTGGTTTGGACCTTCTCTTTCCCTTCCCAACATCCGCCTCCGGAAACAAGTGGGTCGCGGTTGCTACAGATTTCGCGACCCGCTATGCAGTTACGCGAGCCATGCCAACAAGCTGCACTACAGACGTCGCTGATTTTCTACTACGTGATCACATTTTAGTGCATGGAGCCCCTCGTCAACTGCTGACAGACCGAGGCCGTACGTTCCTTTCGAAAGTGGTTGACGATATCCTGCGTTCCTGCTCTACCAAACATAAGCTCACGACATCGTACCATCCCCAGACAAACGGGCTTACAGAACGTTTAAACCGTACCCTGACAGGCATGCTATCGAAATACGTCTCGGTCGACCATCGTGATTGGGACCTTGCACTACGCTACGTGACGTTCGCATACAATTCCTCCTGGCATGACACTGCTGGGTACTCGCCATTTTACCTTCTGTTTGGACGCGAACCAACATTGCCGTTGGATACTTTCCTGCCAGCCGCTGCGCAGTCTACTTCTGAATATGCACGCGACGCTATTACCCGAGCTGACCATGCTCGTCAGCTTGTCTGCAGCAGTTTAATTGCGTTTCAAGACTCGCAGAAGCATCGTTACGACGAGTGGCATCGCGACGAACACTTTTCGACAGGTTCCCTCGTTCTTTGGTCCCCTACGCGACATGGAGGCCTTTCAGAGAAGCTTCTCTCTCGTTTCACGGGCCCATACCGCGTGCTTAGACGAGTGACCGACACTACATATGAAATTGTCCCTGATAATCCATCAACCTCTTTTGCTCTGCTGTCCCGGAACATCGTCCGCGTATCAGGGCTCAAGCGTTACCTCACTGCTCCTGCTGTGGCCCCGCAAGCTCGCCGAGTCGGCGCTTTTGCCGCCGGGAGTTGTGTTACGTGATTTCGGTTGACTGAAACAGGGCATAGTGGGACATACCCAAGAAAGGTGCCTCAGACTGAGAGTGAAGAAGTGGACGTTGTCGGTGAGCTGCGTTGTGGCTGCAGACTGACTACTGTTATTTTCCACGTAACAATATAAATCTGCCTAACTTACGACCTTGAAATTTGAGATCCGTAAAACTGAGGATTACGGATGGTTAAAAAAAAAGAAACTGGCACACAATATTTAGTTTGTTTTTTAGGGAAGTTGGAATGCCATTCACTGCTCCAAATGATTGCCAGTAGCTTATTTATACGACATAATTATACTGGTACTCAGAATTATGCAGCATACAAACGCACGAGTAATTGAACAAAATGTGCAGTGTCCAGTGACTAGTGCTAACAGACCCTTCCAAATTTCAATACACTTTTTCGCAGGGCACTGGTATACTGCGTATACCAGTGCTAGTTAGAATCCCAACCCAAGAAATTTTATAACCGCTACACCTCCCCATCCCCACACTTCACACATTCTTTTTCTTTCACTGTCAGGTAAGGTACCGCTTGTTCTCCAATGCAACGTGGGTTTGCACGGGTAAAGCAACAACGGCGCGCACCAGTAGGGCCGGCGACGATATTGGACATCTATTGCCATGACCGTGGCTGGAACAGCGCAACTTAAAGACAAAAAAAAAAGTTTGTGTCACTGCTAAGGCAATCAACGTGGCCACTGGCAACGCTGCCGTTCGCAGCACATTGAGCTTGTTCTTGTGAGAAAAACGCGGCATACACTTCCAGGCATAGTTCCTAACAAGCCATAGCCGCATTTTCGGGCTAGGAAATTTACATTCCCCACAAATAATTGGTGGCTACAGCAACGCATTTTCGTCTTGACGTTCCGTCGTCCCGCCGATAGGTGTCCGCTGCGGTCATCAGACCGAAGGGCGCAAAGCGTTGTTACTTTATGTGGTCGATCGCATCTCACGAGCGTAGGACGGGTGCCAAGAATATTCTAAGTATAATCTAGGCACTATAGTTGGGGTTTGCGTGCTTTGACTCATTGCGCAAACTGCAGGTAGCCGACGTGTCCCACATTTCTTGTCGAAATCAGGGCAGCTAAGAAAATTTGAGGCAGATAGGGCATTATGACGCAGCATGGCATAATTTCAGCAAATTTCACGCTTTTGGCGCACCTTGGCACAACAATCAGGAATTGTATCAAATAGGCACAATTTGAGCAGCTGTTGCACCCCTGTACATATCAACTTGCATCAAAATATGAAACCGATACGGCCTCAGTTTATTATTTCAATAATTGTTTGCTGTTGCCCTAACACATGCGAATCTGGCAGGGCACAGGCGTGGCAGATGCAGGTTTTATACTTAAACACTTGCAGGTTTGCATGCACCAAAGTACCTGATTAAGTGGGTGAGAAGACGACCACTACCGTAGTTTAATTAGTAGAACATCAAAAGCCTTATCCGAAAGTTGCAGGTTCAGTCCCTGCCAGCGGCAAGTTGTCTTTTCATCCCCTATACTTTACTTTCTTCACATCTATCTCCTAATTAGTACAATACACTTATCTCCTAATTAGTACAATACATTTGAAATGGTACAATTGATGTCACATATACCTTCCCTGGCTTGAACATCCATTTATCATTAAGAGAGTTTCAGAACAAAGAAACGTGCCCTAGAAAATTCCCTTCTTTCATTCACTCATTACCAACTAGCTCGCATTTCCGTTTTTGATTTCAGTTCATCGTGCTCCAGTGTGGATGACTACGACCATCTAAGAAAGCCTGGGGACACTAGCAACTTGGTGATGGACTGGACATTTTTGCACACAGATGACGCCGTGAAACCCCAGATCCATACACAGCTCTACCATGAACAGAAAAAAGCTCTTGCAGCTGTAAAATTTGTTTTGGCATAAGGACAAATAAAACTAGTGAGGCTGGCACATGATAAAACCAGGATAAATTTATTGACAAATCGAGGCACAGTAACACTGAAATCATTTTCTGAAGTCTAAACTTTTAGTTGCCTACAGTCATGACAAATGAAAATGCCAACAAAAAAATTAAAAAGTAGAATGCATTTCTTGATTGACAACTTGCGAGCCCTATCTCAGAGCATTGATCATGAGGTTTCCAATGATGATTTAGGTCTCAAAATGAGCATGCATGCCAATTACACAAGCTGGCGAAAAACAAGAGAATGCGTTAACCCTAACCTTAACTCCGACAGGTTAATCCTAACCTGCTGATATTGCAGTGTTCCACGACTGCACATGGTGCTAATTTTCAGCTTATAGGAGGTGTATAGGACTCTGATTATCATTATAGAATGTTTACAAAAGCAAAGTTCTAAACTGAGCCATAGCAATATGAAAAGAAATATATGTACAAAAATGCATGTGTCTTCTCTAGTAATTTCTTTCTTTGTTCTTTTTTTTATTCTTCATAATTGCCTACGAGGCACGATCAATAATTTGAAGAGTGGAGAATGAAACTGGTCCTGACATAATATAGCATAAGGCTACCGTATTTTCTCGATTCTACCGCGCCCTCGATTGTAACGCGCACCCGGTTTCCAGGACGAAAAAAAAAAAAAAAAAAAAAGACATGGATCACAACGCGCACCTATTTTTCTCGTTGGCCCGCACGATCACACCACTCGGGAAAACGACCCCTTTCGGGAGGGTCATCCATTTAAATATGAGGTATGGGGGAAGTTTGTGCCTATCTGACGTGCAACGGAGCATTGCCGTCACTCTAGTTTTACCGTGGCCCAATGTCGGCACGCAAACTTGCTTCGCCCCCTTTTTCTCGACGGTTGTGGTGACAGGCATATCAAAGTAAAGAGGCGTCCGATCGGCATTCCTGATTTGCCTAAGCAGGTAGCCGTTGTTGTGCCACAAGTTTAGGACAAACCTCTGAAAACTGTGAAGCTTTTCTTTGTACTCCTCTGGCAACTTTTCGCATATGCCCGTTCGCCTTCGGAGGGAAAAGCCTTTCCTCTTCATAAAGTTAGTTAGCCAGCACCTGCTCGCTTTAAACTGGCTCTGCATTAGCCCTTTTTCTAAGGCTAACTGCACAGCCTGCACTTGGAGCAGTTCTGTCGTCACGGGCCGCTGTGCCGCTCACTGCTCAATCACATACTCGCTGAGCAGCTCTTCAATTTGCGGAAACCGACCCTGCTATGATCCACTGAAGCCTTTGCGTGAATGTTTGCTGTCGACAATCTTCTGCTTTTGTTTCCACCAGTCCCGCACGCACGTTTCGGAACTGCGAACGACCGCGATGCGGCCCGATTTCCGTCTGTTTCGGCACACGCGATGACTTTTCTTTTAAAAGCGACATCGTGGTGCACTCGAGTTTTTAAAGTCGGCCCTTCCATGCCGTCGATGCTAATGCACAACAAGATGACGAACTCCTCAGCACACGTACGAAGTGCCGCTCATGGGAAACACGTAGGCAGAAATGGCCGACGCGCAATGCCGACACACTTAGGGGGTGGCCGTTTCAGAAATGCCGATGGCAATAAAATGACCGTATTCATTTATTTTTCGTACGTGATTCTAACGCGCATGCGATTTATGAACTCGCTTAACCGGAAAAAAGTGCGTGTTAGATTCGAGTATTTACGGTAATACATAATGATTGTTTTGAGAGAGAGAAGCGAAAGTCTCAGTTAGAACCTTGTTTGGTTAGATATCACTTCAGAAATTTGTTGAAGATTTATAATGGTGATGCTACTACAGTCAATGTACATTACTTATATTACGAGCCGAAAAAATTCTCTCGAGATATCACTTTGTATGATGACGAAACAATGTAAATATATTTGCTACACCAGTCACTCTAATGAATGTAGAGGCTACAGTAAGTAGGTAACAACTTTCAATACCGTATCCAAGATGAGAATTTTTTAAATTATTACAAAGCAACTTGCACCATCTTTAGGCCCATCAATACTGCTATTTATGCACTATCATACCTGCCAAGTTTTAAGAAACAGAATCCGGGAGATCTACTCAATGGGGTGGGGGGGTGGGGGCACACACTGTCAGCGGAATTTCGCGGTTGCCGCTCATCTGTACAGAGTCCAAATCGATAACATTGCTTACGCATCGTCTGTTTCAGGTGCGAATAAAAGCGCGCTAGCAATAGGGACGAATGCGAGTGAAGAAGAGATGAAACGACCCGGTCGTCCCCGTCATGCGAAGGGCACATGCGATAAGGCCCGTCGTCGCTTGCTTACGAGTTAAGGCCAAACCTTGTAAACACGAAAATGCATGCGACAGCGACGAGCGATGTTATGAGCACGACGTATCGCGTGGTTGTTTTCGTGCGATTGTTCGGTTTGCCAGATTTACAAACCGTCGCCCATCACCCGGAAGTGCTCTGCTCAAAGCACCGGAACAGGATGTACAGTACGGTTCACTGTTGGAGGAAACACGCGAGCGCGTGGCCGGCAGTTCGTGGGGCGCCAACTTCTGGCGAGATTTGGAAATGCAGAGCATGCGTGCTGAATCGCAAAGGCGGTACTCGCCCGCGTCGTCTGCTACTTCCCCGCCCTACGCTCGGCGAGCGCTAGCGACAAGCTTGCTGTGCTCGCTTCATCGACCATCGATTTCTATGTCTGTTATCAGAAGGGGCTGGCTGGTTTGAACAGCATTTGGAAAGCTTACAATTACATTTTTGATAAGCACAAACACCAGGCTACGCGAGTGATGGATGGGCTTCGTTATCACTTTCACAGAATTCCACAGCTGGCGGCGTATTTACTCGCTGATCCCATTTTCGGCAGAGCTAGTTTTTGAAGCAGCATAGGTAGAGTAGATGAGGACGAAAGGCTTCGAATAGTCGAGCTGTACACCAAATAGAGCCAGCGTGCTGTCACTGCCATTGCGAAAAGGCCACTTTCTCAATACCAGCGTAATCATTAGCATTACGAATATAATTTTTTGCAGTGCCTAGTTCTGTCACACGTAGTCCTATTTTGCTTACACAGATCTGTATTTTATTTTGTGTTTCGCATGGCACAGATGTGTTCCATTACCTTAGCACTATTGAAATGTTTCGAGGCTACAGATCTGACCTCACTCGACCTGTCTGTCACAAAGGTTTTAGGAATACATTTTTTTTCGTTTACTCTGTAGCGTTCTACGTGCACCGTTTTTCAGCATGCGTATTGGTGAAAAGAAATGATTTTTGGAAAAGTAAACGTTATTGCATATTCCAAATAAGGAGCTTCTAGCATTTTCGCTTCAACGAAGAAAACGAAATGTAATGCGAGTTAAAACTAACATTTGCTGGGTCTTGCGAACCACAATAATTATATAATTTTGTGTCCCACCGTAGCGGGATACATTAAAGCATTTTCAAACACACATTTTCTTAACCTTTTTCCAAATACTATATGCACATGGATTTTTTTTTTTTTCGCATTTCGCCTGTATTCTGAAATCGGATGCTGTAGCCATGATGGAATCTCAACAAAGTTGCCGAGAAAGCACAACAACAAACGAACGGCACTTTTTTTCTGTGTGCTGATTACCCGGGGAGGAGCAGGGAGAGTGGTGGGGACATGAATCGCACCGTGAAAAAGTGAACGCGGCAAGCCCCACCCTTTCGCGTCTATGCGCATGCACTGTGTTTACAAATCTCGCCGCCAGTTTGTACCACGCAGGCCGCCAGCCACGCGTTGCCGTGTTCCCTCCAAGAATGGACCATACTGTAAATGACTGACGTACTGCCGGTTCTCTTCATGTGCCGCGAAATCACCACCTCCTCTCATGCTCCTCACCGCCCAAGTCACGCGTGCATAACGAAGAAATAACGTATTGTTTATGCAAGTGCACATAAAAAAAGTGCTGCAAGACAATAATGAACACTTTCCGTTTCATTACACAACAATAGATGTTATTTTTAAATTGCATACCGCTCACTACGAGGTTTTCTTGGTACGAGGTGACGGCCTCATGCAAGCAACGGTGGAGTTCGCCCGCCGAAGCCGTCGCGTGAATGAGGTTTGACTGCACTAGGAAATGTTCACGCGAAGGCAATCTACGTCGCTTGTCGCTGTCGCGAGCATTTTCGTGTTTATGAGGTTTGGCCTTTAAACTTCGGCGGGCAAAGAACCATAATGGGCACCGGTGAGATGGGGATGGTCGCGAGCGCTGGCGAACGTGCTAACTCGACAGACATGGGTAAGTGCTGGGCTCCACTTAAAGAAGTTGTGACAAAATTTTGAAGGCGGAAAAACTTGTGGGATAGATTTGAGTGTACACAAACGCATCACGTCGAAACATTAACACCTGATATAACCTACAACACATCTAGGATCAATTTTCAAATTTCGTGTAGCGCATCTGTACGCGCAACGTCCCACCTCACGTCACGACATCAAACAACAGCCACCTGCATCACGAGTGTTGGCGCCAAATTTTTTGCGAGCGTTCTCTCCTACAGTAAATAGAACGCACTTTTTTTTGTGTGTGTACTTGCACGGAAGTACAACATTACCACAACGGCTGATGTGCGCCGGCATTTCATGTTCGGTGGGGGGGAGTCACGCCTATTTACAATATTCCATTGGAGCTCTTTTCAACAGAGGAAAGGATCGCCTCCTTTCTGGGTAGCTGATCGTGGGTACAAAAGCTGCAGTCAAAGCCTCGGCAGTACATTTTCGCGGGTCACACAAGTTAAGAACAGCCAAGAGGATTATGGTGGCGCACTAGGAGTGAAGTGGCACAGCACTGCGAGCAGTCTGACCACCATCTTTTCTGGAATTGGCACATTCAACAGCTAGCAAAAGCAACAGCCGTACCAAGGTGTCATTGCCCTCCCTGTGCTACAATGGAGTTTTCTCTCTTTTTTCGTTAATGTGCGTGACCCCCAAAACTGCGCAGCCATGCGCGATTTCACTGCTCCTACACGGCAGGCGGCACGTTCTGGAGCTGTCTTTCGCATGTTGCAAACGTACATTGAACCTTGCTACAATCATTAAAAAAAAGAACATTCCTTTTTGCTACGTGGCCAGAAAATTCACTGGACGTGCGGGGAAAAACTGGTTTTTTTTTGGAGATTTTCCTATGAGCCGTACAACCGGGAAAAACGTTCAAAATCCAGGAGTCTCCCGAGTAATCCGGGGGACTTGGCAGGTATACATTATATAAGTCATTTATAGATAAAAACAAATCCAACTGGCAACCACTTCCACCTAGCAAGATTATGGTAGGTTGGCAATGTGTGTACCCTGACCAAGAATGCCAGCAGTATAGTACAAGCAGCATATTACATTAGACACCAGAGCATCATGACATTGAGACTTCACCTAAATCCTGCCATAAAGACTAATTAAAAATTCCGACAATCATATCATTTTAATCATAATTACAAGAATGAGTAAAATCCTGTTGCTGAGCTTTTTCTTTAAGAACTTGTAATACAGCAGACTCTCGTTAAATGAAACCTGAAGGTAACAGGAAAACATGTTCCATTTAAGAGGAGTTTCATTTATTGAGAGATAAACAGAAGTATAGAATTAAAGTAAAAACCCATAATATTAGAAGCGGTTGTTTCATATACACAACATTTGTGATGTGCGTAAGAGATTTCCATGCACTGGGAGTTTACTGTACTTCCTTCTACCCTTAACCCCCTTTTTAACTACAGTAGACTCACGATAATTCAAACTCTGATAATTCATACCTTTGATTAATTCAAACAAAATATGATTTTTAGGTTGGCCCTCTGTTCTTTAAATGTGTTTAAAAGCCGCCTAATTCAAATTCCATCATTCGGTTAATTCATACTCTTTGCAGGCCCATACCAAAAAATGTCTGTTGCCTTCCCACTACTATTTAATAATTTGTGTGATTATATAATCCTAGCAGTCTAAAAATGAAAAATGAGCACCTGAGGCTTTCAAGAAAGAAAGCTTTGCAAGTAAACAAGTGTTTGAAACGAAGCGCACGCATGGTAAACCATTACCCTTCTCAACTGGTACAGAGAGCTTTGTGCTGAAGGCACATGCCTGCAGCAATGCAGCAGTTGGCAATTCACGATTTCTTCAAAAGGGCTGGTTAGCAGTAAATGGCCAATAAACCTGTAACTTTACACCTCTGCTTTGTGTTCACTGGATGTAGTTCTAGCTTAAAGACACTTAAAAAACTTTTAAATGTGATCAAACCAATGCCTAATCGTAATGTGTGGCGTCACATCACCCAAAGGCTCACCCAAAGGCAAAGGATCTGGGAACTTCTAATAATTCAAACCTCTTGATAAGTCAAAGAGAATTCCGAGGTCCCTTCGAGTTTCAATTAATGAGAGTTGACTTTACTCAATTTATTAAAATTTTCCCCTTCTAAAGCATAAAAAATTGGGACACAACTTTTGATTATGCTACAGACTGCACTTCTTACCCAGATTTATATCTGGTCATTTTTAATGAAATACAGTGACAGTCAACCACAAAGAAATCCTTGTTTTATGTAATACGAGCACAATGCCATCCTGTTTAGACAATAAGTACTGTCAAGCAAATCTTACGTGAAGAAGAGGAGGAGTCTGCAGCTGGTTGCATAGACGCGTCGCTCAAGGAGACTGCATTGACTTTCTGTGCTAGTGCTGCTGTAGGGTCACTAACAATGCTTGGTGCACTCAGCTGGACCTACAAAAAAATTGAAGTCGCCAAAAAGTAACATAATAAGCTTTAACCAATAGTGCAGGGGTTTCATGCAGTGTTACCCACTGACTTTGAAACAGCATAAAAATAATTTAGTACAAAACACACTATTTCCCTTCATAATTAGTAATAATAGGTACTGGCAGTCATCAGAATTCTAACCAGTGATTTTGTGCATGACAACTACATGTTGATAAAAGACAGTGATGCAACAAATGCTTACAGCATCCAAAGATATGAAATAACACTTGATAAGCATTTCGGTCAAGTGTGTTGAGGGGCTAGATGGTTGAAAACCATAATTTGTACAGCCCTAGGGAATGCAGACAGAGGAACACACATACAGATACAATGCTGTTTTTCTCTTCAATTTGGTTACATTCGACTGAAAATGTTTATTTTCATGCACACGCAACATATGTGTGTATGCACATAGAGTAAAAGCTCGATGATATGATCACGGCTCGTACAAATGTCGTGGTGATACAAATTTTCCTGCAGTCCTGGTTAAGGCCCATTATTCTGCAATATAATGGAATATGGTTGTTGCGAATCATTTTTGCCCTTCGACGTTTGATACGAATGTACACTACCTCTAAGGTTTGAACAGGTCTGCTGCAAAAAACACATCAATCACGCGCGGCAGTGGTTGCCTAGTGCGGGCATTCACGCTGCATGGTGTCCTTAGAGATTATGCACTTAAATCTTCGAGGCCCCAATACACGTTCGCCTGCCTTCTTGTCTAAATTACAGATGGAATTGGTGTTGTCATTTATTTATCAATTTTTTTCCTATCCCCCGACGCATGCTGCTGTGCCCGATGCAGCAATGTTGCACTGTGCTTACATGTGCCTGCCTTGTTGACACAAGCCATGTCCTAGGAATGAGAAAGGAGAAGCTAGGCCTCGCAATATAAACATGTACAACCATTGGGAATGCACACATCTGCCAACCCTCCAATCTACATGAGAGAGACTTAAATGTTGAGCAAATCTCCCAAATAACAAAATAACAGTGAATGACAGCAGTTGTAAAATTTTCTTGCCTTCATCAATTGTGTGCGAAGTGCTCTTTAAGTCACTTTCGCTGCAGTACTTTGGCGCCATGTGATAAAACATACTAACTTCAGGAAGGGGCTACAAGCGGCCAAGGGTCGTGACACATCTTGCTCCGCACACATGCCATAGATCATTTACGTCTAGAAACTATCATTCAGAGCTATTTATGATGCTTCTGCAATCCTGAGAAACAATGTACAAAAAATATGCCAGCTTTTTTAAGTCACATACTGATTTTCCATGTTTTCTGGTTATACGAATTTTGGATGATACAAATATTTTCATCACCCTGGGAGATTCATATCACCGAGGCTGTACTCTATATTCGTGCACAAACATGAGCAGGTGAAAATAAAACAAGAAAGGTGGTAGAAAAATATATCAAGGAAGGACGTACACGCACATGCTTACCACCACAACCCCAACCTGTTGCAACCAAACTAGGCTGACAATTCAAAAAATGTAACTTTGTTGTTAACAGTGCTAAAGACGCCATGCTGACACTCATTTTTTTCTGTTTCACACACTTCAATGATTTCGCTGATCAATCTATGTTTTGCCTTTTTGAGATTGTTTTATCAAACATGGATAACACAGCCACATTTTTTACGAGTAGCAAGACGCCCAGAAATTTAGTAAAGATGTGCTTATGCTCCTTCAACCTGTGGTTGATACAACGGCTCGTTAGGTCAATGTACGCTTGAGCACACAACAAGGGGCCCGAATAAATCACGCTTTCAAGACAATCCACCAATTGCTTACTACGTTTTATGGAACAAGAGGTAAATTTCTTTGCTGAAACTAATTCTCCTGCAATGTCCCTCGCATTGCAGAAGTGGGGAGGGGGGGGGACATCCACACTGGGCTTTCTCACAATCCTTTCAGAATGTGAGATATGGCATGGATGTAGAGCACTACCACTGTGCTGTGTGCATGCACATGTGCGTGTTCTCAGTTGTCTGTTTACTGTCAACTGCACTATTCAAACTTACATGACTGATATGCACGCATACACATCATAGAGCACAGGCTGTTAAAAGGGACAGTAAAGACAACCATTAAGTCGACGTTGATTGTTGAAATGGCAGTCCAGATACTTCGTAGTGTTACTTTTGTGCCAAGGAAGGGCCTATTTTGAAATAAAATCACGTTTTAGTGGTCCGCATCGGGGTAGCGCACTTCAAATTACCCTCCTCAAGAGGCAGATTGACCGGACCGACTCGCGTCACTGTTGCCGAGCACAACGTACGTTGCCCAGATTCACTGCGCTAGTAGCAGAAACAACGTCCAATGATCAATTTTCGCCACTGGCTCCGAAATTGCAGATGTTTTTTGGTTTAACTGCTTCTCACTAGATGGCCCTACCTGTCCCGTGTAACCACGCGAAAATTTAACTTTTGAACCACTCCCGTCATTCCCCATAGTAAAGCGGTTCTTTTTTTCATGAATCAAACAGAAACGAACAAGCAATATTTTATTGCATCTCTTGATGCACGGAAGGTTCTTTAGTGCAGCTAGATCAATTACTAGTGATTAATTGTAGGCGGCTCATCTGATGTCATCGAGATCATTTACCTTGATTTCTTGGTAAGTAGAGCACTGTCGTTGATAATATTGCCTTATTGCCTTTCTAGATGTTACCATACATTGAGCTCTCACTCTGACATAAATTGTTATTTCACTTTAGTGTCCCTTTAAAGAAACATGTTGTTATTTCTCAAAAATAGCAAAATGACATATTTGCTTGCTGTCTTTACTATTGCTTTTTCTGTAGCAGCAGGCAACTGAAGATGGTTAAAGGGACACTAAAGTAAAATAATTTACGTCAGAGTGAAAGCTCAATGTATGACATCTACAAAGGCAATATTATCAACAACAGTGCCCTACTTACCGAGAAATCAAAGTAAATGCACAAGAACACATGCGCCGCAGTAGGATCATTCTCAAAATGATCCCTATGACATCAGACGGAGCGCCTACAATTACTCACTAGTAATCGATCTAGCTGCACTAAATGAAGAACCTTCCGTGCATCAAGAGATGCAATAAATTGCTTCTTGTTCGTCTCTGTTTGATCAATGGAAAAAAGAACTGCCGGAGGTTACTATGGGGATTGACGCGAGTGGTTCGAAAATTCAATTTTCGCGTAGTTATACTGGACAGGAGGTGCCATCTAGCGGGGAGCAGTTGAACCAAAAAATGTCTGCGATCTCGGAGCTGATGGCGGGAAATTGATCAAAGGCCGTTGTTGCTGCTGTAGCTCCAGCTACTTTCGTTCTGCTGCTACTAGCACAGAGCACAGTAAAGCCGGGAAACGTGCACGGCAACAGTGACGTGAGTAGGTCCAGTCGGTCTGTTTCTTGAGCCGGGTAATTTGAAGTGCGCTAACCCGATGCGGACCACTAAAACGTGATTTTATTTCAAAATAGGCCCTTCCTTGGCACGAAAGTAACACTGCGAGGTTTCTGTACCGCTATTTCAACAATCAACGTCGACTTAATAGTTGCCTTTAGTGTCCCTTTAAGGTAGGAATTAAAAAAAAAATGTTTTTTCATACTTCACATTTTCGAGTTCCTTGTCTATTCAAGAATACTTCGCGAAAAAATTATGTACCTCTCTTGAGTCGCTCGAAAGTTATCAACATTATTTTAACCCCAGATGGATGCATCCGAAACAGAAAATGAATGTTTCCGTTTACACAACACCAACCATCTCGTCATAAAGATTTTTCATGTGTATATAACGTAATGCTAAGTTATCTAAGTACGTTTTGAAGCTTGTGGAACCATTAATGTCTCATTTCATTTTAAAATTTTTTCTACTTGGCTGTAGCACTTCACTAGTCAAATTGCGCACGTTTCCGTTCAGCAGTTAAGAGTTGTTTTCTATGCCATTTCTAGTTCTTGGATTTAGTTTTGGCATTTTAATGACAAAGTTATGATATTCCATGAAACATGGCGAAGTATTGGATGAAAAAGAAGCATAAAAGCAAATAGACCTTCAATATGCAAAGCGTGAACCCAGAGTAGAGCACGGGGATGAGAGTCACCCATAGACACAAAACAAGGTAGGAAAAAGATACTTCTTTTGTCTCGCTTAAAAAAAAAAAGCTTGTACCATTTCAAAAGAGGTTCCAAGCTATAAGCCTAATGAATTTCAGGCATATTGAATGTTTCTTCGTTACATAGACAATCGGTTTTAATCTATAAAGCCATTTTTTTTCAAAGCGTGATTTTTTGCACCCTAGTGTTACGCGAACAATCATAGCTCTGCTTCTAATCAATATGTTTACATGAAATTTTGCGTGCTGTTTCTTTGTAGGTGGAGCTGTGCATTCAAGCAGAATTATTGATAACAAGCAGTAACTTTTCGTAATATGGACAACTGCGTGCAAAACAAACTTGCCAATTATTAACTTTCTCACTTATTTTATGATAATGCACCTAGGCTACAAGATATGATGATCATGGAGGTTAGATGCACAGGGTGTTGTTTTTACTACACAGCTGCCAAGTCATGTTTAAGTCCCAGTTTAAGTCCCACCAAAGGTTTTTTGTTGTCACTGTAGGCATAACACGAGCGATTTGGCACTTTTTGAAATTTATAAATTTAATCTTTGACATTTTTAGCTATTTCATCATCCTAATCTCAAAATTTTCCAAAACCCTACAAGCCAAAACCATAATTGTAACTTTTTGACTAGAACTGTAATATTTTTTCTCGAAGGTGTTGACCAACCTCAAAGACATCATTTCAGAATGTAATTGAAGAAGTCAACTTTTTTATTAATGAAGTTGGACGGTTATGTCAAAAGAGAGAATTGAAGTTCTTTATGTGACGAATCTATCACAGCTCTGGCATTTAGAAAAAGAGGCCTCTAGTAATTATTGTGCCAAAATAAAATTCCACCAAATTCAATAGCAAAACCAAAACTAAAGCACCAATAAACGCAACAAGCAAATGACCAGAATGACACTACTATTCAAGACAAAATTAAGGAGGTGTAGTTCTGCATTCGTTAATATGTGTGTGCCATGCATGCCATAATTGCAAGCACAGCCTGCACATCCACTAAATGAAGTCGGTTGATAGTTGATATAACAACGCTCACTCATTCTGAACATCTCGGAAGAATAAGGCAGTTGTGCTTCAGTGCGCTTCAGCTTCATTTTTGCCGCTGATTAAAGCGAAATTTATTTATATCACAATTTTTACTACAGGCCGCTTTTCTCAAACATGCAATGGGCTCTTCGCTTGAAGGACTTTCATTCTCCCATTTGACACAACCCGCTAACTCCACTATTCAAAAAGTTTACTAATTCAACTTTCTTAATTACTGTACAAAATGATGCCCTTAGCCATCTTAAAGGGGCCCTGCAACGATTTTTGAGCATGGTCAGAAAACACTGCCGGTCGGTAGTAAAGGCTTCCTACAGCACGCAGGCTAAATATTATAGCGCTGCATGCGGCCTGAAATCCAAAACAAACGATGAAAGTCAGCTAAAATTGCTTTTTTTTTCTCTCGACAAATCACAGAATAAGCCCGAAAATCACTCATGATAAGCCCATCTATCAGCCATTGGCTTATTTGAACATGGCACGCTCGGTCTTTACAGAGATTGCCGCGGGAGACCGCGACTTGTCCACGCGTGCGCGCGGAATTACACTGAAAAAGTTGCGCATTTAAAGAAAAAAAAAAGTGCTTGAGGTCACGAGGTGCGCGTGACGCATTTCTTTGCCCCTTTAATCCCTCCTTGCTTAGCTTCCAGGGTTTTCATTGGGACGAGAGAAGAGAGAATGCGTTGGCAGTGTGCGACAAATCTTTGTAATTCCGCTCGTACAAGACTGATTCTTAACATTTTTGCGGCGTTGAATTCATGAGGCAATAAGCTCTTCCAGTGAATTCATTACACGGTTCCTTGAAACAGTGTTTCAGGGCCCCTTTAATATGCCTACGGCTACAGAAGTCATCTGAACGCATCGAACAAATATCGCATTTCCCAGATTTTTGAGAATTTTGGACTTATATTTTGAAAAACTTGGTATAGCAGCATCGAAAATTTTTGTCACTGCCATACGCCAAAAAAGTACAGTCATGACCGAAAGCAATTGACCTCAGTGAGCGTGTGGTCATTAACAAGCCAGAGCATCTGTCACTGCACTACTCAAACCTGTGTACTGATTGATTTGTGGGGTTTAACGTCCCAAAACCACCATATGATTTTGAGAGACGCCGTAGTGGAGGGCTCCGGAAATTTCGACCACCTGGCGTTCTTTAACGTGCACCCAAATCTGAGCACACGGGCCTACAACATTTCCGCCTCCATCGGAAATGCAACCACCGCAGCCGGGATTCGATACCGCGACCTGCGGGTCAGCTGCCGAGTACCTTAGCCACTAGACCACCGCGGCGGGGCCAAACCTGTGTACTGTCAATCAACTCAGCTTAAGTGAGCATCTGCATTCCTGTAGTATCATTTGTTTGCATGACCATTCGTTCTGTCTAACATGTCTTGTCATCACTTTGGAAATTAATTCTTCATAGGCCTTCAGCGTGACCAAGTTAGCCAAGTCAGCTTTGCAGCTATCCAGGCAATGTATGTGAGAAGTGTGTTATCAGCAGGGAGTTGCAGCTGGCATAAAATTTCAGTTTTAACAGCACGCATGCATCAGACAAGGCCACAAACATATTGATGAATATTGTATGAACGCTGATGCACACTTTGCCAGGAGTGGTGACACGCGGGCTTGAGTGATGCAGTGCAAGATGGCACTGGCATGTTCTTGAGCCCACATTTTCAAAAGTTTGCAGTGCCCCCATCACCGTGTCCTCCTTCTTGAGCATACACTGACAACGAACCATCACCTTTGCTCATGACGGTACCACAAAGCAATGCAATGAATAACCCCAAGAAGTCAAGCACGTATAAAAATAGGGATGAATGTACATTTTTTGTATGTGCATGTGGGAAAACTACCATAGTGTTCCCCTTACATCAAAGTATTATGTCTTAGGCAACATTATTGAAACAACTGGTCCTGCGCACCATAACCCTACAGTATCACAAGCCCCCTTAGGATTCAACACAAACTTACAGTTAAGAAACCATCTCCTGCAGGAGCACTACCCGAGGGCCACGAGGAAGCTTTGGCCGCAAGCTTTGTTGGAATCCGATGTAGGTAGCCATAACCAATACCACAGCCAAGACTGAAAACCAGAAAGAATATTTTTAAAGAGAAACATTATGCCTGAAAACTTTTTTTTGAATTTCTTTATCGATATAAGTGAAACTGTCCGAGTTTATGTATATATTTGTGTGCCAATTTCAAATATGCAATCATTTGCCTAGTACAATATGTAGTTTTTTAAATTACAAGTGTCATTTTGCGAGCCACAGTTAGCCTAAACTGAGAGAGTTGTAAAGTAAAATAAGCACATCAGAACGGCCTGGAATGAGTACGCAATACAAGAAAATAAGAATGGGTGTTCTAAGCCCATCTGAACAAAGGCTGTGGTATGTTGAATATTTCTGACTTAAATCTCAGCTTGATGCGCACTCCATTGCAAATGTTCAACATACCATAACCTTTGCTCAAATTAGTTTAGAACATCCAGTTTTGTTTTCTTACATCCAGCACTAAGCCCAGATCATACTGAAACGCTTATTTACTCTACACTCTCTCAGTTAGGTAAACATTGACTCCCAAAGAGCATATGAAATATTTGATGTTTTAACACCTACATATTATACCAGAAAATGCGTACTTGAAATCTGCACACAAATATACCTCAACTCAACAAGTTTCATTTCAATCCATAAAGCACTAAAGAATTTCAAGACCCATCTCAACAATTAAAGCGGTAGGCGGTTTTATATGGTTTTATCTTGTTTTACTATGTGGCAATGTTATCCGTAATATGAGGTTTCCTTTTCTTTATATGTGCAATCAATGCAAAATGAAGCTTTGTTGCGAGGGCCTCTTTCCAGTTGACTTCTTTGTTACGATTTTTGTATGCGACACTGCACCCCGGCCCCCCAAAAAAGAACCATGTGACCCTAAGAGATGGCAGAAAAATATTGTACAGACAAGATTTGATGCACTAATGAAAGCCAGAAAGTATAAAACAAAGAGATTAATTACCCTTTCACACTGAACTATTGCATTTCACACACTAAGGCAAATATATTTCATAAACGATTCATGCGAAATTCATGTACAAAAAAAAAAAAAATGGCAGCCAATTCATGAAGTGAATGCTGATGATGGAGAAAAGCTCCTTGGATCATTACGAAATGTTTATTAAATGATTACAACAGTGCAAGGTGGCCGGCAGGGCACGCCAACAGATGCCGGTTGCGTCAGTTGCGCCTCGCATCAGACTCTAAATTCATATATTGGACCAGATGCGTTGCTCATTGCAGGTTGGCTAAGAATCGATGTCTGGCCTATGTTTCAGCTGTCTGCATTGCGTTTAACCTTCAAGTATGGAAGGCTCTCGGTGAATGAAATTTTTGAGTGTAGAATTATCTATAACGACCGCTACCATTTTAACCACAGCCGTCTTGCCTAGATAAAAACTGACCCAAAACGTCCGTGAAAGCCTCGACTAGTTGACTTACTTCATAAAAAAAATGCTCTAGAAAAACAGAACTCATGTTTTCTACTAGTTGCAAGACAGACGTTTTCAATCGAGAGCTGAGTGCAAAGTGTTACAGCAACTTCACCTTCTTTCTTGCGTTTTACACCTTTTCAGAAAGGTCCTATTTGGTTTTCTTGCAAGAAAAAAAAAAGACATTCTCAACACAATGTAGAAAACCACTAGCCATCACGTTCTGATCATGAGCGATACAACTCGAAAGATGCAGTGGCAACCACTCCAACTTTTCAAGCACAACCCAAAAGAAGCCACCAACACGAGGTTTTGCTAATGCCTCTAGACAGCTCTCTCAAATGCCTTTAATGTAGAAAGAAGGCCGCGTGAAGGCTGATGTAAGCGGCCTTCTAGAAGACACCTCGTCTGAGTGAGTGCACTTCCGTGTGGTCTGGGCTAGTTGGTGGTTTCTCCAGGGGTAGTTGTGAGGAATGCTAGGCACTTTTCAACTTGTGCCTTATTCCATTTTTCTAGGCACTTTTCAACTTGTGCCTTATTCCATTTTTCTGCAACCATACCAACAGATGCAGTACACTCATGGTGTATTACTTCCCGGTGCTCCAGGCTGCACTGGGAAGCAATGACACCGACATGTGCAACCCCCAGTTACCTGCTATGCAAAAATGGAAACACTGTGATTGAGAAAATTATCTATTGCTGTAACATGAAGGAAATGTAACAAAACCTGGTCACTCATAAAATGTGACCAATTGTGTTGGTTTGATATTTATTAAAGCAAAAAAACCCACTGCTTAGAAGGCAGTATGAAAGTTGACAATCGATCGAATGTACAGAGTGGAAACTTGGGCCAGTTGGTCTGAAGTATGATTCCAGACCAACTAGCCCAAGATCATAGTGGCAGCCAAAATCATAGAGGCAGGTTTGCTGAAAAAGCCTGCCACTAAGATCGAATGTCGCTGGGATGCAACTCAGTATCGACAGCATTGTTCATCATGTGCCCTTTGTCTTGCTGATCTGTTTCTGGCGGCTCCTCTGAACTGGGCACTTGATATTCAAAGAGCACAATGCATTTGGGGGAGGGGGGAGATGGCTGCCTTGGTTATGAATATTGGGCTTCGACATGTGGAGTGAAAATGCTAGAAACAAGCACCGAAGGGTACCGGGCGCCAGCTCCACACTTTACACGTGAGATGAAAACTTTTTGTCCAGCAAAACATGATGATAGTGCTTTACGATGCCGCCATTCTCAAACTAAACATCATAGACTTTGTATTTAGCAGTGAGCCTTCTATCTTTGCGATGCAAAGCTTGCTCTCACCTTTTGAATTACATCAGACTTCTTTGACCATCCGTCACAGTGAACATTAGTTTATACCCCAATCACGAACAAATTATGGCATGCAACTGATTAACTTCACCATGCCAGATTTCAAATCTAGATTATAGTAACATGGTCTCTACTTGTTTCGCTCGTCCTGTCACTCTTCTGGGTTATTTTTTTGGGAAGTTACAACTACCTTTCAGTGTGTGCTTGATCATACCCTCAAATTACGTTGTCGGATAAACAACTGTTTTTGCACCTATATTTAGATTTCAGCACTGTAAATTATTTGAACGCGGCAGCGTTAAGGAGCTCTTTTCATAAAAATTCTGGTGTCGGTGTCTTTATTGGTGAGCTAAAAAACATCACCTTTTCTTATATGTGACCAAAAAATGGAGAAAGCAGCCCAATAAAATAAACAACAAAAATTTCAGTACGAGTAAGAATCAAACCCAGGCTGTCTCCGCAGCAATCAGATATTCTACCACAGAGGCACACAAATGATCGAAACTAATTCGGGGGAAAAAAAAGAAAGATGAATGTAATGTAGAAATTTTTAAAAATATTAAGACTAACCAAGCAAACGAGCCCTTATGTTAAAAGGACACAAAAGGCAACTATTAAGTTGACGTTGATTGTTGAAATGGCGGTCCAGAAACCTCGTAGTGTTACTTTTGTGCCAAGAAAGGGCCAATTTTGAAATAAAATCATGTTTCAGTGGTCCGCATCGGGTTCGCGCATTTCAAATTACCCGCCTCAAGAAGCGGACCGACTCACGTCACTGTTGCCGTGCACAAAGTTGCCTAGCTTTACTGCGCTAGTAGCAGCAGACCGAAAGCAGCAACAGTGGCCATTGATCTATTTCCCGCCATTGGCTTTTGAGATTGCAGACCTTTTTTTGTTTCAACTGCACCCCGCTAGATGGCACCATTTCTCCCGTGTAACCACGCAAAAATTGAATTTTTGAACCACTGGAGACATTCCCCATTGTAACGTCTGGCAGTTCTTTTTCCCCATGAATAACAGAAACAAGCAATCAGCATTTTATTGCGTCTTTTGATCCACGGAAGGTTCTTTACTTAGTGCAGTTAGATCAATTACTAGTGATTAATTGCAGGCGGCGCGGCGCGTCTGATGTCGTCGGGATCATTTTGAAAATGTCCTACTGCGGCGCTTGTGTTCTCGTGCATTCACCTTAATTTCTCGGTAAGTAGAGCACTGTTATAGATAATATTGTCATTTTAGATGTTGCCATACATCGAGCTTTCACTCTGACATAAATTGTTATTTGACTGTAGTGTTCCTTTAACACTTCTTTCCTTCTAGTAGAAGGAATCTCTATAATGCACGCAATTTTGCATGGTAGAAGCATGGAATCACGCCAGTCCTCAAAACATGTAAAATGCACGAGTGGGTGTTTTGAAGACCCACCCATTAAAGAGCGCTCAAAGATATGTTCATGTATTGTCTTACGCACGCGTAGTGGGCCTTTTGCTGATTCGCAAAAGAAACATTTATGGCATAGTTGGCTCTTAGAAACCATTGTACTTGTAGTAGACATTCTATGATAGCTTGAAATGGCCAGTATTACACGCACAGTCGCTTACAACACAGTTTAGGCTTGCACTGAGGCTGAAGCTGGCTGCTAATTGAGAAGGTGATCCACACAGGCCCGATTATGATTAAACTGGGCACGTAGATACGATATCACAATCTACTCTTGAAAGCAAAGTTGAAGCATCCTCCAAGTTTTGATATTGCGTTAGTAACTGTTGTGTAATTCTTGTCACACAATATTGCCACATTCCCTCGTCAAGTTTTGTTATTACCCTATTTCACTGTCAGTAATTCTCAATGCAAAGCGTGCCTACAGTGTTCGAGAAGCTTCAGGACTGCAGTAGATCATTTTGTTAACATTACGGCCACTTCGTGAACAACATTACAGATTATTCTGGAACCTAGGTCGCCGCTAGCAATAACCCTAGTATATGCAATGGCTAGCGCAAAAATTCCGATGCGCTTCGCGCTTGTCAGTGGATTGACGGCCAACGCCCTGTTCGCCGCTATCAGTGCTTGTGGGTTGCTGGAATCTGACCTTCAGTTTCCTGACCACAAGTTCGGCCAAATAAACAGTTTCATCTCAACATGAATCTGCTCCCTTCGTCCACATCACGACCCCGTGACAATATATATTAAACTTATAGGCGTCACCTGCACCATATCTGGCAATCCAATTGCTACCAGATATAATATTAAGAAGAATAATGGAATGAAATAGAATGGAATGATAATTTGTATTTGCTCAAGAACATGAATTCTCGGGTATCGTTCAAAGCTAGACAGGAAAGCCCCTTACAATCGTTCATCTGGTAGTCCAAGACTGCAGGGCGAAAAAAACCGGGGACTATAGTATTAGCTTCTCAAGCTGCTTATAGCAACTTTTATCTTGGCCCCTGCCACTGTCTAGCTTTGTTTACAGGGCAAATAAATAAATAAATAAGAAGTTGCAAGACGCGGAGTGGTCATTCTCTTGGAGCCCGATGCAAAGCAAGTCGGCTTACCACAGTGTAGCTAAATCTGCTCCTCATAGCTATGCTTCCTACATGACAAACACATTTTTGTGCAAAAAAATATGCATCACGGTGACTGCTTGCACGTCGCTACTGCTGATCACAACATGTGCCAGCCGCGGGAGCGAAATCTTACTACAGCGCCACTAGTTCTCACGACCGCCATGTGGGTCACCTTTTCAGTGGAACTTTCAAACTGAGTTTATTCTAGTAACGTTGCCTTGCTTAGCGTTATCATGCCCAGCTTCTCTAATAACACAAGAGAAACACGCACAACGCGTTCCATTTTGAACGACCCCGTCTCAGTGGGCACAAGCGTTCACGACAAGCGTTCACGTAACACACCTTGAAATTTACAAAGTGATGGACGAACGGAGAAATGCACGGACGGACATATGCACGGACAGACACATGCACAGATGGACGGACACAGTACAGTCTATTATTTAAAACCTTATGCACGGCATGAACGGTATAAGACACGCTATGCACGTTATGTACGGTATAGACGCGCATGCGCACTATGTACTGCACAGACTGACGGGACCTTTGACTATGGTGACAACGGAAATTATGCGAGCCTAAGGAGCTTCGCTCCTAAAAATTCACCAATGATAGCGATACTGCCTAATGTGAATTCTGAGAGCAGCTTCGTGTTGGGGCAAGGCTATTTGTGTTTGAAGTTTTCCCTTTCCGCAAGGTATCAACTATGCCATAAAGCAATTTTCGAGCAATAAGACAGCATTCACTACGCCCTTACCTATTTGTCTTTCTATGGATAAACGAGGTACCCTCTGCACATCTACATCTGTAAGGTATTATGTAAAATAAGTTGATACTTCATGTGGCTGATGTTGAAGAATTATGGATGAGCACTTTGCGATGGGAAGCACTAAACCACGCACTCTTTGTGCTATTAGCATTGTGTGATGACTGGTTGTCATTTTATTACTATTCTGCCATGCTATATTACATAAGTTATTGCAATTTCTTGCCCGACATAACACCTGCATAGGCTGGTCTTTTAGCAAATGGCTTTCAAGCCTCAGCGTGGCTCTGTAGTAAAATCCTCAACTGCTATGCAGAGGGCCAGGATTCAAATCCCATTCAATCCTGGGCAAATCATGCCACCGACGACGACACCACTCAATGCGGGAATGGGCGTCAAAGTGCTGCACTCTAAAAAATGCATCATAGAGCCATTGTACCACACAAAACCATAGCTGACCTAACAATATCATAATGACATGAACTCTGACATCACACCGCCACACACTAAGTTATGATCACTGTGTGTATGCGTGCATGTTGTGGGAGTTGAGGCTAGCCTGCTGCCTTTGCGCGGGCTTTGCCGCCTTTTCTGCCATTCTCATGTCCAGACATGTCTGCCCTCCTTTGTTGTCAGCCGTGGTGGGAGAGCGGAGTGACGTTTAACTCCCTCACCCGGAAGCGGATGTTGACTGTGGCGCCGCGCGCGGGGACTCCCGAGAGGTTTTCGCGCGCTGCGTCGGGAGCGGGGGGGACAATACTCTCCGGGACTTCAAACGGTGAGCCACGCATTCTTTTCCATCCGTCGAGTCCCGTCGCTTGGGGCTCGTCGGACTTCGCCGACGGTGCCTCGCGCCCGAGGCGAACGCTCACCTTTTGTTGCCCCGCTGCGTACTCATGGCCGAAGGGCAGTACGGTGTCCTAGTGCGTGGCCTAGCTACGCCGACCCGTCTCCCTCCGAAGCCAACGCGAGCGCCTTTGCCTACGCTCGAGCAACCGGGCCCTTTGTCCCGGTGTCTTCGTGGATCACCTTTACCGCGGAGACGTGCTCGTGGCACCCCGTGTAGTACTTTGTGCCCGTGGCGTGGATAAGCCTACTTGTTTTCCCGCCGCCCCTTTTTGCAACGGGCTGTACTGCGTTCAGTGTTGCCACAATAAAGTGTTGCGACTTTGAGCAGTATTGTGTTCTCGCCACGGCGACGGTTAACGCGTGCCCTGCGGCTCGCTAAGACCGGACCCACGCTGGTGGCCGTACTCCTTCGGGATACGTGTACACCACAATGTGCACACACACGTGTCATTTTTTTTTTTGCTCTCTACCCCCTTAAATCATACTTCACAGTGCTATCACAAACCCCAATAAACACCAATGTGCTTTAGACAATTCATAAGCTACAGGTGTTATTTACAAAAGCCAACAGCTTCCACATTGGAAACTTGAAGCACTGACAGCATCAAGTGGCACAGTGCATCTCTGAAACCAGAAACATCTCTCCACTTCTCTGTAACATTTAATGCATACTGATATGCTTTTTTCAAACAAAAGCTAATTATTTAGACAAGCTTACATATGTACTACAAGCTAAATTTCAAAGCAAACCGTATAAAGATGCATTATAACCATGAAAATTGCCGTGCACATTAATTGTCATTTTAGTGTACAGGTACAAAGGTTTCACTATATCAAGTTCTAGACTAGGGGCACAATCTAGTACACTTTCTTAAAACAAACTTTTTGCTGTGAAAAATTCGCAATGACTTACCCTTTGGCAAGTTGTGGGGCAAGTTTCAATGAATCGCATGTGGCCAAAACATTTTAATAACAGGTGCAAGACTGTAGCCCAGCCCCAACACATTTATGAGGGTCGATAGGATTTAGTCTCGGGAAGCGCGAAACCGTGTTGCATCACGGTTGGAGGCAGAGAAGGGAGTAGCCCTGGTGGGGCTAGGATGGGGAGCAAGTGGTGGTGTGGTATGAGCATTGAAAGTGCCCCTTTTTCTGATACCCATGCACACAAGCAAATGGCTGCTTGGTCTCAAAGGAGTGCTCCAAAATATGCCCAGAAATGTCTTGCCACAATGACTGAATTCATGGCCAATCTAAGCTAATAAACAAGGTCTGTAGCTATTCCTACAAACTATACAATATTCATCAGCCACATGCTTCTCGAAGTTAATAAAAAGAGCCCCCCCCCCCAAAAAAAAAAACAAACAGTGAAAACTTATGACTATTTTAAGACACTGCCACATACCTGCCATCACCGCCCCAAGACATGTTAGGTGTGATGGTAACTTCTCGACAACCATCAGTGTCAGTGTTGTACACATACAACTTGAGTGGGCGGCCTTCATGGGCATAGATCAGTGTGAACAAGTCTTCAGACTGCAAGATTTCCAAAAAAAAAAAAAAAAAAAAAAAGAAAAAGGGCAAACAATGCAAATTCAGAAGGAGAACAAATACAGCAAAATAATAAAGGCATTGTCAAAAGCACCAGAGCCTACTTTTTGGTGCTGATATACATCATGTATTGTCATTTAGGGGCAACATTCAGAGTATAATAAACTTTTCAAAGTGAAAAAAAAAAAAAAATATCCCAGAACTTGTCCTTGTAGTATACCAAAACCTCCTTTCTAAAGCACAGTGCTCAAGTGTACTAGGCAGCATTAAACATCACCACAGCAAGTGACCGAGTGATAGCTGTGGTTCTGCAATAATAGATTACCATATTTACTCGCGTAATGAGCCCACTCGCATAATGAACCTACCTTTGTCCTTCAAGACAGAAAAAAAACTTCTTTAATGTATCTGTTCATTTTATTTCGGTATGATAGCCAGTGCTGTTAACGATCGAAACGTTAAATCAAGCCATTATATCACAAAATAACAATGCAATGAAAGCCAAACATAGTTTTGCAAGTCTTGATTATATCGTCAACGTCACGACGAATGAACAACTACACAGAGAAAGAAACACACATAGACACCACAGGCGCTCTATGTGTGTTTCTTTCTCTGTGTGGTTGTTTATTCGGTGCGACGTTGACTATATAATCAAGACATGCACCAACTAGCCCAACAAGTTATACTATAGTTTTATAACCATGCTAGACAGATGCAAGCAGCACGAGCACGGACGACGTCAATCAAAATTTAAAAGGTGCACCTTGTACGGCAAAGTGCCATCTGTCGAATGCTGGCGAAACCTCTTTGTTGATAGTGCCCCACAAGCACAGCAGCAAAAAAAAAAACAAAGCACGTGGCGTCCAAAATAGCCCTCACACTGCGGCGAAACACGCCGCGCCCTTGCAGTCTCAGACCTATGCAAAGTGCAGCTGCACCCACCGCGCCAACGGCGCGTTTTGCACCCACAATGTCTACTGCAACACTTGTGCAGTACGATTCGTCGCTGCATTTTTCTTGTTGCGTTTGTCGTTGTGAACTTAGATGGGACATCTGCTGCGCAGGGCGCGTTCGGCCGGTACATTAGCTACACGGCTCGGCGGGGTACTAACAGCTTGCGCTGGAGCATTGGCACTGGGCGGCTGGATGACACTTTGGCATCGATCTATGCAACTTTGTTACGGGGGGAAACAAAAAGAGCTTCGGGCTACAAAAATGATTTGTCACGCATTTCACGGGACAAAACAAGCAAAGTTGTTACCCAAAATTTTTGCTGTTGTAACACCCGCATACCTGCCAAGTTCAAGGATTCTGAGTCCGGGAGGAGGGAGGGGGGTGCGACACAAGAAAAAAAAAACAAGGGCATACATACAAAAAAAAAAAACATCGCAAAAAACAAACGGGGTGGGAGAGGGGTCTCAATCGCAAGCGCCAACATCAGCGTTGCGGTCTTATAATGGATAGGAGTGGGCGAACACACGAGGGTAGAGTTTTTCACTAAGGTGAAAGTCTCAAAGAATAAACACAACTAGCATAATGTATTTTAGTCAAAACAACTCGCGTGTGTCTTCCTGGGACACATGTGAACGGACAGGACGGCGCAGCTGGCTGCCGCAAAAGCGCGAGTCAAAGCTTTGCTCACTACTAGATTCTTTTGACAGGAACACCGAAATGCGCATGGCCGCTTTTCATTGCGATAGCAACTATATGGACAGTCCAGGCTGTTTTTTTGCCGTCGCCATCGCCGCCATCCTTCACAGTATATCTATATATACATGAACATCCAGAAAAAAAAAAAAAGCTACCCGCGCTCGGCGCCGAGCTTGTCACGATGCGCCGACTCGTGCTTATCTCTCACGTGTACTTTGCCCCATGAATGGATGCCTGTGCGCGCGCGCTTATCCTTTGGTGGGGGAATCGTGTGCCTTTGGCTTTCACTTAAACGAAAGCGTTAGTTTCCAGGCCCATAAAGGTCACTTTGGTCTCTGCACAGGCCCCTTTCACGAAAACAGCGTGCTTTTCTCTACACAGCGAGGTATAACAACTGGACACTTAATTGTTAGTTTGTACTCATCTGTACCTGCAATTATGTAACGTGCATAGTTTTTTTAAACAGCGCATTACGTGTCGAGCGGTAAACGTTGAAGTTCACTCTCGTCCTGCGAGTATCGTTTTCGTGCGTCATTTGTGTGTGAGCAGCGCGCTGCAAGTTTCAATCTGCTTGCTGTTCTCAGCGTTACATTCCAAGTTGTTGCTGTCATATTTATTGCTTCGCCCTTCAGGCGAAACTGTTACTTTTTTTTATTTTTTACGTATTTACTAACCTACCGCTGAATGCCCTCGGAGATCGTAGATCGCTATCACGTCGCCGCGACCGCGGTTTTGTGCGTGGCGGTTGCGGAAAACGGTAGTTCATTTTACAATCCCCATGTGCATGGCTGCACGCGCGCCTTCAAAACTAAGTCATTTTATGCCATCTACGATAGCATCTGCCTCAGTTGTGTTCGCAGAGTTTGCGGAAAGCAGTGTTGCTTTGACTGGTTGAGCGCACACTTTTGGGGTTCTGTCAGTTACGTCGTCGCCGTACATGATCCTGTCAAGAGCGACCGCGGTTTCGTCCACAGCGGTTGTGGCAACAACAATCACACGCACTGTAGAAGACGGTGCGTGCGCCGGTCGCAAACGTACTTCCGAAGCTTCGAGTACGCTGCTCTCGGCCTTCGTACCGCGGTTTACTAACTAAATTTCGTATCATCCGCTGCGATTACGAAATGTGTTCAGAGCATTCAAATTGAGGCCCAATGAACATAGTAAAATTTGACTGGCGAATTTCAAGAATTTGTATCTGCCGCGGTTTTGCATCACAGAGATAACACTGTACGCTTGCATTAACGCCTCTTATATTAATTTATAATAAAATGGGGTAGGTTTGAAAAGCCTGAAGCGGATTGAGCTGCTTTTTTGTCAATGCGACCAGATCACGCACAGAAATTTCGATTTCCGGAAGATTTTCATGAAAACCGTACAACCGGGAAAAAACAGTCACAATCCGGGAGCCTCCCGACCCATCCGGGAGACTTGGCAGGTATGCACCCGTGACTTTTTTTTCTCACGTATTGAACCCTTCCCTCAAATTGGCGTCAACTTTTGTGAAAAAAAAAAAAAAAATTGGTCGGTTCATTGAGCGAGTAAATACGGTAATCCCTTAAATACAGCCGGTAAAAAAAAATAAGTTTACAATTCATACTTTATAAAACTGAATATTGTGATGACCAGTCTACTCGTTATGTAACCAAACTTTTGATTACTTCTACAAGCTACCTCATCAAACCAAGGTTTCAAAAAGACAATTACAATGACCTGCTCCCCAACATTAGGGGACCCTGAAACGGTTTTCAGCTGGGTCTGTGCCGAGAGCGTTGTTTGTAGCCGCATACTCTGCTGCATACTATGATGTGCAAGGCATCTTTCACTCAAATTCAGACGCGGCTTAGTTTCTTTGCATGGTGCCTGTCGCGAAAGCTTGTTTGTGTGGTGCTTCGTTGCAAAATCTCAAAAAATGCAAGAATGTGCTTGCTTTGCGCCTCGCTGCTTTCAAGCAGAGATTTGACAGATATCGTCCGTGTAAGGTTGACTTGCACACTATGAAATTAACTTTACACACATTAGATTTTAACATCCGTCGTTTGGCGTCAATGCTATATGCAATACAACAATATACATAACAGATAATATTTTGACATACTGCATCTTTGTTCTTCATGCTAAATTGCACAAGAAATTTCTTCATTTTTTTTAAATTATGGCTTGATTGTTCGCACAAGTGCTCTCTTTTCTGTCTTCCATTTACGTCCCACACACTACCTAGACCTCTGTGTAATTTTTCCCTCGTTTGTTAACTGTACGAAGTCTTTTGTAACCTTCTCCTCGATTTCTTCTCTTCTTTTTCCGTGTATTAATTGCGTCACTGCTACTACTTACATATCTACATTCCATGCAATTTTACTGTTCAAGCGATGTTAGGGCAAACGTAAAGTAATCTGAGCATGACTAGTGCTTACAGGAACAGAAATTCTGTTTATGATTTATTGAAATAGCATAAATGGAAATTATAAATAAATCTTGAAATGTTGGGAAGGAGAATTGAGAAACATAATACCAAGCAATGCTGATTTTCATCAACATCCCAAGCCCTTAAGTTCTGCCCTGCAGGTCACGGGATCGAATCCCAGCTGTGGCGGCTGTATTTTCGATGGACGCGGAAATGCTGTAGGCTCGTGTGCTCAGATTTAGGTGCACGTTAAAGAACCCCAGGTGGTCAAATTTCCGGAGCCCTCCACTACGGCGTCTCTCATAATCATATGGTGGTTTTGAAACATTAAACCCCACATATCAATCGATCAATCAAGACCTTAAGTGCTATTTTCCATAGGCACCGAGATTTCACTTGTCCAACTTTTAACAATTAGGTTGACGCATCATGTCGTACTTTCATAGCTTTAAGGGGTGCTGCCTTTATTGTGTTTATAAAGGGTGTTGCGTGAATGTAGCCAAAAGGTATTTCCAATGAAGTGCTTATCCTTAACTGAATAAAACCGCCGCTGGCATTTACCACCATGTGGCTCCCATAATCATATTTTCATATTGCACTTAATTTCTTAACTAGTATGAACAATGTAACATTTCTGTTGCAGTAGACTCTCAGTTAACGGAAATCTGTTAAACAGAAATTCTGCCTGAATGGAACAACTGCCTCTGATATGATAGGTCTCATACTTGTATTTTGCCCCCATATTCATCTCTCAGTAAACGGAACTCCTGTTAAATGGAACATATTTTCCTGGTCCCTGCAGGTTCTTTTTAATAAGAGCTTACAGTATTCATTTTGGCGCCAAGTGCATTTCTTTATGTTTTAGATGACGTTTGGAAAGAACAGATCTGATTTTCTGAGGAAAGGTACATGCTACGTAGAGATTTTTCCGGCATTTAAAGAATGCCGAAGAAATATGACCTGGTCGCTGCTCGTATGCTATTGTGCTGCAGCGCAGTATACCGAATAGCTCACAGGCCCATGCTTCGCTTTATAAAGGATATTAGTTCAATACGATCAGAAAAAAGAAATAGGTGGAGGAAAACTGCCTGGTTTGCTAGACTCACCAGCAACCTATAACATCTAAATCCTAATCCTCTCAGACATGCTGCAAGCAGGACAACTGGCAAGCGGACCGCGGCAAAATGAGCGGCCGCGACTTGGGCTTCAGAGCGAGTCAGCATTTCTGACTGCCGCGCAAAGAAACATCATCTTCTCTGAGAAGTGACAGGCTGACAGTCTGTGTGCCAATTGTTTAGTTCGATGCACATTTAAGAGGGCCCTACGACACTTTTTCAAGTGGCCATGGAATGAATTCACTAAAGTAACTCATCACCTCACGGATTCACCGCCGCAAAAGTTTTTAGACACAGTCCCACACGAGTGGAGTGAAAAATTTGTTGCACGCTACAATTTCATTCTCTCTTCTCTCATCCTGACTAAATCGCTGGAAGCTAAGCAGGAAGGGATGGCGCGGAGAAACAAAATACTCCACATATGCCATGTGACATTGAGCAACTTTTATTTATTTATTTTTTCTTCGAATAAGCACCTTTTCAGAGCGATCAGACGCGCATGGGTGTTAAAGTCCTATGGCGGCCCTAGTAACGACAGAGCACACCATGCTCAAATCAGCCAATGGCTGATATGGCTGTGATAAGTGATTTTTTAGCTTTAAGCGTTATTTGTCAAGAGAAGAAAAAGCAATTTTTAGCTGACTTTGAGAATGAATTGTGAATTACAGGCTGCGTGCTGCGCTATATTATTTGGCCCGTGTGTTCTCGGCAGCCTTGACTACCCACCGGCAGTTTTCTGACCATGCTCAAAAGATGTTGCAAGGGCCCCTTTAGGAGCGTTGCAGCATGATATCGCATGAGCAATCACATTGTTTTATTTGATACTTGGCATGCTTTAAGAGCTATAAAATATTCAACATGCTAAACAACAATTTATTTCAGTCATTTTTAAATGCATTCTACGATGTGATGAAGCGCACCCGGATCTAAAGTGAGTATTAGAAATGTTGCATAACTGACCATAGCTAATAAACCAACTAAGTGTAATATAAAAATACCACAATGAGCACCACATCACAGTAAGTCATATGCCATTGCTTCATTCAGTCATGGTTGAACGTTTTGTTTTAAATGTTTGGTTCTACTTATGTGAACACTCTGTATATAGCTTTAACTAATTTTTTTTATTGGGGCTGCTTTGCTATTTGACTTAGGTATATTCGCTTTCCTCTTTTATGTGAAGATGAAAGCAAAATTTCAACTGACTTATTACTACTAAGATGTACACGTGTTGGTCGTTTTTTCTGCATTAAATAAATTGCCTCAGTTATGTGTCTGAACTGGTCTTGTAGGAAGCACTGTGGGCGATTGCAAGATTAAGCACCATAAAACGTTTGTTGAGTGTGCAACAGGGATTGTTCACAGCAGAGGTTTTCAGCTGTGGATGCGTCAGGAACCGCCTGTGAACTAGTAGAAGTGATGGGGGACCCCTTGCAGCAAAGGGGAGGGAGGAAGGGGGGTTACGTAGGTAAATTAACACAACTGGAGCGTGAAACAGGTGCATTTTATTGCTACCAAAAACATCAAACGTGCAACATCACTTCATTTTGGACAGTTCATCACTACGTGGCACAGTCACACTTAAATAACTATGCTTGTGGGGGTTTCGCTGATCCTAGAAATAGCTTTGCGGACAGGGGGTCCCCGCAGACCCCCATTTGAGAACTACTGGTATACAGTACACCTTTGTCTTGTGGGCAAAGGTACATAGGTCAGACAGGCAGGTGCCTTAATGTAAGCCTTCAGGAACATTGCCAGAGAGTAAGAAGTGTACGATGGGACGTTTTTTTTGGCCTCTCATTGTTCTGAATGTGGGTGCCATCCATTGTTCTCGTGTCCCACCCCAACGAATGCACTAGACTCATAATTGAAGTGGCAACAACTGCTCAAAGCAGCTGCATCAGTAAACCGTCAAAACTGCTCAACGCAGCTGCATCAGTAAACCGTCAATAGCTTTATCAGAAAAAAAATTGGGATATTTGAATTCTTTGGCACGTGGTATTCCACGCTCTTAGCGATGCGAGTAAGGGGTTCTCAACCTCGCTTGCTTTTAAGCGGCTCCTAAGGTGCTGAGGCGACTGTTAACGCGGCCGTGTTGCTTGCTAAGACCGGACCCAGGCTAGTGGCTGTACTCCTTCTGGGATACGTGTACACTACAATACTTGGTTTGTGGTGGAAACATGTGACATGAATAGCTGTTACATTGACACTTTATTCATGTAACTAGTTGTTACATGACGTTACACGAAGCAACTGGTCATGTCAATAGTCAACATTAGACCATCTGAAAACGTATCTTAGTGAGCAAAGTAGGTGCAGCTGTGCCAGACTGTTGTGAGGCAATGCGAGGTGGTGTCATAGCTAGGCAGTTTTTCGTCGAGAAAACTTGGGGGGTTTGCCGAGCATAAACAGCTCTCCAATGTGAAAAATGCACAACCCTAATGATGCCCAGTAATGCGACAAGTGCTCCTTTATTGGTAGCATACCAGAATAGCAGCTATCCCAGCAGTCTGTACTAAATTTACAATGTGCTACTTCAGCGCTTCTACACTGGTCGTTTTCATTTTAGCACAATGAACACAGGATAATCCTTCGATATAAGGCCCATTGATAATTTCAACTTCGCCTCTAGTGAACTCCCTAAAGCACCAGCAGCTCTAAAGACATTGACAAGTGACAAGCAATGGCAACTGATGTAACCATTAAAGGTTTAATAAAGACCCCAATCTATGCCTTACGATGCAAATCAACATTTTAATTGAGATTTGTATGTGTATTACCAGCAGTACACAAATCCGTAACCAAATTTAGCAAAACGTAAAAAGGTGTGGCCTTGATAAGAGTTTATGTAATGTAAAACTCAGCCTGCATTAAATATATCAGTAAAAATAATGATTACAAACGAGACCATTCCGCTACGATAAACATAAACTGCTGTTCTGGTGCAATAAAAAGCATTTAGATTGATCACCATGCTGACATCCAAGCTCTTGTTATTAATATTGTATTAGCTAAAGAGCCTGCTTTATGGTGGCATTACTGTGGATATTTTATTATTTGGTTCCTCAGCTTTACAAAGTCATATCAGCGAAAATAGTGTAATATTCATGCACGAATATCCGTGATAGCACAGCTCCTAATGCAAAAAGAAAAAAATAAGAATAAATCACAAAATTTATGTGATTTAAATTTATATTTTGAAAAATGTTTCCAAAATATTCAAGCACAGAAGCCCAATACTGAAACCATTACATCAGGTATACACATGTGTAGAGGGTGAACAAAACATCCTGAAACATTTCTCATTGATTTGATTGATATGTGGGGTTTAACGTCCTAAAACCACCATATGATTATGAGAGACCCCGTAGTGGAGGGCGCCGGAAATTTCGACCACCTGGGATTCTTTAACGTGCACCCAAATCTGAGCAAACGGGCCTACATTTCCGCCTCCATCGGAAATGCAGCCGCCACAGCCGAGATTCGATCCCGCGACCTGCGGGTGAGCAGCCGAGTACCTTAGCCACTAGACCACAGCGGCGGGGCTCAAACATTTCTCACATAGAAGAAGCTAGCAAATTGAGACACTTGATGTGTTTTCATATCATCAAGCATGCATGGGCACCATCAACCCAGCACTGCCTTCGCATTTATCTCATGCTGAAACGATTAGCACCATTCTTTAGATTGAGAGTGGCTGGTGGATACTACGCTGTTCAAATTTAGAAGGGTGCTTCGCCATTCATTTCCACTGTTACTTCAAGAACAACGAGCCCCTAGTTATCTGCATAGAAAGTCTCGTCCATTTACAATTAAAAGCTAACTAGCAATTAGCATGATTATTTGATTTGTTTAAATATTCAACAATAGTAAAAGGGCCCAAACAAAGTACATTTATGCAACAACATCGATGTTGTCTCCTTTCTTATACTGAACATTTAATAAACATAATACTAGTGTCAAAAAGTCAGAACTCAGAATGCAAGTTCATTATTCCATTAATATAACAGTGAACTTTAATCCAATTAACCTGTTATTTCTACTACATTTTGATCATTTGGCAAAGAAATAAAATATACATTAGAACAGAAAATATTTTACTACCTGAAGTAAAGATACGAAGAGCCTACTTTCACAAAAATAAAGAAAAACATTCCAACTATATTGTTATTTCCAATACAGTAAGGAACCAGTGTAATCTTCCAATTAGCAAAAATAAAAAAATGATAAAAGCCTTAATAAGTAAAAGGATTTTGCTACAGTTGACAGTAGCAACTAATAAATATTTTTGGATCAACAGAATATTCGGCACAAACTTTTCATTCATATTACTGATTGATTGATATATAGCAGCGAACGTCCCAAAACCACCAAATGATTATGAGAGACACCGTTGCGGAAGGCTCCAAAAATTTCGACCACCTGGGGTTCTTTAACGTGCACCCAAATCTGAGCACACGAGCCTACAGCATTTTCGCCTCCATTGAAAATGCAGCCGCCACAGCTGGGATTTGACCCCGTGACCTGTGGGTCAGCAGTCGAGTGTCTTAGCCACTAGACCACCGCGACGGGGCTCATTTATAATACTGCAGGTCTAATCACCTCTTAAAATACAAACGTAGTACCATATTATTTGAAAGACCAGCAATAACAGTCCTTCTAAACTATATGTGGAACCCGCTAATGACAATCGATTTCAAATGCTTACGGTCCTTCGGCACATGAGAGGCTGTTGATTGAACATTAAATTTTAAGTGATTACTTATGGAATTACTGAAGGCAAACAAGACACCAAGATTCTCAAAAAAGCAGAGAAGAACTACAATAGAACATCTAGAAGCTTCTTAGAAAAAAAAAAAAAACGTACGAAGGGCTCTAGTTTAGCAAGGCATAATGCTGAAACAAACATTACCTCATGTAGCACAGAGTCTGACCCAATGATATAGTCAGCGTAAGGCCTGAGACCTGCTGCTTCCGCGGGAGAATGAGGGCTCACATCCTGCAATCAACAATGACAAACTATTGCAAAGGCATCGAAAATAAAATATTTAAGTACATTTCATGATAAATACTTTTGTGTAGATTTCATTTCTTGTTCAACAGCAGCATTTTAGTATAATAAACACTGCAGTGCATTTTTTTCTGTTTGTTACTAATATGCATGTCGTTCGGAAACATAACGGTGGGGTTGAAACCACATGAAAGATGTCTTTTTCTATGCTGTTTGAAACAGTACTGTCTACACTGGAAACACAATAAAAATCTGGTCTTGCAGAAATGTGAATGCAATGTTTGTACCCTATTTCCAAAACAAAACCAATACAGTCGTCTGGATTCACCATTCTAGCCATTAATACTTTTCACTTAAGCATTGAATTATCGATAAAAATAAAAAAGGAAAAATTCCAGAAAATCTTGATTAACTTCACACCAAATAGTTCACTAAGTGAAATTATGCACATAATTAAGAAGTGTACTAAAAGCCACAGTTTTTTACGCTTCCATATAAAATTATCAACTCTTCACAACTTGAAATTGCCACAACTATGGCAAATATTACAAACTATCAGGTGACCTTAAAAAGTGTGATGCGAAATAACTGAACTCTTCAATAGATGAACTAGGCTATGCGTGATTTATTTATTAGGTAACTCAATTTTATAAAGGAATTCAAATTTCCGTTTCAAAATGTCTTCCTTGTGCTTTGACAAGAGCTTTAATATGCTTTGGGAAGTTCTTTAATATAGCCACCATGTCTTCTGGAGTAATTTTTTCCCATGCCCATTCAGAGCATAAGTGATTCAATGGACTTGTCCTTGTGCTTCTGATTTTTTCCCCCCTTCCTGGTTGAATGAAATGGCGGGTCATATCTACCTACAGTTTTCATGATGTGTAGAATCCTGCTTAATACATCTAAAGCAATATGAGCATGCTCAACTAGGCACACAGTTTGTCATAGTCACAATAAAAGATGAACAGAATAATAACCTAGAACATGTTCAAGGTATTGAAGCAACGTACTGTCGTCATGAAGTCAGAAGGCTACTAAAAAAAAAAAAACTATGGACCATCATTCCGAAAAGAACCCTGATGAGTTGCAAGCAGCAGGTTGAAACAGGCGTCGACGTGGTTGTTGGAAGAACGGTTTGAAGTGAAACTCAGTGTAGCGCTTGCTTGAGTAAACCTTTGTATGAGACGCACAGACACAGGAGGCGGGACGCGTTGAAGACACTTGCACTCCGCTTCCTTGGCTCGCGTCTCGGTGTTGCCCGTGCGCCGTCTGTATACTAGAACGTGATCGGTGTTCTTGACTCGCATTTCGTTGGTGTCGCTGATCTTCCACTGCCAACGCTTGCATTCGACTTCCCTGGCTCGTGCCTTGTCAGTGTTGACGTCACCATTCGCGAACGTGATTGGATTTGCTAACCATCGCAACGCCAGCGACAGACGGGAAGAAGGTAGCGCACACTAGCGGGAAGCATGCCATGGCGCGCTGTCCACATTGTCGGCGCCGCGAGATTCTTGAGGCACACGCAGCGCGTGCACCATCGGCTTGAGGTTTCTCGCCGACAGATGGAGAGAGGTGGCGTGGGTGAGATGATGCCCATGTGAGGAGTGGGCTCGTGCTTTGCCAGTGGTGGGGAGGGTGAAGCGAGAGAGATGAGGCGCGACGACAGGCTATGGAGAGAGTGACGTCAACGCGCGCGCACTGCGAGAAAAGGCATGACCTACTTGGCACCATCTTAACACCTGCGGCCAGGAGAGCGCGGTGTGGATGGAGGGACAGCGTTACGAAGGCTAGTCAAAGAGCTGCTTTGCATTTAAAACAAAAAAAAAAGCCAACAAAATTGCTTCTGCCAGCACTCCTTCAAAGGCTCGGATACAGCATCATAGGCAGCAATCATCTGAGGGCATTGGTTAAAGGCTATCAAGCATGCCCATTAAAATGTAAGATGGCTTAATCTACTCACAACTAAACAATAGTGAAGAAAAAGCATGTTAAAGGGGGCCTGCAACACTTTCTCAGCATGTTCCGAAAATATTACCAATCGATAGTTGAGGCTCCAGAGAACCCACGAGCCAAACATTACAGCACAACACACGGCCTGGGACTTCCAACTAATTCCCTAAGCTGGCTAAAAAACGTTTCTCTTTCTCTTGAGAAATAATGCCATAAACCCAAATTTCACGACCATTGGCCTATTAGAGCACCATGATATGCATGGTTACCTGAGCCGCCGCGAGATGCCACCATGTGTCCGCACACGCAATCACATTTGAAGTAAAATGCATGATCGAAGAAAGAGTGCCCAGTTCATAACGCGTGGTGATAAACAGGTGCTGATAAACAGGTGCATCTTCTTACCCCTTTGTCATTCTTCTTCCGCTTCTCCCCTCCCCCCTACGTAGCTTTCAGCGCACTCACTGGCCCGAAAGGAGAGAGAAAGCTTCGGAAATGTGCCCTGGAACACCACTCGTACTTGATAAATTCTAAAAATTTTTGTGGCAGTAGCTTAGGCAATAAGCTTTTTTATTGCGGTAGCAACTATATGGACACGCTCGGCTATGTTTTGCCGCTGGCGCCTGCGTCGATGCCATGCACCATATATGTATACGTATCTATATATGTGAAAACGCAAGAAAAAAAAATCAAGAAAAAAACGCTCCGGAGCGCGGAATCGAACGTGGAACCTCTGCGTCGTGAAAGTGAGGCGCTAACCACTGAGCCACCCCGGAGAACGTTCTTCACCGTTGAAACGGCAAGCTATTTATATCTACCACTTACCGCTGCTGTGTTTTCGGCATTAGAAGAAAGATGGCGCAATGAGCGCACGTCTTCACATCGCGCAGCGGCGCCCGCTCTAATCTCCTACACGTAGTTTGCCTGGCTTAGAGAAGGAGAGCTATACTTTTCGGGCACGTTTTTTTCGCGGTGGCGAGCAGGGGAGGATTGTACGCCTTGGCTGGCCTCGAACTTTACGTGGAACGATTTTGCTGTAGTTACCGGGCGCACAAAGGTCACTGCAATCATTGCAGTCTCCGTTCACAAAAAAACGCGCTTTTCAGACTCGGCAAAGTAACAAATGAGACGCTTATTCGCGTGCATTCGTACCTGTGAGTACGTTTCCTGCGTAATTTGTGCACGAGAAATGCAGGGCACGTTTTGATCTGCTTTCCATTCTGCGCGTGACCTTTCAAATTGTTGCTATCGTGTTCATTGCTACGCCTTTGCGGCAAAGCTGAAACTTTTTTAATGAAGTCATCCGGTGATCACTAGGAAAAGTGTAACAGGGCCTTTAACTAGAGAGCACAGAAAGAGCAAAAACTTTCTAGGTAGGTAGAGTTTAGAGATAAGATATTGTAAAAAACATATGCCTCCTAGTGGCAGATAAACCCCATGGTATCAAAACAACGCAAGGCACTCCAGTAAAATGACAAAAAAATATACTAAGAGAAGGGAGAAGACGGGGAACAGACAATTAAGGGGTTTCTACATCCCTAAGCCAGTATATCATTATGGGGGATGCCAGAGTGGAGGGCTCCGGAAATTTTGATTATCTGATGTTCTTTGGTGCGTGTCTCAATCTAAGTACAAAGGCCTCAAGCATTTTGCCTCAATCGAAATGCAGCCACCATGGCCGGGACTCGATTATTTAGTCATCACCAATGAAAGGTGTGCACATCCGGTCAGGCAGCAGTGTGTGATTGAAAGCATGGATGTCGAGCACGAGCAGCAAATAGTATGAGTGTATCTCTATACATGAGGCTGCAAACTACACCACGCATGCTACGGCTCGCATTTCATTAGCTGCCAATAGTACATGCAATATGTTTTAGGATGCGGTGCCAACTTGTCCAACTCATGCTAGTTGTCGGCGGACTTACGAATTTTATTCTGTTGGCAAACGTTTTGTATACACATTACACATGCCCTCATGACTACAGATTGTGAGTGAAGTATGAATTTTCGTCCAACGGAAGTGTGGCTGCACTAAATAAAGAACTTTCCGTACATAAAGAGATGCAATAAAATGCTGCTTGTTCATTTCTGCTTGATTCATGGAAAAAAGAACCACCGGATGTACTATGGAGAATGGCGAGAGTGGTTAAAAAATTCAATTTTCACGTGGTTACACGGGACAGGTGAAGCCACGTAGTGGGGTGCAGATGAAACAAAAAAGTCCGCAATCTCGAAGCCAATGGCGGGAAATTGATCAATGACCATTGTTGCTGCTGTGGCACCCGCTGCTTTGGGTCTGCTGCTACTAGCGCAGTAAAGCCGGGCAACGTTGTGCATAGCATCAGTGATGTGAATCGGTCCGGTCAGTCCGCTTCTTGAGGCGGGTAATTTGAAGTGTGCTAACCCCATATGGACTACTAAGCGTGATTTCATTTCAAAGTAGGCCCTTCCTTGGCACAAGAGTAACACTATGAGGTTTCTGGGCCGCCAATTCAACAATAAACGTCGAGTTAATAGTTGCCCTTAGTGTCCCTTTAACGTCCTAAAACCACCATAGGATTATGAGAGACACCGTAGTGGAGGGATCCGGAAATTTGACCAGCTGGGGTTGTTTGACGTGCATCGAAATCTGAGCTCACAGGCCTACAGCACTTTCGCCGCCATCGAAAATGCAGCCGCCGTAGCTGGGATTCGATCCCGCGACCTGCGGTCAGCAGTAGAGTACCTTAGCCACTAGGCCACCGTGGCGGGGCATTTCAACACCACCTAGCCCAATGAGTTACATTAGCATTGACTGCAATGACTGTGGGTATACAGAAGATAGACTAAATGTAAATGTTTCTTGATTTCCTGTAATGCTGGCAGCCCTTTGTAAACAAACACTAAAAGATACAGCTAGTAATCAAGGAGCGCCTGCTAAATGAAAGAAATATACACTCAAACCTCATTGTAACAAAGCTGCATCTTAAAAAAAATAAGTTTGTTTTATCTAAAAATTCGTTATAAAGGTTATTCCTAACACTGTAGTATTTATCGCAAAACTATTTTTCATTCACTTCACTATATCTGTGTTCGTTATATTGAGGTTTGAATGTAATGAAAATGCAGCTGTTCCAGCCAGAGCCCAGCAGACGACAAAGACCGAATCCCCTGGATTGCATCATTGTAGTGCCATTCGTAGTGCCACCATCGGTGGTGTACAAGGCGAATAAGTATCGTGAAGGAGTAACAGCCTTCAGTTGAATTTTTTCATAATGCACGGCACAAGAAACGCTTGCGATGGCATGGTACCAACACCACATATACTTGGGCTTTTTCTCGATGATAATTTAACGCACAACCACTACGAAACTATCATGACTTTGCAATGTACTTTGTTTTTTGTTGGTGTTCATTGCACTAAAAGCAGGAAATCACATTTAGTCTAGTGCTTTGTGTCACTCAGTGCAGAGAAACATCAACACATGATTTCTTCCAGATTTCTCCTGCCAATTTTTAAAGGTATCCTGACATGAAAATTTCAATTTCTTGTTTTCTGGCATCAAACAATAGGCCGAGCTCTCAAGAGCCTGCAAAATGTAGTGCTATGCACGAGTTGACCCTGAAAAAAATAGAGTGTTTTTAGAAACTAGTATCGGTTTCTACTGTACACTGACGTCGCAACACAGTATGAGCTTCTTGTAACTTGCTCGCGCAAAATATAGTGACTATTCCACAACCACACCGCCCAGTGGCTGGGTTGGTGACGCACAAACTGCCATTATCACAACTAGCCAGACTGATAACACAGTATGAGCTCCTTGTCACTTGCTTGCGCAAAATATAGTGACAATCCCACAACCACACCGCCCCGTGGCTGCGTTGGTGACGCACAAACTGCCATTATCACAACTAGCCAGACTGATGTGTGAAATAATCAGAATTAGTACTGTAGCTTGAATTTAGCTTAGTGTCAAGGTCGGTAGGTGTGCCATGAAAAAATAGACCTTAATACCAAAATAAAATATCACATCAACATTTGCTCAGAGGCGTCTCTGTATACAAGAGATTTGCATTGGAGAGTAAACACACCTTTTAAAAAAGTCAGTATCCCTGTCAAGGATCCCCAACACAAATTCTGCACACTTTATTTATTTGCAATAGATAGCTTATGACCCACTTATCATGGCTGGAAACCTTCTTTGTGCAAGTGTGTGGCGGTTATTTATTTAGAGCAATCTTTAACACACCCAGTCTCAGCTTCGGTTTCAAGAAGCACCGAGCAGACTGGAAGAGTACGAGGGCAAAGTAAACACCTCTAGCTATAAGACTGCACAAAACTGTGACATGGGTGCCGCATTTGAGAGAGTGCGTTAGCAGGGCCGCACTGACAGCTAGGACAGCCAGCACACACGAAGCCGCAGGCACGGAGGAGGAAATCGCAAGTAGCGCAAGGTGCATGCTAGCAACCAGCCGATGCAAACTCAAGACGTAGGTTTGTTTACATTGCTCCTGCGTTGGTGTTGACGTCACGAGATCTCTGCATCTAACTCAGTCACATGGAATGCACTTGAAAATTGATATTTAAATATGTTCTAGGCTACATTTTCCCTTCAATATGTCTAGGCTACATTTTCCCTTCATATCTCGTAGATGTTCTGTATGTCTCCACATAAATCTCTCTCGCTCATTATCTCGCTTTCCAAATGTTGAGTCAGTGCTCCTCTAACATACAAGAAAATAATGCACAAATGACAGCAGCTGCAGGTATGCTATATGCATACCTGATCAAAGATTTTTTTTTTTAACTGCAACATAACAATGCATTGTTGCTTGTTATAATGTTTTCAGGCTGAATAGATTGCAGCTAAAAATCAAAAAAGGAGACACTTACTAGACTTCACACATCATGAAGTTATGCAGCTTTAGAACAGAATACAAAAGTAAATGATAAAACATCATAGCCTGACTGGCCCATGAAATAACTGCATGTGATTAAGAAAAAACCGTACGAATAGAAAGCACTAGACCATCACTGGAATGATATACACAAGCCAGCTCTTTCGTGCCAGCTAAATGAGATTTACCTGGTGCGTTGATATAATGCATGCAGGGGTACAACAGCCATAACAGAATTTGGAGCAATTTTTGGAGCACTAAAATCCAATTTGAAGCAGGTTACAGGGAAAAAAATATTCATTTTTATCACAAAAAACTAAATTTGGAGCAACATGAAAAAGAAGGCTTACATTTGAAAAAAAAAAAAAAAACATGTGGAAACTCAACATCCCCTGAATTGTGCAGAGTGAGCAGTACAATTTCAATAAAAGTAGTATTTTGAACCACCCCATTCAGCTAACAATGATAAAGTTTACACTAACATTTGCCATGCCTGTCGAATCCTTTGACTAACCCTGAGGATTCAAATGTGGATCTGCCAAGCTGGCAAACTTGAGATTCGGAAGATTAGTAAAACTGAGAAGTACTGCTGGCAAAAAAACTGGTGCAAAGTTGTGATTTTTTTTCTGGGCTGAAGAAACGTCATACAGTGCTACAAATGATTGCCAGTAACTTTTTCACTTATCTGCAATTACATTGGTACTCAGAATTATGCGACATACAGGATGTCCCAGCTATCTTTAGCCAAAGTTTAAAAATATGCCGACTGGCCCGGTACTCGGCTGCTCACCTCCAGGTTGCAGGATCGAATCCTGGCTGCGGGGGCTGCATTTTTGATGGAGGCGAAAATGCTGTAGGCCTGTGTGCTCAGATTTGGGTGCACGTTAAAGAACCCCCAGGTGGTCAAAATTTCCGAAGCCCTCCACTACAGCATCTCTCATAATGATATGGTGGTTTTGGGTTGTTATACCCCACATGACGACGCGACCAAATGCATGTTGCCGACTGTTGCCTGGAGTGAGTCGGACTATTCTTTGTGTTTTGATTAATTGCCTAATTTAAAGTCACATTTATGAACAAAGTGTTTAAGCAACAAAAATGGGCCGGACATTCCAATAAGCTCTTTATCGGTTTTCAAAGCGGTCGATTGGACAGTTTTGAGCTTTATATCTCTTAAATTTAAGTGTTTTTTACTAACTCTAAATGCCCACAAAATGCAAAAAATACATGACAAGCCACTCGCGGGCCAGTGCGCACGTGATTCTAGTGTACCCTAGCGTTCTGCGTACAAACAAGCATAGCATTTGCCCGATTGTGCTGTTTCAAAAGGGCTGCAACGATTGTGGTGCCTTTGCGATGAAGACGTTTCGCTATCGGCCACAAAAGCGATAACCGCTGTGACTGCTCACCACTGTCATGAACCAGTGCGAAGGAAGTGTATCGTTTGTACGCGGAACGTTAGAAAGCACCACAATCACGGCGCGCGTAGGCAGGCTAGTGGGTTTGTCACGTGGTATTTTTTTGTATTTTGCAGGCATTTGTAGTTAGAAAAACACCAATAATTAACAGATATAAAATTCGAAACTTGTCTAATCGACATTTTGCAAACCGATCTACAACTTTCTAATTGAAAATTTTTACCTATCTTTGTGCCTTCAGAAGTTATTTAGTTAAAAGGGTCCAATTAAACAATTGATGAGAACACAAAAAATAGTTTGATTCACTCCAGACAACAGTCAGCAACATAAATTAGGTCGCATTTCAATTGCACGTGTCGGCATATTTTTAAACTTTGGCTAAAAATAGCTGGCAACCTGTATACACACATGAGCAATTGAACAAATTGTGCTGTGCTTTGTGACTAGTGCTAACAGCCCCTTCCAAATCCTAAAATGCTTTTCTGCAGCCCACCGGTGCACTGTGAAGAAGATGGCCTGAGCAGCGTTCTGCGAGAGTTGGTACAAGACCAAAAAAATTTCGAACCGCTGCCTCCTCCCCCCATTTTTTTTCCCGATGAAGAGAGGTTTAGGGCAGAACTCCTTGGCTAACTTGCAAGGTGTGTCTGACTAGATAATTTAACAAAGGCACGTGCCCGTTGGCCCGGCGACGGCACTGGTTATCGCATATGGCGTTGCTATAGCACCATGGCCATCGGCAAGGCCGGAGTTCACGCACAGTAACAGCAGCCTACACTTGCAACTTTAGTTGCCCCTGACTAGGAAATTCATATTTTCCACAAAGTGTTGCTGTCTATGGCAAAGCACATTTGTCTTGACATTGCGTCGTCTCCCCAATAAATATCGGCTGTTGTCAGTAGACCGATGGGTGCGCAGTGCCATTACTTCAACTGGTCGATCGCATTTCATGGGTTTGCTAGCCTAATGAGTTTAAGGTTAGGGTCTGAACGCCTGGATCCCTCGATTGATTGATGACTACAGCTGGCCAATGTGGCCTCCGTTTCTCGCTGAAATCAGCACAACTGAAACTGTTTGGGTGTTTTTGAGCAGCTTGGTGCAATTTCCGCACAGCTCGGCGTTAAAATAAAGAATTTTATCGAATTGGCGCGATTGGCACAGCTGTTGCATCCCTGTGCATGCAAATAATTGCCACCAGGACAGTTGCATGTCTACTTTGTATAGGATATAAAACTACAGGCTGGCCGGATATATTTGTACTAGAAATCAGCATAGAAAAAACAAGGACACTGTTAGTAAAACGCAGCACAAGTACCGTGGCAAAAATATGTCACTTATTCAGTCTCATCCTTATCGCAATGCTATCTATTTCCACAGTTTTGAAGTACAAGTCTACTCTTACACCCAAATTTGTCACTGTTGTGGGTCAAGTCCACTTGTAAAGCCACACAACAGGTTTTTAATGAGCTCTCACACTATGAAGAAGCTGGCAGCCACATAAATCTCAACAGAGCATATTTGCAGCACAGGCAAAATACAGCAAAGTTTTAAAAAAAGCATGAAAAAGAAAGAAACAATAAAATATAAACACCCTCTCAAAAATATCTCCACAAGAGGCTGTCATTCTGCCGTAGCTAATGTATCTATGCATGAGGTTTTGGTTAAACTTGCTATGTCACTTGGGCACGGATGACATATGTAGTCAAAATCGCAATTTGCCCAAAATCGCTCCCAAAAGGTTTTCTCGGAATAAGGTTCACTTAAACTTCGACTGAACAATATTCTACTCAGCAAGGCTCTCTTGGACTTAAACCTAACTACTCTAACTGAACCGGACTCATTCATACTCATCGGCCAGCCCAAGTATGATAGAGTCAGGTCATGAGTACATTTCTATGCCTAAGATCATAATAGAGCTGGTCATGCAGAATCTTAAGGACACTAAAAGGACAGCAAGGGTATCAAAGTATAAACCAAGTCTGTGGATCGGGGCGGCCAAGCATACCAGGAAGTTCGCATAAAACCTCAACAACGGAGCAGCCCCATTTGGCAAGCACCCAAACCACAAACATGGATTCTAAGTTTGTTTTCCAAACTTGCCCTTCAGTGCCCTACAATGACTTCCTCAGGTGTTAATCAACTAGCCCACAAACAAGTTCCATTTTAAACATGGTACATTTGTGACAAGACATAAATTATTATTTTTATAGCAAGTTGGCTATAGACCCATGAAAATAAAGAACCAGCATTGTATTGAATAAACATAGTGACACAATCAATTAGAAAAGGTTTATAAAGGGTTTCAAAAAAAAAGCACAGTAAAACACTGTGCTACATCCCTATAAATTTACTCATGCACACTCTGTGACAAGCTAATTCACGATGATGTAGACAAATGCAGACAGTATATCAAGCAAAAGAATGCTACTGTACGTTGCAGGTGGTGTCAGGAAATCAGCCTTCGCATTTGTGGTTTTATGCTAAACAGATGGCATCAGGCAAGCACTTACAGTTGCTGCTAAATGAATGAAAAAAAGGCAGTCCAAGGAACAGTCAACAAAATTTAAGTAGGCTGGGCTATCCTCTCCCACATTTCAAAATCACTGCTACAGGCCTTGACTGGCTTCAACAACAATAATATAAATAGAATGAATAAGTACCTAAAACAATAAAATCACTAAACTAATTCATCACTCATGACCTTACCAGCACATGCCAGACATTTTCATTGGCTCCTTCAAAAGAACAGAAGCGAATGCTGACTCCTAAAAGACCATGGCCTCCCCACATGGACGAAGGCACAATTTCCACATCCCGCACCATCTGGGTTTTGCTGCTGTATACTGTCATGACAATCGGTTTTTCTATGTTCGCTTTTAAAACATCCTTGAGAAGATCATTGTCTTGATTCTGAAAAAAGAGAAAAGGATATATATCACTTGTGTTCATTAGCAATAAAATAACTCTAAAAGTCTATTACTCAATCATTTTTGCAAAGCTACAGATCAAGTATTTCACAAACTATGCAAGACAACAAAATGAATTGAACAGACAATTAGGCCAGGAGAAGCATAGCGGATGCTCATGGTTGTTTTCAACTGTAGTTTGTTAGTGAAGACAAATTAAGATGAACGGGACAAAAATCACCTTTTTCATCTGCGAGATCTAAGCCTACAACCTTTAAATTTCGTGTGCAATGCTCTACCAATTGAGCTTTAACATATGGTGCTTCCCTATCTCCTCTGTTGGGTATTTCTGTACACACAATCCCAGAGAATGTTATTCTATGTTGCTTTTAGCCACTTAAGTATGGGACACTTTTTGGCCAATAAACCCTTGCAGGCCAGTAGCCAGGAATTGTTTTCGTGAGAAGGGGGCACTTGTTGAAGACCTTGACTATTTTAAAAACAGACATATTACTTATTTTTCGACAGAACACCCCCACATCACAATCAGAATTCGAGGGGGGTGGGGAGCACTAGGGCACCTCCCATCTGCTGGCTACATGCCTGAACCCTCATATGTTAACCTAAGGCATGAAACTTGGGGAAGAACTTGTTGCTGGACTAGTCGGTACATAACTTTGAGGGAAAATTCAAGACACCCAAGCACCACCTGAAGAAAGACAAAGCACAGGAAAAGAGCATGACTCCCAAGTGATTAACCTTGCAGGAAACAGCAGAAAATGTTTACACTGCACGAAACATGTACAAATAGCACGGTCTCATTTTACAAATTTGCAGTTAAGAACTTGTAATGTTACGCAGGTCTTGCAGAGCTGCCATTGAGATGCAAATGCTTTCTCAGTTTATGTAGAAGACCTGTTCTATTGTGCACTGCACTCATAGTTTTTAAATGTTACAAAATGTATCATAGTGAAATGGGTATTAGCCTTTGAGAGGAATACAGGCATATCTCTTTGTATACTCATGATGATGTTAGAATTTCATCTCGGCTCAAATTTTATTGCTCAACATGGCCTTTACGTTGAGCAAAAAGGGATCTGCAATGGCTTACGTGCCGCTCCAGAGTTGTGCAACATGTTTTTAGCAGCCTTTGACAGAGAATTAGCTCAAGCACTTGATGATGCAAGGGGCTGAATGTTTTTAGGTATGTGGAAGATTTTTTAATAATTTCAAACACTAACCCTTTTTTTTGCCACCACTAACTCAACGGATAAAATTGTAGCACTTTTCAGACAACATGCTAATGGCCTTTAATTCACATATGAGCTTCTCACTGACAATAAATTTGAGTTTTTAAATTTGGACGTGACAGCCTTGGAGCGACACGTGTGCTGCACTTACCACCAACGTTCAACCGACAAGCTTTGCCCTTTGATACGGCCCATTCTAAGCTTGTTAAAAGGGGGTACTGCAACCATGTGTCTTTAGGCAGCGCTGGTGAAATCTTGCCCTCACAGCATGCAGGATAGTTACATGAATCAGGTTAACAGGTGCATTCAGTAGGCCATCCTAACTCTGTCATCATATCAGTTTCCAAAATCTTCCTTCAAAAGTTGAAGGGCACAAGAAAAGCCAGGCAGCCCATGTTCGAAAGACCTATGATTGTATCGTATGTTTATCGTGTAGCTCCAACTTTGAGACTGTGGCCAGCAGGTCCAACAGTGCCACGCATGTTGGCTAGCCCGTTTCCTTGCATTTCTCAACCACCCAGGCCCCTCCCCGGATGAAAATAAACATGCTTCGTCGTATGTGAATAGCTTTATTGGTGGGGTGTATGAAATCCCACTCAGTTGTGGATGGGTTTATATTTGCCAGACTGGTCGGTGTATGAATGCCAGAGTCAGGAAGCGTGAACTTTCCCTTTGAAACAACTGATCAGCACATTTGCCTGCACACCGTAATAATATCTAGTGCGAGGAGAGGTTTTTCAGAGTTTCTGCTATTGCAAAAAGCTCACATGCTCCAACCCAAAAAATAACAAAATCTTTTTGCATAAAAAAAAGTGCAACTTTGTATAAGGAGCATGTCTACCGCATTGCGCACATCAGATTTCGCACTTCTTCACTGAATTAGAAATGACTTTCCGATGGCTTTGTGTCTGATGTGCAGTAATTAGGTGTGCTAGTCCTGTTCGTGCATGTGTGGTACAGCGTATATATGATCTGTTGTTCTTCTGTGAATAAAGTCAGCTGAGAGTGGTACTATTTTCCAGTGCTTATTCTTTCTTCTGGTTGTGCTTAGGTGTCTAAAATTTTCCGTCATAACTAAGGCATAAAAAGCCTGGCTTGACTAGGCCCTTGTTATGCATGAATGAAAAATGCGGCATTTTTCTGGAAATTAGGCAAGGAAAAGCATAGAGGATGTTAATTATTGTCTTTGACCATAGTTCACGAACTTTGATTCTTTTCCTTCTAACAGAAATAAATGATCAGTAGGATCAGTCACTTTACACTTTACTTCGCAGCCACATCTCGTATTTACTCTGCCGTTAGTCCTGAAGCCCTCTACTACATTTTTTTTCTCCTCATGAGGCCATACTTGTTCAACTCGCATGTATTCCCTGCCACCTGAATGTGAAACCTGGTATAGCAGATGAAAGAAAATTAAACAACTTACTCCGCATTTGTCACTGTGATGGAACAACAGTACAATTTATATTTTAAATGTGTAATGATGCCTATTCCTGCATGTCCTTCCCACATTTATTTACCACTACTTCTGAAGCTGTCATCATACGTGCTGAGAGTGGGGTGCAAAATGGGCACTTGCACATCCAAACCACCAACACTTGCCACCACCCCCCTCACCCGAGCACCTCCACTGCACCCTCCTTTCCCACAACTATACAACACAGGTTTGCAGCCACCCAAGACAAAATCCTGCTGACGCCCATGGCTGTCATTTTATTAAGTATGTTCCATTCATGAGTGTAATCAACCCTCCCGTCACACAACGCTCAACTAGGGCCTGTGAGATCTCTTAACATAAAGATGCAGCGACTCGAGTACACCAGAAAGTTCAGATGCTACGTAACCCAAGGTTTTACTACATTTGCAGCTGGCAAAGCGACAACAATGAAACAACATTGAAAAGTACATACCAAGCGTGTATTCCCAATGGCAACAATAAAATCAAAAAAGGCCTCCAACCCTGCCTTATGTCCAGGAGAATTCTCTTGAACCTACATGCAGACAGATAAGTGATGGTGCATTGCATTTTGTCTTAATAACAACTTTTGCTTTATGCAGCTTGAAATTTTAAAAATGCTGAAAACAGATGTAGCAATGAATTCAGTTCAACAGCTTCACTTGAGCTACAACCCAGAAAAGTGCTCCAGCATAACTCCAAACGTCTTGATTTGCCCCGTTTTACTTCCGCAATCTTGCTTACATGCTTGATGCAATTCGCATCACAGGTCTAGTAAACTGCACATCCACGTAGCGCAATGTATCAAAACATTATGGGCAAAAGTACATTTCATGCCCTCGTAAAATATGCACACTAACACACGCCTTATATATATATATATATATTTATATACATATATATATATGGTAGTTTTGCCCTTTGCCCGTGAGGTGTCGCACTGCTCAGTTCGAGGACGCGGGTTCGATTCCCGGCCACAGCGGCTGTATATCAACGAGAGCGAAATGCAATGAGAACTTATGTGCGTAGATTTAGGTGAACGTTAGAGAACCCCAGGTAGTCCAGACTAATCTAGAATTCCCCATTACGGTATGCCTCATAATCATATCTTGGTTTGGCACGTAAAGTCCCAGCAATTATTCTTATTCCAACTCTTGGGTAATTGCACGAGCGACATAACGCATCTGCAACACACCGCAGGGTTGTACACCGGCGTGCACGTAAATCGGCATTTTCTTTGAGAAGCCGCCAAGTTCACATTTGGTAAAGTATGCGTACCACTTTTCAACGCGCACGTTTCTCGGCAACGGCTTTCGCTCCCGTAGAGGTGCGACTCGCTACTAAACCCGGTACATAGGAAATGAACACGACGAACAAGTGGCAAAAAACTTTCGATTTGGCAGGCAATAGATACGGCAATTTTCATAACTACAAGTACTGGTGTGGTCGCACTGCCGATGGCACCAGACCAGTTTAGTGGTCCGTTTTCATGAGGTAGCCCAGCAGCACACACTGTGACCTGATATACATCACAGCACAGAACGTAGGTTCATGTTATCTCTTGATCTCCTTCATAATGCGCCATTTCATGCCATACTGTTATATTTATATTTACAAGGCGCGCAAAGATGAAGTATGCTGACAGTACCGGCATGTTTATTACGTGCAGGTTTCTTACCCGTAAAACATGATATCCCTCTGTGCCGCCTCCAGGAATGGCACTACTTTGTGAGCCGCCCATCTTATCAAACCGTCAACCCCCAACAAGCTTTCAATCAACACATTAAAGAAGTAAGTTGATCACAAACCTAACGTGTACCCATACGTGGCAAGGGGGACACTTTGCTACCGTTTTTTTTTCTCTATCTACTTTTTTGATGCGGAAACGAGTAACGTCACCTATTGGTGACAACTGACACATATAAACCAATACTGAGCGCATTTATGAAAATAATTACACGTAAAAATTTATTTTATACGTATTAAAGGGTATAAACGGTAAAGTTGATTTCTTATCATTAAAAAAGTTTTGCAGTGGTCTAGCCAATCGGAAGCCAGAATAGATTGGCGGGAAACTGACGCTGTGTGTGTCAGCGAAGGCGCCAAAGCAGTTCGCGCGCCAAATGTGCAAAGTGAACAGCGCTGTGGTGCTAGGTTTTTTCGTGTGGTGCCTTAACTCCTAGAAAGTGCCTCTATTTACGTTCGTTGGGAAGGACAGGCTTTATCGCATCTTGCTAGGGAAATCGTGTTTGTAACAAGCGCGACACGCTTGAAAGGGATCTCCCGTCGTTATCTCGGTTCACGTTGCCGATCGAGGTCTGTCGGCATGCCTCCCACTCAGTCCGTTCTTCAGCTTCCCGTGCGCAAGTCAGCACGCTGCGCTGCCATAGCTAAACAAAGCAGTAAGTCGCCTTGCATCTCTAAAGGGGGCCTTTTCGACGAGAACAATACGCGTCATAACCACAAAGTTAGCAAGAGGTTATTCCCCGCCGACGATGCATCTACTCCCTCGTCCGATGATGCCGGTAGGTTTCCGTGTTTTCATTTTTGACCGACCAATATGATGTTGTTGTAGGACCCGAAATTCACTGCTTTGTGTGGCTTGCTACGCTGAAATTGTTTTTCTTTCTTCAGGGTCGCAACATTCCCCGATATCACAATCACCGAAGAAAGCCAGGGAGACACCTAGACAAGGAAATATAGTTTCCCTCTCTCTGTCCGTGCCCGATAGTGAGTGTGTCTCACAAAAAAAATTTGAAACTTTGTCTTGCACTGTGTTGTGTTCAGTAATCATTCATGAAATGCGCCATTTTGACCTCGTCTTCCTTTTTTATTGTAGCTTCGTTGTACCAAAAGGCAAAGCAGAATTTAACGTCGCAGTTAAGCGTCCGACTTGTCGGTCGTCAGAGGGAGATGGAGTCGATGAAGGACTTTCTGCACACTCATTTACGTGCTGGCACCTCCGGCAGCCTCTATGTTTCTGGTGCACCCGGCACTGGTAAAACTGCTTGTCTGTCGCAAATACTCGACTCATCCAAAGTAAGTTGTCTACCCAATTGTATCAACATTTAATAGTAGTTTTTTTTAATTTTATTGCACTGAGCAATGTGCATTTCTGAAACTATCAACGTAACGCATCAGTGTTTGACATAATTTTACCAGGCAGAGTGCCAGTGCATACTGAAGTTCATTTTCCTCCCAATCAGCCTCAACCACAGACTTGCAGGCAAACAAATTTTTTCAGTCAAGCCCTCGTCCCTTTCTTTGGTTTCTGCCTTTCTCTTTATACACCATAGAGTATGCAGTGTAACATTCTAACAGTAATTTTTGAAAAACCTCTGTGATGCCAGTACACCCTCTCTTGCATGTGGAGGAGTGAACACATTCGGAGCAAAAAAATCAGTCTGCTAACAAAAGGTGGCCCATAGAAAATATTGTTACAGCAAAGCCAACCTGCATATATTGCAAAATGTGTGTCAGGGGACTATCACTATTTTGCAAAGTGTCAAATGGTCGTTTTGAGAGGGGGAGGGGTAATATGTCCTTAACTCTCCGCTACCGCCTGTTAATTTTGGGGTGTTTAGGTAGATGCCCCATAAAAATGTTTAGGTATCAGAGGGGTGACAGGATGAGCTAGTTGGTACTGTATGAGTTATAGCGTAATAGTGTAGAAACAGAATAAAGGACAAGAAAGGACGCAGACAAGTTATTGCCACGCTATTACACTATATATTAGATATCCAACTTCTCGTAATCTCATTCCCTCTTCTCTCTTCGGAAAAATCTTGTGTTCACCCCCTCAAAGCACTGCACATCTAACATGGTGGCTAGCTGGTCAAAAGTAGGTTTTTGTTTTAATTTTTATACCTCGATTAAAAGCTGCAAGTCACTTTTCCTGTGCTTTGCTTGGCTTCATATGGTGTGAGAAATTATTAGGCGCTCAGTGTATTCAGTACAATACTTGTTTTTGTACATTTTCAGAATCTCTTCAAATTCCAGTATGTGTCTGTCAACTGCATGTCGCTACAAAGCACCTCTGCTATTTATCAGAAAATTATCTCCGGTCTTGACTTGTCACCAGCCTGTAGCAACCACCTCGAGACAATACGCAGAGGACTCACCACGAAGGGCCATCCTATGTGAGTGTTCTTGAAAGCAAGTAGAATAGGGCGAAATGCCTTAGTGTCACTGAAGAAACCTGTATGTTTCAGGAGATCTTTCAAATTATGGCACAGCCTTGCGACTAGCTTGAATTAATAGTTTCATGTTCTGCAGTCGAAGCACCGGTTGGAGCTACTTGTACAGTTTCTGCAATTAGAAATCTGCAACCTGTAAATAGTTTCGTGAATGCACAGAAGACTCAAGTTAAGGGGAAACTTGAAGTGAGGAAAAATCATTTCAAGCATAACGTTTAGAAAAATGAGACAAAACGTTTCGACAAGCGGAGTTCTCTTCATTACGGCCTTAAGAAAAACAAGTCCACTTGTTAAAATGCTAGCTTTGGTGACATTCCTTGTTCATGATTTTTGATGCACTTGAAAGTAGCTTTGTGCTGCTCTTCAGTGGGTAGCAATTTCAATTTATTTGTGGGCATAAAACGTAGTTTTCAAATATAGCAATTGTCTAGATGTGTGTCCAGTGAAAGAGCATTGTTCAGGCAAATATTGATACCAATGATGCAAAATCTGGTTAGAGCATAATTGCATGGCAAGTGTACGTGTGGCCGAGGTGTTTGCTTTTTTTTTTGCATTATTCTAATTAGCCAAGTCACTGATGCAAGAGGGTTGTATTGTTGGTTAAAGCATATGGAAGACACAAACTCTTATAATAATTTTAAGCGTGGCTAAGCATAGCGCTGTACATCATATGTATACTCATTATTTTCACTTTACAACATGATGTGGTCGAACATACAAAAATGTTACTAAGAAAGAAGCACTGAGAATAACACAGAATTGCATTTCCTCCTACACAAACATTTGAAAGTACTATACATTAGACTCGTTAACTCTTTCTGATGCCACCTATGAAGAACTGTCTGTAAATATGTAAAATTACTATGTTACTTAGAGGCACTCAATATTTTATTGCAACAATAATAATGATGTAATTGTTAAATTTGTGTGTTATAGTAACTCATCCTAATGAAGCTATAATTAAATATCTCTTTACCCTGAAGTCATTGATGCTTTTGGCATGAAGAGAATAAATTGGCAGGGTAGGAATATAGTGTGAATTCATTTCTGGTTATGTTCGTACTGAGCGAAAAAAAATCCAGCTTTTTGCATTGCTTGAAGGAAGCGGTACATCGCACGACTCGTGGGATGTGGTACTAGTGCCTTCCGAAAAGTTATATTATGCAGGAGGTTAAATTCATCCAAAATACTATATGTTTTGCTCTTTCTTAGCCTCTACTTGATGCAAACAGCGAAAACAAGTGGCGTACACAACTGTGTACATATAGCGTCTCAAAGGGTTTATGAACCCTGAAAGGACTGTGAAAATATTTCCCAGGGGTAGAACAGCTGTGCCATTGTGAGCCAAACGGGCTTACTAGCGCCGAACCACCCTTAGTGCCCCAAACTCTCCTATCAGCCCCAGAATTTAGCCGCAAAGTGCGAAAGCCATCAAGCGCCGTCCGTGCCCGAAAACGTGCCTGAAACTTCTTTTGGTTTCATCAAAACTGTTATAGTATCAGTTTTGTAAAGCCTGTGTTCGCTCTAGGATCGGCCGTGAACTTATCCTGAGTGCGTGGTTGTGATCGCTATACGCATGCGATCATGGCAGGCATCAGCGGGAATGGCTCGTTACATTTCTACGCGCTGCGCTCTCAACTCGAAGAGGCTGCGAAAAGAGCATCTCTCTTTGGCCCGGCTGTATTCTCTTACATCAGCGTTTCGTAGAGTTACACGACATCTGATCTAAAAGAGTTGGCTGCCAGCCTTACAATGTGTTGCTGTCACTTTGATTGCTTCGCCATACCGGGAAATGTTTTTTTTATAGCTTTTCCAAACACTGCCGCATTTGGAAAATAAAGAAAAGATAGCAGTAACAGTGCTCAAAAGAAGAGGGGTGTCTGGTTTCCGGAACAGCTTAGCGTAGTCTGGTGCACATGGAGTAAGGAAAGCTTTCCTTCATGTATGGGTGCACATGATTGCTCAATGAGCATGCGCATATTCTCGTTCATTTGGCCGCTTCGCTTCATGCTTATCGACTCGGCAGTTGACGTTCGCTTCTTCTGGCATAAAAAATACATGGGCAGCTGTACATAACTAAGCCACTGTTGCGCTGCAAGGGGGAAGCAATGAATGCGATAGCAGCAAATGTTAATGTTATACGAAATAAGGCTGGCAGTGAACTCTTTTTGATCCATTCTCACGTAACTGTACAAAATGCTGGTGTACGAGAATATGGCCACTTCAAGGAGAGCAACACTTTTCGCACATCCTCTTCGCGATGACAGTGCAGGACATAGAAGCGTAGGCGAGCCGCCCGCTGATGGCTGCGAAGATAGCCTGCGTGCCAGCGATCACGACCATGCACTCAGAAACAGTTCATAGTCGTCGCTCGGGTGACACATACTGCCCCCCCCCTCTCTTGTTTTTAATGCCCTTCTAAAGCGGGCGGCGAAGCTCTTCCTCTCTGCTTCGACAACAGGCCTCGGGGTGGGGGGGGGGTATCGCAAGCACCCTCAGAGTGCCAGATCGTTTTATCTCTGCTTCAACCATGTTCATTCAACCTTGGCCTATCCAGAGAGCCTGCGCTGTGGCGTTGTAGGCTAGGTCTAACTGTCCCCATGTGGGGGCGGCCCGTGGTGTCGCGGCAAGGGGTGGCACATCTCCAGATTTTATAGCGAAAGCTGTTATGAGATTACAACTCGGGTCACGCGCCACAGGAGTTGTCCGCCTCCGATGTCCATAACCACATCGCACGAAATGAGAAAAAAAAACCTAGCGCCAATGACACAGTGGGATTTGAACCCCGGTCTGCTGGGTGCCAGCCCAGTATTCTACCCCTGAACAACGCCGGTGCTTGGGACTTACTGACAAACTTACTTTAGGCAGGCTTCATGTCCGGAAAGAAATTGCGTTAATACGACTTATAAAGCGTTTTAGAACAGCGGAAAAACAACCAGTCGTCGTCCAATGCTCCAACCCATTACAAAATCTTGTTTTTGTTCAGCTATTAACTATGGCACATGCCCACTTTAGGCATAACTTCTCATTGTCGTCAGCCACTGTATGAACAATTGGCATGAAATTCCTTGCAAGTGTTTTGCGGATACCGCGTAAGAATGCCGAGATACTGAAAGTGAACTAGCTCCTGTGGGATGCCGTGTATTAATAACCTTCAAAGACTTAATCAACAAGGTCTTGCTTGGTGCATTAAAGAAGGTGTATTTACTAGTATATATAGTATTATAGTTTGTTAATTAAGATGCGTTTGTAGATCTTTTTGAACTTTGTTTGCCATAAAGCAGAAGTGCACTAGCGAAAAAACATGTGCGCCTCACTGGTGGTGGCTATATAAGAGCCTTCAGAGGCTGTCACATGACAGAATTCTGCTACTGTACGAGGGATTAGTCCATGTGAAATTTCTCTCATCATGTGGAGGCTCGTTCGGCTTGGTATACACATATTCTATCATGCATGGCTTTGAACCAAAGTGCATTAAGGATATGTTTAAAACTCCTGTGTGAATATCTTATTTTATATGCCAAGTAACCTTAGTCTCTGACATGCAACTAAGGTAGTGAAGCTCTAGCGTTTCTGACATTTTAGTTCGGCCAGCATGGTCTTATCGGTACCGCCTTGTCATTTTCTGAGCGCAGGGACACTTTAACAGAAATGAGCACACAAGCATAATTACGGTGGCATTGGTAACATCATTTGATGCGACTTGTGTGAGAAACATACAAGACCGTAAGCACAACTACGCAGCATTCGTTTGCCAGCAGACAAACTTTCAAAAGGGCATCATCCACATGTCATGAGTGACAGCCGCGAGACTAAGAGATGACCAGCGTTCAAAGTAGCACAGGTGCATGTTCGGGAACTCGAGGCACGAGAACAGAGTCGAAGAGAAGGACGAGGAGGTCGTGAGCTGGCATTGTCTCGGGGAACTCGACGGTGGAAGATCGCATCGTCGGCATGCACCGGTGACGAGAGCTCGGGTCAGCTGCCTGAGACACGGACGTCCGGAGGTGGCCAGCGACATCGACGGCACTCAATAGGAAGCTCCTCCGAGACGAGGCAGCTATGCCCAGGGAAAACGAGCGTTCCTGGTGCAAACCTCCTTTCGGAAGCGAGCTCCCTAAGGAGATCCCCGGAGTGCCACGTTACCAAGAGAACGCCGCGCCGCGTGAAGTCATCGAAATTACCAGTAGCCCGAAACGCCGGCCTTCACGCACAGGCGACAACGAACTTGTCAAGCTGCAGAGTGGACATCGGGATCAACGACCGACCGGACTTGGGCAATGAGCTTACCAAGTCAGCGGCATCACGTAGGCCAGACCGAGACAGCAGTAGGCGAGATTTAAGACTTTAGTTAGGTCGTTATGGGCAAAGTTCTAGCTAATTTGCAGTTATATTGTTTGTTGTACATTTTTATATATTTTAGAGTGCCGCTTGTTTTTTTTATGTATGTTCGTTCATCTTTCGAGTCTAAGTCCATCATTGAGGCTGCACACGTTAATTCATGACAATTGGCGAGCCTGCCACCATTCTACTTCCTGCCCATCACGGATTTCGGAGGTATAGATGATGGACTTTGTCAAGATTCTGAGCTTAGCCAGAGATCGAGGGTACTAAATGTAAGAGGCACTGCAGTTTCTTGAAACGGAGTCGCAGCGTGATAGAAAAGAAAGGGAGCTAGTGCAAATAAAACTCGGAGCTAAACTTCAGAGCAAATGTGATGAAGCATGTAAAGCACACGCTGGAGATATAAAACAGGAAGCATAAATTGATTTTGGTGCACTGCAGAGGACGTTAGGATTAGAAGGAAAAGGGACAAAGGAGGATTTAATAGGAGTTTCAGATCATCATTTTTTTTGGGAGAAGGTTGAAGATGAAACTACCGTATAAACCAGAACATAAGTCGAGATATTTTCAATAAAACGAGCTAAAGTCGCCTCTCGTCTTATATAGCGGTGTCTAGCTGACAGTGCACCGCTGTCTGGCAACATGTGGCTTGCATGTGCATGAGAAGCTGGACACTGCCATATTCGCATTCAAATCCAATAGCAGGTTGTTTTTTTTTCTCTCTTGTCTGTTTTGTTTTGTGTTTTCGTGATTTGCCTCCGATTCGTTCTAATGTCTTGCTCCGCTTGACATTGTGTTTCATTTTTAATGGTCTTTTTTTTCGTTCACAGAATATGAGTAGCGTACGAGAAGGCAGTACTCAGCTGCGATTAAACTAGAGGTTGCAGAGTTCGCAAAAGCGAATGGGAATATGACTGCTCCGCGCTGCTTTGGTGTATCAGAAAAAAGTGTGCACTATTGGAGGGCGCAGAAAGGGGAGCTGCAGATGTGCATTCTTCAAAAAATGTCATTTCGTGGGCGAAGTGCAGTTCATCCGCAGCTGGAGAATACACTAGGGAACTTTGTGTGGGAAGTTCATGCGTGCTTGCTGCCAGTGACTGTGGATATCATTCACAAGAAAGCTGTGAAACTCGCTCGAGAAGCTGGGCTCACAAGAGAAGAGTTTCGTGCACCAAACTCTTGGGTCTGTCGGTTCCTGAGACGCAAAGGATTTTCTTTCAGATGGCGCACATCCATCTGTCAGAAGTTTGCAGACGAGTTCGAGGACAAGCTTATAAACTTTCAGGGCTTCGTGATCTGGCTTCGGGAGCAGAACAACTACATGATGGGGCAGATTGACAATGCCGATGAGACCACCGTGTGGCTTGACATGCCTTCATCTACCATGATCATGCAGCGTGACGCCAAGGATATGAAGCTGTTGTCCATTGGCAACGAGCACTCGCGCCTCATCGTCATGCTGGCGTGCATGGCAGATGGTAGAAAGCTTCCGTCCTTCATCACTTTCAAACATAAGACAATGCCGAAGGAAGTGTTCCTGCCCAGTGTTGTCGTTCGCGTAAACAAAAAGGGATACATGGACGAGGCCATGATGCTCGAATGGATACGAGTAGTCTGGAACTGTCAGCCAGGTGCACTGCTGCGTCTTTGCAGCATGCTGGTGTTAGGTGCGTTTTGTGGTCACTTAACTGACGCTGTGACGCGCGCACTGGGCGATGGAAAAACGAACCTCGCCGTGATACCAGGTGGTATGACGTCCACCCTCCAACCGATCAACATTGTGCTAAACAAGCCGTTCAAGGACCGTGTGCTGCTGGAGTACCAAAAGTGGATGTCAGGCGACAAATCAAAGACACCGACAGGCCGCCTACAGAGGCCTCCGCTTGCGACTGTTTTGTGGCTGGGTGCTTTCCGCCTAGCGTTCCTTGCCAGATTCCATGGTAAAAAATGCTTTTAAGAAATGTTCCGTCAGAAACTCGCTGTATGGTACAGAAGACAACGTACTGTGGAAGACCAGCGACAAACTCTCGTCTTCAGAAGACAGTGGTGCTTCGACTCACGAATAGGAACAGTTGCGATGGTGGTTGAGGGGAACTCCGACGATTGCCCAATTCGCAAATAAATGTCGTTCAAGTATTTTGGATTGTTTTCCTTTTTTTTTTTTTGGTTACCTGAACTTGGGGGATTGACCTGTATGCCCACTCCCCCTATAATCCGGTCTATACAGTAGTGATAAAAGTCTTGATGGTACTGAAAACAGTAAAGTAATTAGCGAGAAAAAGGAAGCGGCCGTGGATGCGACAGACTATAGTGATTCAGCGAGTAGCGAACGTTGTGCAGATGCTGATCAGGGTGCAAAGACAACTCTTTCGAATGAGCCAGTCGCGAAAGAGGGAGATATCGTACAGCTCCTCACAGAAGGTCAGCTCTGTAGAAAGGTGCATAGAACATCCACGATAGCCTTACGAATGTTTGAGATGGTAAGTGGGCTGGGATGAAGGTCGCACTGCTATCCATATCAAATGAAAGAAAAAGAAGAGGGTTGATAAAACATTGCTATTAGGTCATGAATATGCAGACAAAAAGAATTTTACGCAATTGCTTAGCAGTAGACGCGCAGTTGGAACGCACCCAAGAAAAGTCATGTGGATGAGGCGTTCCATGATTACAAAGAACAAGAATAAAGACGATGGGCAATCGCTACGGCACTCAGTAAAGAGACTCGAAAGAAAGTTGAGAAACGCGTGTAACGTCAAGAGTAGGAGGGTTTGTAGTGTTAAATTTTTTTACGGGCATTGGAATAAAGGATCATTTGAGGGAAGTGAAAAGTGCTGTATTGGTGAATTGGGTGGGTGTAGCAATAAAATTCAATGGTGAACGATGTGAAAGTATGGCACGTGCAGTGTGTCAAGGAAGTTCATGGTGGTGTTCCGTCAACTGTGCAAGAATAAAGGCAGCGTAAGCATTTACAAGTCTCAACATTTGAAGGGAAAAGGTCACACGGTTGCGCTAACGACAGAGAAGCAGTTTTTGATTAAAAAAAACTGTTTGAAATGGGGGCGTATGTCATGAGCAACAGCCGCGAGATTGAAAGACGACGAAGATGACCAGCGTTCGAAGTAGCACAGGCGTGTGCTCGGAACGTTCAAAACTCGAGGCACAAGCACCGAATCGAATAGAAGGATGCGAAGGGCGTGAGCTGGCATTGTCTCGGGGAACTCTGTGGCGGAAGGTCGCATCAGCGGCACGCACCGGCGACAAAAGCAACGGGTGTTCGAGTCAGCTGCCTGAAAGGCAGACGTCTCAAGGTGGCCGGCGACATCGATGGCAATCGAAAGGAAGCTCCTCGGAGACGCAGCAGGCGCGCCTAACGAGCAAGACTGTTGCCAGCGCAAGCTCCCTTTTGGAAGTGAGCCACCCAAGGCAATCCCCGGAGTTCTACGTCTACAAGGTAATGCCAAGCCGGGTGAAGTTGTCAACAGTACCAGTTGCCCGAAACGCCAGCTTGCATGCACAGGCGGTGACGGACACGTCGAGCTGTGGGGTGGACGTTGGAATCGGTGACGAACCGGACTTGGGCAACAAGCTTACCATGTTAACGGAATCATGTTGGCCGGACCAAGACAGCAGAAGGCAAGGTTTAAGACTTTAGTTAGGATGTTTGGGTTATTGGTGCATTGTGGGTACAGTTCTAGTTACTTTGTAGGGGAATTGTTTGTTGAACATTTGTATATATTTTAAAAGCCGCTTGTTTACTTGGATAAATGTTGGTTCATCTTTCGAGTCTGACAGAGTCCATTGTTAGGTCCACACCCGTAATCCGTGACACCGCATGAAAACTCAACAGAAGGTGAGACTCTGTCACGTGAATGTCGCAGCAGCTCACTGCCAGAGGGTCTGGCCGCACCGCCACAGCAGCGTTTCTGTGGTGGCAGAGATGCGTGCACATTTTTTTGCTAGTGTGTTTAGGCTTTTAGTCTATGAATCGCAAATGTTGTCAGCTTTAGCCTCTATGCAAGTGTCACTTGCGCTAAGTTCAAGCTAAGTTGTGATTTAGCTTGAACTTAATTACAATGTTAAGCGATTAATAAGTGAACAAAATAATATTGGTGCAAGGACTTAGCTTTCCAGGACTCCACTGTACACATTCATGACTTATAAGGTAATAATGTTTATGAAGATTACTTGTATGTGGTTGTGAAGATACTTTGTGGAAAGATCTGTTCCATGTAAACTGTTATGCTTTACTTTATGAATCCTTACCCTTCCATTGACAAGTATAGTCATGAGATTTTCTACCAAAATGACCAATGAGGACTATACTCGCCATCAACGAAAATTGGTCCCACATGTAACCGATGACACCTATACTTGTCTGTGTTTTTTGACACTAGATGACCACGCTTGTCAATGTTGACACTTGTGTCTGAGCTTTTATTGTACTGCCATGCAGTGAAGCCATCTTCAGTTTATCTTTTTTCGCAATCAGTGAAGTATAGGAACCCCATTGAATTGAAAGGATGTTACTGCTTAAAAATTGAAGAAAAAAAAAAACGCAAAAAAAAAGTTTACAGAATTCAGTACAATTTCTTTTTTGAAGGTACGGAAAGTGTTAAAAAGCACAATGCGATCGACTATATACTTGAAGGCATTAGTGTCTGCAAGTGTGAACCAACCAATGTTGGTTCACAAAACACTGCAGTGGGAAGTGTTGTTTATTTTTGCTTTTTGTTTTTGCTGACTGGCTGCAGGATAATCGTGATGGATGAAATTGACCAACTCAACAGCAAGAACCAGACTGTGCTCTACTCACTTTTCGAGCTTCCACAACTGAAGAATTCTCGTGCTATAATTTTTGGTAAGTGTAACACAAAATATTTATTAATTTGAGGCAATGTTTGTAATGATTTTAGCATAAGTGGAAGCACAGATCAGTTTTAGTTGCAAGTTTACTCCTTGTCTAAGCATAATCATCCCCCGTAGGGGCGTCTGCGCAAGCAGGCGTCCCTACGGGGGATGAGTTAGTGTGTAGCGACACCACGCACCCGATCTAACGGGGGGTTTCGACCTCCCCTACGCCTAGCCGTGCGAGGCTAAGCCGTGTTCAGGGAAAAGAGGATCCTGGGGGTTGAGCCGACGCTGGGTGATTGGACCCTTAAGGCGCCCGACAGACGCAACACACCCCTTTGGCCCCGGCTTCCTGTAGACGGCACCCCTAGGCTTACCCACCCAAGGGAAACCGGCCATGCCGTTTCCGATTAAGTACTTTCTCTTCCCACATCTTTTTTGCCCGCAGGGGCGCCTGCGCAAGTAGGCGTTTGGTGTGTAGCGACACCACGGACCCGAGCTAACGGGGGAGTTTCTACTCCCTCCCACGCCTAGCCGTGCGTGGCTTTGCCGTGTCCGGGGAAAAGGGGATCCTGGGGGTTGAGCCGACGCTGGGTGATTGGACCTTGAAGGCCCCCCGGCAGAGGCAACACACCCCTTTGGCCCCGGCTTCACGTAGACGGCACCCCTGGGCTGACCCACCCAGGGGAAATCGGCAGTCGCCTTTTCCTATCTCTCTCTTCCTACATCTTAGTCTTTTCTCGTCTTTAAATCTATCCTGTCTTCTTCTCTCTTCCATTTACTTCCGATTTTTCCTGGCGGCAAGGGTTAACCTTGTGTAATTACTCAACCTCGAGTAGTTATATTTGGTTATAGTGGCAATGTATGGCTGGCGTCTGCAGCCTTATGCTATTAAGTGCTTCAGCGTCCCCTGGTTGGACTCCATGGTGGGTGGTCGCCATTGCTGCCGAACAAAAAGTACACTACTATGGGAACACCTGCATTTCCCCGTCTCCTAGATCGTCTCCCGCCTAAGAGGGGACGCACCGATGACATATCAATTTTCAGCCAACCCAGACAATGCTTTCCCAAATTCCATGTTGTGCACAGCAAAAACCCAACAAAACAAGCCAGAGCAATATCTCCATTTCTTGTTGCTAAATCTCTGACAGAGGTCTTTGGCCCAGGATACAAGGTTACGAAGATGGCTAGCGGAGACCTTCTCCTTGAGCTGCCTGAAAAACACCACTATGAAAAACTTTAGCAGTCTCGTAGCATTTGGAAATATCCCAGTATCTGTTTCACCTCATAGATCAATGAACACCTCATGCGGAGTTGTTTCAGAAGCAGACCTTCTTGGAATGTCTGAACAGGAACTGCTTGAAGGGTGGAAAGAGCAAAATGTCACGGATGTGAAACGAATCGTCATCAGACGCGACAACAAAGAAATACCTACCAAACATATAATACTCACTTTTGCATCTAGCACACTGCCTTCATCTATAGACACAGGCTACATCAAACTCTCTGTCCGTCCCTACATTCCCAATCCGAGACGGTGTTATAAATGTCAACGATTTGGTCATGGTTCGCAGAACTGCCGGGGTCAGGAAACTTGTGCAAGATGTGGTGGCCGCGGCCACCCATCTGATAACTGTGTTACCACGCCTCACTGCGTGAATTGTGACGGGGAACACGCCGCGTATTCGCGTTCGTGTCCTAACTGGAAGAAAGAAAAAGAAATCATCACTCTTAAAGTCAAAGAAAACATCACATTCAAAGAAGCAAGACGAAGAGTGTCGCCATTTTACGGCGCAACATATGCTGATGCGGCGCGTCAGGGGGCAACGCCGCACCAGCCCTCGCCACCCCTTCGGCCTGCGCAGAGCGAGCCGTCGGCTGTGGCACCTGCCCCCAAGGCGGCTGTAGCCCAGGCTACACCGCCTACTCCCAAACAGAGACCGGAGACTCCAGAGTCTTCGGGTCTCAAGGCCTCCCCTCACCAGGCGAGGCCCAAAATTCGAACTAACAGCCCGCATGTGCGGGCATCCAGTGCCTCCGAGGAGGCAATGGATACATCGGCACCCTTGGTGCCGAAAGAGCGGCATGGCTCCTTGGAGCGCGCCAAGAAAACAAAAAAGCAAATAACAGGGCCTGGTGATGGCCCTGTTAAGTGAACTCAAACTCCCCGTCTAAGCAGCCACTCGCTTTTCGTACACACAGCACTATTTCACATTCACCATGAACACTCAAATTATACAATGGAACGTCAGGGGCCTTCTCAGAAACCTTGACGACATCCAAGAACTCTTACATGAACACTCGCCAAAAGTGCTGTGTGTAAAAGAAACACACCTTAATTTAAAACACACAAATTTTCTTCGTAAATATGTTATTTTCCGAAAAGACCGTGTTGATGCTATGACATCATCCGGAGGTGTTGCCATCATAGTGAATCAAGGAATAGCATGCACACACTTACAACTCCAAACACCCCTTGAGGCAGTGGCTGTTCGAGCGGTTCTTTTTGATAAACTGATCACAATCTGCAGTATTTACATTCCTCCTAGCTATCAGCTCCAAAAACGCGATTTACACTCTCTAATTGATGAACTTCCGGAGCCTTATGTTCTCCTTGGAGACTTTAATGCGCATAGCAGGTTATGGGGTGACTCTCGGTATGACGCGCGAGGTCGACTGATCGAACAGTTCCTTCTCTCGTCGAGCGCGTGTCTCCTAAATCGAAAAGAACCAACCTATTATAACCTCGCTAATAACACCTACTCCTCCATAGACCTGAGCATAGTATCTCCATCTCTTGTGCCTCTACTCCAGTGGAAAGTCGTCAGTAATCTGTACGGAAGTGACCACTTCCCCGTAGTTTTGAGCACAACGACAGTAACTGAGTGTCCACCACGCGTTCCCAAGTGGCTCATAAACGGAGCCGACTGGGAACAGTTTCATACTATCGCTTGTCTAGGTTGGAATGACATCTGTACTTTGAACATTGATGTTGCTGTGAACTACTTCACAACGTTTTTGATTGATGCTGCAACAAAATGCATCCCACAAACAAATGGACACCTTGGAAAACGATGTGTGCCATGGTGGAATTCTGAATGCCGAAACGCGCGCAAACAGCAAAACAGAGCTTGGAGGCTGCTTCGGAACTCACCGACAGCCGAAAATCTTGAAACCTTCAAGAAAATAAAGTCTCAAGGCAGGAGAACGCGTCGGCAGGCCAGAAGAGAAAGCTGGCAGAAGTTTTTATCAGGGGTTAATTCATACACACAGGAGGCTAAAGTCTGGAACATGGTCGGTAGGATAGCAGGAAAACAAGTATACACACTTCCACTCGTAAACACTCAGGGTGATACCTTGGAAGATCAGGCAAACTTCCTCGGTGCACACTTCGAACAGGTATCCAGCTCGTCCCACTATACTGACACTTTCCAAAAATACAGAACAAGAATAGAAAAGCAGAAACTCGAACACAAATCCACTAGATACGAGGCCTATAACCAAGCTTTCAATCTAGCTGAGCTCCAAACATCTCTAAACTCCTGCAGTACTTCTGCCCCAGGTTCTGACCGTGTGATGTATGAAATGTTAAAAAACCTACCAAACGAAACCCGAAAAACCTTACTTTGTTTGTACAATGCTATTTGGTCTTCTGGCACTATTCCTACCTCCTGGAAAGAGGCTATTGTTATTCCCATTTTGAAAGAGGGCAAGGACCCTTCTTTACCCTCGAGTTATAGGCCTATAGCACTTACAAGCTGCTTGTGCAAAGTCTTCGAAAAAATGATAAACTGCCGACTTGTACATTTTCTTGAAACAAATAATTTGCTCGACCCATTTCAGTGCGGGTTTCGAGAAAGTAGATCCACCACAGACCACCTTATTCGTATCGAGGCACAGATCAGAGACGCGTTCGTCCATAAACAATATTTCCTCTCTGTGTTCCTCGATATCGAAAAGGCTTATGATACTACATGGCGTTACGGAATTCTAAGAGACCTGTCCCACCTTGGTGTGCGCGGAAGAATGTTTCATATAATCGAAAGTTACCTGTCAAACCGGACATTCCGTGTCCGTCTGGGCAGTGTGCTCTCCCAAACATTTGTCCAGGAAACAGGCGTGCCACAAGGTGGTGTGCTTAGTTGCACACTTTTTATTATTAAAATGAATTCTTTGCACTTGTCCATTCCCCGCAATATGTTCCATTGTACATATGTCGACGACGTTCAGCTTGGCTTCAAGTCATGCAACTTGGCCATGTGTGAGCGACAGGTTCAGTTAGGTTTAAACAAGGTCTCCAAATGGGCAGAGGAAAACGGATTCCGACTGAACCCACTAAAGAGCACGTGTGTCTTGTTCTCCCGAAAGAGAGGCATGCACTCAGAACCTGACATTGAACTGAACGGTCAACGTCTGTCTGTCAATGTGGAGCATAAATTCTTAGGATTAATCTTGGACAACAAGTTGACCTTCGTACCGCACATCAAGTATCTAAAAACAAAATGTTTAAAAGCCATGAATGTTTTAAAAGTGTTGTCACGTACTACGTGGGGTAGTGACAGGCAATGTCTCATGAATCTGTATCGAAGCCTCATTCGCACCCGCTTAGATTATGGGGCCATTGTTTATCAGTCTGCAACACAAAGTGCTTTGAAGATGCTGGACCCCGTGCACCATTTGGGCATCCGCCTTTCTACGGGTGCTTTTCGCACCAGCCCCGTAGAAAGCCTTTATGTTGAGTCGAATGAGTGGTCGCTTCATCTGCAGAGAACTTACATGTCCTTTGTTTATTTCCTTAAGGTGAAAGCAGATAAGAAGCACCCCTCATACTCCACTATTATTGATTTGTCGAGCTCCATTCTGTTTCAAAACAGGCCTTCAATGAGGCAGCCCTTCTCAGTTCGCCTGAAAAGTCTAGCTGAGGAAACTGGAGTCTCACTTGAACATAGTTTAATGGCTCCTGTAGCATATCTGCCACCGTGGCAGTGGCAGACTATAGACTGTGATGTGTCCTTTCTTGAAGTTACAAAACATGCGCCTATTGCCCATATCCGAACATACTTCCTGGAACTTCAACACAAATACACACGTCCTGAGTTCTTTACAGATGCCTCCAAGTCTAACTCCTCTGTGTCCTACGCTGCTGTCGGCCCATCCTTTTCGGATGCTGGCCCTCTACATCCAGGCACAAGTATCTTCACAGCGGAAGCCTACGCGATACTTGTGGCGGCTAAACACATCAAGCAATTACAAATACAAAAAGCAGTAATCTATACAGACTCCCTCAGTGTAGTAACGGCTCTGCACACTCTTAAAAAACACAAAAACCCAGTCCTTGTCTCACTTTACTCCATTTTATGCACACTATACACACTCAAACAACATGTTGTAGTGTGCTGGGTGCCAGGGCACCGTGAGATTCAAGGCAACGTGAGGGCGGATCAGCTCGCTGCATCCGTCCATAAAAGCACTGCCCCTACACCCATATCAATCCCGGCCGTTGATCTTAAGCCGTCTCTCAAACGAAACCTCAGAGTATACTGGCAGAGCAAGTGGGATACACACACACAAAACAAACTACACGTTATTAAGCCACACCTTGGTCATTGGCTGCCTGTATCGAAATCACGTCATACACAGGTAATACTAACGAGACTCGGGATAGGACACACATACACGACACACACACACCTTTTGTCCGGTGGCAATCCACCATTGTGTAACAGATGTGGTGAAGTATTGACAGTCCTTCACATTTTAATTGAGTGCAAACAATTGGACACTGTAAGAAAACAACACTTTCCATTACCCTACCGACAACATATACCTTTGCACCCTGCAATGTTCGTCGATAGGGAACCGCTTTTTAGTCACAAATCATTGTTAGCGTTTTTTAAAGAAATTCATAGTTTTCACATCATATACCCGGGCATCCCGTAGCATGACCTCTCCAGAGAGGTTTTTGCTGCGGTGGTTACACAAGAAAGCACTTGCCTCACGGCCCTTGGACGCAAGGGTATGAACGTGTGAGGCACTTGTGCTAATGCCATACAAATCCACCATCGTCTTTTATTATCACCAACTTTTGTCATCTATTCACACCGCACACACCTTTCACGACATGGTCATGATTTTATTACTTGCATGTTTTTACCCACCTTACCGCGAGGAATTTTATGGCCCTTATACAGCCGCTTATCACAATCATTGTCCATGTTTTTAGTAAGATGAACTGGCGCTCTTTGGCCGTGAAATGGCCCTTGCGCCATAAAACATCAAACATCATCATCATCATCTTCCCACATCTTTGTCTTTCTCTCTCCTTTAATCTTTCCTGTCCTCTCTTCTCTTCAATTACTTTTAGTTTTACTGGCGGCCAGGGTTAACCTGGTGTACAATATCCAACCTTAAGGTTGCTATATCGGGTTAGAGTAGCTTTGTACAACTGGCATCTGCAATACCTGTGGGTTTCTGCAGCGTCCCCGTGTTGGGCTCGGTAGTGGGTGGCTGGCCTCACTACCGAAAACAAGAATTTTTTATGGGTTCCTCTTTCACACACCTTCCCAATCGCCCTCTTTCTTAAAGAGGGTGCACCGAAGTAAGCTTCCAGTTTCTTGCAAAGAACACTGAAAATTTCCAACGCTTCCACATTATCCACACTGAATGTCCTGACATAACAGCAAGTTCAGTGTCACCTTTCTTAGTCTCAAGGTGGCTTTCAGACACCTTTGGAGCCGATTACAAAGCCACAAAAATGGCCAGTGGAGATATTTCTCTAGAATTTAAGCACAAGGCCATATATGAGAAGTTAAAATTTCTGGCATCTTTTGGCACTACTCCTATAACAGCCCACTGTTCCTTGATCAGAGTCGGCAGTGTAACATTGGACAGTGACCTCCTAAACCTCACAGAGGCTGAACTCCTTGATGGATTGAAAGATCAGAATGTCATTCAAGTGCAAAGAATCAAAATAAGGTGCAATGACCAGGAAGTACTAATAAAGCACTTAATCCTCACCTTTCATACTGCCATGCTCCCGGAACATATCCAGGCAGGCTACATAAAGATGCGCGTTCAACCATATATACCTAACCCTCGCAGGTGCTTCAAGTGTCAGAAGTTTGGCCACAGCTCACAGAGCTGCTGTGGCCACATGTGGTGTGCACAATGTGGGTCTCAAGAACATGAAGTCGAGAAGTGCACCTCTGATACACACTGTTCCAACTGTGATGGAGATCACCCTACTTACTCTCGCTCCTGCCCTGCGTGGAAGCGAGAGAAGATTATAACACTAAAGGTCAACGAAAACATCGCATACAAAGTAGCGCAAAACAGACTTTTATTCGTCCCACTTTCTTATTCCGATGCGACGCGTGCGGGGGTGGCGCCACAATGGCCTATTGCATCTGCGCGGCACACGCACAGTGGTCCGCGAGCAACCTCTACCCCCGCAACATCATCCACTCCTACAGCGGAAGCAGTCCATGCTGCTCCGCTGCCAACAAACATGCAGACCTCCGGGTCCGCAGGCCTCCGGGCCATCTGCAAGGCCTCTAGAGAGCCCCAAGTCTCTCGGACCTGCACGCGGACACCGCGAGCGGGCGTCCAGCGTCTCTGCTGGGAGGATGGACACAACGGCAAGTCTATTGATGCCTCAGACGCCGAAAGATCGGCGTTGCTCTAAGTAGCCTGCCAAAAAGGAAAAACCACGTATTAGGGGGCCTGAAAAGGCCTTCTAAGCTAAGGTTGTCTACTTTGATGCACAGCTTAAAAACTCGCTCAAAATGGCTACACAAAAAATGCAAGGGAACGCCAGGGGTCTTCTCCATAATCTCGATGTTGTTACTGAACTTTTACATAAATACAATCCAAAGGTGCTGTGCACCCAAGAGACACATCTGAAGCCAAACTTTCTGCAACAATATGCTATGTCCCGCAAGGATCAAGTCAAGGCAACTACTTTGTCCGGTGGTGTAGAAAATAGTATAAAAATTTGTGCCTTGCCAACCTCTTAGTCTTCAGACGGCACTCGAAGCAGTGTCAGTCCGCGTCATTTTATTTCACAAGCTAGTCACTGTGTGCTCACTATACATACCACCAAACTACAAACTTAACCGCACAGACTTCCATCACCTCATTGATCAGCTGTCGGCACCCTACATTGTTGTTGGTGATTTCAATGCTCACAACACTGTGGGGGGCGCCCGCTGCAATGCGAGGGGCCGACTGATACAGCAATTACTCCTGTGCTCCGGAGCATGCCTCTTCAATAAAAAGCAGCGTACCTATTACAACTTTCATCACAACTCATATTCATCGATAGACTTGGCGATTGGTTCTCCCCCTCTCTTCACCGAGTTAGAATGGAACGTGGTCAAGAATCCGTACGGCAGTGACCACTTTCCTGCTATGTTAAACTGGACAAGATCATATGACTCTCCTCCACATATTCCCAAATGGAAAATAGCATCCGCTGACTGGGAGAAGTTTTGAGGAATCAACACTTTTACCTCGTGACTTTATCACAAATCGTGACATCGATTGCGCAATAGCATTCTTCAGTGCGTTTATTCTTGATGCTGCTGAAAAGTGTATCCCGCAAACAAATGGTCACTCGTGTCAACGACATGTTCCCTGGTGGAACGAGAACTGTAGGGATGTGCGTAAGGCGTAAAGCTTATTTCATCCTGCGCCGATATCCGAATGCAGAAAACCTCGTCGAATTTAAGAGTGAAATCACTGGGTAGGCAAACACGACGCCAGGCAAGAAGGGAGAGTTTGGTCAAGCGGTACGAGAAGGCAATACTCAGCTGCGTTTAAACTAGAGGTTACCGAGTTCGCAGAAGTGAATGGGAATATGGCTGCTCTGCGCTGCTTTCGTGTATCAGAAAAAAAAAGTGTGCACTATTGGAGGGTGCAGAAAAGGAAGCTGCAGATGTTGCATTCTTCAAAAAATGTCATTTCGTGGGCGAAGTGCGGTTCATCCGCAGCTGGAGAATACACTAGGGAACTTTGTGTGGGAAGTTCATGCGTGCTTGCTGCCAGTGACTGTGGATACCATTCGCAAGAAAACTATGGAACTCGCTGGAGAAGCTGGGCTCACTAGAGAAGAGTTTTATGCACCAAACTCTTGGATGCGTCAATTCCTGAGACGCAAAGGATTTTCTTTCCGATGGCGCACATCCATCTGTCAGAAGTTTCCAGACGAGTTCGAGGACAAGCTTATAAACTTTCAGGGCTTCGTGATCCGGCTTCGGGAGCAGAACAACTACATGATGGGGCAGATTGACATTGCCGATGAGACCACCGTGTGGCTTGACATGCCTTCACCTACCATGATCATGCAGCGTGACGCCAAGGATATGAAGCTGTTGTCCATTGGCAACGAGCACTCGCGCTTCATCGTCATGCTGGCATGCATGGCAGATGGTAGAAAGCTTCCGCCCTTCATCATTTTTAAACGTAAGACAATGCCGAAGGAAGTGTTCCCGCCCAGTGTTGTCGTTCGCGTAAACAAAAAGGGATACATGGACGAGGCCATGATGCTCGAATGGATACGAGTAGTCTGGAACCGTCAGTCAGGTGCACTGCTGCGTCTTTGCAGCATGCTGGTGTTAGATGCGTTTTGTGGTCACTTAACCGACGCTGTGAAGTGCGCACTGGGCGATGGAAAAACGAACCTCGCCGTGATACCAGGTGGTATGACGTCCACCCTCCAACCGATCGACGTTCTGCTAAACAAGCCGTTCAGGGACCGAGTGCTGCTGGAGTACCAAAAGTGGATATCCGGCGACAACCCAAAGACACCGACGGGCCATCTTCAGAGGCCTCCGCTTGCGACTGTTTGTGGCTGGGTGTTTTCCGCCTGTTGTTCCTTGCCAGATTTCATGGTAAAAAATGCTTTTAAGAAATGTTCCGTCAGAAACTTGCTGTATGGTACAGAAGACAACGCACTGTGGGAGGCGGCCAGCGACAAACTCTCGTCTTCAGAAGACAGTGGTGCTTTGACTGATGAGTAGGAACAGTTGCGATGGTGGTTGAGGGGAACTCAGACGATTTCCCAATTCGCAAATAAATGTCGTTCAAGTATTTTGGATTGTTTTCCATTTTTTTTTTGGTAACATGAATTTGGGGGGTTGACCAATATGCCCACTCGACCTATAGTCCGGTTTATACGGTAGTGATAAAAGTCTTGATGGTACGTAACTTCGGGTGGAGGAAACGAACGCTGACAAGATGGGGATACGAAAAACAAACTAGTTTATGGCAATATTTACACTTATTTACAGCATAGAAAGGCTGGTGTTTCACTAACCATGAGCGTGGTGGTTGAACCGTTACACCAGAAAACAGTAAGGTAATTAGCGAGAAAAAGGAAGTTGCCATGGTTGCAACAAACTGTGGTGATTCAGCGAGTAGTGAACGTTGTGCAGATGCTGATCAGGGCGCAAAAACAACTCTTTCGAATGAGCCAGTTGCGAAAGAGGGAGATATCATACAGCTCCTCATAGAAGGTCAGCTCTGTAGAAAGGTGCATAGAACATTCAGGATAGCCTTACGAATGTTTTAGAGGGGAAGTGGGCAGCAAGCACATCCCCTGCCTCAAGTCAAGGAAACACACTGGAGGACCAGGCCAACAGCCTTGGCAAGCACTTTCAGTGCATTTCCAGCTCCGCACACTACTCAAAATCTTTCTTAAAATATAAAGAAATGACGAAATGCAGAACAATTGAGTTGAAGTCTAACAATACACTCCATTTATATATTGCCGAACTTAGGGCGGCTTTGCGTGCTACAGCACAGCGCTAGGACCAGACATAATTGCATATGACATGCTCAAACACCTTCACAATGACACCGAAATCGCTTTACTTGCCCTGTCTAACACTATCTGGGCTGCCGGGTACCTGCCGTCCACGTGGAGTGAGGCCATTGTTGTTCCCATTTTAAAAAAAGGCAAGGACCCCTCTTCAGTTGCAAGTTACCGTTCAATAGCCCTTACAAGCTGCTTAGGAAAAATGATAAAGAAAAGACTTATGCATTTTCTAGAAACTGACCAACTGCTTGACACTTTTCAGTGTGGTTTTAGAGGGGGCCGGTCTACTACGGACCATCTCGTATGCATTGAAGCCTACATCCGCGATGCGTTTATCCACAAACAGTACTGTCTCTGTGCGTTTGTCAACATGAAAAAAGCATATGACACCACATGGCGCTACGGCATCCTGAGAGATCTGTAAGACATTGGTATCTATGGCAATATGTTGAATATCATAGAGCTACTTATCCAAGCGAACATTCTGTGTTCGTGTTGGGAATGTCTTGTCCAGGCCATTTATTCAAGAAACGGGAGTACCATAGGCTGGTGTCCTGAGTTGTACCCTTTTTATTATAAAAGTTAACTCGTTATGACTCTGCATTTCGCATAACACACTTTATTCCGCATATGTGGATGACATCCAGGTAGGCTTCAGGTCATGTAATCTTGCACTGTGCAAGTGGCATGTCTGAACAAAGTGTCTAAATGGGCTGACGAAAACGGGTTCAGGTTAAGTCCAGAGAAGAGCACCTGTGTACTCTTTTCTAGAAAAAGAGGCCTCCACCCAAATCCCGAAATTGACTTGCGTGGCCAGCTGTTACCCACAGAGGCCGAACATAAATATTTAGGCCTAATTCTGGATTGTAAACTCACATTTACATCGCCCATAAGGTATATAAAAACAAGTGTGTAAAAACAATGAACATTCTGAAAGTACTCTCACGCGCATCATGGGGGAGTGACCGAAATCGTCTGATAAATCTGTATAAAAGCCTCATATGTACGAGCCTGGATTATAGGGCAAAACCGTATTTACTCGATTCTACCACGCCCTCGATTGTAATGCGCACCCGATTTCCACCGCGAAAAAAAAAAAACGTAAAACATCGATTGCAACGTGCACCCGTTTTTCTCGCTGGCCCGCACGATTACACCACTCGAAAAAAAGACTCCTTTCGGGCGTGTCTTCCATTTAAATATGAGGTACGGGCGAAGATTGTGCCCATCTGACGTGTAACAGAGCATTGCCGTCACTGTAGTTTTACCGTGGACCGATGTCAGCACGCAAACTTGCTTCGCCCCCTTCTTCTCGACAGTTGTGGTGCCAGGCATGTCGAAGTAAAGAGGCGTCTGATCGGCATTCCCGATTTGCCCAAGCCGTTGTTGCGCCACAAGTTTAGGACGAACCTCTGAAAACTGTGAAGCTTTTCATCGTACTCCTCCGCAAAACTTTTCGCACATGCATGTTTCCCTTCGGAGGGAAAAGCCTTTCCTCTTCATAAAGTTAGTTAGCCAGCACCTGCTCGCTTTAAACTGGCTCCCCATTAGACCTTTTTCTAAGACTAATTGCATAGCCCGCACTTGAAGCAGTTCTGTCGTCACGGGCCGCTGTGCCGCTCGCTGCTCAAGCACATACTCGCCGAGCAGCTCTTTAATTTGCGGAAACCGACCCTGCTGTGGTCCACTGAAGCCTTTGCGTGAAGCTTTGCTGTCAACAATCTTCTGCTTTTGTTTCCACCGGTCCCGCACGCACGTTTCGGGAACTCTGAACGACCGCGATGCGGCCCGATTTTCGTCCGTTTCTGCACACGCGATGACTTTTCTTTTAAAAGCGGCATCCAAGTGCACTCGAGTTTTTGGAGTCGGCCCTTCCACGCCGTCGATGCTAATGCACTACTAGATGACGAACTCCTCAGCACACGTACGATGTGCCGCACATGGGAAACACATAGGCAGAAATGGCCGGCGCACGTAGGGGGCGGCCATTTTGGATTTGCCGATGGCAATAGATTGACCGTAATTTTTTTGTTCGTACTTGATTCTAACGCGCATATGATTTATGAACTCGCTTAACCGGAAAAAAGGTGTGCGTTAGATTCGAGTAATTACGGTATTATGCCAGTCTGCCACTCCAAGTGCTTTGAAAATGCTTGACCCGGTCTACCATTTGGGCATCTGTATGTCTACGGGTGCTTTTCACACTAGTCCCGTGGAGAGTTTGTATGTCGAATCCAATGAGTGGCCATTGCACCTGCAAAGAACGTAAATGTCTTTTATATATTATTTAAAAACGAATGCAGACAAAGAACAAAGACCCTTCACGCACGACTATCAATGACTTGTCGAGTTGTACGCTTTTTGAGAATCGTTCTTCCTTTCAACAGCCCTACTCACTTCGTGTGAGAAGCCTCGCTGAAGAAACGGGTGTGCCACTTCTTGAACACCGTCTGATGGCTCCCGCTTCTCGTCTGCTGCTGTGGCAGTGGCAGCCCATAGACCATGATACATCCTTTGTAGAAGTTATGAAGCATGCACTTATAGCACCTATACACACTCACTTTCTTGAACTGAAGCACAAATAAAACTGTTTTGAATTCTTTACGGATGCTTCCAAGTCTCATAGTGGAGTGTCCTTCGCTGCCGTTGGTCCATCATTTTCAAATTCTGGCATTCTCCACCCTAATTCAAGCATATTCACAGCAGAAACCTATGCAATAATTTTGGCCGCTAAACACAAAAAGGAATTAAAATTACAACATGCGGTAATATTCACTGACTCTCCGAGCGTCATAAAAGCTTTGAATACCCTCAAAAAACATAAAAATCCTGTATTTTTGATGCTTTACTCTCTTTTATGCACCATCTATTCACTCAAAAAACAAGTTGTATTGTGCTAGGTGCCAGGGCACCGCAATATCGGGGAAAATGTTTTGGCGGACCAACTGGTTGCCTCAGCTCACGACAATGCTAACACTAATACATCTATGGCTGTCGCTGTGTTGGAACTGAAACATCTCGTAAGGCAAAAGCTCAGGGCGTATTGTTAGCTATCTTGGGTAAGCAAACACGAAATAAATTATGTTATTAAACCGAGCCTTGGACCTTGGCCGCCAGTATCAAGGTACACCACACTCAAGTAACACTTACAAGGCTACAAATAGGACACACCCACAGCACTCATTCATACCTTTTGTCTGGTGGTTATCCTCCATTGTTGAACAGATGTGGTCACCCACTCAGCACGCTTCATATTTTAATTGAATGCAAGGAATCGGATACTCTTATGCAAAAACAGTTTCCGCTTCCTTACCGACATCAAATGCGACTGCATCCGTCACTGTTCATAGATAGAGAGGCACTTTTTAAGTACAAGTCATTGCTCGCACTTTTAAGAGATATAAATCATTTTCACATCATCTTTCCAGGCAATTGGTAGCATGATCTCAGAGTGGAGGTTGCTGCTGCAGTAACTACATCAAAAAAGCACCTGCTGCCTGGCAGCCCTTGGACATGAGGGTGTTGATAAGGCAGTTGTGCTGTTATCCTTCTATGCTTTTATTACTACGATCACTTGTCATTCATTCTCACTTTAAGCATCACGTCATTCTCATGAGTTTAGTATCTGTGTTTTGCCCGCGCCGAATTTTAGGCCACTATACAGTCATGTAACATTATCATAGCCCACATCCCTACATACCTTTGTAATACACCAACAATCGTTACACTTTCATAATTTTATATGGCGCTTTTTGGCCAAATATGGCCCTTGCGCCAATAAAACAAACATAATAGTAAGCATAATCATCGCCATGTTAACTAGCGTCTCGTAACCATATGGTCGTTTTGGGACATGGGCCCCACAGTACGGGATACGTCATATACTTTGATGCATCGAATATAGCTATTTCGAATTATTGCCTATATCGAATTCTTTCTATATACCTTGAAAAATCACTTGCATTTTTCATCTTTTGTTTCAAACGGTGTCAGATTCAAATTGAATGTGGAAGTCTACCACCCTGAAGCACATGAGCTCAGGCATGGGGATTTTTCATAACCATGCCTGCTCAGGTGACAGAATTTTTGAAACGCTCTCATAGATAGCTAAGGCACTGTGGGCATTCCCTGCTGCTGCACACTAGGTTGCCCGCCTTCATCGATTGCGCCAAAGGCCCTATCTGAGCGCTATAAGTGTATATACATCCAAGCGACTTGGCTAGTTCGACCGCACATTGCATTTGACGCACTTACTTCTAGGTGTTTCTGCTTGTAAGAAACATGCGAGCACATGAGGACTTAGCCCATTCTGCCGTGTAAGATAGTGTGATTACAAGAATCTATGAACAGTTGAAGCTTATTTCTTATTGATTCTCTTTCTGTCTTGTGACACTTCCTTCCTTGAACAGCACGACGAATTTTTGCCTGCTGATTGTTTCTTGTATTGAAAGTTATAGACGTTTGTATTGCACACCTTTCCAAGCTTTTTTTTGTGCGTGTGTGTGTGTGTGGCACCAATCCTAACGTTTCACATTTCTGCAGTCAGCGAAGGCAGTTATCACAGATATACAACCACCTGCTTCGCTCAGATTTTTTAATGCGTGAACGTTGTTAAACTGTGGTTAAGTGCGCAGTTGCCAATAAGAATTGAGCTAAGTTTGCGCCCTCTTTATCATGAATGACTGGTGCTCAAGTGGGACTCATTTTTAATGTGGTGTTAGATATCAAATTCTGGCCATATTAAACTGTTTTGCTATTCCCACACATTTCAATATATGGGGGTTCAACTATAGTAGGGTCTCTAATTTTTTGCTTCAGTTCAATAATACTCTTTTCTGTATGTTGGACAAGTTTTAATAAAATTGGGGTCAACCAAATTTCTTCCCCGAAGTTTGCCGTCACCTAAACAATAAAAGCAAATGCCAGTATTGTATAACTAATGAACTCTGCCTTCCTTTTCTAAAAAGTGGTTATGATATGTGACGTGTATAGACACGTACTATTACATGCCTCCTTTTTTGATAACGTTTGATTAAAAACTGGCATTTATAATTGGCACACAATGGCTATGAGTTAACGTCAAATTTTTTTGCAGTTATGTTTGCATGAATACAATAATGGCAGTATTACCCTCAAAAGTAAAAGTTCTGGCGGCAGTTTCAATTTCGGGTGGTAGCTTTCATGTTAAAAAGATGTTTGCTAAACAATATTAAGTTCAAAGTAAGGCGGTTTATTAGTCTAGTTGACAGTATCCCATTAATTTAGTTCCAAGGATGTGACATGGCAGCTACAGGTGGGGACAATGGACCAATGGGTCTAGGCTCAACATACCGTAAAAACCGGACTATAGGTCGGACCGCAATATAGGACGACCCCCCAAAACTTCGAATCGTAAAAAAAGAAATTTAAAAAAATCGCAAAGTATCGCGGCACACCCTTACCTTGATAAAAACGCAACGCAACTAGCTGCACTGTGGTAACATTCATTTTTATTTAGACACTGTTCAATGCTAGGAGGTCACGAAGTTACTCGGACTCATCCGAACTCGAGTCGGATGATGTTTGTTTTTCACTAGCGATGTCCCAGAGTGCATCGTCCTCTGTGCCGTCTAACGCGTTGCTGATGCAGCATTTGCGGAAGGATTTGCGAACCATCTCTTCCGGGAGGGATTTCCAGGCTGACGACACCCAGCCACAAACGGTTGCGAGCGGTGGACGCCGTAGGCGGCCAGCGGGGGTCTTGGGATTGTCTCCCAGCATCCACTCACTGTAGAGCTCGCGCACGCGACCTTTAAACGGCTTGTTCAGCACAACGTCCAGTGGCTGGAGTATAGATGTCAGTCCCCCGGGGATGACAACAAGATCCGTCTTGCCATCGGACAGCGATCGCTTCACATCGGCCGTGAGGTGACCGCGATAAGAGTCGAGCACCAGCATGCTCGGTCGTTGAAAAAGGGCACCGGGTCGCCGGTTCCACACGAGCCGGATCCATTCAAGCATGAGGGATTCGTTCATGAACCCCTTCTCGCTTGCCCTCACGATCACATCCCGAGGGAAGTCCTCCTTCGGTAGCGTTTTCCTTTTAAAAATAATATAAGGAGGCAGCTTCTTTCCGTCTGCTGTACACGCGAGCATCACGGTAAACCGCGAATGCTCGTTGCCCGTTGTCAATAGCTTCACTTGCTTCGCTGCTTTCTCGGTCACAGTCGTGTTCGATGGCATATCGAACCAGACCGGAGTTTCGTCAGCGTTGCCCATGTGGCCCATCATGTAGCAACGCTGTCGACGAAGCTCGATGACGAAGCGCTGATACTCCACAAGCTTGTGCTCGAACTCTGCGGGTAGTTTTTGGCACACTGAAGTACGCCGCCGCAGAACAAGGCCCTTCCGCTTCATGAATCGGCGCACCCACGATGGCGAGCCCTTGAATTGCGCCCTCGTGAGCCCCGAGTCGCGCGCAATCTCGAGCGCTTTCACGCGGATGCACTCCGTTGTCACGGGTAGCGACCTTGCGCGCAGCTCCCGTACGAACTCGACGAGTGCCGTTTCCAGTTCGGGGTGAACTGCAGTCCGTCCACGAAACGACGTTTTCTTCTGGTTGCTGCAACTTATGATGCGCTGTTTCTGGCTCCTCCAGTATCGGATGCTCTTCTCCGTCGGGCCGAATTCTCGTTGTGCCGCCAGGTTGCCGTGGGCTTCCGCATATTCGATGACTTTTTTCTTGAAGCACATCGTGAACTGACGTCGGCTGCCACTCATATTGAAGGAGATAGCCTCAGATGGGGATAATGAAACAGCGCAAAACCACCGCAGCCACCCTTGCTTCGCAATCGGGACAAACAAAACGCAAAATGGGCGTCGCGGCCGCCCAACGATGCTGTTGCTGATGCTCACGATGGCAATGGAGCCTACCGACTTTTGTCAACCCATTGTTGCAAGACTTCCATAAGTTTTCTGCCAATGACCGGTATATAAGACGGGGGTCGACTTTTCATCGCGTCTCTTTGAAAAAAAATTCGACCTATATTCCGGTTTTTACGGTATACAATCATGTATTTTTGCATAGAATTGTAAGATAGGTACAGTTATCACAATACACAAATAATGGCACAAATTTTGGCAGTTCTCTGTGCCAATATGAGGGAAAAATTTGAAAATTGTTCTCCTTGGGAATCGTCACCATTTCAGTTGATATGTGTGAAACAGTTAGACTTAATATTGTGCAATCTTTCTGGTGACAGCCTAGCTATTTTTTAACTTGTTACCAAATTTAGGTCTACACAAAATCCGCTAAATTTATTAAAAGTAAACTGAAGCAGTAAGTTTTTAGTGACCAAATTGAACAGTGACAATTGACCTATGAATGCATATTGCCATGATTAAGAGAGGTAAGAAATCTTTAATAATAATGAAGTAATTTATTTGTCTGCAAGTGCTGATGTAGTTTTGCTTCACACGCAGGAATCGCCAATGCCTTAGATCTCACGGATCGTGTGCTGCCCCACTTGCAAGCATATGGTTGCAGACCAACACTGCTTCATTTTGCACCATATTCAAAAGATGAAATAGTAGCGATACTCATGGACCGTCTTAATGAGGTATGAAATTTTTGTTGATCTCATTCTGATGTGTTTGAAATCTTTAAAATAGGATAACTGCAAAAGAGAGTTCTTTCTGAAGTTCTTTCATTTTCGTCCGGATATGCAACTCGACAATGGCATGAGCGCACAATAACACCCTATGCAACCCGTAACAACTGCTTTAAATATTCATTCTTTCCACAAACTATAAATGACTGGAACAAACTAACCGACACCAAAGTTTTACAGCCATCCTTAACATTTTCTTCTAGCCTCAATAGTAGTGTTTAAAATAGCATGCCATTTAAGCTCTGTCCCCATAAACGTTCGTATTTTTGTATATTCCGAGTTACAGTCAAACCTCAATATATCGAACACGGATATATCGAATTATTGCCTATATCGAACGGTTCCTATATCATGCGGAAAATCGCATGCATTATTGATTTTTTATTTCGAACAAAGTTTGACATATAATTGATATATCGAACTCAGCCACCCCAAACCGCCCGCGCTCCATTGACAGGCGGCGAGCTTTCCCGCAACTCTCGAAAGTAGCGGTAGAGCGGCGGGCGTTTACGAATGCTGCACCAACGCCTCCTCTAAACAATGCCTGGGAAATGGCTCGCGCTTCCAGCGGAGTTGGCCTGCCTTCAGTTTTGAGCAAGCGCCGCGCAGTGGCGCTCGCGACCGAGACTATTATCACGGCGACGGGCGGTACCAGCTAAGCGTTTTTCATCTGCGGCCCATAGGGGCGCGTCAGTCGAGAGTTGTTCGAGACCTGCAACTGTACACCGCTATTTCGGAGGCTATGCAATGTGTTGCGTTGTTGCACCGTCCGCCACAGGTGACGCTGGCGACCGAGAACATTCTAAAATAAAGGAGAGAAAGGGCGTGGCAGCCGTTTTTCTTCTCATGCGGCAGGCATCTTCTAGAGGAGGCGTTGGCTGCACACATCGATGGCGCCGAGAGCGCCACTTTAACGTAACGGCGTAGGCGCGCCGCAGCCTTGCGGTAGAGGTTCTTGCGGTAGAGGTAGAGGAAAGTGAAGAGAAAAGCGCGGAGCTGTTATTTTCTTTCAATACGAAGGCACCGACACGGCTTCGCGCGGAAGAAAGGGGAGTTGTAGGTAAAGATTGAGGAGGAAAGTATAGGAGGGAAAGGACGCAGACGACTGTCTCGGACACGGCCCGCGCTGCCGCCGGGAAAGGGAAAGCAGTCAGGCGAGAAACTGGTAGGCGTTCTGTGGGCGAGCTGGCATGGGCGCGCCATGTGCACGCTTTACACCCGGACCCACGCTGCAGCCTTGCAGCTTGCAGTCGTTGCAGTCTCTATGGTGTCAACGGCACACTGCGCACTTGTTGCAAGCTCCTCCCCCGTAGCATTGACAGGCATCGGTCGTTGTGCTCGCAGTGTTCGTGCGTTCGGAGTTAGGCCTGTCGCGCGCTGTGGTGCGCGACAGGCCTAACTTCGAACGGCGGAGCTCATAGATGCGGAGATTGTCGCCAAAGCTACTGCTGAGCAGCCAAATGAAGATTCTGCCGAGGTGGATCCCACAAGTGCTGATTGTGCCCCGCTCCCGACATCAGCTGAGGTCGTAGCTGCCTTGGCCCTTGTGCGCCGCCACTGTGGCGCGATTGAAGGCACCGGCCTATCACTTATGGATCGCCTGGACTATATTGAGGACGCAGTCGTCAAACGCGCCATGGCCAACAAAAAGCAGGCTACTCTTTTTCAATACTTTAAACCAACACAATAAATACTATGTTTGAATCTTCAAGTGAGTATTTACTGCACCACGCTTGAACGGTTCGTTGGTCGTTTTCAGCAAGCTGTTGACGCATTTTTTTCGTGATTTTTTTATATCGAATTCTGGATATATCGAACTATTTCGCGATCGCCGCGCCGTTCGATATATCGAGGTTCAACTGTACTTCGTTCGCAATTTTGTTTCTGTGTGTTTTTATCTTCCTGTTTTGAAAATTTGTTCGTCTGCATATTGAGAATTTATGTAATTCATGTAACCCACTCTGTGAAAATCCCTAGTAGGGATTGCAGTATTCATTAATAAAAAATAAATAATCTGTTAGTACAATGCATTTGTTTGTACGCCAACTTATGCTGCGGTTTCTCTTTTACGAATTGGCACATTGTTCACACTTTTACTTCAGGCCTACCCATGGCTTTGGCTAAGTAACGATGGACCTAAAGAAAGCGCTGGGGCCTTCGAATTCGATAGAGCGTGTACTCAGGCCTACATGACTAATTTGAGCATGATATTACAGTAGCAGCTAGTAGGGATGTATAAAAATACTCCCCAATGCCCTCATGGCTTGGCAATGCGAACACAGGTATGTGCATAGTCTAAGGAATCAAGCGAAGTTAAAAAGATAACGATAATAATGGAATGATCCCACCTCGGAGCACTGAGAGTGCGGGATGACCACCTCTCAGCTCGAGATTCAGGAACGTCTGATCTCCTGGGCTTCATCTTCCAAACACGTTCAGCAATTGGTCACTAGTTAGCTCTTTGGTCACTAGATTGACATCATGAAAAGGGCTTAAGTGTCCTCGAGATTTTTAAATGTTGCAATAAAGGTCGCAAGCACCAAATGTGCAAAAACACTTTATTTTGGTTTCAATCATTCAAATTTTGCAACGAAATGTTAATATCTAAATGAATGATTCGCCATAGTTTTAAAATCCAGCTCCTTGAACGGTTGGTTCTAAAATGAGTGAAATATAACAATTACCGTCCACCTAAAGTGCATTATTGTATAATAGTGCCGCCACCCAGTCCTCCCCCCTCCTTCCCTTTTGAATTTGAATTGAATTGAATTTTATTGGTCACACTTTTTACAAAAAATTTGCATACACTGCGTGGACCCATAGCCATAGGCTAGTTTGGGTCCAAAAAAGATAGATTTTATAAAGGCACTTTGGAAAAGTGTAACTAAGAAAGTTATACAATATCAATAAAGAAACATTACAGTGCATGAAATAACCACACTAAACCGTTACATGCACGAGAGAACGAAAACGGAATAAACACCTACTTACATATTGAATCAAGACAGTCATCAGACTAATTCTGACAGGACATTAATAAATCAGTACATTCTTCTAAATAGTTTTTTTCTAGTGCCTTAGTGAAATTGGAACACATTTTTATTTCAAAAGAAATAACATTCCAGATTTTAATACCAACAAACTGTAAAAGCCGTTCATCATATATGTTGTTAGTTCGTGGAATATTCCATTTACCAAAGTTTAGTTGCCTAGTTGAACGAGAAGGGGCGGAAAACATCGACACATGAAAAGGGTGGTTGTAATTAATAACTGTGTGTACGCATCTGGCTAGTTTTAATTTCCATAGCTTGTCGAAGGGCAAAATAAGTAATCTGGAAAACAAAGGTTTGCTGGGGTCGTTATACTTGGAATGAGTAATGATTCTTACAGCCCGTTTTTGAAGTCGTCTAACCGGGTCCAGGTAAGTTGTGTACGTGCCGCCCCAAGACTCAATGCAATATGAGATATGACAATGAATGAAAGCATAATGAAGCATTCGTAGAGTAGTGGTATTAAAATATTGACGAACCTGAGTAAGTGCATGACACCCTGAGGCCAATTTGGAACACACATTTTGAAACTGCATCTGCCAATGTAAGTTGTTATCTATAGTGACACCCAGATATTTAATTGTGGTTACTTGCTCGATCACGGAATTGTCAATCTTTATGTGTATGTTATTAGCATTAAGAATCTTAACCGAGGGCGAAATGTGATGCATTTAGGTTTATCGGTATTTTTAGATAGTTTATTATTCGATAACCAATGAGCGACCTTTTCCAGTTCCATATTGGACTTCTATTCAAGATCAGTTAGATTTTTACCTGTTACTATGACACAAGTATCGTCAGCATACATCAGTATGTTAGAAGGCTGTAATATCTGCGGAAGGTCATTAATATACAAGGAGAAGAGCAATGGTCCCAGCACCGAGCCCTGGTGAACACCAGTACTCAAGTGGCTCATAGAAGACATGAAATCATTAATTACTACAGCCTGTTGACGATCTTTCAGGTAATCTGAAAGAAGTTGAAATATGGTCCCACGGAAACCATAATGTGGTAATTTACTTCGCAGTATTCTGTGATCTACGGTGTCAAAGGCTTTTTTGAGGTCCAGAAAGATAACTGTTACTAATTTATTTTCATTCAATGTAGTGTTTATTGCTTGAGTAAAGGTCATAACGGCGCTGACTAACATTTTCACACATGGATGCACATATATACCCTCTAAAGTTTACGGAGGGATCGTAGCTCAGTGATATAGCATCTGATGTTATTCAAAAGTTGCAGGTTCAGTTCCTGCGAGCGGCAATTGCTTTTTGTCTACTTTTGTTTCTTTGTATTTACATTAACATTACTTCTAATAACATGCTCTGTACTTATCTTGGCATTACTGTCTGTTTTCATTAATATTGTGTCTAACAAGGAAAATGAGCCCTTAAATTTGCATTTCTTTTCTGGTATGTCTTGGAGGGGTTCTGTTCTCAAATGTGCTGTTTGCAAGTGCAAATATTTTTCAAATACATGGTTTATGAATATTTAGAAATGTGAACTGCACTGAAATAAAAAAAGTGGTGCCAAGGTTGAATATATTTTCTTTCCTTGGGCATAGCATAGGCATAAAATATGGGTTTGCATTGTGCAGCAGACTACTTCACTCAAGAGCCAGTTAGCTTCTCTGCAAGTTTGTGTGCACTAAAGATCTACTTAGTTCTTTCAATGTCCCAATTTTTATTCTAGTCCTGAAATGATGAATTTTGAGTTTCAGATGTTGTTTTATTTGTGTGGTAAGGACTCTAATGTATTGTAAAGTATTTGATTCAGTCTCAGAAATCACTATGTGATACAAAGTAAATGCTTTTTTTTTTTATTGACGGCAACCCTAATCCTTGACTTGAGTGTCTGGTAGTGGCCTTCAGTGTTCGTGTGCAATCTTTGGATTCACATTGTGTTTCGTCACACTGCCGACGCAGATCTGAGGCCATGTTGAAGGGAGTGCTTGGGAGAGAAGCAAGAGTGTCACTTGGCTGCAGGTGCCACGAAAAATAGAAAGCCTTATTTCATAATAATTGCACCCAGTATTGAATACTGCATTCATGCTAGCAGTGAGTTGCTCCATGTCCTGGTCCTCTTGCTTCTAATGCAAACTCTTCTTGCTCTGTTTTCATTTTTGCTGTTTTCATTTTTCATTTTTTGTATGGCACAACTGTAACGAAAGGGGATTAATTCAAAATTTTAAAGCAGTCACCCTTATTTCTCTATTACTATTTCAGTGTCATGCAGTAATACAACCTCAAGCCATTCAGTTCTGTGCACGGAAAATCGCTGCTTGCACAGGAGATGTTCGGAAGGCACTGGATGTATGCAGGTATTGCCCCATTTTCTTTCTGAATCTGTCTGAGGTGCCTTCATTTCAGTAGGCAGTTTTGACTTGTGACATAAAATATTGTTTCATATGGGTGATGATAGTGCCATTAATAATTCAGGTTGAAATGAAATTAAAGTTGAGAAGCTAGAACTTCTACATGTGTTCGTGTGTTGCTGATGTTTTAAATAGAACACGAGTGCCGAATAATTGTTTTGTATGCATCTTTTTTTGTTCCAGGCGAGCTGTTGAAGTTGTAGAACGTTCCACCAAGACTCAACAAGTTCTAGTTACACGACCTGAACATGGTATGTATAAAGCAGCGCAAAATTCAAACTACTTGATAAAAACATACCCAGTACAGCTTAGCTTGGGATGGTTCATGAAAATCGGTTTAGGTAAATGGAGTGTTTTTATTCCTAATTCATGCTAGTAACTTGTTAAAATGTCCTGTGTGCTTTGTAGGGTAGCAGTAATGCTTTACTTGAGCATGCACGTTTGCCCTTGCAGTGCATCAAGATAGGATTTCATCGGCTCGACCTGTCCAATAGGCCTTACTTTTATATGCATTACAAGCATTTTCCTACAGCATATCTAGCGAGACAATTAACATTTATTTAGAAATTGTTCGGTTAGTGGTGGAGTCTTTCAGTGCAGGGCCTCGCTGGCCTCTCCTTTTTACTCCCTCAGACTAGAAACAAAACTGTGTCTCCCATCTGTCTGGGTTTTTGATATTTGTGTTGCCCATAGTAGTGTCTGTAGCTGTCGTTCATGTTCATCTCCACGTAGTATGGTAGAGGGATGGCTCCCCTCTGAACCACAGGCATGACTCGAAACCTGCGCACAACGGTGGCCAGCATTGCCAGTTACCCTATGTAAGATAATATGCCACACGCAGGTCGTAATAAAAAACATGCTTCGGTTGGTTGAGACACACTTGCAAATCTAAGAACTAGGAGTGAGTGTGTGAATATCAAATTTTTTTGAATACAAATCGAATACGCATACATAGCTTTGAATACAAATCGAATATAGAATAATCAATTCGTGCAATTATTTTCACCAGTAATCTTGTGCTTCACCATATATGTATTTACACTCAAACCTTCATATAACGAAATATCAGTTATAATGAAGTAAATGAACAATAGTCTTGCTATAGACGTAGTGTTAAGAATATACCTATAAAATATTTTCTCATATAAGGAACCTAATTTCGTGCAACATGCAACTTTGGTAAAATTAAGTTTGAGTGTATGTTGAAACCAGTGCATTTGTTCGCTATTCTAGTCTGTTATTGTACAAAATCAATGCCACCATCTGTAGTTGCCAGCAAGCATATCACTGCGATGTCTTGGGTTCAGTTGACATATTGAACAAACTTTCGGTTTTATGTGTTAGTATTTTAACAAGGAAAAAAAAAAGCTTTTGTACCTGCCGTGACTTCTAGTGAATTCAAGGCTGCTGGTTTAATTCCTGCCATGGCCGCTGCATTCCGAAGAGTTGAAATGTAACCATTAATGCCCGTGTACTTAAATCTGTGCCATTATTAAAACACTTTTAGGTGGTCGCAATTTATCCAGGTTCCCTCACTATCAGGTTTGGCACGTACAATTCCAGATTTCATCGTTTTCCTCCTAATTGTCACCCCTGTTCTCACCGGTCGGGCCACTAAGGCAAACAGGAGTAGTTTGGGCATCATTCAACTACACAGCAATACTCGTTACCTGGCTAGCTTGCGTTTCCTTCCTCGAAAGCTGCACCCTCGCCGTTTGTATATTAAGAGTTCTCTGTCACGCTGATAGCCACATGATCGTTCCCGAGGGGCACCAGGCGTGTGTTAATAATGCAAAGAAGGCACGCGGGATAGATTAAATACCGTTTTTGTCCTCTAAGACCAAATGTCGGCCGTCCAGCGGGCCGAGGAAGCCACCAGGGTTCAAGGACTCCTGGCCGTAACCTAGGCTGGGCCATTAGCTCACCCTATCTACTCGCCGGACTCTGAATAAAGTTCTTTCCTCCTCCTCGATCGACATTTTGCAGAACAGTGATTCCGAAACGGACACCGTTCCAAGCAGCACAGTAGAGGTGCCCGAGGATGCACGCTTCAGCCATGTTCGCTGGTGTGTCTCAGTTAGCTACATAGGTGTGTTTTGTCGTGCAAAGCATTCAGGTATACGCTGGGAGGTCAATGGAGTATAGCTATCGCGAATGAGCCTCAGCGGAGAAATTGTGCTTGCCAGGTTGTTTTTTGCGCCTCCAGATGGCCCCACCTATCCAGCCTCTCGTGGTTAACACAGTATTACCACTTTTGCGTGGACGCAAAGTCTACAGATGAACTAAAATTCAACTATACCTGCATGTTTCTTGTAAGCGATGATATCTGACTATGAGCTGTTCCACTCTTGATAGCTTGTGATCGTGTTGATGTGTAACACATACGGGATATGAAAAGACACCCTCATTGCGCTTTTCCCGTGCTTTGAACTAGACGACTGCAACTTACGATTCCCCGACATGCCGGCCAACAAGCACACGTTTAATCATGCTTTTTTCTTCCGCCGTTCTTTTAAAGGTGGTTTTTATCGTGATAATTTCACGAAACCATTCAGACGCGACGAGCGAGTGCGCTTCGGCGCTAGTCGGCGTCACGATAAGAACATTCGGATTGTACACGTCATCGCTACTAGGGCATCGTCACTCGGGATGGTACTTGTGGAATGTATCACACCGAACATGTAGCACTAGTGTTGATGTCGCAGGGCAGTCTATTTTCCGTTTTTTCTCCTTAGCTTTTCTTCGCTGTTTGACATCAAATTAAATTGACTTCCACGCGACGGATGCCATTCAAATTTGGCCAAGACGACCTATGCATACACAGTGATCGAATGATGGGCACATCTCGATCTTGAAATTTGATGTCAGTGCTCCTTTAACATGTTTATAGCTCGTAGATTTGTCGCAATGATGTGCTGGCGCATTTGTCGGTATCAATTATCGCGCTTCGGTGTATTTCAGCGAGAGGCAAAGCCCAAAGCTTTAGCCTTAAACAGTACATAAACAAGTGCTAAGTGTAATTGTGAATGCACAAGCTATCTATCTGCTGCCTTTATTTGTGGAGCAGAATTGAGAATACCCAAATGGTGCGCTCACATGATAAACCCAACTCCCCAGCACAATCACTCCCTTATCTAGTGCTTGGGCATGAGAGTAAATGAGAGGGAAGATGCCCTAGTCTGATCGCTTACAAATAGAGCTGCAGCACTGAGTTTTCATGGCTCTGACTAGTAAGTTGCCCTGTAAATCTGAATCATGTGATACCACGACTGCGAGGGATCTCCTCATCTACCAGCATTAGAGCAAGCTTACATACCTGCCTTCATATAATAACTTAAATTAGAGGATGCACGAACTGGCAAATACTACAGACAGGGTCCTCCCAGGCTTACGTCGAATCTAGAAGCTTTACTCAGATGCACACCATTCTTGTAGGAAGACTGTAAATGGGCAGTTCGTTATTTTGCTTCAAGTAAGAGGCTTGGACAAGTTCATTTAGTCTTTTTTCTTGCCATGGCGCCAAAGTTGGCAAAGTTTTAGTTTCTATTTGAACCAGCACATACTTAAAGTGTTACTGCACATTGTCGCAGGTTATAATCCAGGCTCTCCGAAGAAGGCATCTCTCAAAGTCGTCAACGTGGCCCACATCTCTTCTGTCCTGGCAGATGTGTTTGGGTCTTCGGCAATGGGCAGCAAGGACCTCAATGCTACATTGCCCTTGCAGCAAAAGCTTTTGCTATGCACACTAGTGGCACTGCTCAAAGTCAAGAAATTGCGAGATGTGCTTCTTGGAAAGGTAAATGCATTAATGAGATTTTTGTAACTTTGTAGACGCTAATACAGTGCAGTTGAATGTTTGAAAGGTGAATGCATTAATGAGATTTTAGTAACTTTGTAGACGCTAATACAGTACAGCTGAATGTTTTCATAAGAGACTGATGTAACAGACAAATTGGTGTAAAAGAGACAAGTGTGCCTACATTGAAATAGGTGTTGATAAGCAGGGCACTGCATACATGGTGTCCTGCTTATAAGAGGCACCTCATAATAAAAAACAAGAATTTCTCCCCGGTGTACGTATTGTCTGTTGTAAAGGAGTTCAACTTTGGCACTGAAATATATTATACCACTGCTTTCCAAAGTATGTGCAATGAGAGGCACAGTATGAGAGATATCGGATGGCAGAACCAATGTCTGTACACACCTTTTCACTGGAGCACTTTTGAGCCAGTAAGCTGGGAGAGCCTAGGGTATGTTGTCAGTGTTTCCAACGTGCTTTGGGCTGCATGTGCCATAGATGTACGCTTGGTACACTTGGTGTAGTACAGTTGAATCCCGCAACAACAAAATTGACGGTGCGGGCGAAAAAATTCGTTGTTACGTTTTGATGGGGAAAAAAACACATGCGAGTCACACGGACTCACCAACGCAAAAAAAATAAATAAAAACAAGCTTTAATGCCAAAAAATCGGTCAGTTTCAGCTGTTTTTGCTTCTTTCCAAGCGATAGTACAACATGAGTTTTCATGCCGCCAACAGAGCCATCGCTTTCCAAGCGATAGTACAATAAGACTTTCCATGCCACCAACAGAGCCATCGCTTCGTCGTCATCCTTTGCCCCGATGCAACGTCTGATGACGTCAAATGCGTCCAGCACATGTGAAGTCAGAAGCAGCGCAGAATTACGTTGCGCGAATGCATCATCTTCGTCCGACGAAACACCATCTTCCTGTACGCTCTTTATGATGTCTTGGTCTGTTAATTGCTCTCGCACCACCAAGCAGGAAGCGGCTTGCATGAGCTCACTGAGATGGACGTTGGCCAGCACATCACTTTCCTGCTGGTCTGCCCATGCGAATGTGACTTCGTCGTCCATTAATTCATTCTCATCGTGACCTGCGTCGTCATCACGAGCGTCTACCTGCACTGCAAATCGAATCCAGCATGGCGAAAGCAGTTCGCGACAATGGCACTTTTTGTCGCGCTCCACGAAGCAGCAATCATTTGGAGCACCATAAACATGACGATTTTTTATTTTCACGACCCAACTGGGTGTTTAAAAGCAGCCTTTGAATAAGGTGCTTACGATAGGCACATTTCACGCTTTGGATGACCCCTTGGTTGGGTGGTAGAATGATAGAAGTGCTTTTCGGTGGCGAAAATTTCAGCTCTACGTTCTCGAGCTCCGCGTCCTCAACGGCGTGTGCGAAGCAATTGCCCAAAAGCAGACAAACCTTTCATCCTTGCCGGCCTATGAAACGGATCAGATTCCCGGACTTAGTCTCCAAAAATAGCACGTGTCATTCACACGCGGCTGTTGGCCACGTACCTCACTGGAAGGCGCCGATTTCCCTTGAAGCAGTGTCGTTTTGCACTTTCGTCAATGACCAACAGCAGTCGTTAATCAGATTCGTCCATATTAGCACACAGTAGCACAGTTATTTTTTTGCTGTGTTTACCTCCTTGTCAGCGCTGCCCCTTAAAATCCAGAGCATTTGGCGGAAGCATATCGTAAAACAAATCAGTCTCATCGGCACTGTAGATATTCCATGGTGCATAATCTTTCAGGAGACTTCAGAGGCTGGCCAACATCCGCACGGCGGCGCCGTCTTTATCTGCCGAAGCGGCTTCACCACACAGCATTTTGTAGATGATACTGTGGCGAGACTTGAATCGGTTCAGCCAGCTCGCACTGGCTTTGAAATTGTCTATGCCGAGCATACAAGTAAACTCTAGTGCTTTCTGCTGCACAATAACACCGCTAAAGGCTATTTTCGTGGCTCGCGTCTCCATGAACCAGGTGTAGGCTGCCTTGTCCAACGCTTCGTGCACTGGCTAGGTCAACTTTTTATGCTTTGCCGAAGATCCTGCAGCTAGAGCTTTGTTTATAGCATCCTTGCTCTTCAATATAGAGGGTTTTGGTGTTTGTAAACAAACCGACTCGTGCCGAACAGCCTACCCCAGCAGACTTCTGGTACAACACTTCCGGCAAGGCTTTTTCAGTGGTTTTGGTGGTGTTTTCTTGGTGTGTTTGAGCTCATTTTTTATAATTTCTGGCACATTTCTTAGGATGTGTTTGGAGCAACGTCTAGCAGCTACATGAAGGGGCTGGCGACATGAAGGGGATGTTGACGATGCAGATGCACTTTGAAGACACTGACCGGGAATTAACAGCGCCCACCTGTCTTTTCCCTGTTTGCATCTTCAAAGCGCACCCACAATGTCGACATGCAGGAGAACAGTTGCTCTATTCATAGTGAAGTTGTTCAATTCAGGTTTTCGACTAGAACTGAAAACCTTCCTCCTGTTGAACGCCGAACATATTTGTGTTTTCGTCTAAGCACACAACCTCAGGGTGAAACGCTTATATCTGCGCCTGTGTCACACCGGGCACTTTCTAAAGAGATCAGCGGCAATAGGAATCGCTCGTGATTCGAAGTGTTCGTGTGACTGAGAAATTATAAAATGTACTGATAAGATATCACCTTCGGCTGCAGGGTCACACAAACTATTATGGTTTACTCATGAGTAAGCTATTCATGAATGAAACTTTCAAGTCGAACCTACCTAAACCTAAAGTCCATGTTCACACCCAAAAGATACATTAGCTAGAATACGGCGATGTTCATTAGCGACAGAAAGACAGCAGATGAGTTATTTTCTCGCACAAATGAGAGCCCACTGGCCGGCGTCGCTTTAAAAAAAAATGAAGTGCGACGACAACGAAACATAGTTTTTTAGGTCCTTGAAAAGTATTTGTTAGGTCTGTAAAAGTCCTTGAAAACCCTTGAATTTTGTTTCACTTAGGTGCTATGAACCCTGTACAGTCGAGCCCGCTTATAACGAACCTGAGCGTGATGTGGCATCCGTTCGCTGTATCCCGAAGTTCGTAGTAAATGAAACACAGCTTTTTAAAACGTTGCGAGTGAAAACGCAAACTTTTTTTGCCCCAAAAAGTCTGATGCACGTATTTCGAAGAGCAGAAGCGATAAGGGCGGTCTCGAGTTCATTTAAAACGGCAGGGTGCTCGTTCGCTCGTGGCATAAGCTGCATGAGGCACTGGCTCCAAAGTTTCGTCGTTCTCGCAATCCGATTCCTCCAAATCGCTCTCGTCACGTACTTCATTCACAATGCCCCAATCCGTGCACAGTTTTGCAGTGTCGGCCTTATCGTCGGCCGTAATTAAACCACTGAAACGGATGTCCCACCCGCTCTCCCAGGTCGGAGTCGACGACGCGCTGCCACAAATCGCCGCCGCAGTTCGGAAGCTTCAGGCTCGGCATCGGGCCCGACGTTGACGAAGTCGGCCTCGCGAAAACAGTTTCGCGCATGTAGCCGTCACCGCCGCCCACGAAATATTCACCATCTCCTCGCTCAGCTGGATACCGGGACGCCCGAAGCGGCAAGTTGGCTGCCAGGTGGTCAATAGCTATGAGGAACGCACAATAGCTATGAGGAACGCACCTAACGCACTGATTACGCTCAAGCCAAGTGGTCACACTTTCGACGTTTTGTTGAGCGGCAGGAAAAAGCGTGCTAGTCCTCCTGTCGGCCACTATGACCATACACGCACACCAAGAGCGAGCAAGACGCGCACACGCGACACACATGCCAGAACGCGTAGAACAGCTCTGGGCCCGTTTCCAGTCAGAATACGAAACTAATTCGAGCCAGTGTGGCGGGCGTCGCGGAGCGGTGGAGACGGGCGTAGGGGTTGTGATCAAAAAAAGAGAGCAGACTTGCGAGAGAAGTCCAAAGAGTTGCACTAAAGAGGGGGGGGGGGGTATGCGGCAGCAGGGCGACCTTGAAATCCAAACACGGAACGAGGCACGTTGGGTAGCTTGCTTGAAAAGTCCGCGAAACTCACACGTAAAAAAACTTGGAAAGAGTCCCTGGCGCGCAGAAGTCAAAGCATCGTCGCCTGGATTGGTGCGCGCGGCGGTGTTCGAAGAATCGGTGGCCGTGGTGAAAAATTGTTTTGTTGCGCCGGCGGGTTGGCGTGGCCTCACGAACTTCAATATTTCGCGATTCGTTACGCGCAAATTAACAGCCAATTTTGCAATTCCGCGCGCGCGGAAGGCATGCTGAGTTGAGGGCTAAGTGAGTGAGAACAAGTCCTAAACACGAAATAATCACAAATTATCAGAGTTGGTGGGGTAGCGTACGCGCGTACACTAGACGGCGAATATCGGATACAGTCGGTGGCCGCTGATGTTGGTAAATGGTCTTGTCACTCCGGGCTGGCGACGCCAACTACTGTACCAGCGATCAAAAACAGGGTAGATGGCCGACCGGTCTTCGAAAGATCAGTGGTAGTGTGAAAACACGGGCTTCGTCTGGTGATGCGGGTTGCTCAAAGTAGCGGAGGGACAAAGGACAGAGGGGTGCGTAACAAAAAGCTGTCGGGGCATGGAGGGTTGGGGAGAGCGGCAACTAGAGGGTCGCAGAGGCAGGGTCGGCGTTTAACAATAAGAATGTATGGGCACTTCGCCAATGCCTGATCGGTGGTCCAAATTGGTTTCCCGGGAAGTCGGCAGACCGCTGACTCCGTTCGCTGTAACCGATCAGCGGCGCTCGGAGACGTTCGTTGTGAGTGCGATTCTGTGACATTGAACCAATGTATATTTTGACGGTCACACGGATATTGTTCATTTTAAGTGGCGCCGTTATCTCTGGGCTCGACTGTATTCCATCACGTTGATCTGGTTGGTTGTGCAGTTTTGTGAGTGCACTGTTATGTTTCATGCGCAATTTGCAGGTTTTGACGGGCAGGCATAGTACTTTTCAAAATGACCGAATGCTGAGGGCAAAAAAATGAGAATGCGAAGTGACTCTACAACCTCATTGCAATGGAGGCATTTTTTTTTCTTGTTTGTTCACGTACGATGGTATGTAGGCCTGAAATGTGTGGCCATAGAAATGCTCAATCTCGTGAAGTATTTCTGGTATTTTCAGTTTTAGAACGCACATCTCATAGGCTACGCATTCTCTAGCCTATTCTTTTCAAAGGATCCTTTCTGCGGTCGATGTCCTCCCGAGGCATTTCACCATCTGCCACACGGTTCGCGCATTCACGTGCAAGGGTGTGAGCGCTGGCATAAGGATTAACTCTATCAATGTCCTCAACTTGCGCTGGAAACCAAAAGATATTGTGACCACCAACCGATCTCTCCTTTCTGCGACCACTCCAAATGAGACTGGCTGCCTGCTGCGGAACCAAACCTCCAGAGAAGGCCCGAACGGCCGACCTTGAATTTGAGTAAATCACAGAAGGCAACTCAGCTGCCTGAAGAGCTAAAGCAATGGAGACCTCCTCTGCAACTGTAACCTGATTTGTAAAGACTGGAGCCCGAGACCCCAGCTGCCCTTTACCGTCGACGACTGACACACCAAAGGCCCGCCGCATACTGTACTGCGCAGCGTCCACCAAAAACGCCAGGCCTGCCCGTTAGGCGCAGCACAGTCACAGCAAAAGCTAGACGAGCGGCCTATCAGAGCTTTTTTTAAACACTCATTGGGTAACTACTGCAAGCACACTTGCTTGATACCCACTACGACATTAATAATAAAAATTTTTTGGTAGTAGGCCAGCAGTCGCTGTGCTATTTTTCATTCTTCTGAGAAATGTGGTATCCGCTAAACACTTGCAAGGAATTTTGTGCCAATTGTTCATGCAGTGGCTGACGATGATGAGGAATTACGCCTGAAGAGGCAGCAGTGGACAACTGCGGTGGAATGTGACCCTGGTTATGATCTCATAACAGCTTTTGCTGAAAACGCTCTGCTTTAGTAGCACTACCTACTTTTCAAAAAATAGCCCAAGCTTGAGCCACACGGCGGCCTGCATGGTACACCGGATGAATGTTGCGCGGAACAGGATCCACCGTGATATCCTCCCGCTCCTCACGTGTGAGCTGAACTCCTTCAGACACCGCTACCCTCGGAGCCACAACGCCAGCCTCATCGAAGATCCTCGAGCCAGCCTTGGTGCTGGACAGACGTGCTACCTGTGCCGCAAAGTGTGCTTCAATCAGCTCGTCAACCGTGTTGTGCAAACGAAGCTCCATAAGCCGCTCAGTGCTAGTAGTCTGTGAAATTCTCAGAATCCTCTTGAGCCCGACCCTGATGAGCATATCAATCTTCTTCTTCTCTGTCCCAGTCCATTGCAAATATGGGACCGCATAATTTACATGACTAATGAAGAATGCGTCAAACACCCATAGGAGTAGATCTTTTTTCAAACCACCACGCTTGCTTGTAATCCGAGAGAACAGGCTCAAGATGTTGCTCGCCTGACCCCTCAGTCGCTCAATAGCGCCTCCGTTATAGCCTCGCGCATCAATCCACAGACCCAGGATCTTCATAGTCCACTCTCGGAACTACCGTCCCCTCTCAAGACCACAGCTTCACCGGAAGAGAGTCCAAAGGCTCGAGATTCTGCATGCCCTAGCGCGTCTTCCGAAAGAGTAAGAGCTTCGACGTTTTCGGAGAAAGCGTGCGGCCCGTACCCTCTAGAAAACACTCAGTCACGTTCAGCGCCTCTTGCAGGGACTCTTCAAGCGTGGCCAGAGAGCCACCCGTGCACCACACGGTACTATCGTCCGCATAAATAGCATGCCCAATGCCAGGCATTCCCGCTAGCAGTTTTGACAGCCTGTGCACAATTTTACACTCTATCTGTACGTCTGCTCAAGCTTGTTTCAAGCTGCAGTGGGCCGCTAGTAAAACTATGTGAGAGTGCATTTTCGAAATTTTATATAATTCTTTGTTGCTGAGATAGACAGCATTATCAACCTCTCTTGAAAGTCCTCTTGGCTGAACCTGAGCAGCAGAATTGTATTGTGAAGTGTGTGTATTGTGAAGTGTGCTGAGCAGCAGAATTGTATTGTGAAGTGTGCTGTAATTATTTTTCCCTCTTACTGCAGTCATTGTGAGCACAGTTCTGTATCACATTTAGCCTGCATTATATTTACCAAATACCATGCATTATATTTGTGCTGGGGAGGGGGTTTGTTCTATTATTAATTTAATAATTTTTCTACACTCCACGATTGCTAATGCAGCTTCAAGAAGCTTTCATGCGCATCTGCCAGAGACACCAGTGCTCTACTGACCATTCTGACTTCCAATCCCTGTGCACCCTGCTGGAGTCAAGGGGCCTGATTACTGTCAAGAGGCACAAGGAGCTCAGACTAAGCAAGGTATGTGTCATCGCCAGCTATCACGCTACTCTCTTTCCTTTGCTGACAGTTGACTGTCTGAAGATGTATAGCACTGTATGTGTGTGAGTGCATGTGTACTGACGACTTGTGCAAAAAATTTGAACATGGGTGGAAGTTATTTGTACGTCGTAATGTGCATTCAATTGCTTCATGCGAGTGGCTGTTACTTGATACTTTAGACAGTTTTGCAAACTAAGTTTTCAGTGGACATATATTTAACCTGAGTTGTACCTTAACCATTATCTCCCAACGTGCCGGGCAATACTGTTAGATCATAGCCTCCAATATCATTATAGTGCGCACTTGCTCTATTTCAACGTGTTAGAAGACTTATAAATACAGCCAACATACATTTTGCTATACCCTGCTGCTTTTAAGCTTGCAAAGGTACTAATGAACTTGGCCTGGTTAACTACAAGCTCGCATAACTGATGTGTGGTGGTCCCAATAACAGCTGTAGCAGTGTTCATTAAAACCTCGTTCATATTTTCCTGGTTCTTAAACACTGCCCGGCCGCCATGGTCTATTGGCTAAGGCACACTCGGCTGCTGACTCGCAGGTCGCCGGATCAAATCCCGGCTGCGGCGGCTGCATTTTCCATGGAAGCGAAAATGCTGTTGGCCCACGTGCTCACTTTTGGGTGCACGTTAAAGAACCCCAGGTGGTCGAAATTTCCGGAGCCCTTTGCTACGACGTCTCTCATAATCATATGGTGATTTTGGGACGATAAACCCAATGTATCAATCAATCATACACACTGAAATAAATGTTCTATGACTGGGTTTATTGACCCGTAGACCTAGCAAAAGTTGAGATGTCCAGAGTAGGGTGTCGAAGAGGGGTTGGCGTCAAGCAGCCTAAATCCATGCAGGCACTCGAGACCAGTGCTGCTACTGGCACTGAGGCTTGCTGGCTTGCTTGCGTGCTTTGTTGTCGTCCTCCTCTCTTCGCTACATTGCCTTGAGAAATATCGGAGCTATCGTGCCGACTTGAGGGGGAACACTAGTAAAAAAAATGTCAAAGTTATAACCTTATTATAACACAGTTGCATCATACATGAAGATAAGTTGCCTTGTCGTGGTGGTCTAGTGGCTAAGGGACTCGGCTGCTGGATCGAATCCCGGCAGCTGCATTTTTGATGCAGGGGAAAAGGCTGTAGGCCCGTGTGCTCAGATTTGAGTGCACATTAGAGAACCCCAGGCAGTCGACATTTCCGGAACCCTCCACTACAGTGTCTGTCATAATCATACGGTGGTTTTGGGATGTTAAACATCACATATCAATAAATCAATCATAAAAACAAGTTTGTTATATACGAAAATTCATTATATAGGTTTATTCCTTATGCAAGACTATTTTTCACTTAGTTATAACTGATATTTCGTTATATCAAAGTTTGAGTGTATTGTCGCTCGTTTCATCATGAAGTTTGTTAGGAGTGTCCGGTGAAAAAAAGCGGCTGCAGTGGTGCGAGAGCTACTTTGGCCCGAGAACAGTCGATAATGGCGCTATAACTCAATAGGCAGTCCCGCCCAAGAATAATGTTGTGGGAGCACAACGGTAGCACGAAGAGCTTGATCCTGCGAAGTGCGTCTTGGATGGTAATCCGTACAGTGCGCACAGCGGATGGCACAGTGCATTGTGAGCTGGCGGTGGCCTCCTTTTATGCACTAAAAAAATTCCTGGTTGAAAAACAATCTTGTTATTCTGAGGAGGCATAGGAGGTGTGAGAAAGTGTGCACATTTGCCCACAAGTGCCCCTGAACCCACTTTTTCTGTTTGGAATGGGTAACTACTCACTGTTTGAAGTGGCGAACTTAACTGCATTGTGCTGTTCTGTGGGTAGCAGAAAAAGTCTTTCCTGGCCTCAAAACCACTCGAGCTCACAGTAATGCAACAAGTTAGTCATATGGACTTTTGTTTTTTATAACTCTCGTTTTTGTTTGGCCTGTAGTGCTTTTCTGTGCCATCTTGAAAAGCCAGCAAACCCAGCCATGGAGCCCTTTGTGCATTGCAATGTAGAAGGCATAAGTTCTTTTCCTGACTGCACTCATAGAGTAATCCTTGAGCTGACTAGTCTCCACAGTACTGATGTGAAGGGCATGCACAAGTCAAAAGTTTTTCTGCAAGAAACTTTGCATGTAATGTTCAGTCATCATCAGCCTAACTACACCCACTGCAGGGCGAAGGCCTCTTCCATGTTCCACCAATCAACCAGTCCTGTGCTTTCTGCTGCCACGCCATACTTTCAAACTTCTTGATTTCATCTGCCCACCTAATTTTCTGTCTCCCTCTTAAGCATTTGTCTCTCTCTTGGAATCCAGTCACTTACCCCAGCGGTTACCCAGCCTACGTGCTATGTGTCCAGCCCATTTCTTCTCCTTGAGTTCAACTATGATGTCCTTCATTCCCATTTGTTCCTTGGCTCACTCTGCTGTCTTCCAGTCTCTTAAGGTAGCACCTATAATTTTCCTTCACATCGCTAGCTGCGTTATCCTCAATTTAAGTTAAACCCTCTTTATACCAAATCCTTATGTTAAGCTAAGCCTAAATGCTTGTATAGCTTGCGGCCAGCACAAGCTGTCACACGTGTGCATCACAGTAGATGCAGCATGTGATGGCGTCTGAATATGAAATTCAACGAAAGTTGTTTTCACTTTGTGCCAACCAGTGAGAATTTGTTTCGTTGAGTGTATATATGCATTTCTGTATGGTTAGAGGCACGAACGCAATATCTGATGTAACTTTCTCTCTCTCTCCACTGTACATTACAGTTTGTCATTTTCAGGCAATATTTACTTCTAATGCATTAAAGTGACTGCATTGCCAATTTTTCATCTGTGTTGCAGGTGAGCCTCAGGGTGGATGAGAAAGAAGTTGAGTACGTGCTTCAAGACAAAGCTCTTCTAGCAGCATGCCTCTATGACAGTGCCGTTCTATGAAGACTGTTAGCTGTTATCAGAACCATTGTGTGATTGTTTTACCTGTGTTTACCCTTGCATGTCTACTGTGCAAACATTGCACGTGTCTTTGCACGTGTCTTTTTATTGTAGCACCCTAGTCACAGCTGGAAAAAATTGTCATCGATTGCTGTTGTTTCTCACTCTCATGTTGGGATAGTTGTTCTTCAAGTACACAATCATTCATATTGTATCCTGTGGACTCATATTCACTTGAAATCGAAACAATAAAACTTTTCCTACCTATAGCTGTATGAAAAGTTGATTGCTCATTGTCATTATTTATTGTTGGTTATTAATTCAAATAAGCTAGATTTCAAAGCCAAGCACATACTCGGGCAAGTGCTGTCTATCACGTTTGTTTTTCAGTATCAGGAGATCGAATTACAGCTGTGGTTGCCACATTTCTATGAGGGTGAGATGCTTGAGTCCAGTGTACTTAAGATTGAGATGCTTGTTAAAGAATACCAGATGGTAAATATCGCTGGAGTCCTCCACTATGATGTCCCTCATAATCGTATTATAGTTTTATTGTAGTTCTGGGACATGTTACCTTTACGAGTGCTAACAGCTCTTAGCATTTATGGTTTACATGATGTGTTGTTAGAGAATATTGTCACGGCGTGAGAGTAAGTAGACAGAGGGTGGAAATATATTTACAGATTCTACACGGAGTACACAGTGTCCTTGAACCAAGATGGCTGAGTGGCAATCACAACACGAGCTTTTGTTCAATCGCCATCTTCGTCGCCTTTGTGGTGCATTCGTTGATGTTAATGATGACTTGTATCATATAGCCGCTGCCGGTGAAAGCGCGGTCTCCGCGTTTAAGAAAGCGTGCGATCCTGGGCAGAGAAGTACAGCTTAAGGCGGGAGACGTGTACAATATCAGTGGACGGCAGAGACGATGAGGATGGAGTGTCCAAGGGGGCAATCTCATGGGTGACCTCGGTCAGTTGGCGCAAGACTTTGTAAGGCCTGTTGTAGCGAGCGAGGAACTTCGAGGACAGGCAAAAGTGACGAGAGGGAGTCCAGAGCAAGACCAACAATCCTGGGGAGTAAGAGACAGCTCTATGAAGGCTGTTGTAGCGATCCTTTTGAGATAGCTGCGAGGCAGAAAGGTGATCCTGGGCAATCTGGCGGGTTGCTCGAGCCAGTGCAGTTGCATCGCGAGCGTACTCGGTAGGAGTGTCAGTATGCGACGGCAGAAAAGTGTCAAAAGGCAAAGTGGGGTGACGGCCGTACAAGAGATAGAAGGGAGAAAAGCCAGCGGTGTCGTGTTGTGACGAGTTGTAGGCAAAGTAGCATCCCAATCACGATCTGCGGAGACATACATGAATAGCATGGTCGTCAGTGTGCGGTTAAGGCGCTCAGTTAGTCCATTTGTTTGCGGGTGGTAGGCAGTGGTGAGTTTATGACGTGTGGAACACGAGGGAAGAATGTCGTCCACGACCTTGGAGAGAAATGAACGACCACGGTCGGTCAGCAGTTGACGCGGCGCTCCATGGTGGAGAATAATGTCATGAAGGAGAAAGTCCGCGACATCAGTAACACAGCTTGTTAGTAGCGCTCACGTGATGTCAAAGCGTGTCGCGTAGTCTGTTGTCACCACTACCCATTTATTCCCACTCAAAGACGTTGGAAATGGTCCAATGAGTTCGAGGCCGACGCGGTAGAACGGGTCTGCTGGAATGTCGATAGGCTGAAGTGGGCCAGGTGGCGCCAATGAACGATGCTTGTGGCGCTGGCAAGACACAAGATGCAACGTATCGGCGCACAGAGCGGTAAAGGCCGGGCCAGTAGAATCGACGCCATACGCGGTGATACGTGCGGGCTGCTCCGAAATGTCCAGCGGTTGGGGCATCATGAAGTTTGAGCACAGTGTAACGGAGCGTTGCAGGAACTACCAGCAGTTCTGGGCCTTCGGTGCTTGTGTTGCGCCAATAGAGAATTTCGTCATGAAGTGAGAACAGGCGAAGGGAAGGATCTGCGGTGTCAGAAGCTAGACGGCGTATGATAGACCGCAAATTGGCATCACAGAGTTGTTCTTTACGTATGTCCGTGAAATCAGAACTGGCGAAGACAGAGGCATCAGAATCGTGCGCTGACAGGTCAGGGGGATCAACGGGATGGCGAGATAGACAGTTGGCATCTCGGTGCATTCGGCCAGACCTGTAGGCCACAGCAAAGCTATAATCCTGTAGCTTTAAAGCCCAACGACCCAGGCGTCCAGAAGGATCTTTGAGGGGGGAGAACCAGCACAGGGCGTGGTGATCCGTGATGACCGAAAAGTGGCGGCTGAACAAGTATGGTCGGAATTTTCCAACTGCCCATACAAGAGCGAGGCACTCGCGCTCAGTGATAGAAAACTTGCACTCGGAGGGGGAGAGGAGGAGACTTGCGTAGGCGATTACACGATTTTGACCCTGTTGCTGCTGGGCAAGGACAGTGTCAGTACCGTGCCCGCTGACGTCGGTGCGAACTTCAGTGGGCGCTGAAGGATCGAAATGACTGAAGACGGGCGGGGAAGTGAGCAACGCAGTATGGTTGCGAAACGAATCGGCTTGCTGGGGACCCCAAGAAAACGGCGTGTTCTTCTTCAGTAGCTGTGTCAAAGGGTGGGCAATGTCGGCGACGTTTTGGACAAAACGCCAGAAATAGGAACAGAGACCGACAAAGCTCTGTACGTCTTTTGTGGAACGTAGTGTGGGAAAATGTGGGAAAATTTTTGACGGCGCGAATTTTGTCGGGATCGGGTTGCACGCCTTTAGCACTGACAAGATAGCCTAGCACAGTGATTGTTTGGTGGCCGGAACGGCATTTGGAGGAGTTGAGCTGCAGGCCTGCCCTTCTGAGAACTTCCAGAACAGCTGACAGACGGCTAAGGTGACTTTCTAATGACGGCGAGAATACAATGACGTCATCGAGATAACAGAGGCACGTTGACCATTTGTAACCCTGTAGAAGGGAGTCCATCATTCTCTCAAATGTAGCGGGAGCATTGCATAAGCCAAAGGGCATTACCTTAAACTGGAAAAGTCCATCCGGTGTAACAAATGCAGTCTTTTCACGGTCTAATTCGTCGACGAAAATCTGCCAGTATCCTGAACACAGACAGATAGAGGAGAAGTAGGCAGACCCGTGCACTGCAGTCGAGGGCATCGTCAATCCGTGGCAGTGGGTAGACGTCCTTGCGCGTGACCTTGTTTAACTGACGCTAGTCGACGCAGAAGCGCCAGCTGCCATCCTTCTTTTTTACTAGAACGACTGGTGAGGCCCATGGACTGCAAGATGGTTCAGTGACGTCTTTTGTGAGCATTTTATCAACTTCAAGTTGGATGACTTGACGCTCTGCATGTGACACACGATAAGGACGTCGTCGGATTGAGCTGGTGTCTCCAGTGTTGATCCTGTGAGTAACAACTGACGTCTGACCTAAAGGACTATCGCCAAAGTCGAAGATGTCCCTGAAGGATGCTAAGATATGCCGGAGATCAGCTGCCTGTGCTGGGACGAGGTCTGGCGCGATCATCTTGTCAACGTCGGCATTAGTGGAGCTCTGTGAAGAGGATGCAGTAGCGGGCAAAGGAGCGTCTGCAATGAATGCAGAAATATAATGTTCACCGATGGATGAGACGTTGGCTAGAGTCATGCCATCTGGAACAACTTGAGTGCACCAGCTGAAGTTCAGTATCGGTGGTGACGTCACATTATTCGTAATCGTCAACAGAGTATGAGCAAGGGCAACATTTCTGTCTAATAACACATCAAAAATCGGTGCCAGCACATAATCGCCGTCGGGTACTGGAGGAAAAGACCTCATGGTTACATAGGTAACGGCTTATGGCGCTAGGCGAACGTACTCAACAGAACACAAACGTGGTTGAGGTTTAGTTGGAGTGTCATAGCAATGAGGTAGGTCAAGCCAAAGTAAGCCCATTCCACAGTCAATTAAGGCAGAGTGCGCGGCAAGAAAGTCCATGCCCAGGATGAGTTCATAAGAGCACTTCTCGAGCACGGCGAAAAGCACAGTTGTGGAGTGGTCAACAACACTAACACGTGCGGAGCACATCCCAAGCACAGGAAAAGTTCCACCGTCGGCGACTTAGATGAGCGGCACTGTGGGCGGTGTTAAAACCTGTTTAAGGCGGCGGCAAAGCTCCGAGTTCATCACCGAAATGTAAGACCCTGTGTCTACAAGGCCAACAACAAGTGCATCGTCTACTTTAACGTCTATGAGGTTTCGTCGTGTCGGCATAGCCAGAGGATTTGTCTGGTGAATCGTCGATGCAGCATCACCTCTGGGAGCTGCATCGTCTAGTTTTTTGGAGCCAGATGTGCAGTCGGCGAAGGAGGACGGCGAAATTGGGGTGAGCGCGACGATGGACGACGAGACAGCGCTGAGCGGGACTGGTGGCCGGGAGGGGATGGTTACCGACAACGCACCGTCGACGAACCGTGACCACCGGCTGGCCGAGGCGACTCGTGCCAAGTTCCGAAGTGACCATCATCTGCCTCTGCGCGACGGTTGTAGCCATAGGAAGGCTCACGCCAATACCACCTGCTATTGCGATAGCGGGCCACGTGACCAACACGATGGCAGTTAAAGCATATGGGCCGCGGTCATCAGCAGTCCTCCATTCAGCTGGATTGCGAGCGCCCGCTGGGAGCCTCTGGCCTTGGGCGTAGGAAACTGGCGGACGACGGTCAGTCGGTTGGGAGGGGCGGCGGTGCACACAGATTCCAGTATGTTCGAAAGCTCCTGGTGAACGATGGCATGCACTAAAGGCACCATTTCGGAGCTGGACTCACAGGCACTAATATTGGCTCTGCATTTGAGTCAAAATTATGTCACTGTGACCCAAACTGAAGCCAGAAACAAAAGTATGTGCATTACTTGGCTGTAAATTATCCCGTTCGTCTGTGAGTACTGTACATACTGCTGCAATGGCCAAGAGTTTGGTGAAATCGAATACATAGTTTTTTAGCTTTATTCTCTTGTTTAGGTTCACAATATTCAAATAGGAGAATATGGAAGAGCCGTGTGGCCCCTTAAGAATAGTAACTGAGAAAATGATATGACCAACTTGGAGGGAAAAAAAGAGTGAAGCATCACTGCACATTTCGAGTTCGCGTAATAAGTGAAATCTCATGGACTGCTAGAAATCTGAGTGAGCGAACCTTCTTCATTGCTGTGCTCAAGAATGAATGCATTCATTGGTAGTGAAACCGACTAAGGGCAGAGTTGTTTGTTCCCCCAATAATTAATTTTCTTATCTGGTTTATTTTCTTGAGGTTAAATCGATAAAATGGTTACTTTAGGTATGAAAACTATGAGAAAAAAATGGCTGATTGGCACGGTGAGGCTTTATAGTTTCGGCATTATGACACACGTTACCTGAAGTTAGATGTGCTTCAAAGTACTTTTGTATTGAGAACATCTGCAGAAGTGCGTGGTCTATACAGCTGGTAACATACTAATTAAAGAGAACTTTGCTTCGGAGATTCTAGCCATTGTAATTATCAGGAGCTAAAATACCCTTCAAAAGCGTACCCAACCAGGCGGCCGTAAATGAAGGGGAGGAGAGAATTCAAACCCTTTTCACCTCTGAAACTTTTTATGCTTGTCAGAAGCTGTTACTCTTCACCCCCCCCCCCCCCCCCCAAAAAAAAAAAAAACCTTCTGTGCTGAATGTTTACCATTGGCGAAGCTGAGTGTCTCTTCACAAATGCACAAAATGCGACTTTCTCGACAGTATGAGGTCTCAAAAATATTTTAAGTCTGACTTAGTCGAATGACACATGCATGGTGTACATGACCTACACTGTGGCGTACAAATAGCAACCATTAGGGGGCATTTCACTGATATTGTCAATGGGCGGGACAAGGACATGCGACTTATCTGTATGTACTTGTGCGTATATATATATATATATATATATATATATATATATATATATATATATATATATATATATATATATATATATATAAGGGAAAGAAGTGTATACATAACGGCTCATTGTTCTGTGTTTTGGCACAATAATAATGAGATATAACAGACTATAGTACCAAGGACTGTATAGAGGAAGTTATTAGAACCAATGTAAAGTAAATACGAAGAAAGAAAAGTGGGTGAAAAAATAACTTGCCGTGAGTAGGAATCGAACCTACGACCTCCGAATTACGCCTTGGCATTATTGTCTGTTAGATCTCATTATATTTTGTCAAAACACGGAAAAACGAGCCCTTGGGTATACACTGTATATATATATATATATATATATATATATATATATATATATATATATATATATATATATATATATATATATATATATATATATATATATATATAAGGGAAAGAAGTGTATACCTAAGGGCTCGTTTTTCCGTGTTTTAACACAATATTAATGAGATATAACAGACAGTAATGCCAAGGAATGTACAGGGGAAGTTATTAAAACCAATAGAATGTAAATAAGAAGAAAGAAAAGTGGATGAAAAAATTACCAACTGTGAGCAGGTCGTAGGTTCGATTCCTGCTCACAGTTGGTAATTTTTTCATCCACTTTTCTTTCTTCTTATTTACATTCTATTGGTTTTAATAACTTCCCCTGTACATTCCTTGGCATTACTGTCTGTTATATCCCATATATATATATATATATATATATATATATATATATATATATATATATATATATATATATATATATATATATATATATATACATATATATATATATATATATATATATATACATACATATATATATATATATATATATATATATATATATATATATATATATATATATATATATATATATATATATATATATATATATATATATATATATATATATATATATATATATATATATATATTAGGGAAAGAAGTGTATACCTAAGGGCTCGCTTTTCCGTGTTTTGACACAATATTAGTGAGATCTAACAGACAGTAATGCCAAGGAATGTACAGGGGAAGTTAGAACCAATGGAATGTAAATAAGAAGAAAGAAAAGTGGATGAAAAAATAACCAGCCGTGAGCAGGAATGCTCGGCTCCTGGGACCCGGCAAATGACAGAGTCTTTAAAAAGCTCTGCAGCGGGAGGTACCTCCGGCTACTCGAGAAGCTTGCAGTGAGCGAGACCATTGCAGCTTCTCGGGAAGTGTACTGCGCACACGTGGCCATAAAGTGACTGTCACTCGCTGGGCCACGTGCTGACCAAGTCACCCTCCCAAAAACATCGCAAAAATAAGAGGCGACACTACACAGCACACGCCCCTTTCTCTTTTTCTCCCCTGCTATTTCCTATTTTTCCTTCTCTGTTTCTACACAGTTCACTATACACCACCTTCTTCCTTTCTAGTTGAAGGCTCCAAAAATGAGAACAAGTTTTTCCTTTTCGGTGAGGAATGTTCCTAACATTTTTGAAAACCTCTGTTCTTATCAACTTAATATCTGATACGGATCCTGTTTGGATCCAAGATAATAAACTTATTTTTGTGATGCGGTGGAGTGCTTGAAGCTTGCTTCACCTCCGCCACGGGTTGGCCCGGTATTGCACTACCTCCGGGATGGGCCCCGGAGGTAGTGTTTCCTGCTCACGGCTGGTTATTTTTTCATCCACTTTTCTTTCTTCTTATTTACATTCCATTGGTTCTAATAACTTCCCCTGTGCATTCCTTGGTATTACTGTCTGTTAGATCTCATTAATATTGTGTCAAAACACGGAAAAACGAGCCCTTAGGTATACACTTCTTTCCCTTATTTCATTTAACGAGGGTCTCGTACTGGCAGACTTGATGTCATTAGGTTGTATACGAGGGACTATTAATCAGCTGCCCGCTCGTAATAAGTTCACGTGCTACGTGAGGCCAAACATGCGCATAAAAAAAAGAGTGGTTCACACTCGTCGCTTGGCTTATAGATGGCGCTGACTGTCACTCCTACTTCTAAATTCACATATAAAACCAAAAAAAGAAAGTGGATGGAGGGAAGGCCGCTGTCAGTGGTTAGAGCATCGAACATCGAACGCGTTATACGAAGGTCGTAGGTTCCTGCTCACGGCTGATTATTTTTTCATCCACTTTTCTTTCTTCTTATTTACATTCCATTAGTTCTAATAATTTCCCCTGTACATTCCTTGGCATTACTGTCTGTTAAATCTTATATATATATATATATATATATATATAGTCAAGTAGATCCTCCGTGAGAACGGTAACAGCGGAAGCATTTGTTTCGACAATTTCGGCCAGATTCTAGCCTTCGTCAGGAATAAGGGTACATTCTGTTCGCTTGCACATTCATAATATTTTGAGCAACAAAATTAGAGCGAAAGAACGGCTAAGACAGAAAACAAGAAAGAAATGACAAAGAAGAGGGGGGGGGGAAAGTTGCAGGGTTCACTGCGCTATGCGAGTGGTGTTCTATGTATTTTCTTAGAAGCATCGCGCTCAGTCTAGTTCAAGTTTTCAATTAACATACGAGGAAATCTAACATGCGATTCCTCTAATGTGGTATATCTACTTGAATGCAACGTGTGCGGCAGCATCGGACAAACGGAAACACCCTTTATGATTCGTTTCAATAGTCACAAAGCCCACGCAAAATCAGCCCCGAATCTACCTCTATCAAGACACCTTAACCTTCTCGGCCATCATTCATTCTACAAATTGTCAGTCGCGCTTTCAGAAAGAGGATGTAAATAAAACCGGGAATGTGAACAATGTGAGTCGTACCTTATACGCCGATATAACACCCTCGAAAAAGGCATAAATTAAAGCCTGATACACTTGCAGCAATTAAAGCACTATAATATATATATATATATATATATATATATATATATATATATATATATATATATATATATATATATATATATATATATATATATATATATATATATATATATATATATATATATATATATATATATATATATATATATATATATAGGCAGGCAGGCATGGTGGTTGAGTGGCCGTAGCGTTGCATATAGTCAAGTAGATCCTCCGTGAGCGGTCACAACGTGGTTTATTTCGACGTTTCGGCCTAGAGACTGGCCTTCATCAGGATTAAAGGTACAGTTGGTTGGTGCTCAGCTTTATACAATCTCAAATCAGAGGGAAAGAAGAAAAAAGACAGAAAAAAAGAAGAAAAGAAAAAGAAGAGAAAAAGGGAAAACAGAAAAAAAGAGAAAAAGAATATAAGGTGGACTCCTCCCGGGTGCCACCCTTCCACTCTTCCTTCCACATCCCCCTTCATCTCTCTCCTCTTTTTCTCCTTTACCTTTCTGATGTCAGCGGTCTGTGTATGCTTCCTTTCACTAACGATTCTTCCCGACCAAACGTTGCCTCCTGGCCCTGGCGGTTCGGTGTGGGGCAAAAAAGAGCTTTTTAAGGAAGTTTTAAGCCTTTCACTACTCGGCGCCCCGTCAACATTTCGTAGTAGAAAGAGGGGTGCTGCGTATTGCGGCAGAGGCTGGTAAGCAGGCTTTTTAGGAAGTTTGAAGCCTTGAACTACTCGGCGCCCCGTCAACATTTCGTCGTAGAAAAAGGGGTGCCGCGTATTGCGACAGAGGCTGGTAAGCGGGCGCAATGCGAATTCCTTGACCGCTTCTGGATTACGCGTGCAGAAGGGGCCTCCCGGCTGTGCACAGGGTTGCTGTTGGGCATGTCATGCATGGCACAATTGTTTGGGTAGTAAAATAAAACAGAAAACAGACGACAGCTGTACTTGGGAAGAGTAGTTACACTTGGAATTGTTTTGAGTTGTCCAGTACCCTTCGCAGCTGCAGTCCCGTGAACTCAGTTACTATTTTAATTATTGCCGTTATTGTTTTCTAATGCTTTAATTGCTGCAAGTGTACCAGGATTCGCATTTATTCCTCTATCGAGGGTGTTAAATCGGTGGATAAGGTATGACTCTCGTTGTTCACGTTCTAGGTTTGATTTAAATCCCATCTCTAAGAGCGTTACTGAGAGTTAGTCGAATGCATGGTCGGGAAGATTAACATGTTTTGATAGGGATAGATTTGGGGCTGATTTCGCATGGGCTCTGTGATTATTGAAGCGAATTCTAAATGGTGTTTCTGTTTGTCCGTTGTACTGCATACTACACACGTTGCATTCGAGTAGGTATACCACATTAGAGGAATCGCATGTTAGGTTTCCTCGTATGTTAATCGAAAACTTGGATTGTGTGCTGGTTGCTTTGTGTGTTTCTCGCATCGCCTTACATACAAGACATCGTGACTTTAAACAAGGTCGGCATGAATTATTGGGGGGTGAGGTATTGATTTGAGAGTGGACAAGTGTGTCTATGAGAGTGTACTGTACAGTCCTGTACACTGTAGCCATTTTTCATTCTTGACTGACCGACCGACCAGTTGATAGCGGTGCTACACCGCTAATGGAGAAACCGTATTTTGTCATCCATGTGGAAAGCAGGGAGAACACATTGGAAAAGTCACCAATATCTTACACGTTTGACGTCCACTCTAGAGCACGCATATGTATTAAGCTCCCAACATTGCTTACGCAACCACCAATTTGAATAACTCTTGAACCTGCGCAAATAACATGAATTTTATGGTCAATTCACGGCACTCAGATTCATTATTTTGCTATTTTTATAACAGCACCTGTGAACTCGCATGCAGCAGGAAATTTGCGGCGCATTCTCGGTAGGATACAGGTATAAACTTTTCGATTTTATTATGCATACTAGAGCTCCTGCTATCTCACTTCGCCATTTGCCAACAGCCGCAAGGGAAAAAGTACAAGCGGAAGTGCACTAAAGAAATTCTATGAATCCAATGCATCTTCCTAGTGCTCTTCCCCTCATTTCTCTCGCAGTTACCACGTGAAAAAGTGTCAGCCGGAGCAGTACAAAAAAACAACGTTGCATTAAGCCAACGTTTTCCGCAACCAACGTCCATCGTCGAGGCCGTCATTCTTGTCTCATCTTTTTGCTGAAGGAAATTAAGAGAAGTTAATTTAGCGGAGATTTATACAAAGCATTGGTCACTGCTAACGTCCATTGCGTGAAAATAGAAAACAAGACATTCAAGATCTTTGTGCAACAGTACTGCAAACAAAATATAACATCAGACTCCGCTCTTCGCAAGCAGTACCTGCGGCCAATGTACGAGGACACTGTAGAAATTATGCAAGAACTCAGTGAATATATATATATATATATATATATATATATATATATATATATATATATATATATATATATATATATATATATATATATATATATATATATATATATATATATATATATATATATAAGGCAAAGCAGTGTATACCAAAGGGCTCGCTTGTCCGTGTTTTGACACAATATAATGAGATCTAACAGACAATAATGCGAAGGCGTAATTCGGAGGTCGTAGGTTCGATTCCTGCTCACGGCAAGTTAATTTTTCACCCACTTTTCTTTCTTCTTATTTACTTTACATTCGTTCTAATAACTTCCTCTATACATTCCTTGGTACTATAGTCTGTTATATCTCATTATTATTGTACCAAAACACAGAAAAACGAGCCCTTCCTTAAGTGTACACTTCTTTCCCTTATATATATATATATATATATATATATATATATATATATATATATATATATATATATATATATATATATATATACATATATATATATATATATATATATATATATATAGTGGGAGTAATAATTCAATGGGCCAGTTAGTCTTCGTGAAGGTATGGGATATGGCACAACGGGAGCGTTGTCAACAAGGATAAATATATTTATTTCCCAACAGTTTCGGGAGGGGACCTCCCTTCATCAGGGGATGAGTTATACTCATCCCCTGATGAAGGGAGGTCCCCTCCCGAAACTGTTGGGAAATAAATATATTTATCCTTGTTGACAACGCTCCCGTTGTGCCATATCCCATACCATATATATATATATATATATATATATATATATATATATATATATATATATATATATATATATATATATATATATATATATATATATATATATATATATATATATATATATATTACCGTATTTACTCGCATAATCGGCGCACTCGCACAATAGGCGCACCCCTAGTTTGGTCGCGGAAAATTTGATATTTTTTAATTCCGCGCATAATAGGCGCACCCCGAACTTGGCCGTGATCAGAAACGATTCTACCCCCAGCGGTACAGTTGGAACGCGGTCCCCGTACCCTGAAGAAAAAAAGAAGGCAAATCGACGAGCAAATAAAAAAATTCGAAGTGCAACGACCTAACCAACGTGTTTGTCGAAATAAAACTTGAAAAAAAAAAAAGCGTCCATGAGCGAAAAAAAAAACGGCTGTTCCATCAATTACTGATACCCCCCAAATCGCCGGGCTTTTTGGAGGTCACGTGTACAACGCCGGGGGCTCGATCGCCATCACCACCATCAGAGAAAAAGAAAGAAACGCCATGTTGCAAGCGGTGTGCGTATGTTGTGGTCATGTATTGAACTTTGGTTCCACCATGGGGAAGCACGCGAGCTACACGGCTGGGTTTAAACTGAAGGCAGTGCAGTACGCGCTGGAGCACGGCAACCGGGCTGCAAGCAGGCATTTTGGCGTTGGAGAAACCAGTATTCGGTACTGGAGGGACCAAGAAGAAAAACTTAAGGCGACGAAGAAGACACGACGGGCTTTCCGCGGTGCCAAGACTGGATCGTGGAAGCGTGGCAGGCGATCTCCAACGAAATCGTCAGGAAAAGCTTCAAGAAGACGGGTATCTCGAACGCACTGGATGCGAGTGAGGATGACATGTTGTGGGGTGCGGATGATTCGGACACCGAAAACGAATCCCCGCTCGGCGAGGATGAATGTGTGATCTCCGACTCGGACTCCGAATAGGGAAAAGGAGGAACAGCTACGACTTTTGTGTAAATAAATTTTACGTGTGTGTGTGCAGTTGACGGCTCTCGCTTGTTCATTAAAAGGTACGTAGGTATGTTTGTTTTATGCTGAATTAATTGGTAAACGATAATGTCGCCTTTTACTTGACTAGTGTGCAGATTTAAAGCGCGAGAACCGAGTTGAAAAAATTTTCGAAAATTTTACCCTGCGTAATTGGCGCACCCCTAACATCGAGCCGGATTTTCTGAAAAAAAAGTGCGCCTATTATGCGAGTAAATACGGTATATATATATATATATATATATATATATATATATATATATATATATATATATATATTTATATATATATATATATATATATATTGTGAAGAGGTTTATTAGTAGTTAACGACAACGGCAAGACAGCGTCATGAACCGTCCAGCAGAGAACGGCACAGCAGCGAGCCGAAGCACGAGACGAGAGAGCCGGGCGTTGGCGATGCTGCTCGCTGCAGGCACATCTTCTTCACAATCGCCCCCGCTGAAAAAGGAGCCATCCTGGCGACTTAAGAAGTTTCAGGCAGAGGATCACGGTACGGTTTCAGCCGGGAAACATGGACGATGTCACGTGCACGCCGGCGCATGTCTTCCGATCGGGAAACTGGTTCAATTAGGAAATTAATCGGAGAGGTTTTCTCCAAAACGGTGTAAGGCCCCTAGTAAAATCAGGTTCTCTTCGTCTCGATGTAGAAGAAACCACTTCTCCCCACTCGGCGCCCGAGGCGCACCACCCGCGGTGGTGTAGCAAAGTGGGAGAAGAAACGTACGCCGCTATCCCAATAGCGGCTATTGGCCTGCTGGTCGCTTGACGAGGAAGCAGAAGCAACGCTGAAGAAGTTCTAGATGGCTGAGAAAAACTTGTATTTACAGATTTTACAAAACAATGGACATCAATGTTACAAAAAAAAGAAAAGAAAAACAACTTGGAAATGAACCGACTTCTGTAGGGCGACCCTACGGGGTCCGGCGGAGCCGATGGTGCCTAACACCGCAAGCTCGGTTCAGAACACTTGGCGGAGCCCCGGGGCCTCTTCTTATCCCTTCCTGGCGCTCCGCCCTTACAACACTCTCGGCAAATAATCACCTGCTTGACCTTTTATTGGACAGTACAGTAGGTAGATCAACAAAAAAACCGCCACGAGGATGCCGCCTTTGTGCACGTGGGACTCATGCACTCTCCCCAAACACTCGCTTGCTGGATTTCGGGCTGACCGGTCGCGCGCTCGCGCGCTCCGCGCGCTTGCGACCTCCGGCGTCAGTGTGGCTCTGGCCGACTGGGCTCGCCCTACGTCACCTCCTGCCGCCGACGACCTTCCACCTCCGACGACAGTGCAGCCCTGACTTACTGGACTTGCTCTACGCCATCCACCGACGCCGAAAGGAGCTCTCGCAGGTGCGCCCCGTCCTCGGACTCCAGTGACCGTGCTTCATCTTTCCTATCTCTTCTATCCCCTCATCTTGTCGTCGCTCGCTCTGTCTCACCACCTCACGTCTCTTCTTCTCTTCTTCTTCGGCTTTCCTACATCTTTACTCCTATCCTTTTTATCACTCCTCACCCCCATCCCTCGTGAGCTACTGTGGCGGTGTCGCTCACTGAAGCAGACAATAACCGGGCTCACTTTTCTCTTCTTTTCTCTTTTTAAGAGTCACTTTCTTACTCTCCCCAAACAACACAACAACGAAAACGTAAATAAAACAAAACTAGAAAAAGCATAGAGGCCAGGGCCAGCTTCGCGGCGCACAATTATCTAGACAGAGCTAGCCGTACTCGGTATTGCGGCCGTAGGGCGACTTCCCTCTACCACGTCAATTTCTTGACGACGGGGCTATAATCCTCTTGCCTCTGTGCGCCGTACGAGGAACCACTCGCTGACCGCGCATATTTCTGCTTACGAGCTCCTTTGCCCGGATAAACGGGGACGCAGTCGAAGACATGCCCGATTCAACAATAGGCAACCCAGGCGTCGAATGGGCGGCCATTGCCATTTCCCGTGTCGCGAGCCCGCTTCTGAGAGTTACTGGACCAAAGCCGGACCAGCAGAAAAGGTCGTCGGTGACTTCAAAGTTTTCGCAACGCACGCCGCCGATTATGCAGGCGCGCAAACAGCACGTGGCCGGGCCATACGCCGAACCAGAGCCCTTCAATTTTTTTCTGGTCACGAAACTCCGCCCGAAGGTTGATATAGGGACAAAATCTGTCGCTAGAGGCGCCACTCGTCGTATGGGGGCCACAAGCCGCCGCCACTGCTGGGCTTGTATGCGCACTGCGGCCGACGTTTCGACGCGATTATGTGCGTGCTGTTCTTCCTGTTACCTTTTTTTAAACGTCTCTGAACGCATCAATGCCACCAGATAAATAAGTTGAAACGGGATCCAGTGTCGACGACGAATGAGAGCTGTTTACTTTGGAACGCACGCGTAGTTTACTTGGAAGTGCGGGCCCACCTTATAAACAGCAGCGCATTAAAAGTGTTCTCACACCGCGCGATAACGCATTGTGTCAATAATTGTCTCATAGCCCAATTATATGCATACTTACGATGCCTCGAAGCGGTACTTGCGAGCTATAGCTCGCAAGTGTTGAAAGACGATGCTTACTCTCCATGCTCTTGATGCGAGCAGCTACTGCTTGATCTGCTCGACAACATATTTGTATTTGCGCCCAGCCAAAGGGCGATTATGTTTATGCGGTAGGTGAGCTTTATATTCTGGTAGGGCCGCTAATAGGGGGAGGAAGGTGAACGAAATGAAACACGACTGGGTAGTACAGGAGCAATCACATTGGTTTATATCCGGCTCACCTCTCGCGCGCTACTACCCAAGTATTCAAATGAACTGAATGGTTGAGCCAGAAGTTTTATTCCAGACCTTTCAATTGAGTTTATACCCAAATGCGCAGTTGTTTGGCACACACGTTTGTGAGCGCCGATCGCTTTTTTGACGCGGGGACTTTCGATGCCGAGGGCTTTCGCGACCGCTCTAAACGTGCCCAACATTTGATTGATCACTTCTTTCCACGCAGTTTACACGGGACACCCGCCGCTTGACGTTTCCTTGTGTTTACTGTTTAGGGCATTATTATTTACTGGCCGACAACCCATGATTTCTCCGGGAACGGAAGTACAGCAGCCTAATCTGGAAGTTCCTTTTGATGCCAGTGCTAGCCGCTTGGCCGCCTCTGCCACTACCGAGGTACCTCATCACACATTTGTTTTTATTTTTTGGGTGGGAGGGGGGGGGGGAGGGCGGTTATGATTTAAGGCACGCAATAAATCTTAAATTTGGTGCTAATGATACGCCGCCTAATAGTCAGGTGTGTACTTATGAATGGGAGATTCACATATGGTGCATGTAATGGGGAGAAAGTTGGAAAACATTTATTTACACAAAATACACTGAGAACAACACTTTGGAGAAGAAAAGCACTAAAAACTATTGTAGCTGTTCTGAGCAATGTTACACAATCTGTGACTCTACTGTACAATGTGTATTTCGTTTCATTAACAGCTGCACTCTGCCTTAGCTCACTGCCTAAAATAAACTGTATTTGAATATACACTATTTACACTATATGCAGATAAATATGAATAGTACGAAAATATTACAGTGTAATGTATACAAGATATACAACACTATATACAAATGGGAAGGCGTGCTCACATACACAGCCATTATGCTTAACACTGTGGCTTCCGCCCACCACTTGCAGGGCATGAACTGCGCACAGTTGCCCGCGAGGTTGTTTTTTTCTCGAGTGAAGAAATGTAATCTACATGTCAAAAAAAAAAGTGTACAACCTCAGCTGTTGTCCCTAAAAAGTGCAACAGACAACCTACACTTGCTGACGCTGTGCGGCTGTCGAGCAAAATGCCCTCAACAATCCTCGCGTACACGTCACCGCATGCAATGTTTTGCACCGTGTACGTCTCTACATGTTCTTCAACAATTTTCAGGAGAGCAAGAAGACGGCTGCTAGGTACTTTCAAATAGCCCCTCGATTTTGTTTGGATCAAGGCAGATGGCTGACGTGTTGTGCTCAACATCGTTTCGATGCAGCCTAAGCAATCCAAAGTAGAAAACTTCTTGGCCACATATCCGCCGAGGTAATCCAAAATGGAGTCTTTGGTCGAAAGATGGCCAATGTCCTCCACGCAGTCTGTCCTCCACGCAGACTAAACCGGCTCAAGAGCTATATATAAGTGGTTATAACAGAAGAAATGAAAAGAAAGGTGCCGACCCGTAACTGTCCCTCCTTACGAGGACACCTCAACAGGTCAGCAGAGGAATGGGATATGGGGAGTAAAAGATATAGGGAAAAAGTAGGAGGGATAAAAAGAATAGAAGGAAAATAGACGGAGAAGAAGCCAGCCAACGAGAGAAAAAAAGAAGGAGATAGGAAAGTGGGGATCCGGTCGAAGCAGTCCAAGGGCGGGGTGCCACAATGCGAGAGCTGCACGGCTTCAGGAGACCGCGGAGGGCGAACCAGTCGGCGGGAGCTACGCTGAAGTCGGAGATCGCGAGGGCACAACCGTCCAGCTTGAAATCCTGCGAGCGAATCCTCAAGAGCTTACCGTCACTGGCTTCTCCTGCCGAGTCGGTGTTGACATTTTGGCATTCCACTGCTGCGCATTCCGGTGACAATTCGCGCCGCCTCTTCACTGGTTGCCTCTGAGTCGCAGGCCGTGAACGCGGTTTCGGCTTTGTCAGGTACGCCGGGAGCCCGTCAAAAATTCTTGGAACGGCGTTCGTGCGAAGCCTCGGCCTCTCTCGCTGAAGCAACACGACCACCCCGTTCACGGTGTGCTCGTCGGTTCTCACAACGTCGCTAGCATCAAAATGCTTTTCGCACACCCGAACGTTCTTACTTTCGAAGCTGAAACCGCCAGCTTCCAACCGCGGTATAGCTCGCTTCCATTTCTCTCGGTGTTCGGTGCTACTTGGGAAACAGAAGAGCGACGCCTTTTCTTTGTTGCTTCGGTATCCGGAGCTGCAGCCCGTCACACAGCACGTATTAGGCAATGTTCATTCGAATTTTCATGCCGTCCACCTTGAGCACGGTGCACACTGGCACATGAAGTTCGCGTTTCGCTGATGCAGAAACCGCGAGCTGCCACCACACAACGCCTTCGGGATGCCGCCGCGGCCAGTGCGTTCCGCCGGGCGCAGCGGGGCAATGGCCCCCCTAGGACGGCTTGCGCCGCGTAGCGGTCGCTCTTGGCACCATATCAAGCTCTCCCATAGAGTGACGGAGAAGTTTCGTGACCAGAACGGTATTAAGGGACTGTGGCCGAACCGATGCGAGGAGTCACCGCAGTGCGCAGGGTCTCGGAAGAGGCCCGTTGATGCGCCGACTGCCAGTTCCGAGAGGCAATTAGGGGGCCGTCACAATGACGTTTATAATCTCACCCCTTTTGTTGCCGGGTTGGTTCCCTTTTCCTCGAGTTAATGGTAACTCGAAATGCTCGACCATCTCTGGCGTTGCACAAAGCAGGGTAATATGCTGGCGCCGTGTGTCTGCGCTCGCGGCAAAACCGGTTAGTCGCGCTTCGACCGCTTGCCACTCAAGCAACGCTGGCTGCCCGCGGCTGACATGCCGTCCCAAGCTTACGCCGCAAAGCAAATAAAAGCACACAAAAATTGCCGCGCTACGAATTCTTACCGCGGTCCTACACCCCCCATCCAAGACTTCGCAACAACTTGCCTACAGTGTTGCCGAAGTAAACCCACACAAAAAAACGGACCGCGCTCAACCAGTGGGTGTACGGCGCGTTAACAGCTGCAGCCAACGGCTGGGGTGTCCCACCCACTACGCAGTGGTCGCGCTGCCCCTGGCTGGCAGCAGCATGCGCAAATTCTCTCCTGCAAAGGAAGCGCGCAAAAAGCCCCACTTGGTCTCGGTGCTCAAAAAAAAAAACTATGAAACAAACCAGTCTCCAGCGCCAGCTGACATAACAAAGCTACTTAGTGAGCTGCCCTGCTCTCTTAATATAGCGAGCCTATTCAAAACATCATGCAGCTGAAACACGGTATCTAGTAGACCCGACCGAACGTGCCAGAGCTGCTCGCTCCGCACGCCTTTTCACCAAACGCTTATGATGCATGCAACATCTGACATTCCCTGCCGTGGGCAATTCCTTGAATACTCTGCAAGAGTTTTCATTAACATGACACACACTGCAACACATGCCCCAGAACAATCGGGCGCTGTTGCCCCACCCAACATAATAAAAAAACGCAACAAAAAATATTGGCACGTAAAAGCAAACAGACACCACACGCAGTTCACACCACTACACTTGGTAATTGTCACACACTGTTGTATGATGTTCAAAAGTTCCATCACCATTCTGAAGTGTTATTGCCATGTTTGCACCACAAATCCATCACTTAGTCTCGTGGCACATAACACTCGTTCCCCCTCCTTCACTGATCGCCGCTGCGGGGCTCTCAGGCTACTGCACCTCCTCCCAGCATTGGTTTGTCAGCCGGGAAAGCGCGTCGGCATTAGCATGTGCTGGACCCTTTCTGTGTTGCACTACCACGTCGTAGCGCTGCAAAGCCAATGCCCAACGTATCAATTTGGCCCCTTGTGGCGAAGCTTGAGTGAGGTACGCGAGTGAATTGTGGTCGGAGACGACAAAGATTTTGGCCCCGAATACCCAGGTGTCGAACTTTTTGAGTCCCCAAATGACACCAAACGCCTCGCGCTCTATCGTAGACCATTTCATCTGAGCAGGCGTGAAGCGATGACTGGCAAAAGCAATCGGGCACTTGGTACCGTCATCGGCCATTTGGGCCAAACAAGCTCCCACAGCGATAGCGGAAGCGTCCGTAAAAAGCCAAAACGGCTTGTGAATGTCTGGAGTCGTTAATTCAACAGCGCTGCACAGGGCACCCTTGAGTTTTGCAAATGCCTCGTTGGCCTCGGGCGTCCAAGGGATGTGGTTAGGAACATGTTTAGCCGTCAATTGGGTAAGGGGCTTGGCGATGCCAGCAAAATTGGGTACGTAACCCCGGTAATACCCGCACAGACCTAGAACACTCCTTAACTCTTTTTTATTCTGGGGTACTTGCAACCCCTCAATAGCCGCGAGCTTGCTGGGGTCCGGACCGTGCTTTCCCGATCCCACAATATGTTCGAGGTAGCGGATAGACGCGGACGCCACCTGACATTTTTCCATGTTAGCTACTAGACCTACGGACGTTAGGGCGGAGAACACAGCGTGGAGGTGCCGGACGTGCTCTTGTAGTAGGGACCTGCTGAAAACCGCAATGTCATTCAAGTAGGCACAGGCATACGTCTCATGGGGTGCTAACAGCTGGTTCATACTCCGCTGAAAGCTGGCTGCCGCCTTCCTGAGCCCAAACGGCATTACTCTCCAAGCAAACTGACCTAGGTGCGACACGAACGCGGTCATGCGTTGTGACCCCTCCGCTAAGGGCACTTGCCAGTAGCCTCGTCGGAGATGAATGAGGGTTATATAACTAGCCTGACCTACATTCATGATCAATTCTTGCGGGAATCCCATTGGGAATGCGTCTGGTTCGGTTATGGCATTCAAGCTTCTGTAATCGACACACAGGCGCACCGTGCCATCTTTTTTTGGGACGCACACAAGGGGGTGAGCAAATGGACTTTCGCACCGGTATATTAAACCAAGCTCGAGCAGTTCCGCTATCTGTTTTGAAACCTCGTCCTTCAAGGCCACTGGCATGCAGTAAGGGCGGCTACGTTTCGGCGTGGCCCCTTGCATAAGCCTTATCTTATGTTCCCCGACTTGCGCGATCCCCACTTCTCTGCTAAATAAGGCCGCATGGCGTTCAAACACCTCCCGTACTAACACTCTCTCAGGGGACTGCAAATGAGCCAAGCTACCCGCCGGTAGGATAGATGCCCTGTCGTGCGAGGTGACAGGACGCGGCACGTATTCTACCTCCCCGAACTCGTGGTCGTCATGGAATATGACACCAATGCCAGCGACACGGCACGTGTACGGGCGCAGGTGGTTGGCATGCACTAGCATATGCTTACCCGCCGGCGTCTCTAAGTAATAGGAGTGTTGGCGGTACTTTCCTGTGGTCCTGCACGGACCTACCCATTTCGGTTGCATCTTACCGGAACGGTTGCTATCAAAAACAAGCACCTGCTCCCCAAGTTGAAACTCCTTTTCTTTCGCACGAAGGTTGTATTGCGTCGCGTACGCCCTCTGCTGTTTAGTTGCGGTCGCGTTAGCAGCTTCCGCGGCTATCTCCAACTGTTGCTTCAGTTTTCGCATATACTCCGCCGGCTTGTCTGCCACTGTCGCGGGCATTTCCTGTTCTCCCGTCCAAGCCCTCTGTAGGATCGCGAGCGGACCGACGGGTTTTCTGCCGTACATCATCTGGAACGGGGACACGCCCGTAGTGTTGTGAGGAACTTCTCTATATGCTCACAGTAGAAGTGGCACCACGAACTTGTTCCATTGTCGCCCCTGTTCAGATATCACATGAAATAGCATGTTTTTGAATACTCTGTTCCACCGCTCGACCGCTCCGTTGCTTTCCGGGTGGTCCGGTGTCGAAAACCGTGGGGAACAGCCGAGGCGCGTCAGGAATTCGCGGGTCAGCGCGGCGGTGAAATTGGTTCCGCAATCTGAACATACTACCTCTGGTATCCCGCTGCGGCTGAAAATTTCCAACATTGCGTCGCAGGTAGCTTTAGCTGTCAATGACTTGAGACATATGACCTCGGGCCAGCGGGTGCAGAGATCTATCATGCACAACGCGTAGCGGTGGCCGCGAGTTGTCGGCGGCTCAATTGGTCCCATGACGTCGATATTGACTTTCTGAAAGGGGTATCGGGGCCTTACGAGGGGCGCTATGGGAACTCTGTCTGTCTGCCTCCTGTCAGCCCTGATCTGGCACGCGTGACAACAATTGCAGTAGTCTCGGACGTCCTTTTCTATACCTGGCCAAAAAAGACTAAGTTTAATTCTCGCTTTCGTCTTACAAAACCCCAGGTGTCCGCCCCAATACGACTCATGCGCCAGGCTGAGCACATCAGCCCGCCGGGTGGTCGGCAAAACTAACTGCTTGATTGGTTGACCCAATACATGTTCTCGGTGATACAGCAACCCGTCAATCACCAGCATTCCACCTCGCCCTTCCGCGGCGTCTCTCCATGCCCGGCCCAACGTTTCGTCACTCTTTTGTTCCTCACGCAACGCCTCGAAATCGCCCCTCTCGCCACTTGCGCCACCTTGCGACACGCAACTTGCCTCGTTCTCGGCGGTGTGTGGTGTTTTCTCTCTAGCGTTACGCTCTCCTTCCGGCCCTGATTCTCCCTCCTCTACCTCCACGGCTGTGACCACTTCTTCCTCCCGGGTGCGTTCGACCTCGCTGGGCTGTAGTACGCTTCCCCCCGCTGACCGCGGATAATCCGGAGTCGGTCTACTCTGCTCTACTACTCTCCCATCTAGTTTTGCGGCCGCCTCCCGTTCGTCGGAGAAGTTTCGGGGGGATAGTGTCGTGTCCTGTTTGTTGTATTCACACTGGCTCTGTTGCAACGTGGTCCAATCGCTCACCGAGAGCAGGCACTCGCTTACGCTTAGTTTATCTGTGACCGCACACAAGACCGGTGTGGCCTGTGAAACTTCGGCGAACACCGGTTGCCCCTGTTTCAGCGTTAGCGGGAGCTCTACTAGTTTGGCCTCGACTCGTTCACCAAATGCTGCCCGGAGGCTTACGCAGCCATGGGCCTGGATAAATTCTTCAGTAACCACGCTTTCCTGCACTACCGTAATCTCGGCGCCCGTGTCTACTATTGCATTCAAAGTTTTATCTTTGCAATTCAGAGTTACCTTCCACAAGCGGTCGGCAGGCGTTACCTTATCTAGGCAGACTCGAGCAGTGAGTTTGTCATTTCCCTCCGAAGCGCTAGGATTCGGCGCCACCCTTTCAAGATAGTGCGGGCAGTTGAGTCTAATATGAGTGTTCGATCTACACTCAAAACATCCCGTTTTCATCGGTTGCCTACTTGAATTATACGAACCCTTCGGTCTCGTGTTCGAACCCTGACTCGGACCCGATGGGCTGCTACTCTGGTGGTCGGTCGTCTTTTCTACCCCTTTACTGCTGGCGTTACGCGGCTGTCCTTTCTGCGCTTCCGCACTGCCGTTCGCGTCTTCAAAGGTGTGCAAGAGCCTTGCAATTTCTGTGCTTTTGTACCATGCTGCCCCCTCACGTAACCTCAAGTATTTTAATGCCTCTTCAGACAACACGGTTTTCAATTGGTCCACTACCAGTAGTTCCAAAAGCTCCGCGAAGGTGGACACGTCTCTTGACGCCACATAAAAATTTAAGTAGCTGCCCAACCTTATTGTAAAACTTTTCCACGTCTCTGTTTTTCGCTTACGTGCCCCTGTGAATTTCTTTTGGTATTCTCAGGGAGACAGCTTCAGTTCATCAAGCACTACTTCCTTCACGGTCTCATAGTCCCGATGTTGGGCGGGTGTGAGCCGAGTTGATAAATACTCTATGCGCTCAGCCACGAGTGGAAAGACTATTTGTCCCCAATAACTTCGAGGCATCTCGTATGCCTCCAGAGTATGCTCCACTGACTCGAACCAAATTGGGACCTCCGCGTCTGCGGGAAATTTCGGGAAAGCGCCCACTAACAATTTGGCGTATTTGCGCCACTCAGGGTTGGAGCAGCGCTCAAATGTTCTGCCAGCATCACTCACGCTACCTGATGGGCTTGCCGGACGTAATTTAGCGAGCTCTAACTCCATTTGCCGGCTTCGTTCCCGAGCCATCTTAAAATCATGATCTGCTTTGTCTCGTGCCGTCCAAGGGACGTCACCACTCCCATCCTCACTCGCCCCATCGCCACCCTCCATCCTGCTGAATGTGGTGCTAGCCTGTTTGCCCCGCAATAACAATACAGCAATGAGAAAGGGAACTCACGTTAGCTTGGTCCCGTTGTCGTGGCGTCGCTCTGGCTTGCTGCTGCAGGCTTCTGGTCGATGCCCCACCTCGTCGTGGACGCGCCTTTTGGGTGTCGAGAGCTCGTTGAGGACCGCTTTGACCCAGTCACTCCCTCGGTGTCTTCCGGGAACACCAGGCTATCTGCAGCTTCCAGCTGCCGCAGCTACTTGCTGCAGTGTCTGTCCGTTGGTCTGGTGCCGATTGGCGTCTTCATCTGTACTTCGTTTTTTCTCTCAGCCAGCTTCTTCCTTCTTCCAACTCCGTCCACAGCAAGCCAATCCTGTCGACTGCGCCAGTAAAATCAGGTTCTCTTCTTCTCGATGTAGAAGAAACCACTTCTCCCCACTCGGCGCCCGAGGCGCACCACCCGCGGTGGTGTAGCAAAGTGGGAGAAGAAACGTACGCCGCTATCCCAATAGCGGCTATTGACCTGCTGGTCGCTTGACGAGGAAGCAGAAGCAACGCTGAAGAAGTTCTAGATGGCTGAGAAAAACTTGTATTTACAGATTTTACAAAACAATGGACATCAATGTTACAAAAAAAAGAAAAGAAAAACAACTTGGAAATGAACCGACTTCTGTAGGGCGACCCTACGGGGTCCGGCGGAGCCGATGGTGCCTAACACCGCAAGCTCGGTTCAGAACACTTGGCGGAGCCCCGGGGCCTCTTCTTATCCCTTCCTGGCGCTCCGCCCTTCCAACACTCTCGGCAAATAATCACCTGCTTGACCTTTGATTGGACAGTACAGTAGGTAGATCTACAAAAAAACCGCCACGAGGATGCCGCCTTCGTGCACGTGGGACTCATGCACTCTCCCCAAACAACACAACAACCAAAACGTAAATAAAACAAAACTAGAAAAAGCATAGAGGCCAGGGCCAGCTTCGCGGCGCACAATTATCTAGACAGAGCTAGCCGTACTCGGTATTGCGGCCGTAGGGCGACTTCCCTCTACCACGTCAATTTCTTGACGACGGGGCTATAATCCTCTTGCCTCTGTGCACCGTACGAGGAACCACTCGCTGACCGCGCATATTTCTGCTTACGAGCTCCTTTGCCCGGATAAACGGGGACGCAGTCGAAGACATGCCCGATTCAACAATAGGCAACCCAGGCGTCGAACGGGCGGCCGTTGCCATTTCCCGTGTCGCGAGCCCGCTTCTGAGAGTTACTGGACCAAAGCCGGACCAGCAGAAAAGGTCGTCGGTGACTTCAAAGTTTTCGCAACGCACGCCGCCGATTATGCAGGCGCGCAAACAGCACGTGGCCGGGCCATACGCCGAACCGATGCGAGGAGTCACCGCAGTGCGCAGGGTCTCGGAAGAGGCCCGTTGATGCGCCGACTGCCAGTTCCGAGAGGCAATTAGGGGGCCGTCACAATGACGTTTATAATCTCACCTCTTTTGTTGCCGCGTTTGGTTCCCTTTTCCTCGAGTTAATGGTAACTCGAAATGCTCGACCATCTCTGGCGTTGCACAAAGCAGGGCAATATGCTGGCGCCGTGTGTCTGCGCTCGCGGCAAAACCGGTTAGTCGCGCTACGACCGCTTGCCACTCAAGCAACGCTGGCTGCCCGCCAGCGTTGCTTGAGTGCAGCATGTCAGCAAGCAACGCTGACATGCTGTCCCAAGCTTACGCCGCAAAGCAAATAAAAGCACACATAAATTGCCGCGCTACGAATTCTTTCCGCGGTCCTACACCCCTCATTCCGGGGGACAAGTTTCGAGGAGAGTCCAGGAGATTGGTATGGGATGGCAAGCCACACAAGAGACCCTGGGGCATAGCTGGGATCCGGAAGAGAGGTGCTATGGTTTTCTTTCTCGCGTTGTTGGTCTTCCGAGGTGAACGCACGGGCGAGCTGGCGGCCCTGTTCGGCTTGTCGAGCAGCATCGGAGACAGGTGGACACTCGGAAGCATCAGGACGGTAGGGAAGTAGGGTATCAATTGTATGGGAAGGCTCACGTCCGTAAAGAAGAAAGAAAGGTGAGAATTCCGTGGTGGTTTGTATTGCGGTGTTATATGCGAACGTGACGTATGGGAGAACATGGTCCCAGTTGCTATGATCAGATGCCACGTACATTGAGAGCATATCACCTAGCGTGCGGTTGAACCGTTCCGTTAGCCCGTTAGTCAGCGGGTGGTATGCTGTTGTTTTCCGATGAATGACGTGGCATTCCGAATGCAGAGTTTCGACGACCTCGGAGAGGAAAGCGCGGCCTCTGTCACTAAGGAGCTCTCTAGGTGCACCATGTCGAAGGATAAAGCGTTGTAAAATGAAAGAGGCAACATCCTGAGCTGTAGCGCTCGGCAAAGCGGCTGTTTTGGCGTAGCGTGTCAGGTGGTCAACCGCCACTATAATCCACCGATTACCATCTGGTGTCAATGGAAGGGGACCGTAGAGGTCAACACCGACGCGCTCAAATGGCTTGGCAGGGCATGGAAGTGGCTGGAATGTGCCAGTCGCAGTGTTGATTTGCGTCGCTAGCAGTCAGGACAGCACTGCACGAATTTGCGTACAAAATTGTACATGCCGCGCCAGTAATAGCGATGACGAAGGCGTTCATATGTTTTGAACACTCCGGCGTGGCCGCATTGCGGATCGTCGTGAAGAGATGCGCATACTTGCGATCGTAAAGTGCGTGGAATGAGCAGCAGCCACCGGCGGCCGTCGGGAGCGTAGTTGCGTCGATGAAGAAGTTGATCGCGCATGGCGAAATGGAAAGCTTGACGTCGGAGGGATCGAGATACTGGAAGGTTGGGCTTGCCAGATAAATATTCGATAAGAGAGGCGATCCACGGGTCACGACGTTGTTCGGTGGCAATCGAGTCGAGATTTAGCGATGAGAAGGTCTGGAGGCAAGTGTTTCCGTACGTCTGATCTGGTGGTAAAGGTGAGCGGGACAGGGCATCAGCGTCAGAGTGTTTGCGTCCGCAGCGGTATACGACGCGAATGTCGTACTCCTGGATGCGGAGTGCCCATCGCGCAAGGCGGCCAGAAGGGTCTTTCAACGTGGAGAGCCAGCAAAGCGCGTGGTGATCAGTTACTACATCGAAAGGGCGGCCGTATAAGTACGGCCGGAACTTTCCAAGCGCCCACACCAGAGCCAAACACTCTTTTTCGGTCACGCTGTAATTAGTTTCGGCTTTCGTCAGAGTGCGGCTAGCGTAGGCCACAACGTATTCTGAATAGCCGGGCTTTCGTTGAGCGAGGACCGCGCCTAGCCCGACGCCGCTGGCGTTGGTGTGCACTTCGGTAGGAGCCGTTGGGTCGAAGTGGCGAAGAATAGGTGGGGAAGTGAGCAGACGGCGCAGAGTAGTGAAGGCAACGTCACATGCAGGGGACCAGGAGGAGAGGTTCACGTCACCGCGAAGAAGCTGGGTTAACGGTGACATGATAGATGCAAAATTGCGAACAAAGCGCTGGAAATAGGAGCATAGGCCTACAAAACCGCGAAGTTCTTTCATGGTCGTCGGCTTTGGAAATTCTGCGACTGCTCGAAGTTTTGCTGGGTCAGGTAATACGCCGTGCTTGGACACGATATGGCCTAGGATGACGAGCTCGCGTGCAGCGAAGGGGCATTTTTTCAGGTTAAGCTGCAGACCAGCGTTGGTCAGACAAGTCAAAACGTGCCTGAGGCGAAGGAGGTGCGTAGAAAAGTCATGGGAGAAAACCACGACATCGTCGAGGTAACAGAGTCACATATTCCATTTCAGGTCACGTAGCGTATTATCCATAAGACGTTCAAACGTGGCAGGCGCGTTACAAAGCCCAAAGGGCATGACGTTAAATTCATATAGTCCGTATGGTGTAATAATTGCCGTTTTTGGGCGATAGGCTTCAGCCATTGGGAGCTGCCAGAAGCCAGACCGCAAATCTAGCGACGAGAAAAATTCCGCTCCGTGAAGGGTGTCAATGGCGTCATCAATGCGCGGCAAAGGATAGACGTCCTTGCGGGTTATCTTACTCAAACGACGATAGTCCACGCAAAATCGGATAGATCCGTCTTTCTTACGCACCAGGACGAGGGGAGACGCCTAGGGACTGTGAGATGGTCGAATGACGTCTCTACGAAGCATATCTTTGACTTGATCGTTGATGACGCGGCGCTCTTCAGCGGAGACACGGTATGGTCTTTGACGCAGTGGCTGGTGTAGGCCGGTTTCAACAAGATGTTTGACTTGCAATGTGCGGCCAAGTTGAGGTTGCGACACATCGAAAGAACTCCTGAACTCATGCAGAAGATCCAGCAGGTCGGCATGTTCGGTGGGAGTGAGAGTGTCGGCGATGGCGCTGGAAAACGTATCATTGGACGACTCCCCGAGTGCCGACAGTGCTTTTGGGTGGTCGCAGTAGTCATCCGGGACATCAACCAAAGACGAAGGGTCGAGATCCTGCACGCGGCCGAGACATTCCCCCGCAAGCAAAGTGACAGGTGTGGAAAACGGGTTGAGTATGAACATATTGCTTCTTCTAGTGGCAAGGTCAATCGTAGCGAAAGGCAGCGGCAGAGCTCGACGACTCGTAAAGATATGGGAAGGCATAAAAAGGGCTGTAGCGTTCGTGTAGGCGTTGCATGAAACGGGAACAAGTGCGAAATTTACAGGCGGAATATCGGTATCTTCATGAACGAGCAACTTCGGCAGCTGATGAAGAGCGTCCAGTAATGGGACATCACACAAGGGTGAAAACTCAACTTCGGCGCGTGCGCAGTCTATGACGGCATTATGGCGGGATAGGAAGTCCCACCCAACGATGACGTCATGCGAACAGACAGCGAGAACAATAAACTCCACGATGTAAAGAATGCCTTCGATGGACACTCTTGCAGTGCAGGCTGCGAGAGGCGTTACTTGCTGTGCGCTTGCGGTGTGAAGCGACAGTCCCGAAAGCGGCATCGTCACTTTGCGTAATAAACGGCAGAGATTAGCGGCAATAACAGAAACAGCGGCGCCGATGTCCACAAGGGCGAAAGTACAATAACTTTCCAACAGTTACTGCGTCCACGTTAGCAGGAGAGGAGCGAGGGCTTAGACAGTTCGAAAACGGCCGAGTTCTTGCCTTTTGAACTGCGGTGCTTAGTTTTCCTGGGCGGAGGGTCCGGGCCGGCGACGCATGGGGAAGGGCGATCGCCGACGAGGAGAGGGTGCGCGTTGCGGCTGAAAGGCAAGGTGGTCAGTAGGGGCATAGCGAGGTGGCGAGACCGGCCCGTATTGGACGAAGGCTTGGCTGCCGGGATGCGACGACCGGGCATAGTTGCCGAACGTCTGAGGTCGACGGCGGCAGTAGCGAGCAACGTGTCCGGGAGTGAAGCAGGCGTAGCAAATCGGTCGGTTATCGGGCGTCCTCCAGGGATTGGTGACTGGTGCTGCCGCCCAAGGTGCAGTATAAGCCGCCGGGTGTGCGGGCTGTGAGCACATGGTGTAGGGTGGTTGTGGGAGCCTACGTACAGCGTCTGCATATGTGAGCGGCGCGGCTACGGGCTGCATCTCTTGCGAAAAGGCGACAGTAGGAGCCACAGGCTGCGCGGCATAGGTTAGGGGCGCGGCCACAGGCTGAACGGCTGGCGGATAGGGGACAGGAGGGCCTACCGGCGGTGCGACACCCGGGCAGTGACCACGGCTAGATAGAGGTGGCTCGTAGTGCGCAAGAGGAACAGCTTGTGCAACCTCTTCCGATATAGGCGCAGTGCGAAGTGGGGCAGGTAGACGGGTGGTGGTCTCGTGAGTAAAGGGCACCAGGGAAAGTTGGCGGGCGACTTCCTCACGGACGAAGGCTCGGACTTGCTGAAGCAATGGTGAATTGTCAGGCATGGAGTCGAAACTGGACAGCGACTCGCCACTAGGCTGAGGCTGCCGAGTCAGAATGCGTTGCTTCTTCAACTCGTCGTAGCTCTGACATAAGCTGACGACTTCAGAAACTCTGCTTAGATTCCTAGCCAAGAGCACTTGAAAAGCGCCATCGTCGATGCCCTTCAGGATGTGTTTGACCTTGTCCGACTCGGGCATGGTGTCATTCGCGCGTCGACAATGGTCGACGACATCCTCAATATAGCTGGTAAAGTTTTCTCCAGTCTGCTGAGAGCGGACGCGCAAGCGCTGTTCTGCTCGCTGCTTGCGGACAGCCGGCCGACCGAACACTTCGGCACATGACGTCTTGAAGACGCTCCATGTGGGAATGTTGTGTTTGTGGTTGTTAAACCACAATTCTGCGACGCCAGTGAGATAAAATATGACGTGGCTCAGCTTGTCGGCTTCATCCCACTTGTTATTGGCGCTCACCAGCTCGTAGTGGTCGAGCCAGTCTTCCGCGTCGGTCCCATCCGCACCGCTGAAGACCTTCGGGTCCTGTAGCCGAGGATGGGCGGTGCAGTTAAACTGAGGCGACGACGCCGATGGGTAGGCGTTGTTAGTCATGACGGGCTGTAGCGTGCGGCTTCGCCGCTCCAGGGTGTAGCGACGGGGATAAACAGCACGCTCCACCAATTGTGAAGAGGTTTATTAGTAGTTAACGACAACGGCAAGACAGCGTGATGAACCGTCCAGCAGAGACCGGCACAGCAGCGAGCCGAAGCAGGAGACGAGAGAGCCGGGCGTTGGTGATGCTGCTCGCTGCAGGCACATTTTCTTCTTCACAATATATATATATATATATATATATATATATATATATATATATATATATATATATATATATATATATATATATATATATATATATATATATATATATATATATTTATTTATTTATTTATTTATTTATATACGCACAAGTACATGCAGATAAGTCGCATGTCTGTCCCTCTCCGGCCCATTGACAATATCAGTGAAATGCCCCTTAATGCTTACTATTTGTACGCCACGGTGTAGGTCATGTACACCATGCATGTGTCATTCCACTAAGTCAGACTTGAAATATTTTTGAGACCTCATACTGTCGAGAAAGTCGCATTTTGTGCATTTGTGAAGAGACACTCAGCTTCGCCAATGGTAAACATTCAGCACAGAAGGTTTTTTTTTTTTTTGGGGGGGGGGGGTGAAGAGTAACAGCTTCTGACAAGCATAAAAAGTTTCAGAGGTGAAAAGGGTTTGAATTCTCTCCTCCCCTTCATTTACGGCCGCCTGGTTGGGTACGCTTTTGAAGGGTATTTTAGCTCCTGATAATTACTATTGTTAGAATCTCCGAAGCAAAGTTCTCTTTAATTAGTATGTTACCAGCTGTATAGACCACGCACTTCTGCAGATGTTCTCAATACAAAAGTACTTTGGAACACATCTAACTTCAGGTAACATGTGTCATAATGCCGAAACTATAAAGCCTCACCGTGCCAATCAGCCATTTTTTCCCATAGTTTGCATACCTAAAGTAACCATTTTCTCAATTTAACCTCAAGAAAATAAACCAGATAAGAACATTAATTATTGGGGGAACAAACAACTCTGCCCTTAGTCGGTTTCACAACCAATGAATGCATTCATTCTTGAGCACAGCAATGAAGAAGGTTCGCTCACTCAGATTTCTAGCAGGGCCATGAGATTTCACTTAGTAAACGCGAACTCAAAATGTGCAGTGATACTTCACTCTTTTTTTTTCTTCCAAGTTGGCCATATCATTTTCTCTGTTACTATTCTTAAGGGGCCACGCGGCTCTTCCATATTTTCATATTTGAATATCGTGAACCTAAACAAGAGAATAAAACTAAAAAACTTTGTATTCGATTTCACCAAACTCTTGGCCATTGAAGTAGTATGTACAGTACTCACAGACCAAGAGGATAATTTGCATCCAAGTAATGCACATACTTTTGTTTCTGGCTTCAGTTTGGGTCACAGTGACATAATTTTGACTCAAATGCAGAGCCAATATTATTTCTACAGACCAGATTCATCATGACATGAAGTGGTTATCTTAAGAAATTGCACTTACCATTCGTTTTACTGAAAATTTTGATGTTGCATTTGAATCCACGAGTACAGTACACATATGCATAACGCAAACCAACTCATGGCAAATTTTTTCACAGAGACATCACAGATATAAACTTTTAATTGTATCCTCAAAGGTGATAGCCTGCATGCTACTACAAGTGCTTGGGGACAATTATGTCATACAATTATCATCTAATGCACAAATACATACGTTCACAAACACGTACGCACACAAGAGTCATTCATAAACATTTGTTAAGGTAAGTAGTCCTCAAAAACACCAACAGCATTCTGATATTGGGCATTGAACATATGCTACTTTGCCACAGGCCAAGGTGTCACAGCTCCAAGCTCATGCAATGTAGTGCTGCCTTATCTTGAGGCGACTACCACTGCCCATGCTGCTAGTTTCCACATTTGATGAGGATTCAGGGTGCCTCAAAGTACTACATCAGGACGCTATGGCACTCCAAATTGATGAGAGTCTGCATGTACAGTCGCGGCCACTGTTAGAGCGAACACGGAGCGGGTGACCGCACTCTGCGTAGCACCATGACGGGCGCCGTGCGAGATATTGCGGCGCAAGTGGTATCGGCGTCACAGGTGGAGTTAACTGCGCGTCGTCTGCTACGGTGCCTCCCTCTTTGCAGCACGCGCTCCGGGTTTCTCCGCTAGAGGCGAAGTGGGAGGCACCGTAACAGACGTCGCGCAGTTAACTCCGCCTGTGACGCTGATTGTGCTTGCGTCCAAATACTTCGCGTGGCGCCCGCTCAGGGACCTGATGAGAGCAGCCATGCGTGTCACAGTGGCTGCGACTGTACGAAACAAGGTCACAAAACATCTGTCAGCAATGGTATATTAACATGGCTTGGGTAGCCGTGCACATGGAAAACATTTAGAGATGTCTGCTTACTTGCCATGTAAATATGATCAGTTGAATCACATCAAGATTTTGCGAGCGATTACGTGGAGAGTCTTTTCGCAAGATGAATGAATGAATGATCTTTATTGCACTCATATCTTATACGAAATAAGCACGAACTGTATGGTCCTATAGCCAAAGGCTAGTGCGGGTCCCATTGAAAGTATACATAAGTGAAACTGTAATAGTTCTAATTAAAAATAAACAGAAGTAAACAATTCAAATTTGGTATACAAGAAGTAATGTTTGTCTCCTAACAACAGTCACATGAATTCCATTGAACATAGAAAAAAGGGAAAGTACATAACTTGTAGTAAACACAAATATTTGGTGATTAGTGGCGTACAGAACTGAAGAATGATACTTGAAGTTGCAAGTATCAATAGTAGTTCTCTTATATGGCTTGATATAGAGAACAAGGGTATTGAAACATCTTTCAAAGAAAACATCTTTCAAAGAAAACACTGAACACATAAAAGGCAATATATATACATGATGAAAAATTACAGCCTAAAGTATCAGTCAACTCAAGCAGAGAAAATTGCTTCAAAGTAGTATTTTTTCAATGATCTGGAAATGTTCTGGGTATTTTTTATATAACGCGGTATGCCGTTCCAAATTTTCACTCCGGTATATTGTAGTAGACTTTTGCTATATGCGTTTTTTATGGGGGGTATATTGAAGTTGTTAAAAGTTTGGTTTCTCGTTTGGGGTCAGGGAATACATAGTAATGAAATTGGGAATGTTTGATTGTTCCTAACGACACTGTTAATACATGTAGCTAATTTTAGTTCATGTACAACTTTCTAATAAATTGAAATTTGAGCTCAATAAGTGCCTCCATTACCCAAAAGTGAGCAATATATTGATACAAGTCATCATTAACATCAACAAATGCACCATAAAGGCGACGAAGATGGCGATTGAACAAAAGCTCGTGTTGTGGTTGCCACTCAGCCATCTTGGTTCAAGGACACTGTGTACTCCGTGTAGAATTTGTAAATATATTTCCACCCTCTGTCTACTTACTGTCACCCCGTGACAATATTCTATAACACATCATGTAAACCATAAATTCTAAGAGCTGTTAGCACTTGTAAAGGTAACATGTCCCAGAACTACAATAAAACTATAATACTATTATGAGGGACATCATAGTGGAGGACTCCAGCGATATTTACTATCTGGTATCCTTTAACAAGAATCTATATCTTAAGTACACTGGACTCAAGCGTTTCATCCTCATAGAAATTCGGCAACCACAACTGTGATTCGATCTCCTGATTCTTAGGTCAGCAGTGCAGAAAAATAAACGTGATAGACAGCACTTGCCTGAGTATGTGCTTGGCTTTGAAATCTAGCTTGTTTGAATGAATAACCAACAATAAATAATGACAATGAGCAATCAACTTTTCATACAGCCATAGGTAGGAAAAGTTTCATTTTTCCGATATCAAGTGAGTATGAGTCCACATGATACAATATGAATGATTGTGTACTTGAAGAACAACTATCACAACATGAGAGTGAGACACAACAGCAATCGATAACAATTTTTTCCAGCTGTGACTAGGGTACTACAATAAAAAGACACGTGCAATCTTTGCACAGTAGACAAGCAAGGGTAAACACAGGTAAAACAATCACACAATGGTTCTGATAACAGCTAACAGTCTTCACAGAACGGCACTGTCATTGAGGCATGTTGCTAGAAGAGCTTTGTCTTGAAGCACGTGCTCAACTTCTTTCTCATCCACCCTGAGGCTCACCTGCAACACAGATGAAAAATTGGCAATGCAGTCACTTTAATGCATTAGAAATAAATATTGCCTGAAAATGACAAACTGTAATGTACAGTGGAGAGAGAGAGAAATATAAAGTTACATCAGATATTACGTTCGTGCCTCTAACCATACAGAAATGCATATATGCACTCAACGAAACAAATGCTCACTGGTTGGCACAACGTGAAAACAACTTTCGTTGAATTTCATATTCGGACGCCATCACATGCTGCATCTACTGTGATGCACACGTGTGACAGTTTGTGCTGGCCGCAAGCTATACAAGCATTAAGGCTTAGCTTAGCGTTAGGATTGGTATAAAGAGGGTTTAACTTAAATTGAGGATAACGCAGCGAGCGATGTGAAGGAAAATTATAGGTGCTACCTTAAGAGACTGGAAGACAGCAGAGTGAGCCAAGGAACAAATGGGAATGAAGCACATCATAGTTGAACTCAAGGAGAAGAAATGGGCTGGACACGTAGCAAGTAGGCTGGATAACCGCTGGGGTAAGTGACTGGATTCAAAGAGAGAGGCAAATGTGTAAGAGGGAGACAGAAAATTAGGTGGGCAGATGAAATCAAGAAGTTTGAAAGTATGGCGTGGCAGCAGAAAGCACTGGACTGGTTGATTGGTGGAACATGGAAGAGGCCTTCGCCCTGCAATGGACGTAGTTAGGCTGATGATGACTGAACATTACATGCAAAGTTTCTTGCAGAAAAACTTTTGACTTGTGCATGTCCTTCACATCAGTACTGTGGAGACTAGTCAGCTCAAGGATTACTCTATGAGTGCAGTCAGGAAAAAAACTTATGCTCTCTACATTGCAATGCACAAAGGGCACCATGGCTGGGTTTGCTGGCTTTTCAACATGGCACAGAAAAGTACTACAGGCCAAACAAAAATGATAGTTATAAGAAACAAAGGTCCATATGACTAACTTGTTGCATTACTGTGAGCTCGAGTGGTTTTGAGGCCAGGAAAGACTTTTTCTGCTACCCACAGAACAGCACAATGCAGTTAAGTTCGCCACTTCAAACAGTGAGTAGTGACCCATTCCAAACAGAAAAAGTGGGTTCAGGGGCACTTGTGGGCAAAGGTGCACTTTCTCACACCTCCTTTGCCTCCTCAGAATAACAAGATTTTTTTTCAACCAGGAATTTTTTTAGTGCATAAAAGGAGGCCACCGCCAGCTCACAATGCATTGTGCCATCCGCTGTGCGCACTGTACGGATTACCATCCAAGACGCACTTAACGCGATCAAGCTCTTCGTGCTACCGTTGTGCTCCCACAACATTATTCTTGGGCGGGACTGCCTATTGAGTTATAGCGCCTTTATCGACTGTTCTCGGGCCAAAGTAGCTCTCGCACCACTGCAGCCCCCCTTTTTTTTCACCGAACTCTCCTAACAAACTTCATGATAAAACAAGCGACAATACACTCAAACCTTGATATAACGAAATATCAGTTATAACTAAGTGAAAAATAGTCTTGCGTAAGGAATAAACCTATATAATGAATTTTCGTATATAACAAACTTGTTTTCATGACTGATTTATTGATATGTGATTTTTAACATCCCCAAACCACCGTATGATTATGACAGACACCGTAGTGGAGGGCTCCGGAAATTTCGACTACCTGGGGTTCTTTATTGGGCACTCAAATCTGAGCACACGGGCCTACAGCATTTTCACCTGCATCAAAAATGCAGCTGCCGCAGCCGGGATTCGAGCCAGCAGCCGAGTCCCTTAGCCACTAGACCACCACGACAAGGCAACTTATCTTCATGTATGATGCAACTTTGTTATAATAAGGTTATAACTTTGTTATATTTTTTTACTAGTGTTCCCCCTCAAGTCGCCATGATAGCTTCGATATTTCTCAAGGCAATGTAGCGAAGAGAGGACGACGACAACAAAGCACGCGAGCAAGCCAACAAGCCTCAGTGCCAGTAGCAGCACTGGTCTCGAGTGCATGCATGGATTTAGGCTGCTTGACGCCCACCCCTCTTCGACACCCTAGTCTGGACATCTCCACTTTTGCTAAGTCTACGGGTCAATAAACCCAGTCATAGAACATTTGTTTCAGTGTTTATGATTGATTGATACGTTGGATTTATCGCCCCAAAATCACCATATGATTATGAGAGACGTCGTAGCCAAGGGCTCCGGAAATTTCGACCATCTGGGGTTCTCTCACGTGCACTCAAAAGTGAGCACGTGGGCCTACAGCATTTTCACCTCCATAGAAAATGCAGCCACCGCAGCCGGGATTTGATCCGGCGACCTGCGAGTCAGCAGCCGAGTGTGCCTTAGGCAATAGACCACGGCGGCGGGGCAGTGTTCAAGAACCAGGAAATTATGAACGAGGTTTTAGTGCGCTTCTGCGTTGACTATCGCCACCTCAACAAGATCACGCGAAAAGACGTATGCCCGCTACCACACATCGATGACGCGTTGGACTGCCTGCACGGCGCTACATACTTTTCGTCTATTCATCTTCGGTCCGGCAACTGGCAGATTTCTGTCAATGAGATGGACCACGAGAAGACGGCCTCCATTACACCGGATGGTTTATACCAGTTTAAGGTGATGCCTTTTGAACTATATAACGCCCCTGCCAAATCCGAACGAATGATGGACTCTCTCTTGCATGGTTATAAGTGGTCTACTTGTCTCTGTTACCTAGACGATTTGATAGTCTTTTCATCTGCTTTCGATAGCCACCTGACCCATCTCGTTGGAATTCTCGCAGTCTTCAGAACAGCTGGGCTACAACTAAACTCCAAGAAGTGTCAATTTCGCCGCCGTCAGATTACTATTTTGGGCCATCTTGTAAACATCGTTGGCGTTCAACTAGATCCCGAAAAGCTCCACGCCGTCCGTAGCTTTCAGGTGCCCTGTTCTACATCTGAAATCCGGAGTTTCATCTGCTTATGTTCCTACTTTCGTCGTTTTGTGAAAAACTTCGCCGGCGTTGCCAGGCCACTCACAGATTTGCTGAAGAAGGATACCACTTTCTGATGGGGCCCTGAGCAGGCTCAAGCGTTCACCGCTCTCATCGGCTGCTTAAACACACCCCCCATACTTGCCCACTTTAAACCTTCTGCTGCCACAGTAGTTCGCACCGACGCCAGTGGTCACGGTATTGGCGCAGTTCTCGCTGAGCGGCTGTCAGTCGCCTGCTGTCTCCCCCTTAGAAAAGTTATTCCATCACCGAGAGAGAGTGTTTAGATTTAGTTTGGGCCGTCGCCAAATTCCAGCCATATTTATATGGTTGCATATTCTCCGTCGTTACGGACCACCACGCCCTCTGCTGGCCGACTTCTCTGAAGGACCCGACTGAACGTCTGGGTCACTGGGCTCTGAGGCTCCAGGAATTTTCGTTTAGCGTCAGCTACAAGTCTGGTCGCTTGCACAAGGACGCAGTCTGTCTTTCTCGTCATCCGGTGGACCCTCCTGATCCCGCTGCGACTGACCTGGAGAGCATCGTGATGGCGTTTACTGATATCAGAGATATGCGCATTGAACAACGACGGGGTGAGTCAGTGCGCACTATCATCGACGCCATCTAGTCTGACAGCCATGACACTAAATCCCGTATGTTCGTGCTACATGACGGTATCCTCTACCACCGCAACGTCAACACTGAAGGCCCTGAGCTTCTGCTTGTAATTCCACGTCATCTATGGCCTGCTATACTTGAACATTTTCACGACGCACCAACAGCGGGACACCTCGGTGTTTCCCGCACATACGACTGCGTGCGACGTCGGTTCTTCTGGCCAGGACTGTACCGCAGCGTGCGTCGATATGTCGCCACTTGCGACCTCTGCCAGCGCCGGAAAAGACCTTCTTTTCTGCCAGCTGGACATCTTCACCCAATCGAAGTCCCCTCTGAACCATTTCATCGCGTGGGACTCGACCTTCTTGGCCCTTTTCCGACGACGACACTGGGAAATAAGTAGATCGCCGTCGCCACAGATTATGCGACCCGTTACGCGATAACGAAGGCCATACCAACCAGTTGCGCCCCTGACGTCGCGGATTTTCTTCTTCATGACCTCATCTTACACCACGGTGCATTCACACAGCTGCTTACAGACCGCGGCCGCTCTTTCTTGTCCAAGGTTGTCGACGACCTCCTTCGATCGTGTGCTACAGCGCATTAGCTATCTACCGCCTACCACCCACAAACTAATGGCCTAACTGAACGTCTCAACCGCACGGTCACAGAGATGCTTTCGATGTACGTCTCCGAAAATCATCGTGACTTCGATGCTCGAACGCGTTATTTGAAAGTCGTAGGTTCGATTCCTGCTCATGGCAGGTTATTTTTTCAGCCACTTTTCTTTCTGCTTGTTTACATTACATTTGTTCTAATAACTTCCCCTATACATTCCTCGGCATTATTGGCTGTTAGATCCCATTAATGTTGTGTCAAAACACTGAAAAACGAGCCCTTAGGTATACACTGCTTTCCCTTATATATATATATATATATATATATATATATATATATATATATATATATATATAGTGACACGTGTTTATATGAAAAAGAATGATGATAGGAATGTTTTGTAGATTCCAGCTAGTGGGTCAGGTGGTTTTTCGGGATGACAACGAAGCAGGCATCTTGCTGTACAGCTACACAGAGCTGGTCAGACAACATCACCCCTCTGCGCATTCTGCGGAGAAATGGAATCACTAGATCATTATTTTTTGTATTGTCGCCGCTACAATATACTTAGAAAAAGGTTACTAGTTATGCCATTTCTGAAAATAGGCGTTAGATTGACGGCGGAAACGGTGCTAAGCTTTGATGCCTCAGTTTTGGGACATTGCCACAGGGATGCTTTCAATGCCGTTTGCGATTATATTCAGGCAACCAAGCGTATACCTTTGTGATCTTCAATCAAAAAAATTATTTATTACACCCCAGGGCAGAGTGAAGTAAACGCAGCTAAGTGGTAATCATAACACCTCAAATCTCAAAATAGCTCAACTTGATTTTTTTTCGTTTGCTCTTTTTATGTTGTTTTTTTACATTAGTCTTATTATAATACCAATTCATTACACATAGTTAAAATGATCACAGAAAAGCTGCACTACACTTTCTTGGCCAATCCCCCTGAGTGGGTATGAGCCATCATCCCAGGGAAACAAAACAAAACAAAAGCTGTACAGCTGATCTCGAATACGCTCTTTTCGCTGCCGTAAGCTGCTGTCATCTTTTTGTTCGCGTTGCACTGCGACACTGGTGGAGGAGCTGGGCCGCGACGCTGCCCGATGCTTCACACTCCTAGTGGGAGCCGTTCATCCAGCCCGGACGTGCCTACTGCAACCCCTGTCCATCGATTCAGTCGTCGGCTACGAGGTATTCCTCCGGACTGCAACCCCTCGCAGAAAACCTCTACCAGACATCTAGAAATGGCTAACACCAGCCCCCAGCCTGTACTTCTCGGCACCAGTCCTCCCGCTCCATCCCAGGTAACGTTTTTTCAATCGCTGGAGCCTAAACGCTTTGGTGGTGGCACACACGAAGATGTAGAAGACTGGTTAGACCTCTATGACCGTGTTGCGAAGATCAACCAGTGGTCTGCTCAGGAAAAGCTCCGCTGGGCCTACTTCTATCTCGATGACAGCGCTCGTACTTGGTACGAGAACAGAGAAGGCAACCTGTCCACATGGACCGACTTTCACCAGAAGATGGTTGAAACTTTTTCCAATGTCGACAGACGTGACCGCGCCCACCAACTACTAGAGCTAAGGGTCCAAAAACCCAATGAAACGGTCGCCATGTTCGCCGAAGACATGACACGATTATTTCGGAGGGCTGACCCGCACATGACTGAAGATAGGAAGTTGCGCTACCTCATGCGTGGCGTGAAAGAGCAGCTGTTCGCCGGACTTCTGCGCAACCTGCCAAGCACTGCAGAGAACATCATCAAAGAAGCGTCGGCTATCGAGCGGGCCCTTCACCAACGCTGCCGACAATATGAACGCTTGTGCAGCAGCCCCCAAATTCAGGCCGCCGCTGTGACGTTTGACAGTCATAGCTCCTTACGTGACATGATTGGAGAGATTGTTCGTGAAGAATTGCAAAGGCTGCGAACTCCGGTAGTGGATACACACATGGCATCTGTCGCTCAAGTCGTCCGTGACGAAATCCGCCAAGCATTCTCGACAGCTGATCCTGCCCCCGAACAACGTCCCATGACGTACGCCGCCGCCCTTCGAAGCTCCCCACCCGCTTCGCCTTCATACTACCCGCCACCTGCAACTGTTCCTTGGTCACCACCACAGGGGGAGACATCGTGGCGCCCACCCATCCAGCCCCCATACGACCAGTCTTCTTCTGGCCTGCCATGGCCTTCGTCGCGTGAGGAGTCATCACGGCAACCACAGCTTCGCCGAACAGACACCTGGCGCACTGCCGACAGGCGTCCACTCTGTTTCAACTGCGGAGGTGTACGCCACATAGCCCGCTATTGCTGGCACCGCGCCGATCCGTCTCGCCCATTCAGGCCATTGTTTGACATTCGACATGCCAACGAGTACGTATCCCGCCGTGGCGATGTCGGTTCTCAAGGACCTCCGGTACCTCAACCCCCATTCGATGGCCGCCGTAACAATGATGACGAGACTATAACTGATTACGAGCCGGTCTTCCGGCATCGACCACGCTCTCCTTCTCCTGCCCAGTCACCTTCGTTGCAGCGCCGCACTTTTGCCGACACCAGAGGAGCGAGGTCGCCCAGCCCACACCGGAGAAACTGAAGGCGGTGACCTAAGGGGGTAAGGTTGCAGGCTGTCAAGACGAAGAAAAAAAGCCCCCATTACTCCCACCTCAGGACGCTGTAAAGCCGACAAGACGTGATACCGACGAAACTGTGACCCCAGGCCTTACCGTTCTTGTGGATGGACAGCAAGTCAAAGCTTTAGTCGACACCGGGGCTGACTTCTCTATTATCAGTGATGACCTTGCCGTACGCCTCAAGAAAGTAAAGACAGCGTGGACGGGACCTCACTTAAGGATGGCAGGTGGCCAATTACTGATGCCTGTCGGAATGTGCACAGCAAGGCTCGACATCGGTGGCTCTACTTTCGTGGCGACGTTCGTCGTTCTCGCTTCATGCTGTAAAGACCTGATTATCGGAATGGATTTCTTGAGAGAACATGGCGCCGTCATCAACATCCCTGACAGTGTCATTACATTTCGCAACAACAGCCCTACTTTAGTCGATTGTTCAGAGCCGAGACATACGTCTTGTTCAGGGACTTTGCGTCTGACGGATGACGATGTGGTCGTCCCGGCACGATCGTGTACGCTTGTTTCGGTGGCAGGGGATGAGCCGTTTGACGGCGACGGTATTGCTGACCAAATAAGCTCACTGATATTTAGCCACGGTATTTCAGTTGCTCGAGGTCTTGTCACAGTCACTGCTGGAAGCACAAACTTGCTGCTCACTAACTTCAGTACTGAGCACCGACATCTCCTGAAGGGTACAGCCGTCGCTTACTTTGACACCGTACTGCAGAAATCCAAGGCAGTTTATCGGCCCTAGACGAAGCACCTCAAGAAGAATCAGTACCTAATCTTGACGTTGGTACTACGTTGTCAAGGGACAAACGAACGAGACTTCTTGAGCTGCTAGCTGAATTCAAGGACTGCTTTTCATCGACATCACGGGTCGGTCGAACGCCGCTAACAAAGCATCGAATCATTACCCACGACGCAGCAAGGCCTATACACCAGAATCCTTATCGTGTGGCTCCAAAGGAACGGGAAGTGATACAGCAACAAGTCGCTAAAATGCTTGAAGATGATGTGATTCAGCCATCACAGAGCCCGTGGGCATCGCCTGTAGTATTAGTTAAGAAAAAGGACGGTACCCTGCGTTTTTGCGTAGATTACAGGAAGCTGAATCAAGTGACTAAGAAAGATGTGTATCCGCTTCCACGTATTGATGACTCCCTCGATAGGCTTCGAAACGCTCGCTACTTTTTTTCAATGGACCTCAGAAGTGGATATTGGCAGATGGAGGTAGACCCAAGAGATCGGGAGAAAACCGCTTTTGTGACGCCGGATGGTTTATATCAATTTAAAGTTCTACCCATCGGTCTGTGCTCAGCGCCCGCTACTTTTCAAAGGCTCATTGACACTGTACTTCCAGGGTTAAAATGGAAGACCTGTTTAGTTTATCTAGACGACGTTATAGTGTTTTCCCCAACTTTTGACGAGCATCTCAAGAGGCTAGAAGTTGTTTTACGAGCCATACGCTCCGCAGGCCTCACATTGAAACCAGAAAAATGCCACTTTTGTTTTGAAGAACTGCTGTTTCTTGGTCATGTCGTCAGCTGTACCGGCGTTCGGTCTGATCCCGAAAAACTTGCGGCCATGGCACAGTTCCCAGTACCGTCCGATAAGAAAGCTGTCAGGCGCTTTTTGGGCCTATGCGCCTACAATCGCCGGTTCATCGCCGACTTCGCACGGATTGCGTCGCCGTTAACTCGCCTCACTAGAGACGACGCCACCTTTGAGTGGAACCACGAACAGCAAGCAGCGTTTAATGCCCTCCACCAACGTCTTCAAACACCTCCAGTGCTTGCTCACTTCGACGAACAAGCGCCAACAATGCTTCACACTGACGCAATCAATGTAGGCCTCGGAGCTGTGCTTGTGCAGTGGCAAGAAGACACGGAACGAGTGATCGCCTACGCAAGCAGGACGCTAACACGCGCTGAGGCCAATTATTCAACAACTGAGAAAGAATGCCTCGCCGTGGTCTGGACAGTTATGAAATTTCGCCCGTATTTGTATGGCAGCCCTTTCAAAGTTATAAGTGACCATCATTCCCTCTGTTGGTTGACCTATTTAAGAGATTCAACCGGCCGATTAGCACGGTGGAGTCTGAAGTTACAAGAGTTTGATATTACGGTCATACACAAGTCTGGGAAGCGCCATACGGACGCCGACTGCCTGTCTCGATCACCAGTACAGTCAGCTTCTCTTTCTGACGACGACGATATGGCCTTCGTTGGTGTTCTCGACGCGTCCACGATTGCCCAACAACAACGAAGTGACCCTGAATTGCTTGATTTGATTAATTACGTGGACGGACGTTCTTCGAGGGCACCTAGAGTCTTTGCAAGGACATTATCGTCGTTTTGCTTACGCAATGGCGTCCTCTACAAAAGAAACTTTTCATCCATCGGAGCTCCCTATTTGCTCGTTATTCCTGCACCCCTTCGAACTGAAGTGCTCCAAGCATGTCACAATGAGCCGACGTCTGGCCATTTAGGCTACACTCGCACATTAGCAAGAGTACAGCAGGGATACTACTGGCCACGACTCACAACAGCCGTCAAGCACCACATTCACACTTGCATCGATTGCCAGTGACGCAAGTCACCTCCAAAGAGACCCGCTGGTCAGCTGCAACCAGTTCAGGTTCCACGTACACCGTTTGAACAGATAGGAATGGACATTTTGGGACCCCTTCCTACTTCTACTGCAGGGAATCGTTGGGTTATAGTCGCAACAGACTACCTAACCAGGTATGCCGAAACAAAAGCTATCCAAAAGAGCACCGCAGTGGAAGTGGCGAGATTTTTCATAGAAAATATTGTGCTACGTCACGGTTCCCCGACTATCGTGATCACAGACCGCGGAAGAGCATTTACGGCAGTTCTTTTAGACCACGTCCTGATGCTTAGTGGAACGACTCACCGTAAGACCACTGCGTACCACCCGCAAACGAATGGACTAACGGAGCGCCTCAACAAGACGATTGAAGACATGCTGTCGATGTACGTGGATGTCCAACATAAGAATTGGGACGAAATTTTACCCTATATCACGTTCGCATACAATACGGCTAAACAAGAGACGACTCGCATGATTCCATTCAGCTTGGTTCACGGACGGGAGGTACGGACTTTGCTGGATGCGATGTTGCCACATGAATGGGACGCTACCGACCCAGGCGCTGACGTGTTCACTGAACGCGCGGAAGAAGCTAGGCAGCTCGCCCGCTTACGAATCCACCAGCGACAAGACTACGACGCAGGCCGCTACAATGCTCGCCATAGAACTGTAACGTACAAAATCGGTGACAGAGTGTGGGTTTGGACACCCGTACGAAAACGTGGAGCGTCCGAGAAGCTGCTAAGGCGATATTTCGGGCCATATCGAGTATCGCGCCAGCTAAGTGATGTCACCTACGAGGTTGTCTCCGACAGTCCCCAATGCCCGAGGCGCCGCCAGCACCAGCCTGAACTTGTTCATGTAGTGCGTATGAAGCCGTATGTGAGTGACTGACTGCACGTTTAAAAAATACTGTGGGTCTGAATCAGCATCGGGGCGATGCTCTTATAAGGAGGGGCAAGTGACACGTGTTTATATGAAAAAGAAAGATGATAGGAATGCTTTTGTAGATTCCAGCTAGTGGGTCAGGTGGTTTTTCGGGACGACAACGAAGCAGGCATCTTGCTGTACAGCTGATCCCGAATACGCTCTTTTCGCTGCCGTAAGCTGCTGTCATCTTTTGTTCGCGTTGCACTGTGACTATATATATATATATATATATATATATATATATATATATATATATATATATATATATATATATATATATATATATATATATATATATATATATATATATATATATATATATATATATATATATATATATATATATATATATATATATATATAGATGAAATAGATGATCAGAGTTTCTTGCGGCTACCGTAATAAAAGTTATAAACTTCGAGAATAGTGCAGTATAGGAAACAAAACAATAAAATATTTATTTAATCCTAACAGTTTCGGCTGGTGGACCAGCCTTCTTCGGAGAATATAAGTATATCCTCCGAAGAAGGCTGGTCCACCAGCCGAAACTGTTAGGATTAAATAAATATTTTATGGTTTTGTTTCCTATACTGCACTATTCTCGAAGTTTATAACTAATATATATATTTATAACTAATATATATATATATGTGACGCTATGATGACTGGGTGACGTGGCCTGGCTCATACCCCCTGTTTATTCTAATCTCCACTTCTTCCTTCTCTGCCTCTACCAACTATCGCTTTATACGTCACACAATTCCCCCTCCCCCCGAAAGATGGCACTGGTTACAAACTATACCAAATTAAAGAAGTGAATGAACAAAACAATGCCCAAATTCACAGTTTCACGTCCAGACGGAGTTCCACAATCTCACTAAATCTTCAAGGCCGATTGAGCAGTCCGATGAATTTTATGACAACTCTGGTGGGCGAGGTTGACTATTGCGTTCTGGCCAACAGAAGCACGCCTTGAACGTAGAAATTACTGATGATACAGCGATTCTTGTCATGAATGAACAAGGGTCGACGTACTTGTAGCATTTGAGAGTCGAATGTCGTAGGCACGAAGTTCTCCGTCGTAGACGCTGCTTTTTGTGTCGTGGCTGAGACATAACGAGTGCTTGCAGCCTGCATGTGCGAGAACCGAAGCTGATGGTATGATGCCATTGTTCCTTCATTGTACACGTGGTGGCTGCACGTTTTTTTCGTAGCTTTCTGTAGTCTTCTCTCAGTTTGTTGAATCGTAAACACGGCGTTGAGAACTGGTGCAGGAAACTTTGTCGACGTTGCTTTCTGCGAAGATGACTTAGGCATCGACTTCGTCTTTGCTTCTTTAATTGATGTTGTCTCTGATGATCTTTCAGCCACAAGTTTACTCGTGAGGAGGTTTCACTTGATCGTTGTTCTTGTTCGAGTAGCCGTTGCAGTTCTTGGAGTTCGTGGAGTTGCCTTTGTTTAAATTTCTCGTCTTCTTGTGAAAGTTCGTCAGATGGGCCTCTTTCAGGAACATGAGTCTGGTTTTCTTTAGATGGTGATGTGATCAGTAGATTGTCGGTAGTCGACACTGTACTGCTAGGCTTGTCCTGCGATGAAAGCAGCGTGACAGGCTGATGAGAAAGCTTCCAAGATGGTTGTGAGTCATCATTGATTGTAAATGCTTCTGTCAGTTGACAATGCACCGGCGTTGGTGGATTCGAAATTCTTGCAGTGCTTTGACTCACATGTGTGTTATCACTTGACGATGAGAGCACAACAGACATGGCTTCGGGTGGTTCTGATGGCGTATGTTTTTCTTTTTGCAGCGTGGTTCGGCTGAGAATGTCTGTCGAACGACCCTGGTCGGGAACGTCAGGGTGTGGGCTGGTATTGCGAGGATTCACCAGCTCGTCACACGTAACTTCCGTCACACGCTCGAAACCGTTTGGGCCTTGTGTGTGACACGATGTATCAAGGCATTTGGGTGGTTCTGTAAAATCTGAAGTGTTGTGATGCAGTGAACACGTTAAAAATGCCGATTTCATTGCACTTGGGAAAGACGAGTTTAGGTTCAGTTTTTTGGCGAAATTTTCTAGATTCCTTTCGGTATACGGACGCTTTACCTTGTCTGTTGTGACGTGCGCGTTACCAGTCGGTGTTCGAATGCGTGACGTTTTTTCGAAAGAGTCATATGATGGTACAATGGTGGTATATTTTCTCTGAGATCTCGTTTGGAAAATAGGCTTACTGCGGGAAGACTTCGCGTAACTGTGATGGGTCAGTTGAAAAGCCTTCCGCTGATGAGGTATGAACATGTCTTCATCGTATTCTTTGAAACGGGTAATCATCTCTTCCCTGATCTTTTGCCATGATTCGTCGTTTTCGAATAAGTGTGTCAGGTAAAACTTGAATGCCTCACCGGAGATGTAGTCAGTGAAGTTGATGATCATCTCCCGTTCCGACCAGGATGCAGCAGCGGCGTGGACCTCGAATAGGTTGAACCAGTCCTGTACGGGTCCGTCGTCCGCTGATCCGGTGTACTTGGGGATGTCGAGCTCAGTCGATGGTTCTGTCATGGTGCCGGTAACTGTATGCGCCTGAGATCACCTCTTCTGTGGTCGATATTCAGTTGAGGCGTACTGCAGGTGGCTTCGTGAATGATGCGAGGTTGATGAGTGGTGGCCAGGTCATCCTGCCGACTTGTGTGACGCTATGATGACTGGGTGACGTGGCCTGGCTCATACCCCCTGTTTATTCTAATCTCCACTTCTTCCTTCTCTGCCTCTACCAACTATCGCTTCATACGTCACACACACATATATATATATATATATATATCTATATATATATATATATATATATATATATATATATATATATATATATATATATATATATATATATATATAAGGGAAAGAAGTGTATACCTAAGGGCTCGTTTTTCCGTGTTTTTAACACAATATTAATGAGATATAACAGACAGTAATGCCAAGGAATGTACAGGGGAAGTTATTAAAATCAATGGAATGTAAATAAGAAGAAAGAAAAGTGGATCCACTTTTCTTTCTTCTTATTTACATTCCATTGATTTTAATAACTTCCCCTGTACATTCCTTGGCATTACTGTCTGTTATATCTCATATATATATATATATATATATATATATATATATATATATATATATATATATATATATATATATATATGGCACAACGGGAGCGTTGTCAACAAGGATAAATATATTTATTTCCCAACAGTTTCGGGAGGGGTCCTCCCTTCATCAGGGGATGAGTTATACTGACATGAGCTTCCAAACTTCGTTGCTGCCGCGTCCCTCTCGCCTTGAAAAATGTTTGCGAGAGTGAGAGGGAACTATTTTTATGATATGGAACCATGATGAGGGATGTCTTTTCCGCTTCATAGAGGATTTTAACAAATGCCACCCGGCAATAAAATTCACGCACAAAATTTCCAAAACTAGCATTAACTTTTTGGACGTCACTGTCACGGTCGAAAATGACCGCTTGTCAACAACCCTTTACAAAAAGCCTACAGACCGTCAAATGTACCTACATTTCAACAGCAGCCACCCAAAGCATTGCAAAACGGGTATTCCATATTCTCAGGCCTACCGGTACCGAAGAATATGCACCGATATGCGGGAATTTGACAGACACGCGGCCCCGCCGCGGTGGTCTAGTGGCTAAGGTACTCGGCTGCTGACCCGCAGGGCGCGGGTTCGAATCCCGGCTGCGGCGGCTGCATTTCCGATGGAGGCGGAAATGTTGTAGGCCCGTGTACTCAGATTTGGGTGCACGTTAAAGAACCCCAGGTGGTCTAAATTTCCGGAGCCCTCCACTACGGCGTCTCTCATAATCATATAGTGGTTTTGGGACGTTAAACCCCACATATCAATCAATTGACAGACACGCGGAACACCTAAAGCATTCCTTATTGAAACAAAATTATCCGGAAGACATTATTGACGATGCCATACTACGTGCTCGCTACGTGAACAGGAATGATATAATTAAGAGACCAAAAAGAGTATCTAAAACGACTTCCCAAACGAACCTTGTACTAACTTACTCCTCATCAGCGCCAGGAATCAACAACATACTTTCCCGCCATTTCAACATAATCAGGCAAAGCGAACGACTAACTTCTATTTTCGCGAAGCCACCTCACGTGGTGTACCGCCGGGATAAAAATCTGAAGGACATTCTGGTCAGAGCGAAAACAAACACCCCCAAATTTCAATCAGGGTGCCATCCCTGCGGAAAAGCTCGATGCAAGGTATGCCCACAGATGGTCACAACACGTGAATCCAAAGCGAACTTCTCGGATTTCAAATTCTGCATAACTGAAAGCCTTAATTGTGACTCCAGTAACGTAATATACATGCTACATTGCAACATCTGTGGACAAGAATATATCGGCCAAACAGACGCGCCATTTCGGCTGCGATTCAATAATCACCGGTACCACGCCACTTCACTGCCGAAGCTACCTTTATCTAGACATCTGCGCCTGCCAAACCACAGTTTTGAAAATATCAGCGTAACTCTTTTGCAGTCCGGTTTCTCAAACAGACGCGAGCGCGAACAGCGTGAGGCATATTTTATTTTCAAATTTCGTACAGTAGTAGCCGGCATCAACGAGGACCCCGGAAAACTCAACTGCCTCCGAGAAGTAAGCCAGGAGAAAATTGGTGACAAAGATTGATAGCCGGAGACCATGCTTTTTTCTGACTGGCTCGTACGTGTACACTGTCCTTTCTTTCTTTTTTTCTCCACATGCACATACAAAGTGCTTACCTTCGCCTACCACTTGATGACCATTGAAGGGAAAAACAATATAGCCGACCGACCCATTAACGGGAATTCCTTCCTTTACGCACGCCGCCCGCCGACCGACCCATTACGGGGAAACCCCTTTCTTTATGCACGCCGTCACGGACCCTCCCGGCACCGCGGCGACAATCTTGGGTGGCCCGACACACGTCAAGAACTGAACAGCACGTGATATGAACCGTGTGTGGATGTAGACGGACAGTTGGCTTCGTTCTCAGTGTAGACAGTGGTTCTTCCTCTTTTTTACTTTCTTTCTTTTCTTTCTTTTTCTTTTTCGTCTTTTTTCTCCCCTTTTTTTTCCTAGTTCCCTCTCACTCTCGCAAACATTTTTCAAGGCGAGAAGGACGCGGCAGCAACGAAGTTTGGAAGCTCATGTCAGTATAACTCATCCCCTGATGAAGGGAGGACCCCTCCCGAAACTGTTGGGAAATAAGTATATTTATCCTTGTTGACAACGCTCCCGTTGTGCCATATCTCATACCTTCACGAATACTAACTGGCCCGTTGAATTATTACTCCCACTATATATATATATATATATATATATATATATATATATATATATATATATATATATATATATATATATATATATATATATATATATATATATATATATATATATATATATATATATATATATATATATATATATATATATATATATATATATATATATATATATATATATATATATGCTACGGAATAAAGAGCCCAAAACAAGAATCAACCACATATTCTGCCTGTCCAGCTTCAGATCAAAATGCCCCCCTCCCCCCCAAAAAAAAATTATGGCTATGCCTCCGTGCTGATTGCCAAGTGCTGATTGCCAAAGGCTGAATGCCAAGTGGAAAAATTGAATTAGTGAGAAATAAAATGGCTAAATAAACCACAACTGAGCAACATTTCATAAAGCTTAATGCATGTATATAGCTCGGCCTACTTGTGGCTTTATCGCTTATAGTGCAGCACCACTATAATGCAGTCTTTTCTTACTCTCATTTATTTCTCCCACTCCGTGCATACACATACCATGTGTTGCGCTACCCCTGAGATGAGAGATCAGTTATAATGCGGTTCATAATAAGTGATTGTAATGGCTGTGCTTCTCAACGGGAGGTGAATGGACGACGAAGGAAGGTATGTGACTGGTGCAAACATAATAACCATGAAATGCGTGTCATGTAAGAACATGACTACATGCAACGCTCATGATGCGCTCGCGGTCGTTTCGCTGTCTCCACATACACCAATTTAAATTTGGTATTACGTGAGATGAATAGATGACGAAAATATGTGACTGGTGCAAACATGATAACCATGGTATGCATGTCATGTAAAAACATGACTACATGCCAAGCTCATGATGTGCTTGCGGTCATTTCGCTGTCTTCACATACACCAAATTTGGTATTACGTGACGTGAACGGATGATGAAGGTATGTGACTTGTGCAAACATGATAACCATTACATGCTTGTTATGTAAAAACATGACTACATGCCATGCTCATGATGCCGTCACGGCCGTTTCGCTTGCTTCACAAATACCAAATTTGGCATTTAATGAAGCGAATGGGTGATGAAGGTAATGGCACGTCCAAATATAATAATCATGACACGCATGTCATGTAAAACATGACTACATGCTATGGTCATAGTGTGCTCGTGGCCATTTCGCTAGCTTCACATATACAGTCAAATCTCGATAATTCGAACTCGAAGGGGCCAGAAAATTTGTTCGAATTAAAAGAAGTTTGAATTAATGAAAACTAAATAAACGGAGGGCTCTCCATGAAGTGGCGCATGTGCATTGAGCTAACACACGAGGGGGAAGTTTAAGAAGAGACACATGTATTCACAAATCACAGGACATCCTTTATTAATTGAAGTAATCGGTGATGCACATCTGCGCACGTTTGCCTTGCAGCGAGTCAATCAATTGCACACGCAGCTTGAAAAACATTTCTACTTCGGCTTCAGCATTCTCCTAGCAAGAGAAGTTGCGCGCGGAAATGTCCAGCGCCGACACTTTTTAAAGACGACGACCGACAACAACGACTGCTGCGTAGCTGAGCCTCCTGCTCTCCGCTACGCAGCCGCAGCATGGCCACCACGTAACGAGAAAGGAAGAGCGTCTCCACGCGGAGAGAAGCAGATCGGCATTTCAGAGAAAACAAACACTCCATGACAGTTTTTTTTTTTTGCTCTCTTCGCGCTTGCCGTTGAAAGGAAAAGGGTTACGTCGCAGGCAAGAGAGTGAAGGGGGAAGCGTGGCATGAGAGACCCCCCTCCCCCTCAAGGCACAGAGCCGTGCTCCTGCAAGGGGCAAGGGCTGCAGAAGATAGTGCCTTTTTTCCTTTCCTTCAACCACACATTCATCCAACCCAGCAATGGCTTTTTTTTTTCCCTGTCTCTCTCGCGCGCAGCGTTGGAAGGAGAAGGGTCTTTACGTGGCAGGGACGGAGAAGGGAGAAGCATGACACGGACGCGTCGCAGATCGGCATTTGAGAGAGAGCAAACATTCCACCGCATAAAAGTGTGGCAGCTTGGGGTAGTTGGTATGGCATGACGATAGTTATAGTCGTCGTTTTGTTCTCGCGCTATAATTATCGTCATTGCACCACAGCCTTTTCTTTCCTTTTCATTTCCTTCGCGCACAGCGTTGAGGTGTCGCATGTGCCGCCGCAGGATCGGGCGGCACCCCGCCCGATCCTGCGGCGGGGTGCCGCCGCAGGATCTTCCCTTGTCGGATGACTGTCGTCCATTCCCTGGTAAGAGCCATAAGATCAAACCATCAAAATATTGAGTGCCTTCGAATTATGGTATGTGAATTTGACAAGCATTTTCGGAGCGCGGTATGTTCGAACTAACCGCCGGAAGCGTTTGGGCGTTCGAATTACGGGACATTTTCGCCCATTGGTATACACATAGCTTTGACGGGACCTCATCGTGAGTTCGAATAAACAAGAAGTTCAAATTAAGCGTGTTCGAAATAATGAGATTGGAATGTACCAAATTTGCCGATACATGATGTGAGAGGATGACGAATGTATATGACTGGTGCAAACGTGATAATCATGATATACAAGTCATTTAAAAACATGACTACATACCACGCTCATAATGCACTCGCGGCCATTTGAATAGCTTCACATATACCAAACTTCATATTTCGTGACATGAACAGACGACGATGGTAAATGACAAGTCCAAACATAATAATCATGACATGCGTGTCATCTAATACATGGCTACATGCTAGGCTCATAGCGCGCTCACGACCGTCTCGCTAGCTTCACACATACGAAACTTGCTATTACGTTACGTGAATAAACGACTCAGCGCAGATGCCTGGCACCAACATGATAATCATGACATTGAAGTCATGTACGGCGTAATTTACGCCCGGCTTAAAACATTGTGCCGATTTTAATGTGACAATGCAACTTTCCTGATTCGTACTTCGCATATCACCCATTTGTGGGATCTACCAATTTTTTATAATGCACTTTTTCATTCAAGCAGTAAATTGTATGAAAAGCCATTCGGTTCGTAATTCAAACTTTTCAAATATTCACAAATTTGTACTACAACGAAATTCACACCCAATTTATCACAGATCTGTGGCAAATAGCGAGACTCCTAACTTTATAAGTCTCAACCAGCCAAGTTTATTGCTGTACACCTCATGGAAGTACGTCCATATGCGTAGCCCAACATAACAGCCATCAGCAGTTTTTTGTCAGTATTATATAGTACAGTTGGGCCTCTTTATAAGAGACACTGATGCAGGAGACAAATGGGTATAGAAGACAGCAGTCTGCCCGCTTCGAAATAAGTTTTAAGAAGAAAATGCATACGAGGTACCCTGCTTATAGGAAACCTCTCATATAAAAGACCAGAGTTGCTCCTCAGTGCACGTCTTTTATAAAAGGGTTCAACTCAATCTGTTTAAGCCTCCATTATTTAACACACTAAAGCAGTGTACTTGAGTTAAAACCCATCCGTACAATTGATCATTTAAACTAACAACGTACACTATGAAGCTCACCTCCACCTTTCACTTCTTTGAGCTTGGTCTTTTATGGGATGATCCAATCTTTTTATATTCATCGCCGCAGTAATATTCTGCCAAAGAAATGGCTCCTTTCTCCTTCGCCTTTCGCACCGTAGTGTTGTGGCTTGATCTTCCCTTGTCGGATGACTGTCGTCCATTCCCTGGTAAGAGCCATAAGATCAAACCATCAAAATATTGAGTGCCTTCGAATTATGGTATGTGAATTTGACAAGTTCGTAGACAGTACATCATAATTCACGCCTGAAGGGGACATAAAGACGCTAGTGGGCGATCCCATGACGACACCAACAAAAAATGACGAGCAGACTCATTGTTAACACAGCACCAAGCATTATGAATATCTTCTATTGGCGTGAAGGAGACAAACTTTGCAATCAAGCAGGACTATCACAAAATGTGATGGCTAAGCTCTGGTGGATACGGAAAGAAGAACAATGGCAGGAGTAATAGGGAAAGTGTGCACTCATGCAGAGGCCTTACTTCAAGAGTGAGCAGGCAAGCACTGTTATACATTCGAACCCCGCTACAACGAAACTGACGGGGCACGGAAAAAATTTCGTTGTAGTGAAATCGAAAAATATAGCTGATCTGAGCTAGCAAAACAAAGGAACGTTTATTCTCAAAATTCAATAAATGTCCGCTTCCTATTCTTTCCAAGCAGCGTCGCAACGTCATTCTCACCCATGCATAGCGAGGCCATGGTCAAAAGCACGCTGAAACAACGCCTAAAACCGCCTTTGTGAACTAACCAAACAGTTGCATTAACAAGTTAACACCAGCAGCTGTCCGCCGTCATCGACAACGCCGAGAGGAAGGCACGGTATCGTGGAGCGGTGACTTTTGCATTATTCTATACCATTCGTATTATACATCGCTCGCGGCTAGCTGATTTTGTTGCTGATGCGGACGAACAGCCGCTCTGATTAGTTACCAAACTGGCCAAGCGTGGCCATAATGATAAGCATCGGAATCGGAAAAGGTATCGTTCCGCGGTTGCACCCAGCAGCTGCGCGAGCTCAACTTCAGCTTCGGATCATCCGCGGCTCAAAAGAAAGCCAGTAACAAAAGAAGGGCCAGGGCAATCTCATTGCCATCGCTAAAGAGCAATGGCGGCACCCATGCTTGCTGAAAAGGGGCGGTATAGTGGCGGTTCCGGGTGGTGCCAAGGCGTGTTTTAGACTTCGTCGGCATATTTTCAGGGTCTTGAATTGCATCGCAATGTTAAAAATTGGGTTTACTGCTTAGCAAGATGTATCTGAGCATGGAATTGCATCGCAAAATTTCGTCGAAGCGGAAGATCAAAGAAAAGGTGTTCGTTGTGCCGACAATATTTATGCATTGACTCCTACGGACTGCTGACGGGGAATCGTGAATTTTTTTGTTGTAGCGGAAAGTTTGTTGAAGCGGCGTTCGTTGTAGCGGAGTTCGACTGTAGGTCACAACTTCAGTACACTGAACCAACTGTTTGACTGCCCTTCGTATTCATACAGTGCAATCAGTTGATCACTTTCAAGTTTAACCTTCACGTTTACGTCACTTCAGAAGACACAAAATTAAACATGCACCCAACCACCTTGAAGCACAAAAGTAGGATGGCCCACCTGCTCCTGCCCTTCAAGCTCTGATTTCAAAAATTGTTGATGCGTGACCCACTTTTTCCTGGCCAACTGCTCCTATTTTGTAGGCAGTTCAGCCACTTGGCCGAATTGCAGAACCTGTTGTGATGCCCAGTGGCATCACAGGAGGTTCGTGGTGTCGTGGTGCGGTCATCTACATCATCATCATCATCATCAGCCTGACTACGTCAACTGCAAGACAAAGGCCTCTCCCATGTTCCGCCAGTTAACCCGGTCCTGTGCTTGCTGCTGCCAATTTATACCCGCAAACTTCTTAATCTCGTCTGCCCACCTAACCTTCTGTCTCCCCCTAACCCGCTTCCCTTCTCTGGGAATCCAGTTAGTTACCCTTAATGACCAGCGGTTATCCTGTCTACGTGCTACATGCCCGGCCCATGTCCATTTCCTCTTCTTTATTTCAACTATGATATCCTTAACCCCCGTTTGTCCCCTAATCCACTCTGCTCTCTTCTTGTCTCTTAAGGTTACACCTACAATTTTTCTTTCCAGTGCTCGCTGCGTCGTCCTCATTTTAAGCTGAACCCTCTTTGTAAGTCTCCAGGTTTCTGCTCCGTAGCTAAGTACCGGCAAGATACAGCTGTTATATACCTTCCTCTTGAGGGATAGTGGCAATCTACCAGTCATAATTTGAGAGTGCTTGCCGAATGTACTCCACCCCATTCTTATTCTTCTAGTTACTTCAATCTCATGGTTAGGCTCTGCGGTTATTACCTGCCCTAAGTAGACATAGTCTTTTACAACTTCAAGTGCACTATTACCTATCTCGAAGCGCTGCTCCTTTCCGAGGTTGTTGTACATCACTTTTGTTTTCTGCAGATTCATTTTAAGACCCACCTTTCTGCTCTCCTTGTCTAACTCCATAATCATGAGTTGCAATTCGTCCCCTGAGTTACTGAGCAATGCAATGTCATCGGCGAAGCGCAGGTTACTAAGGTATTCTCCATTAACTCTTATCCCTAACTGTTCCCATTCTAGGCTTCTGAAAACCTCCTGTAAGCACGCGGTAAATAGCATTGGGGATATTGTGTCCCCCTGCCTTACACCCTTCTTGATTGGTATTTTGTTGCTTTATTTATGAAGCACTATGGTAGCAGTTGATCCCCTGTAGATTTCTTCCAGGATGCTTATATATACTTCATCTACGCCCTAATTCCGCAGTGTCTGCATGACGGCTGATATTTCTACTGAATCAAACGCCTTCTCGTAATCTATGAAGGCTATGTATAGTGGTTGCTTATACTCCGAGCATTTCTCTATTACCTGATTGATAGTATGAATGTGGTCAATTGTTGAGTAGCCTGTTCGAAATCCTGCTTGTTCCTTTGGTTGATTGAATTCTAATGTTTTCTTTACTCTGTTAGCAATTACCTTTGTAAATAGCTTGTATACTACAGAGAGCAAGCTGATCGGCATGTAATTCTTCAAGTCCTTGTCATCTCCATTACGCCTATTAATCAACTACTTTACGTCAACTATTAATCAATTACTTTACGCCTATTAATCAACTTTGAAAGCTCTGCCAGTTCTATTTTGTCTGTTGTACTTGACACTTTCATGCTTTGACGCTTCTTAATTAGGTTCTTCGTTTCCTGGGAAAGCTTGCCAGTGTCCTGTCTAACTACCCTGCCTCCAACTTCCACTGCACACTCCGTAATGATACTCATTAGATTATCATTCATTGTATCTACGCTAAGGTTAGTTTTTTCATTAAGAGCCGAGTACCTGTTCTGCAGCGACACTCTGAATTCCTGTACTTTCCCTCTAAGTGATAGCTCATTGATTGGCTTCTTGCGTATCAGTTTCTGTCGTTCCTTCTTCAAGTCTAGGCGAATTCGAGACCGTACATTCTATGGTCACTGCATCGTACCTTGCCAACCACTTCCACATCTTGCACGATTCCTGTGTGTGCAGTCATTATAAAGTCTATTTCGGTCTTATTTTCGCCATTAGGGCTCCTCCATGTCCACTTGCGGTTTTCTCGTTTTCGGTAGAAAGTATTCAAAATCCGCAAATTATTGCGTTCTGCGAATTCTACTAGTAGCTCTCCTCTGGCGTTTCTAGTGCCGATGCCATAATCTCCTACTGCCTGGTCTCCAGCCTGCTTCTTCCCTACCTTTGCATTAAAGTCGCCCATCACTATAGTATACTGTGTTTTTACCTTACTCATTGCCGATTCCACGTCTTCATAGAAGCTTTCAACTAAGGCGTCATCATGGCTTGATGTAGGCGCGTAAGCCTGTACTACCTTCATCTTGTATCTTTTATTCAGTTTAATTACAATACCTACCACTCTTTCATTAATGCTATAGTATTCCTCTATGTTGCCAGCTATGTTTCTGTGACTTAGGAACCCCTCTCCCAGTTCTCTTCTGTCAGCCAAGCCCCGATAGCAAAAGACGTGCCCATTATGTAGCACCGTATAGGCCTCATCTGTCCTCCTAACCTCACTGAGCCCTATTATATCCCATTTAACACCCTCTAGCTCCTCGAATAGTACAGCTAGACTTCCCTCAATAGATAAGGTTCTAGCGTTAAATGTTGCCAAGTTCAGGTTCCAAAGGCGGCCTGTAGTCCAGAAATTCTTAGCACCCTCTGCTGCGTTGCAGATCTGACCGCCGCCATGGTCAGTTGCTTCGCAGCTGCTGGGAACTGAGGGCCGTGAGTTATTTGACGTATGCATGTGGGAGGTAGTGGCCAGATATTGCACCAGGGTGGCCAATCCTTCTCTGGTGAGGGAGTGCGTATACCCTTATAAATTTATATGGGTATACCTAGGTGCGGTATACCCATATAAATGATGAACCTCAACCAACTAGCCCGGCAATGTGCCTTAGCGAATTCCAAATGCTCCTATACAGCACCACCTAACAGGTCCTCTCCAGTTGGTCTCTGCTTCATTATTTTTCCACACACCTGCTGCTCAGGGCCACCAGGTCCTCTTGCGCTGGCAGCATACCGAGCCTCACAAGCACTGGCCAGTGAGCTTGGGCCTGAAAATAACAAAAAGTCACCACTGCATGCATAGTATTGAATAAAGATGGCATTCAATGCTCACAAACATTCAAGTTGTCATTTGCATCATGGTTTATTGCAGGCATCTCATAAAACCTATACACCAATAGTAAATGTTTCAAGAAGTTTATAATTGTGAGAGTTTATTGCTCTCAAAGCCAGCTGCTCTTACCTGATTTTAAGTATAAAATATGTAAAGGAAATGCAAATTATCATAGACCACAAGCTTGTGAACTAATCCAACTTGTCGTATCTCATTACACACAGAAAATCAGTATTCACATCACACAAACATAACACTCAAACTGTTAATTTTTGTCTCCCTATACATGGATGCTTGCATTTGTTGCAAGCATCCATGTTGCATTTGTTGCACAGTTGCATTTGCAATCACTCGGGTTCCATGGAACAGGGACGAGGAAACGATTGTCAGCAACAGCAAATTAGTTCATGGTTGCCACTAAATTTCTTGCATGCTATATAATAACCCTGTTTAATTTTAGCTAGCAGTGATTCCACTCGGTTGTTCAGCAGTCGAACACGGTTATAACAAACCCACATATACCGAACTTTCGGGTGTATCGAACACGTAAATGATCCCCTAAAATTCCTTTGTAAAATTATAGGAATTCGAATGTTTATATTGAAAAATACTTTTACCCCCCTTCGGATATATCTAACGCCGCGCGAGCTGGAAGGTGCGCTTCGGTATTGGTACTCGCCGCGCCCTGCGATCTCCACAGCAGCGCGGCTCCGCGCGCGAGTTGGAAGGCGCGTTTTGGCACTGGCACGCCCGGGGACCTCTGCGCGACACCACGCCTCCGTCAAAACCGGAAACGCTTGAAAAAGGTAAGGGCACAATCTCCAACTTGTCGATCAGCTTTTTTTTTCATTTCATCCTTTGTCGCGTACCCGTCAGCTCGCAGAGCCAGAACGGAGGATTCGACGTCCTCCTCCTTTCGCCTTTTATTTTCTGTTGCTGTTTTGCTAGTTTTTATTAGCCAACCACAGCTCGCGCCTTTTGCTGTTGGTCTCAAAGGTGGCCATCACCTCGCGAGCACCGAGCGCTTGGTTGCTTCCGCTGTTGCGTTGTCTAGGTATCACCGCGTTTGTAGCATTTCCCTTTTGCGTGCGTGGTGTGCAAAGCCGCTGTGGACTCCTTGAAATGTCGACTTCTCGTGTAGCGATGGCCAGCGTCAAGCACAAGACCCTTGACTTTGCGACGAATTTGAAGGCTTTTCAGCGTGTTGAAGCAGGCGAGAAATGTGCGACCGTCGCAGACGACTTCAGGATACCACTGAGCACTCTAAGTACCTTGTTGAAGAACAAAGCAGATATCAAGGCAAAAGCGGCGGAGCAGCGAACGTCGGGAGCTTGTCATGTGCGCGCTTCTGCCCACGGGAATATGAAAAAAAGGCACTCTATGCCTGGTTCTTAGAAGTACATGCGAAGAACGTTCCAATGAATGCCCCGATGCTGATGGCCAAGGCCAAATGGTTTGCCGCTGCACTCGGTGAAAGAACTTCGGCGACAACACGGGGTGGATTCACCGATTTAAGCAGTGCTACCACACTGTTGGCAAAACCGACTCTGGCGAAAGCGAAGCTGTCAGCAGCCAAAACATCCAGCTGTGGATGACGAAGGAGTGGCCGGAAATCTCTGCGAAGGTTTCTCCCGCGGATATCTTCATAGCCTGGCGAGACGTGAAGAAGGACACAGTGGTCAACCGCTTCCGCAAGGCAGGCTTCGAGACGGCGTAACCTTTTGAAACTGGTGAAGAGAATGACGTTGAGCACATAAAAGACGCGTTTCGCGAGTTGCCGTCCTGCTTTCCGGCAGCAGTTCCACAAGAAGTGGCCGTGGACGACTTCGTGAAAACGGACTGCAATTGCGGAAACTGGTGAAGACAACGACAACGAGCGCACAGAAGACGCGTTTCGCGAGTTTTCGTCCCGCTTTCCGGCAGCAGTTCCACACAAAAGTGTCCGCCGACGACTTCGTGAAAGCGGACTGAAACTGGTGAAGACAACGACGACGAGTGCATAGAAGACGCGTTTCGCGAGTTTTCGTCCCGCTTTTCGGCAGCAGTTCCCCACGAAGTGACCGCGGGCGACTTCATGAAAGCGGACTGCAATTGCGGAAACTGGTGAAGACAACGACGACGAGCACATAGAAGAGGCGTTTTGCGAGTTTTCGCCCCGGTTTCCGGCAGCAGTTCCACACAAAAGTGTCCGCCGACGACTTCGTGAAAGCGGACTGCAATTGCGGAAACTGGTGAAGACAACGACGACGAGCGCATAGAAGACGCGTTTCGCGAGTTTTCGTCCCGCTTTCCGGCAGCAGTTCCCCACGAAGTGTCCGCGGACGACTTCATGAAAGCGGACTGCAATTGCGGAAACTGGTGAAGAGAACGACGACGAGCGCATAGAAGACGCGTTTCGCGAGTTTTCGTCCCGCTTTCCGGCAGCAGTTCCACACGAAGTGTCCGCGGACGACTTCGTGAAAACGGACTGCAATTGCGGAAACTGGTGAAGACAACGACAACGAGCGCACAGAAGACGCGTTTCGCGAGTTTTCGTCCCGCTTTCCGGCAGCAGTTCCACACAAAAGTGTCCGCCGACGACTTCGTGAAAGCGGACTGCAATTGCGGAAACTGGTGAAGACAACGACGACGAGTGCATAGAAGACGCGTTTCGCGAGTTTTCGTCCCGCTTTCCGGCAGCAGTTCCACACAAAAGTGTCCGCCGACGACTTCGTGAAAGCGGACTGAAACTGGTGAAGACAACGACGACGAGTGCATAGAAGACGCGTTTCGCGAGTTTTCGTCCCGCTTTTCGGCAGCAGTTCCCCACGAAGTGACCGCGGGCGACTTCATGAAAGCGGACTGCAATTGCGGAAACTGGTGAAGACAACGACGACGAGCACATAGAAGACGCGTTTTGCGAGTTTTCGCCCCGGTTTCCGGCAGCAGTTCCACACAAAAGTGTCCGCCGACGACTTCGTGAAAGCGGACTGCAATTGCGGAAACTGGTGAAGACAACGACGACGAGCGCATAGAAGACGCGTTTCGCGAGTTTTCGTCCCGCTTTCCGGCAGCAGTTCCCCACGAAGTGTCCGCGGACGACTTCATGAAAGCGGACTGCAATTGCGGAAACTGGTGAAGAGAACGACGACGAGCGCATAGAAGACGCGTTTCGCGAGTTTTCGTCCCGCTTTCCGGCAGCAGTTCCACACGAAGTGTCCGCGGACGACTTCGTGAAAACGGACTGCAATTGCGGAAACTGGTGAAGACAACGACAACGAGCGCACAGAAGACGCGTTTCGCGAGTTTTCGTCCCGCTTTCCGGCAGCAGTTCCACACAAAAGTGTCCGCCGACGACTTCGTGAAAGCGGACTGCAATTGCGGAAACTGGTGAAGACAACGACGACGAGTGCATAGAAGACGCGTTTCGCGAGTTTTCGTCCCGCTTTTCGGCAGCAGTTCCCCACGAAGTGTCCGCGGGCGACTTCATGAAAGCGGACTGCAATTGCGGAAACTGGTGAAGACAACGACGACGAGCGCATAGAAGACGCGTTTTGCGAGTTTTTGCCCCGGTTTCCGGCAGCAGTTCCACACAAAAGTGTCCACCGACGACTTCGTGAAAGCGGACTGCAATTGCGGAAACTGGTGAAGACAACGACGACGAGCGCATAGAAGACGCGTTTCGCGAGTTTTCGTCCCGCTTTTCGGCAGCAGTTCCCCACGAAGTGTCCGCGGACGACTTCATGAAAGCGGACTGCGATTGCGGAAACTGGTGAAGACAACGACGACGAGCGCATAGAAGACGCGTTTCGCGAGTTTTTGTTCCGGTTTCCGGCAGCAGTTCCACACAAAAGTGTCCACCGACGACTTCGTGAAAGCGGACTGCAATTGCGGAAACTGGTGAAGACAACGACGACGAGCGCATAGAAGACGCGTTTCGCGAGTTTTCGTCCCGCTTTTCGGCAGCAGTTCCCCACGAAGTGTCCGCGGACGACTTCATGAAAGCGGACTGCGATTGCGGAAACTGGTGAAGACAACGACGACGAGCGCATAGAAGACGCGTTTCGCGAGTTTTTGTTCCGGTTTCCGGCAGCAGTTCCACACAAAAGTGTCCACCGACGACTTCGTGAAAGCGGACTGCAATTGCGGAAACTGGTGAAGACAACGACGACGAGCGCATAGAAGACGCGTTTCGCGAGTTTTCGTCCCGCTTTTCGGCAGCAGTTCCCCACGAAGTGTCCGCGGACGACTTCATGAAAGCGGACTGCAATTGCGGAAACTGGTGAAGACAACGACGACGAGCGCATAGAAGACGCGTTTTGCGAGTTTTTGCCCCGGTTTCCGGCAGCAGTTCCACACAAAAGTGTCCACCGACGACTTCGTGAAAGCGGACTGCAATTGCGGAAACTGGTGAAGACAACGACGACGAGCGCATAGAAGACGCTTTTCGCGAGTTTTCGTCCCGCTTTCCGGCAGCAGTTCCCCACGAAGTGTCCGCGGACGACTTCATGAAAGCGGACTGCGATTGCGGAAACTGGTGAAGACAACGACGACGAGCGCATAGAAGACGCGTTTCGCGAGTTTTTGTTCCGCTTTCTGGCAGCAGTTCCACACAAAAGTGTCCGCAGACGACTTCGTGAAAGCGGACTGCAATTGCGAAAACTGGTGAAGACAACGACGACGAGCGCATAGAAGACGCGTTTCGTGAGTTTTTGTCCCGCTTTTCGACAGCAGTTCCACACGAAGTGTCCGCGGACGACTTCATGAAAGCGGACTGCAATTGCGGAAACTGGTGAATACAACGACGGCGAGCGCACAGAAGACGCGTTTCACGAGTTTTCGTCCCGCTTTCCGGCAGCAGTTCCACACAAAGTGTCCGCGGACGACTTCATGAAAGCGGACTGCAATTGCGGAAACTGGTGAATACAACGACGACGAGCGCACAGAAGACGCGTTTCACGAGTTTTCATCCCGCTTTCCGGCAGCAGTTCCACACAAAAGTGTCCGCCGACGACTTCATGAAAGCGGACTGCGATTGCGGAAACTGGTGAAGACAACGACGACGAGCGCATAGAAGACGCGTTTCGCGAGTTTTTGTTCCGCTTTCTGGCAGCAGTTCCACACAAAAGTGTCCGCAGACGACTTCGTGAAAGCGGACTGCAATTGCGGAAACTGGTGAAGACAACGACGACGAGCGCATAGATGACGCGTTTCGTGAGTTTTTGTCCCGCTTTTCGACAGCAGTTCCACACGAAGTGTCCGCGGACGACTTCATGAAAGCGGACTGCAATTGCGGAAACTGGTGAATACAACGACGGCAAGCGCACAGAAGACGCGTTTCACGAGTTTTCGTCCCGCTTTCCGGCAGCAGTTCCACACAAAGTGTCCGCGGACGACTTCATGAAAGCGGACTGCAATTGCGGAAACTGGTGAATACAACGACGACGAGCGCACAGAAGACGCGTTTCACGAGTTTTCATCCCGCTTTCCGGCAGCAGTTCCACACAAAAGTGTCCGCCGACGACTTCGTGAAAGCGGACTGCAATTGCGGAAACTGGTGAAGACAACGACGACGAGCGCATAGAAGACGCGTTTCGCGAGTTTTCGTCCCGCTTTCCGGCAGCAGTTCCACACAAAAGTGTCCGCCGACGACTTCGTGAAAGCGGACTGCAATTGCGGAAACTGGTGAAGACAACGACGACGAGCGCATAGAAGACGCGTTTCGCGAGTTTTCGTCCCGCTTTCCGGCAGCAGTTCCCCACGAAGTGTCCGCGGACGACTTCATGAAAGCGGACTGCAATTGCGGAAACTGGTGAAGACAACGACGACGAGCGCATAGAAGACGCGTTTCGCGAGTTTTCGTCCCGCTTTCCGGCAGCAGTTCCACACGAAGTGTCCGCGGACGACTTCATGAAAGCGGACTGCAATTGCGGAAGCTGGTGAATACAACGACGACGAGCGCACAGAAGACGCGTTTCACGAGTTTTCGTCCCGCTTTCCGGCAGCAGTTCCACACGAAGTGTCCGCGGACGACTTCGCGAAAGCGGACTGCAATTGCGGAAACTGGTGAATACAACGACGACGAGCGCACAGAAGACGCGTTTCACGAGTTTTCGTCCCGCTTTCCGGCAGCAGTTCCACACGAAGTGTCCGCGGACGACTTCGTGAAAGCGGACTGCAATTGCGGAAACTGGTGAAGACAACGACGACGAGCGCATAGAAGACGCGTTTCGCGAGTTTTCGTCCAGCTTTCCGGCAGCAGTTCCACACGAAGTGTGCGTGGACGACTTCGTGGTAGCGGACGGCCGTTGCGAGTTTCGCTGACAAAGAGTAGTAGCTGCGGTCACAGGGACCCAGGATGCCCAGGCTGATAGCTCAAATGATGAGGAGGATCGTCCGGATGAGGCGCTGGCTACACACGCGTACTCCGCCGCTGAAGTATATATAGCGGCAGGGTTCGGAGTCATTTGCCGCTGTATCGGCGACATGGAGGGAACCGGTCTGTCGCACCTGGATAGCCTTGATAAGATCGAGACTAACGTCTCCCACCTCATTTCAAAAAGGAAGAAGCAGGCCAAGATAAGCGATTGTTTTGACGCAAATAAATCATTCTGTTGCAACTTGTGTGCGAATTTAGTTGTCATTCTTGAATGCGGCTATTGAGGCTGATGATCCTCTACAGGTAAGCTCTCGGAGCCTCTATTTTTTATATCGATTTTTTTCGTACATCGAACTAATTCGCGATCTGATTCAAGTTCAATATATCCGTGTTTGACTGTAATTCGTTTCTTCACTCTCATCTACTGCAGCCATCACATATCATTCATTTGTTTAGGTCCATTTGCATAACCTGATTCATTATCCACCTTTGTTTATGCTTTTATTTAAGAAAGCATTCCACATATAAAGTTTTTGACATTGGTTCTTCACAAGCAAAGATAAAAAGGGGCATGAAACCACAACGTGATGCAAGCTCCACACCTTGCTCTGTCTTGGCTTTGTGAGCCAAGTTACTTCCCTGCCCTTATAAAATCCAGAGGATTCCATAATGTACACACATTGGCACATTACTCACACATCATGATACGTGTGTGCAATGCGTCTTCATTATTTTTCTAAAGTTTATGCAACAGGATAGTGAGTTGGGCTGGTTGGTACAGCTGTGCGTTAACGTGAAGAAGCTGACTTGCAACTGAAATATTCATTACAAAAAAACACACCATAAAACGAAGCAAAACGAGGCGTGTGTGGCTGTGGAGCACGGCTATGGAATTAAATTTACGCTCGAGCTAAAGACAACGGAACACAGTTTTTATATTTGTGCTTTTCACGTGAGGAGAATATATATTTGTTAAAATTACCATCCAAGATCCCAGCAAGTGCTCTATCCATCTTCTTCGAAATTCTAAAAGGTGATTAAGAATTCACTAGATTATTACGAGTTGGCTATGACCAAGTCTTGTGAACACGGCGTACTTTCATAACACTGATTTGGTAGCAACAGACAAGTGAGATGGGTAAATGGTCAAGATTACTGAAAATAAAATAATAAGAAAAGATTACAATGTTACCTTATGTACTATCAGCGTCAAATAAAACCCGAACAGCGGCAAGCCTTTGCGACGGTGTAGTGCGTGCCGCCCAGTTATCACCATTGACCAGCGCGTGCATTTTGTTCGGCAGCTCTGCACATGTATGCGTACCTGCCCATGGTGATAAGTGGACGGCGCGCACTATGTCATCATGAATCCCGGCGGCTATTCGGGTTTTAGTTGACGATGATAGTACACGAACTGTCCTGTGGCTTGAGCAGTGTAGGCAAGGCGTACAGGGTTAAGTCAGTGTTTTTTGCTCTTATAAATTTACTATGTTGTTGCTAGTGTTTAACGTTCCAAAACCACTATATGATTAATATTGATGCCTTAGTAGATAGCTACAAAATTTCGGCCACCTGGGGTTCCTCACAGCGCACCTAAATCTAAGCACATGAACCTCAAACATTTTCGCCTCCATCAGAAATGCGGCTGTCACGGCTGGTATTAAATCCCGCAACCTGGGGGTCAGCAGCTTATAAATTTTATGAAGTATACCCTCTAACCAGCAGAAAACTGGAACAAAACAGCACTAAGAATGAAGGCTATGGGACAAAGTATGCAAGGTTAATGTATGTGCCTTGTAAGCACAGTGCTGTCTATCGGAACCCTCTTACTTCTGGGCATTTGTAGGTATGGCAGACCAGCAGATACCTTCACGTGTGTATAACAGAGTCCAATCAGTAACTGGTGAAATTGGATGCTTTGCATTTCGCACTGCACTGCAGCATGAAGGGTTTTCTCCCACTGTTGTAAATAGGAAAGTGCTCTCAACAAATGTATGCAAGGTTACTGAAAAGGTTATTGAAGCTTTTAATATAGAAAAAGTGGAAAGTGCATATGTCAGTAAGGCATCATTGTCACTGATGGAAAAATAGTTTGCTTTTATGCTTGGCACTAGGCTTGTGCGAATATTTAAATGCTTCGAATATACGAACAAATTGTTGAGTATTCAAATTGGCTTTGATTCGAAGTTATATTATCGAATATTTTCGAAGTATTCGCAATGAACAAATAGATGTATATTATCGAATATTTTCGAAGTATTCGCAATGAACAAATAGATGTATATAAATCCGCATGTCACCGCCTGTAATGTAGAAGTGCTAAGCCATGAAAGCACCTATCCAGGGGAAAATTCGCTTTGCCACGAAGCCCCTCTTCAAAATTAAAGGGGCCCTGCAACACTTACTGAACATGGTCAGAAAACGCTACCGATCGGTAGTCGAGGCTACAGAGAACACACGAGGCAAATATTATAGCGCAGCATGCGTCCTGTCATTAACAATGAACTTTCAAAGCTGAAAATTGCTTTCTTCCATCTGCAAATGACACTACAAACTCAAAAATCACTTGTCTGAGCCAAGAGGGAATAGACGGCTCTGGTCACAGCAATTGGCTGATTTGAGCATGGCGCGCTTATTGTTGCCGGGACCGCTGCGGGAGGCCGCCTCTTGTCCACGAGTGCGTGATCGCACTGAAAAGCCGCGAAAAGAGGTGCTCAAGCTCACGAGGTGTGTGCGACGTATTTTCTTTCGCCGTGCCATTCCTCCCTGCTTAACTTCCAGCTGTTTCATCGGGATGAGAAGAGAGAATGCAATTGCGGCGTGCGACAGATTTCTGCAACTCCGCTCATACTGGACTGATTCTAGAAACTTTGCGCTGGTAAATTTGTGAGGCAACAAGCATGTTCACTGATTCCATGACTACTTGAAAAAGTGTTGCAGGGGTCCCTTTAAAGGAACATGTCACCCTCAAATCAATTCTTCATTTTATTAAGCTTGTTATCACGGCATATATGCTCCAAGTTTTTTGAAACATTTTTAAATATTTCTTAAACTTTTAAACATTAAGTATCTCACAGGTTATCACTCACATCCTACCGAAACTACTACTCAAGGTTGTTTCGAATTCCTTTGAACAAAAAAAAACATGGCATTTGCATAGAGCCCCTATTTCAGTTCAAAAGAAATATTGTGCAGGTTATTTAAGTCATGATAAATATTCCTTTTTTATAAGTCATACATACCATTCAGATCCAATTCGAAATTATTCGATCAAATTTACTATTCTCTTCGCATTCACTTCGAACCTAAAATTCACTATTTGCACAATCCTACTTGGCCTATGTGCTGTGATGCGAATCATGTTTGCCTTGTTTTGCTTCGATTTCGTGATTTTTTTTTCATAATAATGTCTTCAGTTGCGAGTTTCCGCTCGTCTTGTGGTTTCATGCCTTTTTTGTCTCACTTTTTTTTGCTGCTTCAACAATGCAACCTCGAATTAATTCTGCGCAGCACAGCCCCAACAACCAACAATTTCACAGCTCTGATCAGCTCAGTTAACAATTTTGCAAGGAAGCAAAGGAGCACCACACAACACAGTATGCGTCATAAGCAGCAACACTCTTTGCAAAGGCTCATGATGACAGGCACTTGTGCTGGCACACATGGAGCTATGAAACGTGATTCGTTCAAGAAATGTTGCCAATATCTATAAACATGTGCTCAGTGCTGTACGTCACCTTCTATCTCGGAGTATGGTGTCCACGAGAATAAGACAATATGATGCCCAGCTCTAAATTCGAGCTACCTTCACAGCGCTCATTACAAATCTCGGCGAAGGCGAACATGAACTTGAAATGTATGCACCGCATTTCTCAGCTCAAAAGGGTCGGAAGCCTTCTAATACATCTTTCCACTTAGAATTATATGGTCACAATGATAAACTTGGCACAGTGACAACGCACACTGCACAGCTGACGTGAAATCCCAGTTATAGGTCTTTTTTAAAGGAGCCTTGCAGCCCTTTTTGAACACGAACCGGAAGTGCTGGAGGTCAGTTGTCGAGGCTCCTGAAAACATGTGAGCCAAATATCATAGAGCTGGGTGCGTGGGGAAACTTGCATTTATGCTTTAAAGACAGATAGAAATTTCTCACTCTCAGGCTGACAGATTACACTGCACACAACATTGACTACATCCCTAGGGAAGGACAGCCACTGACTGATTTAAGCATAATTGTGTTGGATGGTTAGTGCGGCCGCCGCAATGTGCCGCCAAATTCCCACAATGCTGGCACTAACGAGCTCATGACCACACCAAAAGGAAGCTGATACAGTCAAAAAAAGAAGAAGAGAAAGTGCTCAACGTGATACGCACTGACATAGTTTTTGTCCCTTTCTTATCACCCGCTGTAGAGGTTTGAGCAGATTCATCGAGACAAAAGCAGAAAAAAAGCACTTAAAGCATGTCAGAAATATCTGCATCTAAAACTTTTACTTGATGAATTCAAAAAACATTTTGCGGCAATCGATTCATGATGTAATGAACTCTTACATTGAGGTTGACGAATACTTCAAAAAGTGCTGCAAGCAAGGCCCGCAGGCAGGCAGGAAGGGAACGGCGGGCAGGGTGACAAATCACTGCAGCTAAACTAGTACTTGATGGATAAAGTTTTTTTAGTGGTAATCGATTCAAATGGGCCAAATGGGCCATTTGATGAATACTTGGAAAAGTATTGCAGGGATGTTTTAATGAGCGATATAAAAGGGAGCCTGCATGAACACCTTTTTCCGTGTAGGTATACGCATTACACATTTATAGCACTCACATAAAATCTTACCAGGTCGGGGACTTGTCACAGGCTCCAGGAACTTCTTCTTTTTGGTCGTCCCAATGAGCTGGCTCAAATCTACACAGAGACAGACGACAAAGAAGAACAAAGCTACATCAGCATGCATCATAGCCTCTACTATTTTCTTTTTCAATTAAAGTGTTGAGCCATTCTTTGCCGACTTTAAAGGGACACTAAAGGCAAATAAGAATTTATGTCAGAGTGAAAGATTGATGTTTGAGAATGCCAAAAACTTCAATATTATCAACAGCACTGCTCTAATAATCGAGAAATTAAGGTAAATGTTAGATACCACATGCGCCACTAGTGGAACATTTCTTTAATGATCCCAATGGCTTGAGAGCATCTGACTCCAATTAATCAACACTGGTAATCAAACCATCTGCAATAACAAAGAATGTTCAGTGCATTACAACACGCAAGAAAGTGCTGCTTGTCCTTTATCTTTGATTCATAGAAAGATGCATCTGGCATTTCTATGGGGAATGTTGTAAGTGGTTCAAAAGTGCCGTTTACGCCTAGTTACGATCGATGGGTGGTGCCATTTATTGGGGCTCATTCAAACTAAGCAAGCAAAAAATTGTTCAGTGGCCGTTGTTGCTGCTGTGGCTCCCGCTACTTTTTCTCTGCTGTTACAAGTGTCAGCCATAGAGTTCCCTGATATTAACTAGAGGGGTCTAGGGAAGCTGCAACGTATGGCGCTTCAGGCATAATAATTATGGGTATGACATGAATTTACCTAGTCTTCGTGCTTGCGGGCAGAGAATCGCACTTGTGTCTTCGTTTATCATAGTTTTTGGTTTTGTTTCGAATAGAAGGTTTTGAACTTTGTGAGCTGACTTGAAATAGTGATCCTAGAAAGTGAAGGTGGTGAAGCGTAACAGGCTAACATTTGCCAATTGTTGTTTCGGGACAAAGCAGCATCAAGTCACACGAAGTCATACGGAACCTAAAGTACCAAGACTAGGCAAACCCATGTACTACCCGTAATTCCCATGCTTGCTGAAGTACCATGTGTTGCAGCTTCGATACACACAGCGCCAGAGTTTTCTGTAGTGTATATAAAGGAAACTTTATGGTGTCGGCTATGCAGTAAAGGCAGGCAGCATTAGGCACGGCTACAGTGACGTCATAAAGACTGCTTTCAGGTGAGTGTGCGCTAACGCAACGTGGACCACTAAACATGATTCTTTCAAAATAAGCACTTCCTTGGCATGAAAGTAACACAAAGAGGTTTCTGGACAACTATTTCAACAATCAATTTCGACTTAATATTTGCCTTTAGTGTTTCTTTAAAGGAGTACCAACCCAAAATATTAAAGGTGAGATAATGAGTGAGATAAATTTATGGGGAGACACAAAACATTTATGGAATCTTAAGGGCAGACAAAGCCTTGAACATATTTAAAATCAATATCAAAGCGCATGTCATGCAAATGACTGAGACGACGAACCCCTAGAAACAACAAAAGTAATGCGCCAGCAATGAAAGCAAACCTACATAACAAGTTTGTGTTGGCTGGTTGCTTGCGCTTGCGCTACTTGCAATTTTTCTCCCCAAGCCTGCAGCTTTGTGTTCGCAGGCTGTGCTGGCTGTCAGTGCAGCACCTACTAAAGTGCGCACGGAACCCACGCCACTGTTTTGTGTGGTCAGCGTTATTTACTGGCTTACCACCATAACCGCTCCTGCCTAGGTAAAGTGTTCTTTGAAACCGAAACTACGAATAGAAACTTTAAAAACATCCCTAAATAAATAACCGTTGCATATCCGCACAAACGAGATTTCTAGACACAGCCACTGGCTATATTCTCTGACTATAAATCACTAGAAACAAGGTGTTCTAGCAGTTTATACTTGTCGGTGGCTGGTTGCTTGTGCCGTAGCTACGCACTCGCGTAGGAAGTTTCACGTTTGGCAACACTTCAGTTCTGTTTCCATTTCGAAAGGAATTTTTAATGCAAACCGTGTGGGAAAGCGTCGCAGTTCTGTGTGCAGATGCAATCGAAAGCTGCACACGCAAAGTGACGATAGTTGCACCTGGCAGCTTGTTTTTGGAGCTCTCTCAAACCAAAACTTTAAGAAACCCTTTAAAAAGTACCGACACAATTTAGCGACATCGTTAAAGGGACGTTTTTAGTTTCCTTGGTGTGCACTGTTATCGCACTCCGAACACCAGAGTCAGCCTACACGTATAATATATTTTACTTGACTTGAAGTTTTCATCGCTGAGCATCAGTAAGCCAGCCTCTCTGCAATTAACATTGCCGCGACGAGTCAACACAGTTCCACTGAGTGTACCAACTATGCGTCCTACATGTAGCCTAAATCACAGTAATCACTGTTGAGGTCACTAGAAGATAATACACTCATCATTGTTTACATGCACCACGAGCAGATGACAGACCTGTACATTGTGAGTTGCTGTCTCCCCGTGACGTCGCACTGCCATGACACGTCACGGAGAAGCCACTTTTCGATACCGAGACCGAAAGCGTTCTTTTATTCAAGGCAGCACCATTAAACGTATATTTGATGCATTCCCAGCCACCACAATACTCTCTTAAGGGTTCTTGGCACTAGTGCTTTTATTTGGGGCGACAACTTGAAAATGTTTAAAATTCGAGTCATTAATCCTTTAAAGGAACACTAAAGTCAAATAACAATTTACGTCAGAGTGAAATCTCAATGATGGACAACAGCCCCGCCACGGTTGTCTAGTGGCTAAGGTACTCGGCTGCTGACCCGCAGGTCGCGGGTTCGTATCCCGGCTGCGGCGGCTGCATTTCCGATGGAGGCGGAAATGTTGTAGGCCCGTGTGCTCAGATTTGGGTGCACGTTAAAGAACCTCAGGTGGTCGAAATTTCCGGAGCCCTCCACTACGGCGTCTCTCATAATCATAAGGTGGTTTTGGGACGTAAAACCCCACATATCAATCAATGATTGACAACATCTAAAATGACAATAGTATCAACAACAGCGCCCTACTTACCGAGAAATCAAGGTAAACGCCCAAGAACACAAGTGCCACAGTAGGACATTTTCAAAATGATCCCAATGACATCACACGGACTGCCTACAAATAATCAATAGTAATCGATCTAACTGCACTATATAAAGAATCTTCCATGCATCAAAAGACGCAATAAAATGTTGCTTGTTCGTTTCTGTTTGATTCATAGAAAAAGAACCGGCGGACGTTACTATGAGAAATGGCGCGAGTGGTTCAAAAATTCAATTTTCGCGTTGTTACACGGCACAAGTAGTTCCGTCTAGCAGGGCACAGTTGAAACAAAAGCGTCTGCAATCTCAAAGCCAATGGCAAGAAATTGATCAATGGCCGTTATTGCTGTTGTGGCACCCGCTGATTTTGGTCTGCTGCTACTATCCCAGTAAAGCCGGGCAACGTTGTGCACGGCAACAGTGACGTGAGACGGACCAGTCAGTCCGCTTGTTGAGGCGGGTAATTTGAAGCGCGCTAACCCGATGTGGAGCACAAAAACGCGATTATATTTCAAAATAAGCCCTTCCGTGGCACGAAAGTAACACTACGAGGCATCTCGACTACCATTCAACAATCAACGTCGACTTAATAGTTGGCTTTAGTGTCCCTTTAATAGCCGCTAAGCGAGCAGAGGCGCTGTGCTCGCGCGGATTAGCGTTAGCGTGGTGGCGCCAGTAGCGCAACCTGGTAGGAAAGGCTAGGCCGGCACTCAAGAAAAGTAGCGAGTCTCTTTGGAACTAGTGGCGGGTGTTGACAGATGTCTCCTACAGTGGGTCCATGGTGCACGACAATGCGAATCATTTCTCGTGGATACCTTGTGGTGAATCGATCATCACCAACACCACACTTGCGAGACCTTGTGTTTGGTGATGTTGCTTTTGTGTTGTATTGAATTATTGTATGACGTTGTTTAGCGCGTCACAAGTGATATATTTGATTTGGCAGGCGAGCTCGTCGCTGATGTAAAAGCAGAGATTGATAAATTAAGATGTGTTAGTCTGTATGACCACATGACTGTCTCCACGTGTTCTAAAATAGTGCCATATTTCTTGAGACGCCACAGTACTTACTTTCATTTCGCAGTAATAAAACAAAGGCAGAGTGTTATTTGTAATAGCTGCCCAACTGGTAGCGGTCACAAATACGAAAGACACTGCCAAGACACTGCTAAACAAAGGGCACAGAGGGAAAAAATACCTTTGCGTGCTGGCTCTGCTTCTGGCGTCGGCAGCTTCGGCACCAGTGGTATCAGTGACACAGGTTCTGACCGTGTCGGCGGTAGCACTAGTTGTGGAGAAAGTGGAGTCACCAGCTCCAATGACGAAGTCATCGCTAGTTGTTTCGAGAGAAGTACTGGCGGCTTTGTGTCGAATGAATATGATGGTTGAGGCAGCAGCAATGTGGTTTCGGACATTATTGGCCTATCAGAAGATTTCTGCGGTGGTAATTTCGACAGGTCAATTACTGATGTTTCGTCTGGTTCTAGCGATGAGGTAGAGAGAATAAACTTTATTGAAGAATTAAAATTACGTGACTAATCCCGGGTGGAGCCCTCTTGTAGAGCCCCACTGGCCACAGCGGCTCGCCGGGCCTGGTCTAGGGTCACCAGTTGGCTCCCCAGTGCCAGCTCGGAAAGCCGTGCCTCCTAAGACCACGTTGTGAGTGTTTGTAGTGAGCGCACCAACCTAGATACTGCATTGGCTGGCCGCTCGGTACATTGGTAGGTTATGTGTGTAAGTGTGGCTGTGTGGTTACTACACCATGGGCATACCCCTGTTGTGTATATCTGTGGAAAAATTGCGTGTAGTTTTGATATGTGGGGTATGTGTTCGTTTGGAGGCGGCGCCAATCTCGGGCTTGTTGGCTGCTTAAGTTCGGATGTGGAGGGGCGTACGTGCGTCTTGTAAGGCGTTGGTTTTCCAATATCTGCCTGCTTGTTACACTTTGCTCTTCATGATGCCCTGTGAGGTGTCCTGAGGAGAGTCCTGCGTCTCGGCCAGTAAGTCCGCGAGCTACGCAGTTTGCCTCCTCGTTCCCCCCCAGGCTGTCATGCCCTGGGCACCAAGTGACGCCATGTGCCTCCATCAACATGGACCCCAAAATATCAGTGACGCACCTTGGAAGTGTGCCTCTAAGGTATAAGCGACATGTAGCTTGTGAGTCTGTCAAAATATACGCTGAGCGCCCCCTTCTTTCGGCTTCTCTAATTGCCAAGGCTATGGCTGCTGCCTCTGCGGTGGCACTTGATCTGGTGCGTAGGGACGCGCAGGCCACGACTTTGCTTTGGTTAGTCACTGCCAATGCATATGCTTGTTTTCTGGAGCCTTGTGGTGGCGCGGGATAAAGACTGACGTCGGTAAAGTAAGCGTCTGGATCGCTACTTCTCTGCAGGAGTTTTCGTGCTCGCGCTTGACGGCGCTTTTTGTTGTAGAGCGGGTGCATGTTTTTTGGAACTGGTTCCACGATTATTTGATCACGTATTTGCTTGGGTACAATGACTGTCTCATCGCCACAATATTGAGGGGTGAGAGGGTATCCCAGCCTCTGTAGCAGTGTTCTTCCCTGGAGCGTAGTGGTGAGTCGTTCTCGCTGTGCGATTAGCGTGGCGGCGGCCAATTCTTCATACGTATTATGCATGCCGAGTCCCATGAGTTTTTCTGTGCTTGTGCTGTTCGGAAGTCGCAATGCTGCTTTGTACGCAATTCTGATGAGTCTGTCAATCTGCTCTATTTCGGGCTTGCGTGTTGATTGAAAGGGAAGAGCGAACGTGACTCGGCTGAGAACGAAGGCATGTACAAGGCGTACCGTGTCGGCCTCTGTCATCCCATCATTACTTCGCGCAATTCTAGCTATAAGGGATGCAATACTCTTTACGGTGTGTTTGAGTTTGTCTATTGCAGTCTTTACGCTGTTGTTTTCTTGCACGTGCATGCCTAATATTCGAGCTACTGGGGTCCTGTTGATGATCTGTCCGGCAATTTCTAGCTGCAGCGCGGGTGCACGGTTGGACCGAGTGCGTGGGGGTCTTATTTGCAAATATTCCGATTTGCTAGGTGCGCACGACATGCCTGCAGCAGTGAGGTAGCCTTGAATCATCTCTATAGCGGTTTGCAGTACATCTTGTCGTTCTCCATAGGAGCCCTTTGTTGCCCATAGCGTAATATCGTCCGCGTAAAAGGCACAGCCCAGGTTTGGTACAGTCTCCAGCTGGAGGACTAGTTTCCGGAGGCCGATATTGAATAAAAATGGAGACAAGATGGAGCCCTGAGGTGTGCCTTTCAGTGGGAGGTCGTATGGTGATGATTTGGTACCAGCTATGCCAATCTGCGCCTTGCGATTTCCAAGAAAATCAGAGGCATAGTTGAATATGCGTTGTCCGCATCCTATGGCTGCAAGACCGTCTAGTATGGTAGAGTGCGCAATATTATCAAATGCTTTTTCGATGTCGAGTGCAACGAGTAGATTGTTGAGACTACTTGGCGCTGGGTTAAGCACTTCCTCTTTGAGCAGTAAGAAGATATCCTGGGTAGACACTCCTCGCCTAAATCCGTACATAGATGTTGGTAGAAGCCCCCGTTCTTCTGTGTATTGGTCAAGGCGAGTGAGTATAACTTTTTCGAAGAGCTTGCCAATGCATGACGTTAAAGAAATTGGTCGTAGCTGATCAAGGCTTCGCCGTTTGCCTGGTTTAGGTATGAGTACAACCTGTGCCAGTGTCCATTCTGCAGGTATCTTTCCACTCGGTGTCCAGACTTCCTGATTAAAGTGGTCTGTGATGGCTTGTAATGCTTCATCGCTGAGGTTCCGTACCATGGCATTTGTAATGCAATCCAATCCGGGCGCTGTATTTCTTTTGAAGCTTTGAGCCGCTGCATAAACCTCAGCAAAGGTTATGGGGGCGTCGAGCTCAGTGTTGGGTTCTCCATTGTATTTTTGACTGCGTGTTGCGCTAACGTTTCGCTTGCGTTCTCCTGTGTAGCGTTGTTTCAGCTCTTCTATTAACTGATCCGGATCACCTTGAAATTCCCCAGCTAGCCGTTGAAGGGTAGCGTTTGTTTCGGTTCTTGTTGCAGAGGGATCCAAAAGACTCCGTAGGATGTTCCACGTCTTTTTCGTGCTTAATGTGCCTTTTAAGGAATCGCAGAAGGTGCGCCAGTTGTTGTTGTAAAGTTCCTTTGAGTATGCGTTTACTTCCTCCGTGATTTTCGCGATACGGAGTCTGAGTTTCTTATTTAGCTTTTGTCGGTGCCACCATTTCGTGAGGCCTCGACGAGCTTCCCAAAGATGTGTCAAGTGGGTGTCAATGGCAGGTGCGTCGGTAGTTGTTTGATATATCTTGGTGTTCTTGTCATAGAGACCCTTAATGTACGGTGTCCATTGGGCTATAGTTGTTGGCTTGGGCCCGTCTACTTCCTGTTGCTCTCTATATTTAGTCCAGTTAGTCAGTCTGGCTTTTCCGAGCGGGCGTCGCAGTCGAGCTGTTTCATATGTTATTTGCACAATATTGTGATCGCTGCCCAGATTGTCGTCCAGCACACTCCAGCGCATGGTCGCGGCATTGTTGGTTACAGTAAGGTCGGGAATGGTGTCACTGTTGACACTGTTTCCTATACGAGTCGGTATGCCCGGTGTCGTGAGGAGTGCGTAGTCGTAGTGCTGTATCGCTTCTAAATGTCGCGTACCTTTGGGTCTGTCTGCGCTATAACCCCATGTGGTGTGCCAAGCGTTGAAGTCCCCAGTGATGATCAAGCGGTCGCGTGGTTGAAGCTTGTTGTTCAAATAGTGGAAGATATTGCTGAATTCTACTTTTCTGTCTTGTGGGGGACTGTATATGTTACATATAACCTGCCTCGGGCGTCCTTTCTTCGCTGGCCAGAGCGTTACGATAAGGTGTTGCGTCTCTTCGTTCGGTGCCGTTATGCATGTAGCTGCCAATTCTTTCCGGACGAGTGTCGCAATCTTAGGTGTATTTGGATCTATGTACAGTTTGTAGCCAGAAACTGTTTTAGGCCTGGCTCCCACCTCTTGCAAGCAGATTACGTCAGGAGGAACCAGCGCCGCCTTTATGTATAGAGTGAGTGTAGCGTGCTTGTTGTGCAGGGAACGACAGTTCCAGGACCATATAGTGAGATTCTCGTTTGCTATGCGTCGGTTAATTGCCATGATGCGAGGAGGTGGGTGTGCTTTCAGCGTCCGAGGTAAGCATGCTTTTGGCGTCGGATGAACAACTAAAAAAAGTTCTTTTTCTGTAGTTCAAGCGTGCACGGAGTTCCCATTTGCCCATAAGCGGACCAATTCTCGAGCAGAAAGTTCGAGAGATCGCCATGCTAATGGGTGTTAAGAACTTTGTCCTAAGCGACGGATGGCTCAGCCGCTTCAAAACACGCCATGGCCTAGTCTTAAAAGCAATCTCAGGTGAGAGTGGTGCAGTCAACAGAGACATTTGCACCGACTGGCAACAGCGGCGGCTCAAGAAAAGTTTGATGAGCTTTGAGCCATGAGACGTCTTCACCGTCGACGAGATGGGCCTTTTTTATAAGGCGCTTCTATCAAAGACTCTCCCCTTCAAGGCGAAGATTGTAGTGGAGAAAAACACAGTAAAGATCGCAACACTGTGCTGGTGGGTGCAAACATGGCACGAGATGAGAAATAGAAGCTGTTGGTGATAGGAAAATGAAGGCACCCACTTTGTTTCAAAGACATTCGACACCTTCCCGTTGCATATCATGAAAACGGAAGGGTGGGGATGACCATGGCCATTTTCGAAAACTGGCTTCGGGAGGAAGACGCAAAATTTACCAGGCAAGGCAGGAAGGTTGTCTTCAGCGTGGATAATTGCCCAGCCCACGGTCAGGTTCAAGGACTCCAAGCCACCACTCTAAGTTCTTGCCAGCCAATGCAACGGCAGTGATCCAGCCGATAAATCAAGCGGTTATTCAGAACATTAAAGTTCATTACCAAATACAATTGCACCATCATATGCTGCTTAGAGCAGGCAGCGGGAAATGATACAGCATAGATTTATTGGCAGCCATCCACATTTTGACCAGTGCCTGGGAGCAAGTGAAGGCAACAACAATACACAGATTCTTTCACCATGCTGGCTTTCAAGCGCAAAAAAGCAGTACCTGATGAAGAAGAAAGCCCTGCTGATGCAGACTTGAGACAGTATTCAGTCAGGTCGTGCCTTATGCCCCTTTCACGCTGCAGGACTACGAATCAATCGATGAAAATGTTCGTACCTGTCGTGAAGAGACTGTCGAGAAAATGATTGCCGAAGTGCAAGATGAGGATCGACCTTCCAGCGATGAATGTGATTACAATACTGCCAGTGCTGTGGTGCCATCAGACCGATCAGCTGAAGAGGCTGTTAAACTTTTGCAGCGCTATTTTGAGCATGAGGCTTGTCCAGAATTCCTAGCTAGTTTGTCAGGCATTAGTGCGTACCTTGTGAAAAACACAACAACTCAAGCTTGCCAAACAAACCACGCTTCACTCCTTTTTTTCTTCTACTCATCCTCATGAGTAAGGTGAGGCTTGTGCAATTTGAATAAAGGTCTTATTTCAATAAAGTGAACTTTGCTTAAATGAAACTTCTGATAAATGGACAAGTTTTATAGATCCCCTTCGAGTTCCGCTTAAGAGCAGTCGACTGCATAAGTGAGTCATGCTGTATCCCGACATCAGCGAGGACAATCATGAGCAGTCAAGAAATCAGTTTAGTTGATTGATTGATTGATTGATATGTGGATTTTGACGTCAAAAAACCATCAGATGATTATGAGAAACGGCGTAGTGGAGAGCTACGAATTTTTCGACAACCTGGGGTTATTTAGCATGCACCAAAATCGGAGCACACGGGCCTAAAGCATTTTTGCCTCCATCGAAAATGCAGCCGCCGCAGCTAAGATTCAATCCCGCGACCTGCGAGTCAGCAACCGAGTACCGCAGCCACTACTATACTACCGTGACGGGGCGAAAAAATATCATTTCAGTAACACGGTGAACCAGCAATTACACACATGGCATCGAAAAACCACGACATTTTATTGTTGACTGTGTCAGTTCCAAAATAATCCCCATTGTTCATGTTGCACACTCAAGCTTACCAGAAAAGTCCAAAACAATTGAGAATTTTCAACATTCTGATGCAGCACGAACTAAACAGTGCTTATACAGTCGAACCTAATTACAACGAGGCTGAAGGGGTGTGTAAAAAATTTTGTTGAAGCAAAAAGTTAATTTCAGTGGAATCTTAAAAATATAACTCACCTAAGCTAGCAAAACAAAATAAATTTTATTCCTAAAATTAGGAAGTGTCAGATGCTTCCTTTTCTTTCCGAGCAGCGTCACGCGAGATTCTCACCCGTGCATAGCGATGCCATGGTGAAAAGCACGCTGAAACAACGGCCATAACGGTTTTCTTGAGACAGTTCAACTCGCACGCTAACACTAGCAGCTGTGTGCCGTCAAAGTGTATCCGACAATGCAGAGACGGAGGCGTGGTATCTTGGAGCGGTGACTTATGACTTATTCTATGCTATTCTTATCATCCACTAGTCATGACTGCCTGATTTTGTTGATAGCGCAAACAAACAGTCGCTCCGTCCAGTGACCACACTGGCTGTTGACTTAAAGAGCCAATAGCATTAGGGTGATTCCACGAGAGATCGACACGGGTCCAAAAGTTGATATTTTAGATTTCATTGAGTATTTTATATTTCGTGCACCTCTCACCAGGTAGCGTGAAAGCCAACTTCGTTTTATGATTAACGGCATAACTTACGAGAAAAAAAAATATCAAGCTTCACCAACACGGAGGCACCAATTTCGTCACCTGTCATTTTCGAAAATTGCAGATGCTATAAAAAGACAAATATTTTTTTTCAAGGAAGATATTTTTTTCCTGAAATGCATGTTTAATGAAGAATGCATTCATACGGTTTCAAGTTTGTAGACCTTAAGAAAATTGCTTTTAAAAATGTCTAATTTTGCGACAGTTTAAAATAAGTTATGTATTCCCCATTTTTTTTCTCCAAAAGTGATGCAAGCAGCGTTTTCAAAGTTGACATGTTTTAAGGATATAGTGTGTTCATTAGGTAAATAAATTATTGCTGCCGTAGGGCAAATGTAAATTTTTATATATTGCCTCAAAATTCTCATATTGGCAAAAGTGTACGCCACTGAAATTTGAATAATAAAAAACCCCATCTTCGATTTTTCTTAAAATCTCGTTAATAGACAACCGAAGGCCATCATACAGTAATACAGAAAAGCATGTTGCATTTTTTGTTTTTAACGACAATATTCGTGGTACAAATCAGAGCTTTTCGAGAATGCGCTTATTAGTTGGGAAATCTAGAAATCGGAACGGAAAAGCGGCAATGAGCTTCAAACGCGAGTAAACGTGACCGCATTTGGTGAAGAAAGGCTGTTGTAGCAGATAGGAGTAACTATTTTGAACACGATATTCTGCAGTATCTGAATTCACTCTTATACGAAGAGCACTGAGACTTCTAATATATGGTGCCTCTCCATTACTGACACACAGATGGAGCTGCTGTGACGGCCATGTGTTTGCAACACGTTGGGTAAGATAATGATGAATGAGTTCATAAACGATTCATAACAATTTTTCATCATTTGGGGCACGAAGACTGCCGCATTAGACTGAAGAACACGCTTTAGGGCAAGTTGTCATCCATCGTCTGCTCTACAGATGAATTGCTGTGCGCCGCATCTCGGAGGCAATGCTTTACATCATATGGTTCAAAGTAGGGACAAAGATTACGCCTCCCGTAATTTTATCGACAAAAACATTGTGAAATTCACTTTAACGTACTATACTTCAGTTTTGCATTCGCACTGCGGATACTTGCGCACCCTGTTTTACGTTTGCTCTCATTAAAGGTGAGAGACATAGGAACAGACGACAAATAGATAACTTTCGTGCTGCTGGCTTCAAGCATAGTTGCATTGCCAGTAATTTGAGCATCAAGGAGCGTGGCGATGGCTGACCACTTAAGCCGGGATTGAGTTTTTTGTTCAGATTACCTCATGTTGCATAAAAAGAAAATACCTTATCAAAGAAACTTCCGCAAGGTCGAAGACATCGGCCTGTTTGCCCTCCAGAAGCTTTTGCCGAAAGCTGCCCGCCATGCTCATAACAACGACCACGTCTGCCAGAACTGCTTCAGACGCCTCAGGGATATGCTGTATTCGTCTAATGGCTTCTCAGCTGAAACAGCTGATGAGTTTTTGCCGGAAGAAGAAAAAGGCAGAAGTCAGGAACGGTGCGTAAACACGCCTGAAGCATTGTCACATATGTGACTGGAGAAGCTGCATGCGCAAAATATCAAAGTTCATGCAGAGCCAAGGCAACTTAGCAGCAATTCTACAGTAACCGTGAAATGCCACCGTAACGTGTGTCACCGCCACTTTCAACCTACATATCTAAAATGCAGTGTGTGTGCCCAGTGGTTCAAGACCTTCAAGCAAGCCTATGAAGCGTGTTCTTTGTATCAAGAGCGCATGCGTTTGTTGACACTGTTGCCGAGCGATATAGAGCGCCGAAAACTCCAAGCGCTTATACCAAACTTGTCAGCTTACATGATATACAGATCCCGACGCTGGCGCGCAAAACACGGGATATGGTTAGCACCAAATGCGGTAAAAAGGACATGGCTGAACCCAATGGACGACCAGGCAGCTATGGATTACTACTACAAAGATGAGTATAGCTGCTCTCGGCAGAGTCCCAACAAAAAAAGATGTAGTATCTGTTATCATTGACGAAAAAAAGGAGCTCGTTTCGAAAAGGTTTATGACCCGTTAGGTGCGAGAGGCTTACCGTCTCTTTAGAGAAGCTAATCCGAACACGTCTATTGGGCTCTCAAAGTTTCATTCACTGAGGCCGAAGTGGGTTCTTCTTCCACCACACCAAGAAGTGTGCCTTTGTATATACTGTGCTAATGCCACGGAGTGTGTTTCTTCCTTACAAGACGTCACCGATGGTGCCTACACGGCGGACTTCTTGAAAGAACTATGTCTTTGCAGCTCCCCTACAAGTGATTGTTTTGTAGGCCATTGCGACTATTGTGCTAAGGAGGACGCTCTGACAGCCACATGTTTAGGAATCCCTGAAGATATTGAGGTAGCCTATGCAGTATGGGAAAATGGCGATCTAGTAAAAGAAACAGCCCAGACAAGCGCTTTTCTGCGAGAGCTAAGTCTATGGTTCGTGAAGTGGATTACCCATGATTACATAAGATACATTCAAGAATTAGCAATACGCCAGGCGAAAGAGAACCAAGAAAAAGAATCTTGCATTTTTCACTTTCATTTCGCCGAAAATTGGACAGCCATTTTACCGAATGAGGTACAGTCGTATCACTGGCACAAAAGACAGGTGTTTATGTTCACGTGTGTCGTCACAAGGAAGCAATCAATTCAAAGTTTTGCCGTCATCAGTGATGACACATGCCATGATGCTGCACATGCCTGTTTTGCTCTACAAATAATCCACAACTATATAAAGGAACAACTTAAGCCTGACACGCATGTTACTTATGTTTCTGATGGTGCATGCAGTCACTTCAAAAACAAGTACCAGTTGTTCGAGTTATGTCAGGAAGATCATATATCAACAAAGTGGATTTTTTTGGCTACAGGACATGGCAAGAACTCTTGTGACGGCGCTGGTGGCCTACTAAAGCATCAGGCTACGCTCTACAACCTCAGAGCGGCAAGCTCAGCTGTGCTTATGTCAGCATCCCAAATGGTGGCACAAATGAGCGCGAAGCTCAAGAATGTCAAGCTGCTGTGTGCAAATGCAGACGAGCTTGAAACATTCCGTCAGTTTAGGAAGAGCCAGTGGAAATTGTTGCCACGTGTTCCAGGCATCCGTTCTTGGCATGTTTGGCTAAGCACATCTGAGGGCGCTGATCGTGGTCGTGTTTTGTTAGCGTCACGCACTGCTAAACGTGATCTGCAAAAGATGCAGCCATTTTGAGCGCATCTCTTGTTTCACGCAGTGACCACCAAAATACCAGTGAGGATACTTTAAGCGCATATGCTTTTTCTAGCGAGACCCAACACTTGCGTTGGAACATTTTCATGTTTGAGTTTATCTGCAAATATAGACAGATGTTTTGCAAATGAGTTACAGTGTCAAAGATTTCCTCCATTAGAGCTGTGTTATCACGAGCATAAATGCGCCTTCATGGGTACGTATTTGTCACAGTGCTAAAACAGCCTTTCTTCACCAAATGCGGTCACGTTTACTCGCGTTTGAAGCTTATTGCCGCTTTTCCGTTCCGATTTCTAGATTTCTCAACTCATCAGCGTATTCTCGAAAAGCTCTAATTTGTACCACGAATATTGTCGCTAAAAACAAAATAATGCAACATGTTTTTCTGTATTACTGTATGATAGCCTTCGGTTGTCTATTTACAAGATTTTAGGAAAAATCGAAGATGTGTTTTTTTTATTATTCAAATTTCAGCGGAGTACACTTTTGCCAATATGAGAACTTTGAGGCAATTCATAAAAATTCGCATTTGCCCTACGGCAGCAATAATTTATGTACCTAATGAGCACACTATATCCTTAAAACGTGTCAAGTTTGAAAACGCTGCTTGCATTACTTTCGGAGAAAAAAAAAGGGGGAATACGTAACGTATTTTACACTGTCGCAAAATTAGACATTTTTAAAAGCTATTTTCTTAAGGTCTGCAAACTTAAAACCGTATAAATTCATTCTTCATTAGACATACATTTCAGGTAAAAAATAGCTTCCTTGAAACAAAAATATTTGTCTTTTTATAGCATCTGCAATTTTCGAAAATGACAGGTGACGAAGTTGGTGCCTCCGTGTTGGTGAAGTTTGACATTTTTTCTCGTAAGTTATGCCGTTAATAATAAAACGAAGTTGACTTTGACTTTCGGGCTACCTGGTGAGAGATGCACGAAATATAAAATACTCAATGAAATCTAAAATATCAACTTTTGGACCCGTGTCGATCTCTCGTGGAATCACCCATTATCATCAGAATAGCCCAAATACGGCCTCATTGTGCGACTGCACCCAGCAGCTGGGTGTAGGAAACCATGAACTGAGCGACTGAGCTTCAGCTTCCGGTTGTCTGCGGTTCAAAAGCAAGCCAGTCTGATTGCCATCGCTATGTTTAGTAAACAGCGGCGGTTTCTAGTGGCGCCAATGAGTGCACCTTTTACACACTGTCGACGTATTTTTAGTATATGAAAATGTATCAAACTGTTCAAGGTTGTGTTTACCGCTGAGATATCTGAGCCTGAAATTGCATTGTCGAATTTTGTTGAAGCAGAATGGCAAAAGGAAAAGTGTTAATTGTGGCGAGAATGCTTAAACATCGGCTTCTATGAACTGCTGACGGGCAAACAAAATTTTTCTTTGTAGCGAAATTTCGCTGAAGCGGCGTTCGTTGTAGCAGGGTTCAACTGTACGTGCAGCAGGTTGGTTACATGAAAGCAGACTTAGAAATACGGTTACCAGGCATCTGCAGGTTTGAAAGACCTGGGATCAATTCTTTTTGCCACTTTTTAGTGCACCTAAATCTAGGTACAATGATGTTTCATCCAAATGCGGTTGCGATAGCTGGGAATGGTAACTTTCATCATCATCAGCCTGACTACGTCCACTGCAGGACAAAGGCCTCTCTCATGTTCCGCCAGTTAACTTGGTCCTGTGCTTGCTGCTGCCAATTTATACCCGCAAACTTCTTAATCTCAACAGCCCACCTAACCTTCTTTCTCCCCCTAACCTGCTTGCATTCTCTGGGAATCCAGTTAGTTACCCTTAATGACCAGCGATTATCCTGTCTACGCGCTACATTCCCGGCCCATGTGCATTTCCTCTTCTTGATTTCGACTATTATATCCTTAACCCCCGTTTGTTCCTTAATCCACTCTGCTGTCTTCTTGTCTCTTAAGATTACACCTACCATTTTTCTTTCCATTGCTCGCTGCGTCGTCCTCAATTTAAGCTGAACCCTCTTTGCAAGTCTCCAGGTTTCAGCTCCATAGCTAAGTACCCGCAAGATGCAGCTGTTATATACCCTCCTCTTGAGGGATAGTGGCAATCTACCTGTCGTAATTTGAGAGTGCTTGTCAAATGTGCTCCCCCCCATTCTTATTCTTCTAGTTATTTCAATCTCGTGGTTCACTTCCGCGGTTATTACCTGCCCTAAATAGACATAGTCTTTTACAACTTGAAGTGCACTATTACCTATCTTGAAGCGCTGCTCTTTTCCGAGGTTGTTGTACATTACTTTCGTTTTCTGCAGATTAATTTCAAGACCCACCGTTCTGCTCTCCTTGTCTAACTACATAATCTCGAGTTGCAATTCGTCCTCTGAGTTACTCAGCAACGCAATGTCATCGGCGAAGCGCAGGTTACTAAAGTATTCTCCATTAGCTCTTATCCCTAACTGTTTCCATTCTAGGCCTCTGAAGACCCCCTGTAAGCACGCGTTAAATAGCAATTGTATCCCCCTGCCTTACACCCTTCTTGATTGGTATTCTGTTGCTTTTTGTTAACTGTATGGTAACTGTATCCTCAAGCACAGAAGTACATCTCTGTCAACAATATTGAACCATTGTGACTTCAAGTTAAGCACGCTAGCCGATACTTGTGCCCTCTAGAATGTTTGCGACGCACGAGCCTGCGGGGCCCAGCTGTGCGCGAACCATGTTGGCAAAAAAAGAACATGGAAGAAAAGGCAAAAATGAACTATCAAGACAACTAGAAGATTTCGTTCTAGCTGGGTTATTATTCTCGGGCACAAGTTCGCCCTGCCTACGTTAGCTTGTTAAAAGTGTTCATTGAACCGTGCGTTACCAATCTGGTGGAAGCGATGGGTGCGATGCCAAGCCCCTCTCATGTGACGGAGCAGAGTCCAGAACCATAGTGATTTAGTGATTTGGACCCAACGAGCTGACGCCTGTTCATCAGCGCTGCAGTCGACGCCTACGTGGTGATGGTCCTGAATTTTCACCTTTATCGACTTCTCTTAGAACCTCAACGGCAGTGAACAGATACGCAACCGACATGACAGCTCAGGTCACTCCAGCCAACATCGTAGTGAACCAGCCAATGCTACCAAAGCCTTTCCATGGTTAAAGCTACGAGGACACAGAGGACTGGCTTGAACACTTTGAACGCGTCGCAAAGGCTAACGGATAAGGGGAAGAGCGCAAACTTGGAAGTGTTTACTTCGCGCTGGAACATGGCGCACGAACGCGGTATAAAAACCACGAAGTTACCTTCCGGTCGTGGGATGACTTTTGACAAGAGCTGCTCGCTGCTTTCCCTAACACAGACCGCAAAGAGAGCTGAAGCTGCGCTCCAGACAAGAAATCAGCGAAATAACGAAATTGTCCCCATGTATGTGGAAGACATGTCTCGCCTATTCCGCCTAGCGGATTCCAATATGAGCGAAAACAGGAAGCTGCGTCATCTGATACCAGACGTGAAGCAAGAACTCTTTGCCGAACTAATTCGAAGCCCGCCGTGCACCGTCGCCGAGTTTCGTTCCGAGGCGACTACAATGGAAAGGACGCTACAACATCGAGCAAGATTATACAACCAGGATGCGATCATCACTTCCTTGGACATGTTGCCACCAGTCCTCGGTAACGGCATAGAAGCACTACGCGAGCTGGTGCGGTCTGTTGTGCGAGAAGAGCTCCAGAAGCAGCGCCTTGACCAGAACGCTCCAACGCTTTCGTCTCTGGCCGATGTGATCCGTGAGGAGGTCAGGCAGGTGGTACGCAAACCTTCGAGCAACGCACAGCCAGGGCCGCCACTACAACAGAAAACGAGAATGACGTATGCCGATGTGCTACTACGAGGACCTCCAGGACGTGTGGACGTCGTGGCGGCTACACTATATGCAGTACCCGATGCCGCCGAGCACCCTGCAGCCAACGCCAGAGAGGAGATTAAGGAAGAGCGATGTCTGGCGCACTCCCGACAGGATACCACTGTGTTACCACTGTAGGGAGCCTGGTCATCTCTACAGAACGTGCCACTACCACCAGGCAGGACGACGTGGTTTTCCTGTTAATGCACCTCGACCACGAAATAGTGAACCTCCCTTCGAAATTGAAGAATACCTGTCAGGTCGTCAATCCTCAAGTGGCTTCCAACGACACCAACCTCGTGCAACGACAACGGGGACGTATAGATCGCCTAGCCCTCGACCTTCAGCAAGCTCCCCAAGGTCTCGTTCCCCAAGCCCGCGTCGGGAAAACTACAGTCAGCGACCTGTGGAGGCAAGGCCGCTGTCGACGCTAATGCAGAAAAACCTCCATTGCTGACTCTAAACGACGACTGATTCAGGAACCGGTGCTTCGATAGTGACATTGCTTCCGATTTGCGTGTGTTCGTTGACGGCTACAAAGTCATTGGACTGGTAAATACCGGCGCAGATTATTCAGTGATGAGTAGCGAACTTTCTAAAATACTTAAGAAAGTGCTGACTCTTTAAAAGGGACCACAAGTTCGCACAGCAGGAGGACACCTCATCGACCCTACTGGAATGTGCACAGCAAGAATTGGAATACGGGGTTTCACGTACGTCGCCAGTTTTATTGTGCTGCCAGAATGCTCAAGAGACTTGATTATCGGCATAGATTTCTTACGAGCTAATGGCGCTGTAATTAACTTGCGAGAATCTTCCGTCTCATTTTCGACTAGGCACACAATTGCTACCTTTGAAACGGAAGAAAACGTATATGACCTTTGTGTTGCAGATGATGGCGTCATGGTGCCACCAAGATCGAGCATATCTATCGCAGTAGCCAACAAAGCATTCAGTGAATTCGAAGGATTTGCTGACAACAACACTGCCTTAATACTTCAAAAATGGATCTGCATGGCACAAGGGCTTGTTAAGTTACGTGACGGATGTACAAATGTTCTACTTACAAACTTTGGGAATGAGATGCAGCACGTTGCAAAAGGAACCGTCATCGCCAGGCCGAATTATTTTGTCCCGGTTACGGAGCTACGCACTTTCGAAACCAATGAGTTTGATTTCCAAGACGTGGTGTGTCCTTGCAGCCATCGACATCGAGCCAGGGCTACTACCAAGCGAAAAAGAGCAAATAGAGGGTCTTGTAAGGGAATTCGCTGAATGTTTCTTGTTGTCATCTAAAGTTCGACGCACTCCTATCGCCAAACATCGCATCATTGTCGACGAGTCAGTGAGGCCAATATACCAGCATCCCTACCGAGTGTCACCAAGAGAAAGAGAAGCTATTGGTAATCAGGTTAAAGAAATGCTCAAAGACGATGTAATTCAGCCTTCATCAAGTCAATGGGCATCACCTGTTGTTCTTATGAAGAAAAAAGACCAAACCTTACGTTTCTGCATTGATTACCGGAAGCTCAACGCCGTCACCAAACGGGATGTTTATCATCTTCCACGAATCGATGACACTCTGGATAGGCTGCGAAATGCCAGGTATTTTTCCTCATTAAATCTTAAAAGTGGATATTGGCAGATAGAAGTTGACGAAAGAGATCGCGAAAAGACAGCGTTTGTGACCCCGGACGGTTCTCCTAGTTGTCTCCTAGTTATCAAATCTCCTAGTTCTCTCGAGAGTTCCTTTCTGCCTCTTCTTCTACGTTCTTCTTTTTTTTTTCAACACGGTTCGTGCGCAGCTGGGTGCCGCAGGCTCGTGCGTCGCAAACCATCCAGAGGGCACAAGTATCGGCTAGCACGCGTGATTTGAAGTCACATTGTCTCATTGCCCCCCTTTCCAGAGTGCATCGTCCCGATGCTTGTGTCGAATTGGTTGCATGGCAGTCATTCACAAACCCTCGTTGGGGATGTCGTTAACGTCAAACAACGTTGTGTCTTCGGCGTTTCATTGCCTGTCATGATATGGTTTCATCCTGACAACATGCACATTTTCTGTGCGATGCCGCCGTCGGGATGAAATATCCTGTCCCTCTGGCATTACTTCGTAGTTGAGCGAGCCGACGCGGCGGAGAACTCTGTACGGACCGAAACAGAGGCGAAGCAGTTTTTCTGACAGGCCACGTATTCGTACAGGAGTCCACACCCATACTCTGTCTTCCGGTGCGTACTGGACGTCCCTTCATAGATTGTATCGATGCGTGTCGGTTTTCTGCTGTTGGAGAATGCGATATCGTACCAGCTGTCTGGCTTCTTCTGCTCTTTGTATGTAGTCGTGAACGTCATAGTAATTCTCAGGCGTCTCGTCAATAGGTAACATTGCATCTAAAGGTGTCGTTATCATCCAGCCAAAAACAAGTTGGAATGGCGTCATCTGTGTTGTCTCTTGCATCGCAGTGTTATAGGCGAATGTTGCATAGGGTAATATTTTATCCCAAGTACAGTGCCCTATATCAACGTACATTGACAACATATCAGCCAGCGTTCTGTTCAGTCGTTCCGTAAGACCATTCGCTTGAGGATGATATGCCGTTGTTTTCCTATGACTTGTGTGCGTCAATTTCATAACACATTTCATCAGGTTGGCCGTAAATGCAGTTCCTCGGTCCGTGATCAACGCTCTTGGAGCTTCGTGTCGCAGTACAATGTTGGAGACGAATTCGCCTACTTCAACGGCTGATCCCTTAACAAGAGTCGCTGTCTCGGCATATCGAGTTAAATAGTCGGTCGCAACTATTATCCACCGTTTTCCCGATGACGACGTAGGAAATGGGCCCAGTAAGTCCATTCCCACTTGTGCGAATGGGGCCTCTGGTGGTTCTATCGGTTGAAGGAGACCTGCTGGTTTTAGAAGTGGGTTTACGTCTTCGGAAGTCCGGCCAGGTTCTGACATAGTGTCGTACAGAGCTAAGCAACTTCGGCCAGTAGTATTTAGTGCAGATGCGTGCCAACGTTCTACTTACTCCTAAATGTCCAGATGATGGATCGTCGTGGCAAGCCTCCAAAATCTCTGGTCGCAGAAGTGAAGGGACGACAAGCAGGAATGTCGCTGTATTGTTGTCAAAGTTCCTTTTATACAGGATGTTGTTTCATAGGACGAACGCTGACAAGCTGCGGACAAAAGGTCATGGAACATCAACAGACTGTCCTTGTAGGTACTTGATCAAGAGGAGTATCTCAGCGTCGGATCGCTAATGATGTGCCATCTCTTACGGTTTCCCAGTTCCCAAGAAAACAATATCTTCACCATCCTCAGTGGAAGGAGAATCAGCAGGTTGAATCAGGGCACGTGAAAAGCAGTCAGCATCACTGTGCTTGCGACCTGACTTGTACACAAGCGTGATATCATACTCCTGTAATCGCAGGCTCCATCGTGCAAGCCGTCCACAATGGGTCCTTGAGATTAGCCAGCCAGCATAGCGAATGATGGTCACTTATAGCTCGAAAAGGCCTGCCATATAAATATGGTCGAAACTTGCTGATAGCCCATACATCGACAAGGCATTATTTTACTGCTTCCTCGTCAAAATGCGCCAGAACAGGGTGACTTTGAAGACACTTTCGTAGTTCATTGAAGGCGTCCTCTTGCTCGGCAAGCCATACGAAAGGTATTTCCTGTTTTGTCACCCCGTCAGTGGTTAAGCGATTCGTGAAAAATTTTTAACAAACCGTCGATAACAGGCGCAGAGACCTAAAAATCGCCTAACAGCCTTTTTGTCTGTTGGCTTCGGAAATTTCGCTACGCCCTCAGTTTTTTCAGGGTCTGGGCGGACGCCTTCTGCACTGATGACATGGCTGAGAAAAAGGAGCTCAAGGAAGCTACAATGGCATTTCTGTGGTTTTATTGTCAAGTCCGCTGACTTTATCGCAGTGAGCACAGCCCGGAGGCTTTCCAAATGTTGCTCGAAGGTAGCAGAGAAGACTACAACATCGTCAAGATAAACCAGGCACGTTCTAGCTGTTATTATTCTCGGGCACAAGTTCACCCTGCCTACGTTAGCTTATTAAAAGTGTTCATTTAACCGTGCATTACAATATGTACTAGCTGGTAACCTGCCACACTGGGTAGCACTGACAGAACATGTTCCTTTTTGTGGCATTGACTGCTACATATAAAATACAATGAAACTGCACTTAAGAGACCAGCCAGGTATAGTCCACTAAGAACATGCATAATAATCCCTGCTACAAATTTTGGAGTATCTGTTCTTCACAAGCTAACCAAAACAATAGTTGTAGGCAACAAACTAGCATTTCAACAAATAAAATACAGAACTGTGCTACATTGGGCCAGTTTGTTTATCTAAAACAACGCCAAATGAGATTCCATGCCTATTTCATTTCAATAGTGCTCTGCAGCTATAAAATCTGCAGTTATGAGGCAGCACCTGTCATATGTGTTTCTTCATTCTGCCTAGTCAACCATCTTTTGGCAATGGTTACCCATTTACAGTCGAGCCCCGCTACAACGAAACTGATGGGGTGCGGGAAAAATTTCTTTGAAGCGCAAATTTCGTTGTTGTAAAATAAAAAAATACATAGCTGATCTGAGCTAACAAAACAAAGAACGTTTTTTCTCAAAATTCAAAAAGTGTCCGCTGCCTACTATTCTTTCCCAGCAGCATCACGACCTGAATCTCACCCATGCATAGCGAGGCCATGGTGAAAAGCACGCCGAAACAACGCCTAAAACCGCCTTCGTGAACGAACCAAACAGTTGCATTAACACGTTAACAGCAGCAGCTGTCCGCCATCAACGTGTATCTGAAAACGCCAAGATGGAGGCAGGGTATCGTGGAGCGGCAACTTCTATGCCGTTCTTATCATCTCTCACTCGCTGCTAGCTGATTTTGTTGATAATGCAGATGAACAGCCGCTCTGATTAGTAACCACACTGGCCAAGTACGAACGTAGCGATAAGCATCAGAAAAAGCATTCATCCGCAGTTGCACCCAGCAGCTGCGTGAAGGAAACCATGAACTGAGCGACTAAGCTTCAGCTTCGGATCGTCTGCGGCTCAAAAGCAAGCCAGTGGCTTTCTTTTACTACAAGCTAGTGGCAAAAGCAAAGCAGTCTCGTTGCCATCGCTATCGAGCAATGGCGGTACTCATGCTTGCTGAACAGCGGCGGTAGAGTGTATAGGAACTGTAGCGGCGGTTTATGGTGGTGCCAACGCATGTTTTAGACTTCGTTGACGCATTTTAAGGCTATGGAAATGCATCGAAATGTTAAAGATTGGGTTGCCTTGCAATAAGTATCTGAGCCTGGAATTTCATCGTCCAATTTTGCTATGGAAATGCATCGAAATGTTAAAGATTGGGTTGCCTTGCAATAAGTATCTGAGCCTGGAATTTCATCGTCCAATTTTGTTGAAGCGGGACGACAGAAGAAACAGTGTTTGTTAGGGCGACAATATTTACGCATTGTTATGACCGTCATCCATAGGCGCCATGCTGTAGCTGAGAAACGTAGCCGGGCAGCGCTCCCACGCCCGGAACCCCAGTTTCTCGGATCCAGTGGTGGGGAGTGACAAAGAGATTAGAAGATGGTCCAAGAGCCAATCCCTACAAGCAATTCCTCCAAGCCAGCTTGTTTAGCGAAACGGCGGAGCAGACCAACCGCACATGTCGTGTCTCCGCGATTCAAGTGCCTACTCCTTGGCTGCCCTTCCAAGGAAAGACGGAAGAAGCAACCAACCGCCAAACTGTTCCCGGAGGGAACCCCATTTCCCCTCTTCTCAGAGAATTGAGTTGCGAGAGGCAATAACTATTCGGCGGACTGTGCGTTACTAACTGGTGCCCTGTGAGTGGCGTTTTGTGTGTGTGATTGGTGTTCCACTCAAGGAGTAGGAGCCCGAGAGGGCTTAAAACGACGCGGTAGAGTGCTGGACGTCGCTCTGAACCATGTAACGGTTCAACCACCACGCTCGTGGTTTGTAAAACTCTCAACCTCTATATGCTGTAAATAAGTGTAAATGGTGCCACAAATCTGTTTGTTTTAGGAGCGAAGCTCCTTAAGGCGTGGGCTGTGCGTCCCCTGTATGTAGCCACCTCTCGTTCAGTTCTTGCAGTGTTCACTAGATGGCGGTACTTGTAGCTGACGGCATTATTACGCTAGCCACCGCCCGATCTAAAGGGTACAGCCATATCCATCCGTCCATCCGTCCATCCATCCATCCATCCATCCGTCCGTCCGTCCGTCCGTCCGTCCATCCATCCGTCCGTCCGTCCGTCCGTCCGTCCGTCCATCCATCCATCCATCCATCCATCCATCCATCCATCCATCCATCCATCCATCCATCCATCCATCCATCCATCCATCCATCCAAAAGATGCAAGATGTTATAAACTAGACGGCGGTACGTGTAGTTGATTATGAAAGATGCGAGGTGTTATAAAATAGGAATGATGCCACATATGGCGCGTGTCATCGTTCGATATAGTGCGGCGACGTACGCTAGGGGGAGCGTTGCAATAAAATCGAGTGGGCAAAATGTACGGAGGATTCATGGTTTACCAGGTTTACCTCCGGAGCTTCGCCCACTCATCATCATTCACTTCGTGGATGTGGCGGCACTTTTTCGTATCCCCATCTTGTCAGCGTTCGTTTCCTCCACCCGAAGTTACACCATGCTAACACAAAAGACCCGGTAGACCCCGGTCCACAACAACGGGTGCTCAGCGCTGGGATTCGAAGCGACAACCGATGAACAGCGCAGAGAGCCGCAACAGCATTGACTCCTATAGACTGCTGACGGGGAATCATGCATTTTTCGTAGTAGCGGAAATTTCGTTGAAGCAGCGTTTGTTGTAGTGGAGTTCGACTGTACAAACATGTTCAAAATACACAAATTCAAAAGCAAGGCAAAAAGTTACTGATGATGGTCACCTTTTAATTACACAATCAGAGTTGGAACATCACAATGCCTTGCCTTTCTTTACAATAGCGATATAAACAGCAAAAGCTAGTCAAGAAGAGAAACATACCATGGCTTCCTTTTTTTCTGAACGCTCCTCTTCAACTTTTTTCTGGCATGTGTTAAGCTTCTTCTGCAGACGAGACACTGCGGGTAAAGCATCACGAGGCTTGCATTACAGTGTACAAAGGCACAGATATCTTCTTCACATTATTCAGACACCGCAAAGTCAAGTGTACATGCAAAATGTGCAAGGACACCAGCCTATCTCAATATACCTGGTATACTGAAGCCTTATATGAGTCGTCCAACAGTAATAGTGACCGTTAGGAATATGAGTGGTACAACCCATTAAAGACACCGAACGTGAATTAAAGCATGAGAATGTAACTAGGAGTGCACTGAAAGTAATTGAACAAAACAAAGTGTAATTATGGATGAATTTGAAAGTATATTAAGGGGACCAACTATACTTCCTTTGTCTTTTAAAGCATATTGTCATGCACTTTTCTACAGCAACTAACAATGACATTGGCTAAATATTTGTCATTTTTATTCGTACTTTGTCTACTACCAGCCAAATACATTTTATTGTTATTTATAATAATAAGTGATTTATTTCAGACACAGGGTGAGTCCTGGATGGCAAGGCAAAAGGCAGAACATTGTCTGTCTAACTAAGGCCTTGCCACCCATACATTGCTCCATCAGTGCGGCAGCATGCGGTGGCACAGAACACAAAAGAATGCAGAAAGTTTGTACAATAGAGTAACTAACATAAAGACGTTACATATAAATGACAGAAAAAACACATTTCAAGAAACAAATATTTTGTATATGCTAATAGAATTTATAATAACACGAAACAAAAAATGTATACAAGCACAAAGTGGCACTGACATTGTAGCAAACTAAAAAGTTATTTAAGCATACAACACTGAACCAAAACGATACGTCAAAAAGGAGAGATCTAGCAATAAATTCAATCACTAACAGAAAAGAAGTACCTCCTCGTGACATTTTTAATGTGACTTAAAGACGTGCAGTTTTGTGCAATATTGATAGTACTGGGACGTGCATTTATAAAGGACGAGATTAAGCATGTATCTGTTTAGTACTTATAATGTTCTACAAAAGGAAACTCCAAACTGATTGTGCCTAAAATTTTATTGAGTGTTAGTTAAAAGGTACCTTTGAAAAAAAAAGCGTTGCACTTTTCTCGAGTTCACCTCGTATGTAGATTGCGAGCCTAAGATAATATAGGTCAGTATTTTTTACAAGACTGTGTTTTAAAAATACATTGGCTGTATGATCACGGATTCAAAGGTTTTCTATTGAGTGAACTGCTCACTTCTGAACATTTATGAGCCGATTCGGATTTCATTGGCATGTGGTTCCCCATGAGTAATACACAATATTACAATATATATTGTTAATATATAATATTACATGCAATATACTCCCTTTCACACAAAAGCGGAAGGGAGTAATACAACACTCCTTCAATGCATTCAACAAACTTTTTCTTGTGTTTTTGTTCAAGCTGTCCTTTCTGCTTGGCACCTGCATTTACCACAGCACACATACAGTAGACTCTCAGTAAACGGAAAGTGAAAGGAATGGAAAAATATGTTCCATTTCGCAGGAGTTCCGTTTACTGAGAGGTGAACATGGGTACAAAATACAAGCCCGAAAGTAAGCATTGCAGGATACCATTAGGAGTTCTTCTGTTTAACAGATATCCGTTTACTCAGTCTACTGTACTACGCAATTTGTAGGCGAAGCAAATACCGCTTTCACATTGCATCTTTTACCGATTTTCCTTACACGAAGCGTAACCAAGTGAATGTAGAGTACGCCCACTATTCTTTAATGTGTGTTTGGCCACTGGGTTCGTTCTCGGATAGCGGAGGCCTGGTACCAGCTTCATGAAGCAATAACTCTGCCACGAATGTAAAACAAAAACAATGTTAAATGGAAAGCCTGCTGCCCTGAGTCTGAGTGTTTGCTTTTTACCAAACCTTTATGCTAGCAGGGGAAAAATTATCATCACGTGAACAAAGTGACAATAAATAATGAAGAATGGGCTCAGAGCAATTTTCGGCTTAAGACATGGGTGTCTCGAGCAGCATGTCACATTGTGAACACAGTCGCAAATGATAAAAACTATGGCTTTTCTACACTGCTCTTATGAAATATAAGTTCTGAAAATCTTATTCAACAAAAAAATACACTGTTGTAGTTGGTATTGTTCAGTGATATCATGATATTTTCGATGATTTTGAAATTCGGGAAATGTGAAAATTTTTGCATTAGTAGTTTTCATTTGTAGTTTTACATCAAAAGTGTGTTTCCTACCCACACAGCATTCAAGAAGTGAGATCAAGGAGGCATTCTTCTAAATCATGTGGGTTGATAATTCTTTAGCAAACATGCCAATCGAGAAATGTCTTGGTCCTATAGAGTACTCTTATTGGTTCAATAAAAGCTGTTTTGGTACTGCATTAGTCTTATTAGAAATCTATTGGCACCAATAAAAACCGATTGAGCGCACCTATTTGTCCCCGATAACAACAATAAGTTGCCTATAGGTTGTAGCTATTTGTCCCCTATAGAACCAATATACACGTATTGTCACGATTAGAGTTCAATAGAAGACAGCTATTTGTCCCCTATAGGACCGATAAGTATGTGTTGGTACCTATAGGCGACAGCTATTGGTGCGTATTGGTGCTCATAGGCTGTAATAGGTGCGACGTATTTGTCGCCTATTGAACTAATAAACAGCAGCTATTTGTCATTTCCACTAGAATCAAGTAAATTTGAGGTTATATGTGTGGTATTAAGAGGCCATTCATATATGTATTTCACTTTCGGTAAATTCAAACAAAATAAAGTTTTTTATTAGTTCTATATATGAGGAAAGTGGCAGATATATGTGTATTTCAAAATAGTGCACCCATATTTTTTATAAATATCACCAAAATAATTTGACACCCAGTGAACTTGAGTAATTTCATTTTGCACTCAAGATTATAATTATAGTTTGTAGGCTATATAAGCTCACAAAATAAGTTTTCACAGAAGGAAAACTTATCATATAGTTAAAAAAAGAATGTCCTTAAGATAATGTTTTAGCAGGGGGTCACGATGTTCGTGCAGAAGCAGCAGCGTACTGCTTTCCTTCAAAGTGCAAACGAGGTGGGAAAATCAACTATTAACAAAATAACCGAAGTCGAAGTGTATGGTAGAAGTTGTCACGGCCTGTTTGAACGTGTATACCCATATTGTATTTATCGTCCATTTCAGCTAGTGGGCCAGTACGGTTCTTCGAATGAAAAAAAAAACAAAAAAACGGGAACAGTACGTCTCCCCGCTCTGCTGGTCCCGTTACTTACACTTGTAGCCTTCGTGGTAACAAAAAGACAGGCCATTTATTGTGCATAATAATGAGTCTAGCATGACCAAGCTAAGTGCACGGTGAAAACAAATACAAACGGCGCGGTTCGTTTATCTTTCCGTTGCCCCTGTGTAAGTACATAGGCGAGCTCGTTCGAGAGCTTGAGAAGTGAACATCGATGTTCACGTTCGCTGCCGCGGCCCGGAAGTTACACCTGAGTTACACGAACCCCCTGCGGTAAGAGAAATTGATGTCCCCAATGCGTCAGATAGTTACATAGAAAGTATCATTGAGACCTCAGTACAAATTAAAACGGGAAATATGCTTCAGTGTGATACAGGCTTGAAGAAATAAGAAAAAGACTATAATGTCGCTATTAGGCACTGTATGTCTTACATTTTGTTTTTATTTCTGCCACCAACATTTCAGTTTGCTATGCTTTTTATAGTCTTTTAATGTATTCTTTGCTCAGTATATTTCACGAAAGAAAAGTATTGCAATAAAAACAAATTTTTGTTTTTGTGGCATCACCATGGCACGAGTGTTCAAGCCAGCAAGCGTGCGTGCAAGGCGACTAAAGTCAGCCGCCGCTGTTGTCGGTCAAGTGTGTCAGGCAGCGTGGTCGGGCTCGGTGTTTATATAGATTGAAAAGTATTTTATTCAACATAAAACAACACATTACAGCTGAAGAGCCCGCAGAAAAAAGCTTTCGCCCGATAGCTTGCCAATGCTACGAACAGTGGTGGTCCAGCCACTACAGAATTCAAAGCAATTTTGATAGCAGGAAAAAAAAAGACGTTTTGAAGCAAATTTAAAGCACAAGAAAATTTGTTTAGAAGTGATCGAGTTTGGAGCAAACCAAATGAGGATTAAGATCACACTAAGCTATACATGTCTACCTTTTTATTATTATTTTTATTAGTTGATAGACAGAAAATGCAACTGCAATGTAAACAAGGAGACAAGGCCAACAGTTAGAGATAAACCATCATTCAGGCTTTTAAAAAGGCACCAAAGGCAAATAACAATTTACATCAGAGTGAAATATCAATGTTTGAGAACATTTAAAACATCAATATTATCTATACTAATCAGAAAATTGAAGATAAATGTACGACATCATACACACAAGTGGGACATCTGGAAACTATCCAAGCGATGTCAAGAGTACCGAATACAATTTATCAATAGTAATCAAAACAGTTGCAATAGAAAAAAAAAACGCCAGGCCTGCGCGGACAGCGCAGCACAGTCACAGCGAAAGCTAGAAGGGCGGCCTTTCGGAGCCTTTTCAAAACACTTGTTTGGTAACTACTGCAAGCACACTTGCTTGATACCCACTATGGCATTAACAATAAATATTTAAGGAGCATTTGCTATGCTATTTTTTGTCATTCTTCTGAGAAGCATTGTATCCGCTAACCACTTTCAAGGAATTCTGTCCCAATTGTTCGTGCAGTGGCTGACGACGATGCGGAATTATGGCTGAACTGGGTATGTGCCACAGTTGATAGGTGAACAAAAACAAGCTTTTGTAATGGGTTGGAGCATTGAACGACCCATTTGTTACGTTATTCGCATTGTGCAATGGCTGGTTGTTCTTTCGCTGTTTTAAAACGCTTTATAAGTCGCATTAACACGACTGCTTTCCCTACTTCAAGCCTGCAAGTTTGCCAACAAGTTCGAAGCACCGGCGTAGCTCAATGGTAGAAAACTGGGCTCGCACCTAACGGAGCCGGGTTCGAGCCCCACTGTGCAATTGGCACTAGGTTTTTCTTCTACTTTCGCGCAATGTGGTTATGGACACCAGCGGCGCGTGACTGAGTTGTGATCTCACAAATCTTTCGCTGTAAGAAAATGTGGTTGATCCCTCTTCTAGGAACCAATTTGACACGAAATGTACCTTCAAAGGAATAGCTGAGCCTCTTCGTGCATTGTTTCGAAACAAGGGCGAAAGAATGAATGCGACAGCAACAAATTGCAAAATCACGCAAAGACCGACAACCAGATCGAGACTTGCAGCGCACACCTCAAGCAGAAATCACGCGCGAAATGAGCACACACAAGACGTGCGCGGACTAGTAACTGTCACAGCTCAACACTTAAAGTGCGCTATTCCAACAGAAAGAAATATACTCATGAAACGATCGCGCAAGTATACATAGGACAGGCGTGAGCAATCGTCACAATTTTTCCTTCTTCGTGTGTGAGCAGCGTGCTCCGTTCGTAGACGCGGCTGCGGCAGCGAGCGAAGTGACCTTCGTGCTCTCCCAAATCGCGAGTCTGATTAGCGCATGCAGAGGGGAGACCTCGCTCCAAGGGTGCAGCACTGATCGAAACCCTAGAGGCAGTGACCTTGAGAGCACGCCCCACGGTAGAGTTACTGTATATGCTACCTTTGGGTAGCAGAGTTGTGTCACTGATAGAACTCCCCCCACGCACGCTTATTCGCCATGCGTACTCACGTGCGCAAAAAGGTATATTTTAGAGAAAGCGAACTTTACGGTAGTGTGAGTGTGTCCCACCGCGACGCCACTGGCGTCATCTGGACTGCTTGGGTATAGTCGGACTGCTTGGCTATACCCGAGCCGGCCTGCTTGGGTATAGTGGGTAGTGCCAAGCAGTCCGACTATACCCAAGCAGTCCGACGGTGCGATCCTGCTGAGTAGTACTTCTTCATTGGTGTTGTGATTGTGTCTTGTGTTGTCCGTTTTTAGCGAACGAAAGTGTTAGTGGTGTCTGCCGCGCAGCACCATGACTCTGTGCTGCATAGTTGGCACGATGACCGGATTCCACAGCTACGCATAGGCATGCCAAAAATTCTCGTTTGCTTGCCTTATTTGGGAAACAAGGAGGGAGAGTTTTGGTGGTTGTTTTATCGAGCCACGTGCCTAATGGTTTATAGCAGTGAAAAACTACGTGAAACAAGCGATTTGCGAAACTTAAGTTATCGCGGATCTTGTACACGATTCTCAACAAATTAAGTCAAGGCTTTCTTGTTTGCTATTTAAAAAAATAGCTTCCTATGATGACTGCCATCGAACAAGCATCAATAATATCTAAGACCATCATTTGTTCGAGTTTTCCTTTTTTTTTCATTCAAATCCGAAAGTCATTACACCAGCAACGAGTTATGAACGAGCGAGAAAACGCACGAAGCCACTGGGCTGCGTCGCCTACTACATTCGGAAGTCGTGGCTTTCCTGCATGACATTGGCGTCTCGGCGGGCAAGATGGCGGACCTATGCGCAGCTCTGATACCTAAATGTAGCATATACACTAACTCTACCCAATGCGAAACCTTCGCGCCATCCGGCTATTGATGACAAAAACACAAAAAAGTTTCGAAGCTCTGAAGACCGCCAAGCAGTATATCGTGTATATAAATGGCTCGCCATTAACACTCCTGACAACGTACGCTTCGTGGCATAATGGTTAGTGCCACAAGCTGTGCATAAAGAGGTCGCTGGTTCGACTACCAACGACAGATCCTTTCGTACTTGTTTTTTCTTAATGATCTGTTAAAATATATTTTACAATATTGTTATGCATATGTGAATTGGGTATCAGCCCCTGGGTAGCGGGGAACAGGTAGATTAGCGTAGAGGACGTTCGGCTAGCGAGATAGGCCTCCGGTGCACGATTTTGTTAGGCTGCAGAAGACGTAGATGATGATCACGGAGACCATCACGGGAGGATAGTACCTTCGCCGTACGTCGCCATTGGACCTCGGTGGAACTACCTGGTGTCGTGAGCTAGCAGATTTCATTCCGGTGCTTCCTGACTGCTTCAAGGGCACTTTCGTGCTTCCTCCTGTGGGGGAGCGGCCGGATCGGGCGGTGCTGTTAAGCCTATTAACCTGATGTCTCTTTCCTCTCCCGGCCAGGCATATTCTGCCTGGTCGGCTTCCCTTCCTAACAGTGATTTGCCAATCGATCTATTTTTGCGCAGTGGTCTGGTGGCCCTGATTCCAACCAACGGCGAGTCTATTCGCATGAAAAACCTGAAACTAATTCAGGAAGAACTTCGGAAGATTTCCGATCATTACCAAATGATTACTGAGGTGCGTCAATTTGGGCGTGGAGGCATCCTGTGCTGCTCGCCGGACCAGGCCTGCATCACAGATCTACTAAAATGCACAACGTTTGCCTCAAATCCGGTGAGCTGTTTCGTACCTGCCCATTTGGCCTGTGTGAAGGGACTGGTTCGAGGAGTGGACTTGAGCCTTACACCACCCGAAATAGTTGAAATGTTTGCGGTCGCAGGAGTAGTCTCTGTATTTCGATGCTCGCGGAACGTTGAGAACAAAAAGGTCCCCACAGAATCAGTGATTGTGACTTTCGTCGGCACGGCTCGACCAACCGAAATTAAGGCATGGCCACTAATTTATCGTGTTGATGCACTATCCCCTCGTCCACTGCAGTGCAAAAAATGCGGGAGGTATGGGCATACCATCAAGGGATGTAGATCGGATGTGAGGTGTCGCACATGTTCTGACCAACATAAACCCGACGAATGTTCAACCCAAGAGGTGAGGTGCTGTCTATGCAGAGGAAATCACGCGGCTGATGATAAAATTTGCCCCATGAGGACATGTGAGTTGCAACTTCTAGAGATCATCGAACAACAACGATGATCCAGGCGTGAGGCCCGATCTATTCTTTCTGAGCGCTCACGTGGCTATGCCTCCGTTGCCAACCGGGCAAACCAGATGCTTGAGTCATCGTTGCGTGATTTAATAACATCAATGGTGGAAAAGGCCATGACGAAACTTATGGAATCTCTATTCGTGAGCCTAACGGAGTCATTGGCACAAATATTGAGCACTCAGTTGAATCAAATATTGCAGGGAGGTAACCAACCTACCGTGCCCCCTTCACCAGTTAAGGTTACTGACATTCCATCGGAACCAGGCCCTTCGAAGTCAAAGCCGGACACGCCGAACACTGGCCGTAGAATAATTAAGCCTCTTGTACAGGACCTAGATTGGAGCTTGGACTCCGATTCTCATGTCCAACAACCAGAACAAATGGACTCTGACTCAAGAAATATGAAACGACGTGCTTCTCCTGAGGCACAACGGTCCTCAATTAGTCCTAAATCAAGAAATAAGAGATATCAGAAAAAAAACCATCAAACAAGATTTTTTAAAGGATAGCATCTTAGAGAAAGCAGTGAGTGCTGCTGGTATCTCTTCAAAATAGGTACTACAGTGGAATTGCTGCTCCATTTTTTCAGCAGCCACAGACTGACTTCAAATTTGCGATAATTACTCCCCTGATATTGTTGCTTTACAAGAAACTTGGCTTGCAGAAAATAAGCATTTTAGGATTAAAAATTACCGCACATTTCGTCTAGACCGCCCAACTCGGGGTGGAGGTTTGGCAATATTTATCTCATCTAAAATCGCCCATAGAGCTAAAATTATTTATCAGTCGTTGGCTTCAGAAAGCGAGATTTTAGCAATCAGCCTTACTATTCCTGGGTCCCTCCCATTCTCATTTATTAATGCTTATTTTCCTGCGGGTGTTCTAAATTCTTCCACCCTAGATACTGCAGTTCAATATTGCCAAAAAGATATTGTATTAGTAGGTGACTTAAATTCTCATCATATATCTTGGGGTTTTAAAACTGATCTGAATGGCAAACGTTTATGTGATTGAGTGAACAATAATAACTTTATATGCATAAACACAAAAACTCCTACTTTTATGTGTAATCAGTCCTCCTCGGTACTCGATCTAACTTTTTCTAACGCTAACTTCTCCATCTTATCATGGTTTGCGATTAACTCGGGAACAAGTAGTGACCATATGCCAATATTGTTCGAGGTGGTATGTCCAACAACCTCCAAGAATAGATCTGCCGTAACACATGTAAACTTTAATACTTTCGAGAAATCCTTACGAGGCGCTTTATCTAACCAAACGAATGATGCAGAACTAGACGCCAACAGAATTAGCGACATTTTAAAAGAGTCGTTAAATAAATCAAAATTCACCATTGAAATCGCTAAACCATCTACCAACCCTTGGTGGAATGTGGACTGTTCGCGGGCTTATAGACTAAGAAGGGCTGCATGGAAAAAATTATTCAACCAGTGTCCCAGGAACTGGAGTGATTATAAGTATGCAGCCGCTATTTTTAAGAGAACCATCGCTAATGCGAAGGACAAATTTAACAACGACCGATGTGAGTTCCTGTCAAAGCCGGTCAATAGAAAAGCACTTCGCTTTCTGAAAACTAAGAAAGTTCTTCCGGTACAAAGAAATATAGAATCTGTAGTATCATCACCAGTTGAACTGAAGGCCCTTCTAGAAGATATAGCTCAGGGCCTAGAAAGTCGCTTTACGACACTTCTCTCATACCAAGCCCAGTCCCCCCAAAGGGCTGAGGATTTTGAAGAGGTTACGCCTGCAGAATTAGCAAACGTAGTCAGAACACTACCCCATTCGGCTCCTGGTCCTGATGGCATGACGACATCGGTGATAAAATCTGTGCATAAAATATACCCACTTGGCCTACTCGAAATTATTATTCACTCACTTAGAAGCTCTTGGATGCCACCTGATTGGAGAATGAGAAAAGTGATTCCATTATTAAAAAAGCAAGGCGCTGGGTTTACCTTAGATAAAATCAGGCCCATTTCACTTACATCGAACGTAGTAAAACTAGTTGAAAGAATTTTATATAGACGTATAGATCGATGGATGTCAGAAAAACTGACACTGAGCCCATGTCAGATTGGATTCAGGCGTGGTTGCTCCATTTGGTGTGCGCACGTGGATCTCGAAAGCAGAATTCAACTTGCTCGATATCAGAAACAATACTCCGCTTTGGTAACCTTAGATATCACAAAAGCCTATGATAGCGTGGAGCATGTTAAACTGCTAGATTCACTTCAGAATTTAGGACTGCCTCAATACTTTGTGGCCTGGACCGATGCTTTCTTAGGTGACAGAGAATTTCACTGCTCGCAATCTGGTGTCAACTCTTCAGTATACAGTCAAACGAGAGGTATACCGCAAGGGTCAGTACTATCGCCCTTATTATTTAATGCTCTACTATGTTCCATTCCCATACAGCAAGATGTACAGGTCTATGTGTATGCCGATGATATTGCATTTTTTGCTGCGTCGGCGGAGATTCACACACTGTACCTGATTCTGCAGACATACATGAATAGTCTGGAAACGTGGCTGGAGGATATCAACCTATGCCTCAATACAAACAAAAGTACAATCATAGTTTTCGCACAAAATGCCCCAGTGCGAATTTCACTAACGTACCGACAGGACACCATACCTCAGGTCGAGTCAGTTAGGTACTTGGGGGTAACCTACACCGAAACACTAAACTGGAGTCCCCACATAGAAAACATGGCCGCTAAAGGAGCACGTGCCATAGGGATGTTGCGCAGGCTCAGTAATTATCGTGCCGGTTTGCGTAGAGACGTGCTTATTATGATATATTGCATGTAAATTTGACCGATACTAGAATTCGGCTGTGTTTTGTTTTCTGGCACTTCGGCCTACAAAGTTCGACCACTGATTCTGCTAGAACGCGAATCTTTACGCTTATGCCTAGGGCTACCCAAATATGTTGCCAACAATATCCTATACGAAGAATCCCGCCTGCTTTCTCTTATCAAAAGATTTCATAATCTAACAGTACGTACATTCCTTAAAATCTATGCATCACCTCAGCGGATGGCACAGTATGTGTTCATTAGCCAGCAGACCTCATTCTTCAACCACCAATGGCCTAAATTAAGGTGTCCTCAAGTAATATATACTAAGAAACTTTTGGAGCCCTTAAGAGTTAACCTTTGGGAAACACTTGTGCTCAACACTGTAGATGCAATTAGGATAGAATTTGACGATATATATCCCAAGAATGCAAAAAAATTACCATATCAGTATATAAATGGCATTTTGGAAGATCATTTGGCCAATCTAGAAACATCCATTGTGATAGCGACTGACGCTTCGGTTTATGGAGAAAAGGCTGGTGTAGGAATCGTATCATCCTCTCTAGATTGGGCTTTCGCAATTCGATTACCCGACTTTACACCTATTTACTAAGCTGAACTACTGGCAATAGTCCTTGCATTGCGTAAAGTGCCGCAAGATCTATCAGCGGTGATTGTTATAACAGGCTGTCTGTCGGTCTGTACTGCCTTAAGCTCACCAACTTTTTCGCGTACCTTAGAAACTTTCTACTCGCTCATTCCTACACATGTGCGACTCGTCCGACTAGTTCGGGTACCAGGCCATAGAGGTTTTGCTCTGAATGAGCATGCAGATGCACTAGCTGTATCTTCCCTTGATTGTCCTGTTTTACCTATTTTGCCTACTTCTGAATATATCACAGCAGCACGCTTTGAAAAACGCACAACGGCCAATAACTTTGAAAAATCCCGTTTGTTTATATCAGACTTCACACAGCTAAAGTTCCCTTGGAAGAACAAGTGGTGTTCATCAAGGAAGGAAGAAATAGTAATTACCAGGCTGCGTTGTCGAGTCCCCTCATTGAACTTTTACCTTCACAGGTCGGGTCTGGCACACTCACCTTTGTGCCTTTATTGTATTGAGAGGGAATCTTTGGAGCACTTCTTTTTGTCATGCCTAAAATTGAAAACTCAAAGGGAAAATCTACTAGAAGAACCCCTACGAAAGTTGGGCTTAAACTTGACACTTCCGGTGACTCTTTCATTTGGCGCAGTCGCATTTGGATTCAGCCACAGGAGCGTTTTTACCGCTGTTACAAATTTCTCACGAGAATCTAAAAGAATGGAATTCTAAAAATAGGTAACTTCAGTTGATTTATGTATAATTTTTTTTCTTTTTTGTATGTTTATATGTTTTCTTTTCAAGGTTATTTTTTAAATTTAATACCTTTTTATTATTACCTACATTACCTAATTAATCCAACCCTCTCTTTCAAAAGTGAATTAATTTAAAAAGCAAGGCACCGTCCCATTCATGGCCTATCCCCCTAGGTGGGTTGCGCCAAGGTGTTGAGGAACCAACCAACCAACCCTTCAAGTCTACCAGTTCGCCACGGCGTAATAAACACATTTATAAACTTAACAGAGTGGTGGAGGTGCTGGGTGCAGCACGTCGACGAACCACGGAGCCACAGCTGTTTGAACTTCGCCGGAGCCATCGTATTGCTGGTCTGCCACCGACAACAACTATCGTGGCCGAGAGCGAAAGTCACGGTTTCTCAACCACGCAAAGGTCAGTGCCGGCTGCACCTCGGTATCGCTATATGAAACCCCACTTGTTCGCGGAAAGAGCAGGGGAAGATGTGGATGCGTGGCTGACACATTACAAAAGGGTGAGCCGGTACAACAGCTGGGATCCCACCGATCAACTGGGAAATGTCGCGCTGTTTCTCACGAAAACCGCCTTAATGTGGTACGAAAGCCACAAAGATTCTTGAACAACGTGGGATCGTTTCGCCGAAGAACTCAAGAAATGCTTGGGCGACTGTTATTTGAAAAAGAAAAGCGCGAAGCGCACGTTGGCTCAAAGAGCCCAGACTCCTTGAGAAACGTGTACCACCTACATAGAGGACGTTCTGATGCTCTCTGCAAGATCATAGACCCGTATATGTCCGAAGAGGACATGGTCGGACACCTTCTGAAGGGTATAGCAGAAGACGCCTACAATTTTTTGATAGGCAGGGAAGACCTTATTTCCGTCTCCGCCGTCCAACGTCACTGCCGTACTTTCGAGAACCTGAAGACCGTCGTATTGTCCCGAAATTTGGTAAGCTGGCAAATGTAACAACAGTCGCCAGCGTCGACGTAAGCCCGCCTGCTGACCTTGCCGCCACTATCAGGGCAATAGTGCGCGAAGAGCTACAGCGACAAGACACACTGGGCGACGACACCATCCATCATCCGCCTACCTGTTCATCCTACTACCCAGCGCCGTTCGTTTCTCTGCCACCATCGGTAGGTGCGACGAACTTTAGCGAAGCTGGAACTTCCTGACCACGCCGAGACTCATTCGCACCTGACCAGCGGTATGACCGACGCCTTCGTACCGGCCCCGCTCCACAGAGGCGGGCAGTTCCCGTTCAGCAAGCTGCTCCACTCCGTTCGGGTAGGCGACTTTACACAGCGGAGCGCTCTCAGCAGTGGTCAGCGAATGACCCCTACCCATCTGCTGCAACTGTAGCGTCGAAGGCCCTATTGCCAGGTACTGCAACTACCGGCAGCCGCCAAGGTACGACCGCTCACGGGGATCCCACCTGTCTGACTTTGCACGAGCACCAACGTTCCCTGGAAGCGCATCCTACGAGATACCAAGGCCACTGCAAAACCGCTCTCCGGCCTCTGACCGCAGTCTGACACCCCCGCCAGCCCATCGCTCCAATCAGTCGCCATCTCCTAGGCGCCGCTACCCTTCGCCACCTCCGGAAAACTAGTCGGCGCGACCGTTGGAGGTGAGGTCGCTGGACAGTCTTTGATTTCCACAGAAATGCCTCCTTTAATTTGCATGTTTAGAAATAAGAGTCATGTGCTAATCGACGGTGTCTCAACAATGGCCTTAGTGGACACAGGTACAACCATATCAGTGGTGAGTCTAGCATTCAAACTCCTTCTTGGACGAAAAGTTATGTTTCGTTGGGACCGTGCTGATACATTTCGTGGAGTGAGTGGAGATGTCTTACAACCTGTTGGTGTCCGCACAGTGACTGTTAGTTTGGGTAGCCAGAATTTCATAACTGATTTTGCTGTTCTCTTTCATTCGACGCATGATGTAATTCTAGGACTCGCTTTCCTGAATTTTTGTGGTGCCACTGTCTATTTCCGCACAGGAGAGATTACAGTAGATTCAAATGTTCCAGTAGCGTTTATGGAAAGCCCGCCCTGTATGGAAAGCACCCTTCGAGTGTCCATGGACACAACTGTACCACCCTTGTCTGCCAAGTGTGTTCCTGTCGTCAGTTCCCCTGCAACCGAGACGACATTTGATGCCACCGTAGAGCCGGGATGAGAGAGCGCTTCGCGAAGTGATCGGACGCGACGCTCATCGGCTCCGTCGATTTTCGGCTGGAACTGTGATCTTTTCAATGTGGCTGCTCTAAAGCTTGTGCGACTGCATCTGCAAAGTCAGCAAGATTCTGGAGACACCGATCTTACCCAGGTGCACCCAATTTTCGGCCACTTCGAGCAACTTCGCATCACGACGTAGCGAACGAGCTAAGCCTCACGGCTGCGGCTCCGCCGCTGCTGGGTGCGGAGACGCCCCTCGGTCAACTCCTCAACATGACACTGTCTGCAAAAAGTGGCTACGACCCTACGACTCTGTCGTGGTCATATATCCCGGCAAATCAATCAGACGACGACCCATCTACCATTTCGGTGGAGCAAGCCGACATTTTTCAACTCGTCGAGGGACGGCGTCGCTGCCGAAGAAACGCGGAAGGAGTGTCTGCACTCAAAACTCCTCTCAACAATCCAACCACTGGAGACGCTCGCGCTCCATCTCCTAAAGCTCCACAAAAGACTTCACCAGTCTCCAAGTGAACGCCGAAACCAACGGTCAGGATGAGTCCTGGCGACTACGTGATCGTGCTCAAGCCACGCATCACAGTAGCCCTCAAGACTGCGTTTCAACAAGGTGAGCTCAGCGCTGTCATTTCCCAACTCATCGGAAGGCAGCACATGAATGACATCACCATCTCTCCCAATTGGGAGCAAAACATCATCATCTGTGGCACGCAGAATAACGAGGTGGTTCAGAAACTGCTGTTGGACTTACAAATCAACACCAGCAAAGGACTGCTGCTGCTTCGCGGTCACCTCGAGCTCACCAGTGATGTGTGTCGCGGCGTGATCTCTGTGCACAACCTCGAAACCAGTGCGTCCCTGAAACATAGTGTGCAGTGGCGTGGTGGTGAACTAGTCTATGCGCGCAAGCTGGGGAATTCCAACTTAGCTGTGTTGACTTTCGCGGGAAGGAACGATCCGCGTTTCGTCCACTATAACGCAGAACTGACTCCCGTCAGGGAGTACAAGAAGACAGTGCCAGCGTGCTACCGCTGTGGCACACTGGGGCACCGGGCGGATATCTGTCCTAACCCGGTCACCGAAAGATGTAGCCTTTGTGGCCAAAACGTGGGTGCTGGTCCTGAGGGGATGGCCCCCCACGAATGCAACCCAACGTGCATAGTTTGCGGGGGTCCGCACCTCACCAGCTCCCGCGAATGCACCGAAAAATGCATCAGGCTTCAGCAACCAGGGTCCAGGACATCGCCCCAACAAAACCGAAGCGCCGGTAAACTGGCAAGGCGCCAACCCCTGGCAAAGCAGCAACGGCAACGCTACCACCTTGCGCGGCGGAATCTCCAGCTCTCGGCGCTCCATCTGGCAACGCTGCACGCAACCAACCCAAGGTAGGCAATTGGGCAGAGGTCGCCTCCTCTCCCTCCTTTCCCTCCACCTTCTCCTCTCACAAGCACTACCGAAACACAAAAACTCAGGCATGAGCTCGCCCTTTTGCGATCTCAGAACGAAAAACTAGCCAGCGAACTTGACTCGCTCAGAACCAATCCTACTACTCAGCCCTCATTGATCGACGAAGAGGAAAATATAACAGACAGGGAGATTCCTACTACTGTAGAGAGTCGCGTCGCGGCCCTTGAGACCCAGGTGAATGCAATAGAAACACAATTGGCTGACCTCCCCAAAATTATCCACGATACCATCGCACGTCAGATGGAGACTGTCATCGCACAGGTGACACAAATAGTAACTCACACTATCCAAAAGTGGATACAAGACAATCCACGCGTCCTTGAGCGCTTAGGGCCCATTAGGGACGTTAATCGCCCCTCAAAAGTTAGCAGAGTGACTCCAGATGAGTCTGACTTTTCTGAAGACTCCAGCACGTCAGCACAGCGTGCTAGTGAACTGAATAATCTTAACAACACAACCCCACCCTCCATGTTTGAACATGGCCCCCAACCCTAGGTCGCGAGCCAGAGCAACTCAGCCGTTGTTACTAACACAGTGGAACTGCAGAGGTCTCAAGAACCACAAGAAGCGGGTTCATTTCCGCCTGTATCTTGAGACCTTTGAGTTCCTCGTCACGCTGATGCAGATTGTCTTTCGCGATTACCACTTCTATCTACGGACTGTGACGCGGGCAACTTCGACACCTACACCGCGCCATTGGACTTGCTATTTTCTGATACCAACGCCTTTAAGATTGAGCAGCAAAGGAACCGCACCAAACAGGAGCTCTTTTCTACGAAGTCAAAACCATCGGCGACTCGCTTCTGCATGCGCGATGGGCTTGTGTACAAAAAGAACTATGCTACGACCGGCTTACGATATCTTCTAGTGGTTCCGAAGAGCCTTCGCGTTTTCGTCTTGCAGGCCATGCATGATGACCCTACGTCCGACCATCTAGGCACAGCGAAAACTCTTTGCCGGCTTCAAGAAAGATTTTACTGGCCGAAAATGCGCCAGACGACGGAACAGTACGTCTCTAGTTGCAACGAGTGCCAACGCCGCAAGCACCCTACCAGTGCTCCTCCAGGACGACTACATCCTATTCTACCCCCTAGAACTCTATTCGAGAAAGTTGGGACTGACCTTCTAAGTCCCTTTCGAGGTCTTAGAATGGCAATCGCTGGATAGTCGTATGTACCGATCACTCAACACGGTACTGCGAGACAGCTGCTATACTATCGGCAACTGCAGCTGACGTGTGTTTATTCATGCTGCGTTTTGTGGTGCTACGACATGGACCTCCTAAAATTGTTATCAGTGATCGTGGGCGACAATGCACTGCAGGCGTGGTGGAAGAGATGCTTCGTCTATGCGCTTCAAGCTTTCGGCACTCTACGCCCTATCATCCCCAAACAAACGGCATGACGGAACGAACTAACAGGACTCTCACGAACATGCTTTCTATGTATGCCACAGCAGATCACAAGAACTGGGATGGCGTGCTACCTTTCATCACTTACGCTCTTAACAACGCACAGCATGAGACTACCAGCTACAGTCCGGTTTTTCTTATGTATGCTCAGCCACCTCATCATACCCTAGATACCGTCTTCCCGTTTTTAGACCACCATGATTCCGGTATACCCGAGATTGTCTGCCGTGCGGAAGAATCCCGACGTCTTGCTTACCTGCGCACCCTCGCTTCGCAAGATCGCTCGAACACACGTTTTGACCGTCAACGTAGACACGTGTCGTATAATCGCGGAGACCACGTGTTGCTGTGGACGCCAAATAGGAAACGGGGTTGTGTGAAAAATTGCTGGCACACTATGCGGGACCTTGTGTTGTAGACCGCATAAGCGATGTAACTTACTGCGTAGCACATCTTCATTCAAATGGCCGACGATCTGCAAAGACTGAACTTACCCATATAGCACGTTTGAAGCGCTACATTCCGAGAGAGACTCTTAACTCGCCCGGTGGGCTACGTCTGCGTACAGGAAAATGTTATGCATATGTGATTTGGGTATAAGCCTGAATAGCGAAGAACAGGCAGATTAGAAAAGAGGACGTTCGGCTAGCGAGGTAGGCCTCTAGTGCACGACCCTTTCAAGTCTACCAGTACGCCACAGCGTAATAAACACATTTCTAAACGTAACAATATCATATCCGCGATATAAATGCGTCAGCAGAGCCGTGGTGGACCCCAGCAAAAACACTTTCGTGTTAAAGAACCTTCCATGCATTTCGACACGTAATAAAATGCTGATTCTCCTTTTTGTTTAATTCATGGAAAAAGAGAATCGCTTGGCATTACTATAAGGAATGGCTTGAGTGTTTCAAAAGTTCCATTTTTGCCGAACTGCACCTCACTCACACGGGGGCTCTTCGATTTTCCACTTCTAGCTACCCGCGGGCTGCCAGAGCCAGCCAGACCGCGCTCGCTTTTCTCTGGCTGCTCCGTTACCCCCCCCCCCCCCCTTCGCGGCGCACTTCCGGTTGGCATTCATTTTTCTCGGGTTGGACGGTTCTGGCGACCCGCGGGGAGCGGAAGGGTCGCCAGACGTTTCCAGGACAATATAAGTCGTGGAAACTTTCCGGGAGGTTTTGGGAAGGTTTCGGGCTAGAAGACGCCGAAAAGGTACGATTCGCGCTCGGTGCCATCTTTGAGAGGACTCAATGGATTGCAATGTGGGCGCTTGAGGACTGCGCCTTCGCTTGTCATTACGCGTGGCGTTATCTTCTAAAGCCTGTTCCGCCTTGCGAGATGAGGCACTTGTAGTGATGGTGAGTGTTCATCGCTTTTGTTATGTTTTCCGTGAAGCTTCCTCCTGTGAACAACTCGGTGAACTGTTGCCTGTTGACTGCGTTGTGCGCATGCCTTAAAAGTTATGTACATACGTACTACACGTTCGTACGCATGCATGGAGACAACTTTTTTCGTTGTAGTCGTTTGTGGAGCTGTGCCTGTTTTTTCTGCACTTAGCGAAGACGATTGTGATCGAATGAGCTCGCTCCGTCGTATGTTTGCGTACGTGAACCTCTTAGAACCTCTGTCCTGACTGCTCGATTGATCTTCGATGGTGATAGAAGGCTCTAGATCGCGACTGTTGGTGATGGCCGCTTGTCGCGACCGGCGTGCGAGCCCATTTCAATGAGCCAGCATATGTGGTGTAATATTATACGATACGGCGCGAGAAAAAAAAAAACACGGAGAATGGATTCAGAAATGTATACATCCTTTCACTGACCATTTCATCGTTGGCTTTGTCTTTTTTCACTTCTTCGTAATAATGCCGTGACTTAGTAGGTCAAATCAAAGCTGATATAACTGACATTCGTTAGTGCCACTTGGGACTGGAAAACAGGCCAAGGCAAGTTCTAAAATGGGTCGAGAACGTGTCATGCAAATGTTTATTTTATATACGACGCGCACTCGTGGTACCGATATCGGCGCATGATCATAAACTTTAGACAAAAACGTAACTTGGTCAACACGTGTTTGCGACGTATAATACGCGATAGGTGAGCCTGTATATATCCTCGAGCTTTTTTGAAGACACGATCACTTTCGCGTGACTTCGCGTCGTGTTGTGCAGTGACTGATACACGTACTAAAGAGACGTGAGCTTTTTAAGCCGTAAGCGTCACGGCACCTCACCTTGCATCGTTCTTGAGGCAGCGTGCGCCAGCTGGCTGTTTTGTTCGCGGACGCGGCGAGTGATCGTGCGAGCGTACGAAGTCGTACCGCAAATGCGTACGCTCGAGGACCAGCTTTTTGGCGTGCTTAGCTACGTATTTCCAAGCGGACAATGCAGAAAAAAACCAACACGCACGCAATGCATTGTTTCGTTTGCTGCAATGATGGTAGAGTTTGTTGACGTTTACACTGGCTGTCCCGGCATTCGATTTTGCGATCTTCGGGCAGCTTCGGGTTGTCTCTGGTTCTCCACATACGTGACCACGACGCTTTTTCCTGTCCCGACCGTAGCTAGCTGACTGACCTTATGGTTAGCTCTGGCTGCCAGAGAGCTGCCAGAGGCCTGAAAATAGAAGAGACCCACTACTGCATTCTGCTGCATGTGCTTTACACGCTCACCAAGGTCGCTGTGACGGAAAGTTCAAGCAATTGCCACATGCATGCGATCTTACCGAAAGCCCAAATGGTGCGCACCACTTGAGCTGCAGCACTGACGTGACTTTAAACTGCCTGCCACAAAAGAACCCCTACGCTCGAAGTGGCTGAGTACCGTGCCTATGCACCAGTATCCCGAGCCTATGCCTCGTTTTCAGGTTCAACAACAACATCTATCGCGGCAAGGTTCAATGGCTGTTGTTGCTGCTGCTTCTCAAAATGGTGCACCGCTGGCGCTGAGCCACCATGGCTGTGATGGCTGCGCAGTGCAAAGGATTCCCCATTTTCTAGACAACTGCCCTCTTTCCTCACTCAGCCAGCCCATGCAGTGCTTTTCTCCTCTCTTAGACTCTCGTTCGTTCACTCTGCCTCATCTCGTTCTCCATGACGACCCTGTCACACTCTCTCCGGCGGTGCACCATTTTGAGAAGCATAGTTGGTGCCGTATTTTTCAGAATGATTTTGCGGCAACAGCATTACAACCAGTCTTTTTTTTGGTGACGGGGGGGGGGGGGGGAACTGCACGATAAGTGCTATGAGTATACATGGCATTATTTAGGAAAGTAAAAGGAAGTCGAAAAAAACTTCCTTGGAACCAGTCTCGCAGTAGATGTGATTACGTTATAAGTGGTCTACTACACTGTAATTTGAATGATAAGGGCCAATGCAGAAAGTTGATAACTTTTTAGAACTTCTCGTTTACGCAGATTTCACCATGGTACCACACAGTGCAGAAACTATGCGTCGAAAGGCAAGGGCAATTCCAGTTGCTTTCGATGTTCCAGCTGTGTGTGCGATGTCAGCAACAGTGGCGACCGCAAACCAACATTCGAGCATTGCCCGTGCAGGTCCTCATTTTCATTCAAGATGCAAGTTGATCACTCCTTTCGAATGCAAGAATTGATATTTTTTGTTGATTCAGTACCGAAGTGAAACTTTGACCATCTACAGGCACTGTCGACAAGGCAGCAAGCACTTGTCAGAACTGGCCTGAGGGTTGCAACATGGCTTGCTATTGCAGAGAGCTTGCGAAAGACAACATGGAGACTGGGCATAGAGGGGATCACACTCACGAGCTGAACCAAGGGCAGAAAGCGCGAAGCGAAGTTTAAGTTTGCGGTCATGAGAACAGCTGCGAAAACTGTCTATACCACACTTGTAAGTTTGCCAGCTGGTGGCAAAAGGCCGCATGCAAGTTATCGGTAATCAGCGACGGCACAACTACTCTCTCAACAGAAAACCGAAAGCCAAATAATGGTAACATGCAAATGAAGTGAGTGAAGTTCGAAGCGAAGTGTGCGCCCGAAAATCGGCCGAAGCAAAAGAAAGCAAGGCATGGGGGCAAAGACTGCTCAGTGATCTAAGTAACCATTCCCCCTCCCCACACCACGCAATTACTTCACACTTCTGTCCTTTTGTTCCTTCTTTTTTTTAATCTCTTTCATTTGCTTTGAAAGCTCTCCTTCGCAGCTCCACTGAGAAATACACTCCTACCCTCGTTTCTCTGACAATTTTCCAGCATCCACATTAAAATCGGTCTTTCATCTCAGGGAACTACACAATAAACACTATGCGTATACATGAAGTTTTATGAGAGGGTAAACTGGAATAACAGAACTTTATTTGTGGAAAAGACTTCATTGCCGCTAAAACGGGACAACGCCGCGTGATCGGGCCCCTATTGCAAGGCGCCACTGGCTCTCACCATTTTTTCAGCCCTTTTGACTAGCCTCAGCTGATCTTCAAGGGCTAGACTGGACAGCATTGCCTCCTACTTCTATCTGCTGTTATATCCTTTCTGTTCTTAGGTGTGTGCCGTACATTCCCACGTGATGTGGTAGAGGTCGGCGTGCTTCCACATCGCGGAAATATGTCTTTGTATGCTGCAGGGATGCTTTGTATGCTGTGTGCAATCTGTGGATGTTTATATATACGTGTCAGTTTGGAGTCGGCGTAACGTCACAGAAACCATGGCCGAAAGGTTCTTGTGAGGTGCTGAGTAATGTCTCCGCAAATCTCTGCAGTATTGCAGGATCGTTTGGTAACAGGGATCGATGGGTGTTGGGTCCTCCATGGTGTTGCCATTGGCAACTCGGTAATTAGTGAAACCTCGAACCGCCTCATCTACATAGAGGTTCCCAGTAATACCCTCGAGTCCCGGAGCCCAAGTAAGTGTCCGGGTACAGCTTTTGTCCAGCTCTTTGCTACTTTGGGTAAGTATATGGTGTGCCTTGATGCATATTTTTCCTTTTTGATCATTTCTACATGCGATTTGTGAATATGTGATAATAGTAAACGAAGCGTTGCGCTCCCTGCCTTTTTTATAGCTAAAGCAGTGCAAATCCCTTCTGCTTCTATGATCTGCACTGCAAGCGATTACGTTACAAACAGCCTGAACTGTACTTCTTCATTGATAAACAAAATTTTTTGCCGGCACATCTAACTTTCGAATGATTGTTTTTTATCCAAATTACATTTCATCAAAATAAAACATAGCGACCTGGACCGCCTGCTTGTTCCTATAGCTCAGAATTTGAAGTTATGCTTGCAAAATGCTTTTCCTTTTAAAGATGTAAATTTCAGAGAACCAGTGCAGCAAATGCTGCCCTTACCTCTCTGGAGCTTCAGTCCTCTCTTGAAGAAGTGCCTGGTATTGAATCATGGAAGCCTGCATTTGGAAGCACAGCAACAATTCACTCAAGTGCGAAGCAATGAATGCAGAATCATTGTAACCTTCATGATTGCCTCATTTGCAGGTGGTGCGATTGCAACTGAGGTGGTTGCATTTTTATGGAGGTGAAATGCTAGAAGGCTGCATGCAATAAAAAGCACCTGATAGTCGGAAATTCAGGAGCCCTGCCTCATGCAGTGCCTCAATAGTACTTCATGATTTTGGCATAACCCAAGATTATTATTATTATTATTTATTTTTATTGATGATGATTACCTCAACATGCTAATTAGCTAATTAATTCTCTCCCATCAGGCAAGTTATTCACCACTGAAATTGAAGCGACGCAGCATCAAAGTCATGACAGAATAACACAAAACCTCAGGTTAGCAACACCATCAAGAAATGCCCGTGTGCGAAGTACGCAAAAAAGGTGCACCTCCATCTAGCAGCATTGCCAATGCTCGACTAACTATACTCCGTTTCATACATCAGGTGCAACGCGGTGGAAGCTATGCAAGAAGTTCGGTCAGCAATGTGTGTTACTACACTCGAACCTATTATAACAAACTTGCATCTTACATGAAATGAGGGTTGTTATATTCAAAACTTCATTATAAAAGTTTATTCTTAGCACTGAATCTATTGCGAGACTATTTTTCATTTACTTCGTTACAACCGATATTTAGTTATATCTGATATTGGTTATATCAAGGTTTGAGTGTACGCACACAAACGCGCACACACAGCATCGCGAAAGACTACAAATAAAACATCAAGAGATGAAAAGAAAGAGACGCTAAGTGATTCAGAACAACCTATTGACAGCCCTAAACAGGGCGGCTCTATATCTGACCCACAAAGCCTCTTTATTTATTACTAACCCCAGAGATGAAAGGAAGTCATGTTTCGTATGGAAAAATGAGTGTACTATTTCTTAGTGCAAAGACTTGCTTCCTAGTCTCGCTAGCTTCCAAAACGCACCTGATGTATGAAACAGTGTATAGACTTCTGCACAGCTGTTTCGCTGGACGATGCTTCAGGCTACCACGCTGCTGGTAAGCATAACCTCCTTGAATTACTAATAAAGCTCTCAACACAGCCAGAGTCAATACAAACATGAGAAATCGGGATAAAAATACGGGGCATAAGCTTCCGATAAGCTTCCGATCATTTGAATGAGACCATATTTACAACAGAAAGACAGTTTTGGCACTTTGATAAACACTTATCCGTAAAGGCACATTTCTGGAGCTCATCGCTCGGCTTTAGTAGAGGGGTGTGTAAATATTCAAAAGTTTCGAATATTCACCGAATATTACTTTGTAATATTCGTATTCGATTCAATGACCATATATTCAAAAATTTCGAATATTCGAACTAACTCGAATAGTCCTCGAATATTCAATGTTCACGAATATTCGCTCCCATATGTCACTATGCAGAAATTAATATTTCGCGCATTTGTGATAAGAGTCTCAGTATATTGTGGGAATTGAGGCTAGCGCACCACCATTGCGCGGGCTTTGCCGCCTATTTCTGCCGTTCTCGTGTCCTGACATGACTCCCGTCGTCCGCGTTCTACCACGCTCGGGCAGTGATGTTTAACCCCTCTGACCCGGTAGCAGATGTCGACTGTGGCGCTGTGCGCAAAGTCTCTCGGGGCATTTCGTGCGCACGCGTCGGGAGTGAGTCAGATCTCTCCGGTACAACCTAGGGTGAGCACGCTCTTCTTTTTTGTCCATCGGCTCCTGTTGTTTGGGGCTCGTCGGACTTCGCGAACGGCGCCTTGTGCCCGCGGCGAGCGCTCACCTTCTGTTGCTCCTTTTCGAACAATAGGCCGAAGAACGGTGCAGTGTCCAAGAGCGTGATCATACTATAGTGTACTAGAATATGGGGTAGTGTGTTCAGGAAGGAGCCGAGGCTGAAGCATTTGGTATCGACAGCTACGAGATGGCGCCACCTCAGCATGGGCTCTCACCTCACGCTTTGCCTTTTATGCACTTCTGTGCTTTGATATTAGTAATAGCAGGGATTTAACGTCCCAAAACCGCCATACGATTATGAGAGACATCGTAAAGGAGTGCTCCGGAAATTCGACCACTTGGGGTGCTTTAACGTGCACCTAAATGTAGGTACACGCACCTCAGTATTTGCGCCTCCACCAAAAATGCAGCCGTCGCAGCCGGGATTCGATCCCGTGACATGGGCTTGCATACGTAATTGCTGACACGTCCGCGAAAAGCTTTCTAATGGGTTTGTTTGTACTGCATTCAAAACAAAACGAAATGTCAAAGCCGCAACAAACGGTTTAAATGCAGGCACTAACAAACGATGGCGAAGCAGTCATCCTTGGGTAAACTGCTTGCAGTTTTTAAAGCTCGGTTGGTGAACGAATAAAAATTAGGAAGATTGAGGTATCGAAGTAGCATCTATAAACCCGAAAGTTTATTGTTATATTACTGCTATATCGAGTTGTAGTCTGCACACTTCGACAGCTTCGACTTCCTTCGTTACGCGCGCGGCACCGTTCTTGTCGATAGTTGCATCATGCAATTTTAATTATGTTGCTAAGGTGACAAACCTGCCATTTGATTGAGAGGCATGCCGTAGCTGAAGACTTGGGAATAATTTTGACAATCTTGGGTCTTTAAACAATTACGCGCCCGCCGAAATACTGCTGCTGTGACCGAAATATTGCACTGTACAGTCAAAAGAAAACATCACTTGGCACCCCTGACAGGTTGTAGGAAGAAACCCTTATTTACGAGCGCGCATACTGCAGTGAGCAGTAACACCGATCAAATTCGACGCTGTTTTGTGGAATTATCAGTTGACGATCACTTCATCGCAGTGGCACCTTTATGAACAACAACTGATTTTCGCGTGCAGCTTTTTTTTTTGTTCTGCCTCTTGAGACTAGTTGAGACCCTTCACAAAAAAAACGAAGCGTGACAGCACGTAAATTACCGCTCTCTTTAGCACGAGATGCGGTGCGATCGAGCTCATATAAATTCAAGGTAAACAAAGCTTGAGTAAGCGTTCCAGCGAAGCTGCAGTCCCTGTAGTGTTCGCCACCTCGGTTTCGTAGCTAGCAGGAAGGTCAATCAATGAACCTGAATCAGTGGCCTCACCGTCAAGACAGGGTGCTGCAGTTTTTTTTTCAGAGATGGTAGATTCGACCGCCGAGTTTTTCCGCTTTCTCGCAGGTCTTGGATGTGGCGCTTTCTTGGATAAGTAGCTTGGAGCGTTAGGCAGTAACATCGGCACAGCGTCCGGCGTTAGCTCTGGTCTCCTACGTGGTACGCGAACTTCTTCGCCGTTTATAACGTGCACGTAGTTTCCGAGAACACATGAAGGCTCGACGTGTAGCTCACATTCAGAGCAGCTTTCGTTCAAGGTCCCATCCTTTCCATGTAAATTCTGTTCCCAAACCTTCTTCCGTGCTTCGTCTTTGGGTGCAGCGAAAAGCGATGGCTGCTCACTTTTTTTTTTCCTATGGTATACCCTGTTTCGCACCTAAGTGCAAAGCAGTGTCGTTGCCGCCAATGACTCAACATTGCCTCACTGTCGTGTGGCCAGCAGAAACATTGCCAGAAAAACTTTCGTTAAGTGGGCGCGAATACAAGCAACAGGTCACTGAACAGCACCCGAGAAGGCAGAGCGGCGCGGAGCTGGCAATCCTGCCAGCCCATGCTACGGCAGCGCCGCCTTGAGAACCGGTTTTTTGTCCACGTGCGACGCTTCACGCGATGCATGGCGAGAGGGTGCCTGAACACACTACCCCATATTCTAGTACACTATAGTCATACTACGCCGACCCATGCTTCTCGGAAGCCAACGCGAGCGGAGTTTTTGCCCTCGCTCGAGCAACCGGGCCCTTTTGTCCCTGTGACCCCGTGAATCACCTTTGGCAACGAAGACGTGCTCGCGGGAAGTACCCCGTGTAGTACTTCTCGCCCATGGCATGAATTAACCCAATTCTTGCGCGCCCTGTACTGCGTTTTGGTGTTGCGACCTTGAGCAGCACCGTGTTCTCGCCAGGCGACAGTTAATGGGTGCTCTGCGGCTCGCTAGGACCGACACCCCGCTAGTGGTCATAATCCTTTAGGATACGTGTACACTACGTACAAGATCATGCAGTGAGTTCTACGACTTCAGCAAGAGTGCGGCGATGCCTGCATGAAAATTAATGGGAGCGTGATGAAGGCTACCGACGAATGCGGCAGCACATCACCCCGACAAACCCACCAGTGGTAAACATCTCAATCAATCTAAATCATGTACTGCCTGCACGGCATTACGTGTGACTTAGTCGTTTAGCGCTGTTACTGTTCATGTAAGCATACCAACCACGCCGTCTGCTGCCGCGCCCTTATGTGCGGGACCGCAAGTACGTATCGCTCATGGATATAAAGGCAACTTGCCGCCGCCACATTGGCTTGACATAATAGTCTTCACACCTTTGCTCGGTCCCAGTGCTGAGCGAGCACGAAAAAAAATTGCCCCCGTATCTCCATATTTCACTACAAATGCCTTCGAAAAACGACAATCTTGCGAGTGGAGAGAGCGAACAAAATGTTTATTCGATGTTCTGCGTAAGAAAATCAGTGAATTGTATTCTGGAAGCGCTGCATTAGTTTCGATCTGTGCAGCGAAGGCAAACTAGCGCATCGAAGCACGTTAGACACGAGCGCCATCTGGCAGTTATCCTCGAAAACGAAGGACTGCATGCGCGCCTGTGCCGGAGGCGATAAGGTGTAGAACGCAAAGCGACAAGCAGGTGCCACCACCGTGTCGCCTTAGCAAAACATTAGAAACACTGGACTTATTGGACATCGCGTTGCACTGCCAGCGCAGCGTCATAAACGCTACGGTCTTTAGAATTACTTAAGCGTGTTTTCTCTAGTATAAAGACACACATACAAAATATCGACGTGTTGTTACGGTGCCTCAGATATGCGCAATGATTGGTTTTAAATTGACAATCTCATAAGTATGAACGCTGAAACTTGAGCAATATTGGTGGGCGCTGCAGATGGGGTTGGTCGTTAGAGATATCGTTTGGTGCCGTTTGGGGTATCGTTAGCGCGAACAAACAGACAAATGTACAAACATAAAGGCAGACAGACCAAAATTTTGGCATCGAAGGTCCCCAAGAAAGACTATTGTCTTTAAAAATGTCTCTACGTAATGGCAGATACACACGTATACATTACAAGGCGCGGCGCTCATGGAGTGAGCTTAGTAGGCGAAGAACTGCATGCGAATAGCTATAGGGGTGCACTCAGCTTGACGTACGACGGTAACGCTTTTCATGTATGGCCACGCCAGTTTCCGCTAGTGGATCGCCATTCAAACGTAAGAGCATCAGTCAGTCTGACGAGTTGTCCGTCAGGTGTGCGGCTACTTCAGCATGTATACTCTCTCGATAGTTTCGGAATGATTTCATGGTAGCGGATATGGTCAGGCAAATGAGCAAGTGTTTTTCCACGCAATGGCAAACATAGAAAAGTCTATGCCCTTTCAGTAATGTTAAAATGGCGTCATCACATATAGTTCTTCATTGCTAACGGCGGTGCACGTAAGGTGACGCACGGACTAACGCGTAGTTCCACAGCGTTCCTGACAGCGTCTTTGAAAATCAGTTGTGCGCGCATTAAGCTCATGTGGCGTCTCCTGCAACCGTTACACCATTGCTGCGATCTTGCTGCCAACGTCAGTTTACTGCCCTCGGCAGCCAGTGAACGCCAAAGAGGGTCTCGGCGCAGCAAAACAGTGCCCTCGCCGCCGAGAGTTGTGGCTTCGTAAACAAAAAAGCATATTTGGGGCGTCTTTCTATCCCACATCAGTAATCATCTATCTTGCACACTTACCTCGCATTATCGCTGCACGCCCGGTACACCTTCGTCACGGTCGCGCTGCGATTAGCACAATTGACACAGTATTCTTGATCGGAAAATTTCGAGCAGGCAGTCCTCAAGAAAAGCAATGGAAGCCAGCGAGATAACGAGCATGGCTGTGTAGTTGAAAAACGCCCCAAATACTCCAATTTTCCTTAGTGGCTTTACTGGTGAGAACAGAGGAGAAAATTAAAAATAAGACTGTGAAGTCGGGGTCTTCCGAGCTAAAACTAAAAAGCTCAGTTTACAGAGCACAGGACGCATCATTCGAAGGTTGTAGGCTCACTCACAGCAAGCGGAAAGTTATCTTTCCGTCCACTTTTCTTCCTTCAAATTTGCGTTAAGATTACTACTAATAACATACCCATGCTTTCCTTGTCGTTGCTGTCTGCTAGTTCTCACTTAAAATAAAAAGTCACTGTTGTTCACTTCACAGTGCGTGTTCTGCAGAGGGTTTGTTTGTTGCTGTTGTTATTGGTGCTGTTTACAGTAAGAAAAGGCTATCTATACCAAGAATAGGGTTAAAATCTAAGGATCACAAGACAATGACTCTGGTGAGGCATGCATCTATCACCTCTACACTCTCCAGTGCCGTCTTCGATTCCTCGTGGGCTTTGCGCGCTTCGTCTCGCTCCTGTGTGAGTGTTTTGCAGGTACTGCTATGGAGCTGCAAAAAACAGTAACACCATGTATTAGCTCACCTCGCTTGGGCCACAAAATCTCCTCAACCATGCATTTTTTGCGTAAAAAGGGGTTCAAGAAGTGATCAATATGCAACTGATACACCAGCAGCAATGGCATGCAGAAATGATTGAAAAGGAAAATGCTGCTCTCTGCAAATGTTTTTCAAGCATGTGTAGTGAAGAAGACTGGCCTCAGCGGCATTGCTCTGCGCCTCAGAGGCATCACCATCAGCATGAGCTCGTGGTTACTGCACTCGGCCACACGCTCTTGACCACTGCCTATTCTATTGAACCTCTTAGCAAGTCACCATGTGTACCAAGCAAATCACGGCATATCCACAGAGTGAATGGTAATGAGTGGGCAAAGCAGCAGGATCGTTAAGTGTTACCGTGAACCACCCGTGACATTGCCCACGCAGGCATGTAAATGTGTGGTAAAGCGCTGTACAGTTTATATTCAATGTTTATTGATCATAAATGACATGTTGTGTTCAGTTGTGTATTTCATTTTGCCTTCATAATTACTGCTTTGTGGTCCATAAAATATAGAGTCAGTGGTTCTTCAACTTAATCTAGCTTGAAGTTGGCAAAGACAAGGTTTATGCATGTTCCCCTGGTGGTTGTAGGTTGTTTCCAGCCATACGAAATGCATCGTAGAGTGTATCAAGAAGACATTATATACTGTACAAGCCAGTCATTGTCCCTGATGTCAACGTTCAAGTTTGTGAGAAGTATGAAAGGGTTGTTCGTGTATTTCGTTTATTGTGCGCATAGCAAGATCAATGCACTTTTCTATATTGCCTCGGGGGATATTCGGGTCCGAGTACAATGTCAAGACAACGGTTCTGTCGGAGTTTGTCCGAAAGGTTTATTGCTGCATGTTCACCTTTGTCAGATTGGATCGTTTTTGGTAGGCAGAAATTCAGCATGGTCTTTTGCATTTTCATGTCATTCCAACGCCACCCACTCGATGCTCTGCTTCTTCTGTGCAGACGACGGAGAAGAATCTATTGATTTGCGGTCCTTTGTAAGTGAATAAAAAATTGTAAGTGAATAAAAATTGTCTTGCAGTAAATATCGTGTTAGGAATAAACGTTTATAAGAAATTTTCTTATATTACATTCTTATTTTTACGTAAGATGCAACTTTGTTATAATGAGGTTTGAGTGTATTGGGTACCTTGCATGTGCTGTGCATGAGCTAATGTGCTTGCTCTTCATCGTCATCAGCGTCTTCACCATTGCCGGACGATTAACAAGCCTAGACCCTAAGATGCTTCGTCCCTAAAAGGCACACTAGACCCTAAGATGCTTCGCCCCTAAAAGGCACCATCCTGGGGACTTAGGGTGAAGAGACAACTATTGGGTCATAGTACATCTTGAAGCGAGAGACGTGGACAAGTTTGCAGCCAGAATAGTGTAGCTCTGTCGATAGCGTGATGGGCTGTACTAGGTAATTAATGGCGGACGTTTGCTCTACTATGTGGAACGGTACGAGGTATTTAGTAAAGAGATTATGGAACTGCCAGGTGCGATAGTGGGTACCTAAAGCTATACCTAAGCACCAGGGAAAAGAATATTGGTGCTGAACAGTCACCAGGTTGGCAGTACTGCTTCTGCTACTGGTCCTCAATAGAAAAGGAGTGGGCAAGTTTACAACATTCTTCAGCATGTCAAGTTGCTTTGGATGATGAGGTTCATATTGAAGGATGGTGTCAACTATATGTGAAGTCATCATCGATATAAAAAAGAGTATGGCAAAAATTCAGTAGTAACCTGTGCTGCAATATTATAAGCGTACCTCAAGAAAGAGAAACCTTTGTCCCAATTTTAATGATCAGAGGCGACATAAATTGATAGCATGTTGCCAAGAGTACAGGCGAAGCGCTTTATCGTGCTGTTAGTTTGCGGACAGTAAGCATTACCTGTGCTCTGCACAACCCAGCATTCATCAAGTAACGCCTTTAAAGCGTCGGAAAGGAAGGTGCAGCCTCCACCACTTAAAAGCTCATCAGGGGCCCCATGGCACGGAACGAAATGTTCCAGCAGAAACATTGCAACATCATGGGCTGTGGCAGTCGGCAGTGTGGCTGTTTCAGCATAGCGTCCCAGTTAGTCAATCGCAGTGATAATCCACCGGTAACCTGCTAGAGTAAATTGTAGCAGTCAGTACATATCAATGCCAACATTATTAGTGAATTGACTAGGACAGCAAGAAGGTTGCGACGGGTAGACTTGTCTGGGAGGTAACTTTCATCGTATGAAATGAGCAAGCGATCAGATTAACTTCGCCACTTAGTTATGCGTACCGTACAAATTGGAGTGAAAGCCTAGTGTACGCCTTGAAGAGGGCTACATTTGCGCATTGTGGGTCTGCATGGAAAGCGTTATATATAACAGCACAGAGATTGCGGGGTACCACAAGAAGCCACTTGCGACCGACAGAAAGGTAGTTGCGTCGAAGGACATCCCAGATGCCAAAGCTGGAAGCCTGGTGGCAGAGAGCCAGGCTACCAACTTTTGAAAAGGCGACAGGATCAGAAAAGATGCTAAGAGCAATAATCGCGGGATTCGCTCGTAGTTCTGATGTCATTTTGCATAGGGCGAGTGAAGCAAGTGCAGACTCAAGGGCACATAATCAAGCCCATAATCTGATACTGGGAAGTAAGAAAGGGTGTCAGATTTCGACCGGATCTGTTAATAACGCGAATGCCATACTTCTGACGTTCGAGGGCCCAGCAAGCTAGTCATACAGAAGGATGACCAACAAGGGGCGTGGTGGTCAGTGGCATCAAATGCGTGATAGGTAGGGGCGTAAGCTTTCTAAGGCCCAATTAACGGCTAAACGCTCTTTCTTGGTAACAGAGTAGTTAGCCTCGGCTTTTATAAGAGGTCTACTAGTGTAGGCGATGACATATTTACCAAATCCTGCTTTTAGCACAGCGCCAAGTCCAACACCCGGCCCTGGCATCAGTGTAAAACTTCATCAGAGCAGCACCATCGATGTTGTAGAGGATGAGCAATGAAGTTTGCAGGCGGCGTTTTGGTGATGGCAACATCGGCAGGTGACCAAGCGGAAAGGTTCATGTGACCACTAAGAAAGTCTGTCAAGGGCCCACATATAGAGGCGAAATTTTGAATGAAGCATCGGAATAATGAAAACAGGCCAACAAAACTTCGAAGTTTCTTTAGGTTGTTTGCTTTCAGAAAATCGGCGACTGCGCCAAACTTGGCTGGATCTGAACAAATGCTATCCAGTGATACGATGTTTCAGATGTTCTTACACATGTACGTCTGAAGAAATACTGACACAGATTTTAAATATTTTCAGGTTGTTGCGTTAAAAAAAACACGGGTGTCAAGAACACTAAAAAGAGCGCCAGGGTACTTGGATAGTCACTGAATACATCCTAATACTGCTACTGTAAAACAACAAGTTCGGTTTCAGTATCGAGTGGTGGGTGGTTTCGCAATAGCGTGTCAAGAGGGGTCTGATGTCACGGGAAGGCTGCACCTCACGGCATACTAGCAACAGCAGCCGGTTTACTGTCAGTCACACATGGTTCATGTAAAAAATGATGAGTGAATAACAGTCCAGAGAGACTTACAGCGATTTCTGAGATATAGGCTGTGTGCAGAATGAAAATTTCTCAAACTTAGGGAGCTGTGTTGACTTGTCGTGATAATGTTCATTGCAGTTGAAGTGCTTTCGATGATGCTGAATGACGAACTTTGAAATCAATGTAAAATATTTTCTACGTTTTGTGTGGCTGCATGCGGTGTGTGAAGAACGTTGATATTGTCGCGGGTTATAAATTACACAGGGTTTATTTGAAAAAAAACGGACAGTGGAACTCATAGAGACACTCTCAAAAGAAGGCCGCTAAAATTGTCGTCTTCTTCACTCGGCTGCACCGTGCCTCTCGAGCAAATCCGTGATCTTCGTTGTCGTCGCTATCTCACCGCTAAATACAGCAATGCACACGACATTACCCTCCCGCCAGAGTGAGCGTCCTCCCGATGCTCAACAGGCAAAGATGCGGCCAGCGGGTGTTTACATCACTTTGAGTGGTGAAGTTTCATGCGGACCTCGTGCACTGTCTCAGGCAGATGCTGACGGCATTTCAAACAGGAGGAGGCGTCGGGCACGACTTCATACGTCACGTCGCTAAGACGGCGCAAAACCTTGTAGGGTCCAAAGTATCGGCGTAGGAGTTTCTCCGAGAGGCCTCGCCGTCGTACAGGAAACCAAATCCAGACTCTATGTCCTGGTTGATAAGTGACGAATCGATGGCGAAGGTTGTACCGTGGGGTGTCAAGTTGCTGCTGGTTGTATATTCTGACGCGGGCAAGCTGTCTTGCTTCCTCGGCGCGCTCAGTGAAGTCTGCGGTGTCTGTCTTTGAATCATTGAAATCGTAAGGCAGCATGGCGTCAAGCATTGTAGTCACTTCTCTGCCATGAATTAGTGCAAACGGCGTCATTTTTGTTGTTTCCTGGAGCACCGTATTATACGCGAATGTGATGTACGGCAATATTCAGTCCAAATTCTTGTGTTCCACGTCGACGTACATGCAAAGAATGTCAGCGATTGTCTTGTTAAGTCGTTCTGTAAGCCCATTTGTTTGTGGGTGGTAAGCTGTTGTCTTCCTATGCGCTGTGCCACTGAGCGTAAGCACAGTGCACAAAAGCTAGGCTGTAAACACGGTACCTTTGTCTGTTATGACGACAGCTGGAGCACCATGTCTCAGGACAATGTTCTCAATGAAGAACTGGACCGCTTCAGCTGCAGTGCCACTCGTAATTGCCTTGGTCTCCGCGTATCGGGTGAGGTAATCTGTCGCCACTATAACCCATTTGTTGCCGCTGTCCGATGTTGGGAATGGGCCCAGCAGATCCATTCCAATTTGAGAAAACGGAGTTTCTGGCACGGGCGCAGGATGTAATAACCCAGCGGGTTTGACAGGTGGTACCTTGCGCCGCTGAGAGTCAATGCATGTTCGGGCGTAATGTTTCAGCTCTGCTGCGATTCTTGGCCAGTAATATTTTTCTTTGGCGTGTGTCAGTGTTCTTGTGAAACCGAGGTGTCCCACAGTGGCTTCGTCATGGCAGGCTTGTAAAATTTCGCCGCGGAGAGCTTCAGAAACTACCAGCAGATAGCTTCTACCTGTTGATGAGAAATTCTTTTTGTACAGAGTTCCGTCCCGGGAACAGAATGACGATAAGTTCTTCGAAAACACTCTTGGTGCATTGGTGGCTGTCCGTTCAAGAATTCTATAAGCGAGTTCAGCTACCGATCATCTTGTTGATGCCGAAAAATCATAGCTTCATCAACAACTCCTAAAAAACCCGTGAATTCATCATCCTCTGTAGCCGGTGATTTAATCGGTGACCTTGATAAACAGTCAGCGTCTAAGTGTTGCCTTCCGGACTTGTAAACTATGACCATGTCGTACTCTTGGAGCTGTAAGCTCATCGTGCTAAACGTCCAGATGGGTCTTTCATGTTGGTCAACCAACAAAGAGAGTGATGGTCGCTTACGACTTGGAAAGCACGGCCATATAAGTACAGGCGGAACTTCGCAACTGCCCAAACGACAGCCAGACACTCTTTCTCCGTTGTTGAGTAGTTGGACTCGGCACTTGTCAACGTTCTGCTAGCGTAGGCAACTACTCTCTCCACACCAGCTTGGCACTGGACAAGTACAGCACCTAGGCCCACAATGCTGGCGTCTGTATGGATAGCTGTTGATGCATTCTTGTCGAAGTGGGCGAGGACGGGTGGAGTTTGTAGACGCTGTCGCAGCTCGTTGAACGAAGCTTCTTGCTCTTTACCCCATATAAACGCAACGTCTTCCCTTGTAAGGCGGGTGAGTGGAGATGCGATATGTGCAAAGCTTGCTATAAATCGCCGGTAGTAGGCGCAGCGACCCAGAAAACGCCTGACCGCTTTCTTATCAACAGGCCTTGCAATTTTTGCGACGGCTGCAGTTTTATCTGGGTCAGGCTTCACACCTTCGCGACTGACCACGTGTCCCAGGAACTGGAACTCTTCGAAGCTGAAGTAGCATTTTTCCGGTTTGAGTGTCAGTCCAGTGGACCGTATAGCTTGAAGGAATGACAGTAGCCGCTCTAGATGTTCTTCAAACGTGGCCAAAAAAAACAATCACGTCGTCGAGGTACACAAGGCATGTTTTCCATTTCAGGCTGGACAGAATGGTATTTATAGTCTCTGTAACGTGACTGGGGCTGAGCATAGACCGAAAGGGAGGACTTTGAATTCATAAAGCCTATCTGGCATCACGAAGGCAGTCTTTTCTCGGCCACGCTCATCTACTTCTATTTGCCAGTATCCACTTTTAAGGCCTATTGACGAGAAGTAGCGCGCATGCCGTAGCCTTTACAAAGAGTCTTTACAGACGTTATCCATTACCGTGGTAATGGATAACGTCTTTTTTGTAACGTGGCTCAGCTTACGATAATCGATGCAGAAACGCAAGCTGCCATCTTTCTTTTTCGCGAGTACCACTGGCGATGCCCAAGGACTCTTTGATGGTTGGATTACATAATCCTCTAGCATCTTCTTGACTTGCTGCTGGATTACCTCACGTTCTTTCTGAGCGACGCGATATGGGTTCTGTAGGATCGATCTTGCTGTGTCTTCCGTGATGATATGATGCTTAGTCAGAGGCGTTCGACCCACTCGTGATGTTGATGAGAAGCAGTCCTTGAACTGGTTGAGGAGCTCCATAAGACGGCATCTTTCAGTCGGCGTTGGACTCGGACCGATATCGACTGGTGGTGTATGCGAAGGTTATTGGGCTGTGGCTTCCCCTTGCATAAGAAGACAGTCATGAGAGTAGTCGAGCTCTTCGAGGTACGCCACAGCGTTGCCTTTACCGATGTGCTGGCGCTCATTCGTGAACTTGGTCAGAAGCACCTCTGCGCGCCTATCCACTAAGCCGACGATGCCGCGAGCGATGGCAATGCCTTGTCGAAAAAGAAGGGAAGTGATGCGTTCGGCTATGGCGTCTTCATTACAGTTCACGCCGCAACACACAGAAACAAGACTACATGACAGTGGTGGCACGCATACGTCGTCGTCGACCACACATAACACCCTGGGTTCTTGGTCTGGATCATGGGTCACAGGCTTGTCAGCGGCGAACGTGATCACACCATCGCGTATGTTGACCACAGCACCATACTCTCTTAAGAAGTTCATTCCCAGTATCATACATAGGTTTGCTGCACTCCGGTAGGACCAGAAATGTGGCTACAAAAGCCACATTCTCAATCGTGAGTCTTGCTGTAAATTTTTCCGTGGGTGCCATTATCTGGCCTCCAGCATTTTGGATATAAGGGCCCGTCCATTCCGTCCTGACTTTCTTGTGTTCATCTGCCAATAGTTAACTCATTATGGAAAAGTCTGCACCCCTGTCGACTAAGGCCGTCACTTCAACGCCATCAATCATCACAGCGACGTCGGCAGTCACAGTTCTTTCGGCGGAGTCGTCATCGTCATCTCTCACGTGTTTCGGCAGCAGTGGGAAATTTTCGGCAATTCGACAGCTTGCAACCTTCCCCCCAGAGGTCGCTGCTTTCAGTTTCCCCGCCGTGGGCTGGGAGACCGACCTCTGACAGTGTCAGCAAAACTACGGCGGCTTGGTGAACTAAAACGAGCCGGGGATGGTGAGCGCGTCCAGAAGGCAGCAGAGCCTTCCCGCCTGCCAGCCTGGTCGTCGTCGATGGGGGCACGGCTTTCGTCGAACTGTCGGCGCGTAGCGGTAGGTGCACTACCGCGGTATTCAGCTCGGCGATGGGGGCAAAAACGGTAAATGTGCCCTGGCTCTCCACAGTTGTATCAGAGTGGTCGGCGATCCGCAGTGTGCCATATGTCGGTCTTCCGCATATAGGGTTGCCTGACAGAATCCTGCTGAGCCCAGGCTGCCACAGGATACGGTTCGAGGTACTGCGGCGCTGGCATGGGCGTGGGTCGACGAACAGCGTCTGCATAGCTGTATCCGTTCGGTTGGTAGGATACTTCTGGAGCCAATGGACGACGCACAGCGTCTGCGTAGGTACACGAGTTTGGATGGTACGGCGGAGCGGAATATTGCTGAGGGGAGGCAAACGCTTGTCGGAGTTCAATGGCGAACGACTTTAGCGACGGAGGCTACCGTGGACTCCTGCTGCGGGGGCGCCTGTGACTGCAATGTGTACTTTGCGTTCCCCTTCGCGATCTCCTCACGCACGATCTGTCGAATCAGGTGGCGCAGAGAAAACTCGTCGTTTGCAGTAAGTGCGGCTGCGCCGGTGGCCGGGCGATCAGACTGTCGGTACCGTTGCTGCAGTGCACGCTCTATTGCGGTGGCCTCCCTGGTGAACTCGTCCACTGTTGTTGGCGGATTGCGCACAAGACCAACAAATAGCTGCTCTTTGACGCCCCTCATGCTTAGCTTTTGAGCCTCGGGCATGTTGGGGTCCGCGCGGTGGCACAGACGCACCATATCACAGCAAACATGGCGACGCTTTCATGCAGCTGTTGGGTGCGTCCTTCAAGAAGGCATTGTGCGTTTTCGCGTCGGTCCGCGTTACCGAAGGTGTCAAGAAACCGACGACAAAACTCCTCCCATGTCGTCAATGTTGCCTCGAGGTTTATAAACCACGTCTTCGCACCGTCTTCAAGGGCGAAGTATACGAGGAAGAGCTTTCCATCGAGACTCCAGTAGTTCGATTTAGCTACCCGTTCAAACTGCTCAAGCCAGTCTTGCGCATCTTCGTTCGGCCGGCCATGAAATGGTTCAGGAATGCACATATTCCGGACCGTCACCTGTGCAGGACTCCTTAAAATGCCATTTCTTGAGTAGGGATGGCTGTCGGAAGTGTTGCTCCTTCTAAAAGGCCAAATTCTGGTTCAAGATTTTGAAGGCGACGGCTTGAGCGGTGCACGGGCGTCACCACGCGTGGCTGTCTCGTAGGACTGGACTCAGGCCTTCTCACAGGGGTGCCAATCATGAGGTGTTAGTACCCCGGCTCCTCCACCAGTGTCGCGGGTTATAAATTGTACAGGGTTTATTTAAAAAACACGGACAGTGGAACTCGTAGAAACGCTCTCAAAAGAAGGCCGCTAAGATTGTCGTCTTCTTCACTCGCCTGCACTGCGCCTCTAAAGCAAATCCGCGATCTTCGTTGTCGTCGCTATCTCGCCGCTAAATGCAGCAATGCACACGCCAATATTAATGGTGCAAGTCATGGAAACAGAGATGGAAGTGGGCTTCAGTATTGCGGAGCAGCTTTGGGAGCAGGGCGGTTTTGGAGCAGCTTCGGAGAAGAGGGAATTTTGGAGCAGCTTTGGAGCAACAAAAGGTGCATTTTGGAGCATCAAATTTAGTTCTGGAGCAGATTTCTTGGGCCACACATCACTGTTAATTACATTTTTTTGCTTTCTGGTAAACACAACAAAAATTCAGTGGTTTTTACTAAGCATGTCATGCTGATCGAATGACCAGACTTACCCTAAATTCGTATTTATTAAACCTTACAGTATCAAAGGTGAAAGTGCAGAAACTCCCCCTCCACCAAAAAAAACATAGGCAGCCTTCTGGACAGCTACTAGACCTCAGACGAATGAAAAAAAATTAATGTTAAAATGTTGCAATGTTCAAAAATTTATTAAAACACCGCAGCCAACATGAACAGCAACTCAAGACTAGAGATGGGTTAATTTATAATAAATGTTGTCTACACAAATAAATGTAAATAAATGTATAAATGTAAATAAATGTATAATAAATGTTGTCTATAAAAATAAATGTAAAAAAGAACTTATGTTCCGGTCATTGAAGTGCCACAGCCAACATGAGAACCACGAGGAAGTTCAGATGCAATCACTGCGCCATTGCTAGGCAATTGAGTGAATTTTTATTGTCTCGGCTGGTTTTTGCCGTCATCGTCGCCGCAATCATCCACGTATATATATATATATATATATATATATATATATATACATTCGACCCGCACGTATAACTATGCAAGCTGGGGTGATCAGCGCTGCTCAAGCAGATTAAACGAAAGGGACGATCTCCATCGCTCAAGGGGCGCACTCGTTAGCATCCCACCGTGTGTTAGAACTGCCATTGAATGCTCAAGCAGAGAGGAAACACCCCGCCCGTCTTGAATGAGCATGAAAATACGCAGAGGAAAGGGGGGGGGGTCGCCCGAGCAGCAGCCGTGAACTTTGATTCTAATGAAGGACGTGGTTGCAATAGCTGGCGCACGCGATATCAGCTAGCATCAGCGCACGGCTCGTAAAGCGCTCTACGTGGTGCGCTCTCAACAGGAAGAGATTGCGCGACAAGAGCATTTCCCCCTGGAGCGGACGTACTTATTCTCTTACACCAGCATTCTGTAGTTGCGAGACGAGTGTGGCGATGTCGGATCCAAAAAAAGTTAGCTGTCAGTCTACGTATTGTCACGGGGTTGTGATGTTGACGAGAACGCAGCAGCTGTTTTCATGAGCAACACACGTTGTAGACTTATTGCAGCGAACACAAAGCGTCGGCCGTCGATAATATTGCGTATGGCGTTCATGCGCATGCCATCGAAGATTCCAACGTTATCGCTAGCGGCCACTACGTTCCAGAAAAAACTTTATTGTACACGTAGTGAGCGTAATCGCATCGAAAGGTTCTCAGATTATCTAGATGATCTCCAGTCATTCAGGCGCAGTTTGCGCAAGGCAGCGTTGCACGCGCATTGATGCGGTAACAAAAATAAAAAGAAAGAAGCGCGCATGACAATACCATTACAATATTACAAATTGTTGCTATTGCGGTCATCGCTGCGCCGGGGACACTGATTTTTCATTTATATTTAGTTTATATGGCAAAAAACTAGCGGCACCATTGCCGACCAACCCAGGGGGGTGAAACTTCGTGATTTTTCTGTCCCATGACCGCTGCGATCCTAACGTTTGGGGGCTGTACTACCTAAATGAACGTTCTTGTTCTATTTTATAGTTATTACTAGGTTACTCATTAACTCCGGAGTTTTTACTACACAAGTGAACCTAAATGTTGCAGTTAGAGATTGCGAAAATAAGAGCGCCACCCGAAGTGGAAAACGGGAACTGCGCAGTCGTCCTATCTCTCACGGTGAAAAAGGGGCGTTTCTTTTCGCGCGCCCATGTATGCTACAGCCTGCGGTGTCCCAAAGGCCGCTTTTACCGCTGTAAAGTTTGTTTTAGCGAAACCCATGCAAGATTCAGCCAAACAGACGCATCCATGGATTTTCGCCATCATCACAAATCGTGCTGCGCTGAGTGGTGTCGGAATTCTTCACGACACACCGGCATAAAATTCTTTCGGATCCCGGCGGACGAAAGGTACGATCTGCATGCTGCTCGTTTTGTCTTTCTACGCTTGCACGGCATATCAGGACGCGGTTGCTGCAGTAGCTGTGTAATTTAATTGAGCTACACGTACATGATTTCTTCATTACATTCTGATTGTCTGCTTTTCGGCTTCAGTTATACATGACATGCACGGCAGAGCATCTGGAAATTATTCCAGCGAATACATTTGCTACGCACGATTGTTTATACTTGCGTTTTCAATTTAATGCGTTTTGATCGTGCATTGCATTTAGATGTTGCACTTTGGCTCAAGGCAATGCAAGGCATGTCACAAATGTATTTGTAGCAGCATATACAGTAACTAATAGAACAGTGTAAGCTTATCCGCACTCTTTTTATTACCTTTTGATTGCCTGCGTTCAGTCTGTTCTCGTTGCATGCGTTATTATTATTCTTGAATATTATCAGCCTATTTATGTCCATAGCTGGAGGAAGGCGATTCCCATAATATTTTGGTTATAAGGGAGGGTCCATATACGTTCATAGCATGTGTTGTTAGTACTATGTTAATTAAGTACTGAGTACATAAATTATTACACTTGCGAGTTTAGACGGATGGTATTACATTATTGCGTTTCAATTGTGTGTTTTCATTTTGGCCTCACGTAAATCCACGGCATATTGCAGAGGAATTTAGCAATAAATTTATAAAGTAATAATTTATAATGTATACTTCAATTTCATGTTTTCAGTTTCAGCCTTAAGTACAATTACTATATATTTACAAGAATGCAATTGCAGCTAAAAGTCCATAAATAATTGGACAATGTAAACTTACGTGTTCTACTAATTTATTACTGGTTTTAATAAGGTTTTTATGTAAGATTTGCAGCAGGGCGCGAGAAATACCCGAGGAATACGCAGTGCGCGAGGGTATATATGTACGAATAGTTGTTTAGAAATTTTGGTGTGGGATGATTGCTATTGTCTGCAAAAATATATTTTGAATTAGGAGGAAAGCTGGGGTCGTTGCCACCAAACATTACTATCGCGCAAGTAGAAGCATGTATCCGCGTCTCTTAATAATAAAGACAGATTTTATTTTAAAGTTTGCTTTCAGGATTGCTATCACAAGTCGTCTTGGTTACGAAAATTCAATTAAGAAAGGCAGATGAGAAATGTATCAAATAACGCTTACTTCGAATAAAGATGCCAGTTTTCACTCAAAGCTATCCATCTACGCCTGAAAATAGAAATAAATCCATTATAACCCAAATACTACACACGCACACATTGATTTTCCAGATCTCGCGCTTGGGTTCAGTATGCGAGACGGCAGGACCTTGCTCATTTACCACCTCGTCAGATCTACAGCAGCTACCGCCTGTGCTCTGTCCATTTCACCAGCAGAGACTACGCAGACCCTGGACAGACAAGGCTGCTAAGATGTGCTGTGCCAACAGTTTCCATCTTTGGTGATGGGCAGACACACGTTGAAAGTCCAGGTGGGAATACTGTGAAGTGATCATACAACAGCACAAACTTTCATGCCTCTACATATATTTACAGAAATGTCTTAATACTCAATATGTGTACCTATCCGAGTTATCATGACTCAGTATTTCTAAGATTCTCGCGCAGACTACACCAACAATACCAACGCATGGTGTACACAGCCTCCATGGATTCGCCGGCATGATTTTGCTGGTAGATATACCTTGCTAAGTAAAAAATTTGCCGGCTTCACAATCGTTAAATTTAGAGCAAACGTCTCACTCAGAACGCTCTACATGTAACCTCCTCGATTCTGATTCAGTTTTCTCTGCTATTTTACCCGTGGCGTAGCGTTTTACAGGAAAAGGCGAAAATGACCTCATAACTTGAGAGAGTACTCCATGTGGCGCGTTATCAGCTATTTCGCACATGGCGAGTGAGTAGCGGCCAACTTGGTGTCGCTGTTAAAACAATTGCGCGATAGCTCTGACAGTGGGAGCCACAGAACAGGCCTTTTAGAAATATATATATATATATTCTACGACACCCTAGTTCAAAGTCGCTTTTAAAATTGAGAATCCAAAAGGTACTTTATTTTTATTAGCTTTATTATTACAAAATTACTTTTATTTTCAATGGGCCAAATAAGTGTAATTGGCAAGAATTCGGTTACGTGCTAGGTCAACACGGGCACCACGATGTTAACCTGTTCTAGGCACATCGCAATAAGATTTTTAAAATATTGGTTTAGGATAGTTGGGACACCCATATATTTAGTGAGTGACACGTAGCGTTCTCTTTTTGTGTGTTTACACTTTTTTTATTACTCGTACTGAGACATAATACGCGAGGAGACCAATTAATAGTGAGAAAACGCCCTGAGTGATTGTAATCGCAAATATTTAATGTGACGCCCAATACCAGCTGTATGTATGTCACGCTGAAATCTGTGCTCCGCCAATTTCTCTTCACAGGCTCTCCTAGGCCCGCGAATACCACTGCAATGCCCGCTCACAGCGCCGATGAAGAAGTTCAACAGACTGAGCCCTCATGTACGCAAATTGTATTGCTCTCTAAGCTCTTTAAAACTATTCCAGATAAATTAATGCCCTGCAGCTATCGTTTTAATGTCACGTACCATTTAACAGATCCTAGTGTGCACTAGGGTGTCAGCTGGGCGAGCTAGTTCATTGCTAGGGGACGAGAACCAGAGCGATGTATACCGAAAGGCAGGACGAGACGAGTGTTTGTCCGATCCCTTTCTTGCTTGTTTGTGGCCTCCTAAGAGGGATTAGTGCCCCGCCGCGGTGGTCTAGTAGTTATGGCGCTCGACTGCTGACCCGCAGGTCGCGGGATCGAATCCCGGCCGCAGCGGCTGCATTTTCGATGGAGGCGAAAATGTTTGAGACCCGTGTGCTTAGATTTAGGTGCACGTTAAAGAACCCCAGGTGGTCGAAATTTCCGGAGCCCTCCACTACGGCGTCCCTCATAATCGTATCGTGGTTTTGGAACGTTAAACCCCAGATATTATTATTATTATTATTATAAAAGGGATTAGTGTTTTTTAAAGAAGACTATGAATTCATTGTTTTTTCCTAAACATACCATTTTAAACGTATAACCAATAATGTTTGTTAACAAGGAGTATGCTAATGGTTAGGAAAAATTAGTTGACGCTTCATGTTGCCCACGATGCTTATACATGCCATTAGTAGGCTCAATGCCCAGCAGTGTGCTTATCAGAGGCCTGTTCCCAATGCCCCAAGTTTGAATAAGTGAAGGATCGACAACTAAATATGACCAACTGATTACTCGTGGAAGTAATCACTTCAATTCTAAAAGCCGCTAGAACTTTTACTAGGTTTAAGGATCATGGTCAGCTTTCACAAAAACACAGTATAAATGAGCTTTTTTTCTAAATCTTTCAGGTTCCAATCCAGCGGGTCGACAACACAAGCCTTCTAGGTGCTCGCCCCGGACAGCCAGAAAAATGAAGAACCTGGAGAAGATAAATTCAAGGCTTCGGAAGGCACTGTCAAGAATTGGCAAGAGAAAGGTTAAAAAGCTTTCCCAGTCCGAGGCGTTGAATGCTATCAGGCCCTACGTACGCAAGACATTCTTTAGATTGCTTGAGACTCAAGTTAAAATTAATGGCGTGAAACGTAGAGGACGGAGGTGGTCGCCCGAGCACCGCAAGTTCGCTTTAAACTTATACTTTCATGGTCCGAAAGCGTACAGACATCTGTCAAGACTGCTTGACATGCCAACTGTGGGGTCGCTAAAGCAGTGGTTATCAAATATTCCGATGACTCCCGGAGTTATTCCAACCGCTATTGAAGCCCTCGAAGAAGCTACCCGAAATTGGCATTTAACAGACCGTGCGTGCACATTAATGATTGACGAAATGTCCTTGAAGGAACATCTGCAGTATGATGCAAAGCATGACATTGTGATGGGATTCTCCGATGACGGTACGCAATTAAAGAACACCAGCCGTGGCAAATTCAGCACTCCTGATACTTGTGGCAGGCATTTCAAAAATGTGGATTCAGCCTCTTGCTTACACAGTATCAAGGACCAAAACGCCCGCAGATACTCTTCATCATCTGATCATAACATTAATCAAGCAGCTGAAGGGAGCCCGGTTGTTTGTGAAGGCGCTCATCTGTGACCAGGGGGGAAGCAACATCACTTTGGCAAGTAAGCTAGGTGTGACGCCTGAAGAGCCGTTTTTTGTGCTTGAAGGCCGCAAGATTTATTTCCTATATGACACACACTTACTTAAATGCACAAGGAATAATCTCCGCGCACCTCACAAGCTCCATATCGGGCAAGAAATTGTGGATTGGTCTTTCATTACGCAACTATACGAAAGCTCGCATCCTCTCAAACTCAAATTGGCGAAGAAAGCAACCGACAACCACATTTACCAGAAGCCTTTCAATAACATGAAAGTTAAATATGCCAGCCAGGTGATGAGCGAATCGGTCTCAGTGGCCATTGATGTATTCATTGCTCTTGGCGTGTTGCCGGCATCCGCCAAACCAACAGCTGATTTTCTCGAGAAGATAGATAAGTTATTCGACTGTCTGAATAGCTCTTCTGTAAAAAAAGCCACTGACAAGTTACGTTATGCAATTTCGGAAGGGTCCGAACACCTAGCCTTTTTGCGGGCGTGCCTGTCGTGGGTTGAAAAGTGAAAATTTGACGGGCCTCAGCAACCACACACAGTTGAGGCATGGAAGGTCACCTTAAAGGCTATACTTCTCCACTAGGACGACCTCTTCCAAGATTTTGATTTTCGTGTTCTCTTGACTCGCTGTCTACAGCAGGACCCCCTGGAGAACCTTTTCGGGCTTTTTAGGTTAAAGCATGACTGCAATGACAACCCAAATGTGCTTCAGTTCACATCAGGTCTGAAACACATTTCTGTTGGCAAACTGGTTGCCCTTTTTTCAGAAGGAAACTGTGAACAGGATCGCAGCACTGTGTTGGTACAAATGTCAGAGCCACCTCATTCGCTTTCTACTACTTGTGATGCAGCACCAACAGTCGATATGCTTCCTGATGAGGAACAGCCCGTTAGCCATGATATAGTAAATTTTTGTTGCACAGGCCTCCACACTGTGTGTGCAACACCCTTTTGAAGAATGCCGACCGCCAGCTTTGTGCATCACACGAGTATTTTGCTATGTTTAAGGCAAGCAACATCTCCTGAGATTTATTTGGCAATGTAACAATGCCTTCTGACGATTGCTTTCAGGATATTAAGTCCATGGAAGCTTGTTTTTTGGAATATATCGGTGTTGTGGCGCACCTGCCTAATGTGAGTGGAGTTTTGGCAGGCATTTTGCACAGTTGTATGGGAAGGCAAAAATTCTGCTCTGAAGAATGCAAGAAAGCCTTTGTGCACCTCTCTGCAAGGATTCGCCTGTTGGGGCATATTCGCTTCGTGAACATCTCCTTGGCTAAACAACGCACCAGAAAATCGGCTGCAGCACAAAAAATGCGGAAGTTTTTGTAACTTTTAGGATTCTGTTTGCATATTTGAGGTCTTGAAAAACTGAGCACTCAGAAAACACGGACCACAAAAAGACACACATATGCGCAAAAGTAGGCGCTACTTCCATATGTTTGAGTCACCGCTACTTCTATATAGCTGAGGTCACCATTTTCTGCCTCTGAAGCGGACATGTGTGTGTACTATTTATCTGCTTGTATTTTGTTTTTGTTTTTTTATTAAGCAATATAGGTATATTACGCTGAAGAAAGCATAAACCCTTCGTGTTATTTTATGAGAACACTCTATAGTGGCTTCAGTATTTTGTAAATTTTTGCTTAAGCTTTTATAAAGAAACCTGATGCTGAATAGAAAATGTAGCAATGTCTAACTCCGGTACCTTATGGTTTTTGTATCATTTCCTCTTGCATCCTAAGTGTGCGGTGTGCCGTATTATCTTGTCCCACTCATGGGATGATTTTATATCGGGATACGTGCTGTGAACTTGTGTATAGTTATTACTGTTTTTCTTTTGTCTTTGTATATACGTATGTGCGGCAATGTGCACTGGATTGATACTAGGTTAGTAGCATGCTGGCATGTGCGGTCCACTTTTGTATGCGACCAAAAACGTAAAACATTCAAGTTGTATTTGTACTGCATAAACCGTACGTTTAGGCAATAAAACATTCAAACAAACTCTGCTCTTTATTCTTGTCTAATTTATGTGTACACGTAAACATAAACAACGTCTTACTTAGAATAAGTAGTGCACAAATAGGTGGATGGGCAGACCATCAATCAGAACGCAATGATGGCCGTTTTCATCATGTGGCGGGTTGCGCAACAGGAAGAAGGTCGCGTGCTCGCCATCTGAATACCTTCCACTCGCTCAATTTGGCTTGCTGGTGCATCCCAATTGAATTTGGCGCTAAATCCCCCCCCCCTCGCCACTCGGATCCTCAGTCCTCATCAAGATGGCGTCCCCCAGTGCATGTCTGCAATGCGCCGCCATGTTTTCGTACCGCCCCCAAACACCAGACGTTCGTCCGGCGCTGCGAGCGAATATCGCGTTCCATGGAGGGTATAGGAAGTTTCACTCCCCTGACCAACCGCCGAGCACAGCACCCGGCTAGTTTTTTTTTTTTTTTTTGCAACACCACTGCCGTCTTTATAGTTTGCCTCACAGCTTTGCTGTTAAAACGTATATAGAGTCGCATAATGAGGTACGCACACAAATGCCACATTAATATTAATCATGCATTGTGTTTACGTGGCGCAAAGTTCATGCATGATCTGAAATACGGCGTTTGACATGGACACAGAATTTTATGTGGAAGCGGTTGCGTCTTTTGTGTAGCCCACGCGTGTTGCTCGGCCGATGATAAAACTCTCGACTAATTTTGGCGTTGCGCGTGCAAATTGCCATTTAGGCACGGCTTGGCGCAGCGCGTCAGATTGGTGCAGCATGGCGCACTTGGCGCAGCACTTTCGCCCCTGTGGAAATGAAATTTGTCCCTTTTGGGGTGTCTCAAAAGGACGTCAGCACTTCTTTGAAGGGGCTTATGACGATACAGCGATGTTCTCTTAATTGCCAGGCATGTTCCGAAAATCGGGCGTTCGAAAATTGGCAGCTGAATACCGCATCAAACTGATCACATTGTACCATATCAAATAGAACACAATCCCATTCCTTATTCAAGCTTTCCAAATATACGCACATTCCTATTTTCTGGCTAGCCCCTACATAACTCGTCAGATTTGTTTGTACAACCTAGAAAACTCCTTCTGTTACAAAAAGCAAAGCACACAGAACACAACTAACTGCTTAATCTGAATGCATTTCCAACCGTAGGGAGAGATGTGCGGCCTACATCACATTTTCAGATAATCAGTAATGAGATGAAGTATATCTATGCTCGATTAAACAGTGCGTGTGAGTGTATGTGCACATAAAAATTGTTGAAGTTGTTCGGTCATCCGTATCGGCACCGTTCCGTGCATGCATAACTTCTTGTGCTGTAGTATTTTGCAGAGAAAGGTATGTTTCAACCCTGGACTACTGACCTCCTTGAGTGATTCCAGCTCTTTCATGTTTTCAATCAGCTTGTTCATGTATCTCCTGCAGTCACTGCGTAGAGCCCGATTCACCTCACGCAAGTTTTCGAGCTTCTTTTTCAGTTCTTCGTTTTCTGCAAAACAAACTTCTTTCAATTAACCTCAGTGGGAGAAATCTCCTGTAACAGTGGAGATGTTATTCGCACTGCACACTTAGCCTCGAAAGCAGGTATGAAACACAATAGGTGAAAATTGCTAGATCAGCTTGGAGAAACAAAGTCTGCAATTTGTACTAACTGCATATAGTACAAGAAAAATCCGCAAAGCACCACTCCAGTACGCACACTAACAATATTTTATTGAGATGGGATTTGTCACGCCACTAAGCCTTGTATAAGCTTGAGGCTACATTCCCAATGTGAACACTGAACAGAAACTAATATATAGCCCCAACGCTTGATAAGCTGCCACAATTTGTTAGACGACATTGTTGAATAAAAAGATACTCAAATTGTTTCACATTCAAAAGCTAGAAAGGTGGAGAATAGTTCATTAGGAAGAAAAGAAATTGATCGCTTTTGTGAAGCACAAACAAAAACATGGTTTTCCTCGGTAATTTTCATTTTATTTTACGCTCAAGGTACACGATACATTACCGAGGGGGTGGGCTGTCACCTGCTTGTATCGTCTAATAATAGGCAAAAATAATAAAACATGACAAAGGTTACACAACATAACTAGTAATACATAACCTAACAGGCACATTATAACCCACAGTAAATATACGCAGTGTTTCAAGAAATGCGTCCAATATTCTGCGTGATACTTGGGGTGTTGCCTTTACTGTGCCAATATGCATCTTCAGATGGGTATAAACAGTAATTACGGTAGTAATTTAAGAAATTAGTTCAACTAACTTTTTAACTAGCAGTAATAGCCAGTCGAGTCAAATAGGCGAATTCAAGCCCTTCCTTCGAATAGTTCATAGCTATTTTGAAATTTTGAAAAGTGGCCACTGGTAATTGTCGCAGAGTGATGCAATCTGGCCAATTTAGCTGGCGAAACCGACGCAAGAAACAGCGCATCTACTATTCACTTCAACAACACCCTCAGTGACGACACTGTTTCCCTATAGCATCAGAGGAGAAATGGAGGCGGAAGTGTTGTAGGCCCGTGTGCTCAGATTTGGGTGCACGTTAAGGAACCCCAGGTGGTCGAAATTTCCGGAGCCCTCCTCTACGGCGTCTCTCATAATCATATGGTGGTTTTGAGACGTTAAACCCCACATATTAATCGCATTGTGGGAGAAGAATAAGTGTGCATCGATAAGCGGCCTCGAAGCAAAGTGTCTAGATTGACGGTTGATAACGGCGAGGGAAACAGTGAGGGCGTTGTCGAAGTGAATGATAGATGCTGTGTTTGGTGTGTCGGTTTCGGTTTCTCCAGCTAAATTAGGCTCATTACGTCCCTCCACAATGATTACCAGTGGCCGCTTTTCTAAAATTTCAAAGTGACTATGTACTATTCGTAGTAAGGGCATGAATTCGCCCATTTGACTCGACCAGGTATCACCACTGGTTCAAAAGTTTATCGTGTTAATTTATATAATTACTGCTGTAATTAATATTTGTATGCATCTGAAGATGCCTTGTGCCACAGGAAAGTCGATTGATTTGTGGGGTTTAACGTCCCAAAACCACCATTTGATTATGAGAGACGCCAAACACAGGAAAGTCAATGCCACAAGTAGCATGCAGTTACCTTTTTTGTGTTTTTTAAAAAATAACGGACACATTTCTTGCCACACCTTGTGTAAAGCAACTCAAAGTACTACAACAAAGAATAAAATTTTAGAAAAGCTAGCTCTTTATGATGAATTAGTGAAAAAGGCATTTTTCGCTAATTCAAAAAACAGTCTTGCACAAAATGACAATGACTGAATAATCGTGCTACTCTTGAGCCCCTGAACACTCCCACAGTGGTTGAGACGTGCTCATATAAAAGATGGGGCACGTATCAACAGGAAAGACATGTGTGCGTTGTGATAGTAAATCTTATAATAAAGACAGACGAGAATGTTTCCTTCAAACAGCAAGTAAATGTAATTGTAACCATGCTTTCATGGTGATTAAGCTGCATGTTCTGTAATAATTAGATATGATGAAATGGGCAGCATGATTTTGTATTGCCTCTATGCTTTCGGTTAAAGTAATAAGGCGGGGGTCCCACCCCACTGACACATACGCAAGCTGTAGGCGGACGTATGAAGTGTACTGGAGTAGTTAAGCAGAGGATGGTAGTGGTTAAAAGTGTCTGTAAAGGTAACCTAGAGTACGATGGGCTTTATTTGCAGCTGTGAATTACTTATCATCGTCATCAGCCTGACGACACCCAATGCAGGGCAAGGGCCTCTCCCATGATCCGCCAATCAACCCGGTATTGTGCTTTCCGTTGCCATGTTATAGCCGCAAACATTTTGATCTCATCAGCCCACCTAACTTTCTGTCTCCTCTTCGTGCGTTTGCCTTCTCTGGGAATCCAGTCAGTTACTGGTCAGCGGTTATCCTGCCTACGCGCTACAGGCCCGGCCCATGTCCATTTCTTATTCTTCATTTCAACTATGATATTCTTAGCCACGTGTTTTCCCTGAGCCACTCTGCTCTTTTCTTGTCTCTTAAAAGTACCAACAACTGGCCAGAACGGCTGATTCCGGTGGCAAGAAAAAGAGTGTGAATTATGGTTACAGGTGACAGCATACTTTTCGCGATCTGAGTAGGACTTATATTTTTAAATCGCAAATGTAACCAAAACCGGCATGTCACGCCCCCAGCACAAGACTCATGAACCACAAATATGAAGTCCTAATCACTTCACTGTGATTATTTAAAGAGAACCAAAATAACGGCTTAAATTGTCAATATGTATGTTATTGTTCATTTTTGTTTGTTTCTAAGCAGCTTACAAGCTAAACGAAGTTGAGCATGAAAAGCAGCGCTGATTTCGTGGCCCTTGCAGAAAAACAGTGACAGTGGCGCATGCGCGTGTGGCGTTTTCAGAGCAGTTCGATTCTCACAGAAGCACGCGAGCTTGTGAATGCGGTCGCTGTGGCACGCAAAATTATTTACCAATCTGCATTCTCTAGGCGTGCGGCTGGTGGTGGCGGTCCGTCGGATATGTCGCTATAACGCTGGCGTCCATCGAAACATGTCGCTCTGGCGCTACTTGATAGGGGTCCAAATTTCGCACTCGCATGCGAGCCAAAATTTGTTCCAACTCACTCAAATTGTCAAGCGATGACATGTCGAAGCCATCCAACTACAGCCGCAAGTGAACTACCGTGCGTCAATTGTCGATCACGTGTAATCGCATTATTTCATTTTCAAAGACTTGGCTTAGCTTCAGTTGGCTAAAGTCGAAAAAACGACCCGTGCACGACCAAAAGTACTTTCATAAAAAGCCCTGGGAAAGTGCTGTAACTCTTGTAAAATAATTTAGCATGCTAGAAAGCAGTGGTCGCAAGACTCCATGCTTGACAAACACAGCACTACGTGTTTGTACTAAAGGCTCCACTTTTCATCACTGCTCCATGGCGTTACACTGGCGTATAATCCCTATTGCGATCACATCCACTGTTTGCAGAATGTCTCCCATAGACTGCATATTCGCCAGAAATCGAAAAAGTCTGATTATAAATGTTCTACAACGTTTCCCGCGTTACCATTCCTTGATTTGAAGCTCTGGCCAGTAAACTTTCCGACCGGTAAAACTCCCTCTTGGGAGTTAGTGGTAGGTTACCATTCATGATTTGAAAATTTTCGCCTAGTGTAAACCACCTGATCCTTACTTATTATTCTAGTTAATTAACTCTCATAGTTCAGCTCCGTGGTTACTACCTGTCCTAAATGGACATATTGCTTTACAACTTCCGACGTCTTTCCAACTATCGTAAAGCACTGCTTTCTGCCGAGGCTGTTGCACATTACTTTAGTTTTGTGCATATTGTTTTCAGACCTACTTTTCTGCTGTGTCCAGTTCAGTAACCATGAGCTGTAATTCGTCCCCTGAGTTACTCATCAAGGCAATGTCATCAGCGAATCGCAGGTTACTAAGATACTCTCCATTAACTCTTGTCCTTAACTCTTTCCAATATAGGGTCCTGAAAGCCTCCTGTAAACAACACGCAGTGAATAGCAACGGAGAAAACGTATCCCCCTAATTTACACCCTTTTTTATTGAGATTCTGTTGCTTTTAGTATATATGAACTGCAATGTTCACTGTGGATCTACTGTAAATTCCGTCAAGTTTGTTTATGTAAGGTTCTTCGAGGCCCTGATTCCGTAGTGCCTGCATCACTGGTGATATCTCCACCGAATCAAATTGCCTTCTTGCAACCTATAAAGGATATGGGGGTTGGTTGTAATCCGCACATTTCTCTGTTAGCTTATTGATAGTATGAGTATGGTCTATTGTGGAGTAGCCTGTACGAAATACTGCTTGCTCCTTTTGTTGATTGAACTCGAACGTTTGCTTGATTCATTTACCTATTATTTTTGAAATGAAAGTCTTTGACACCTACTTTCTCATGAATTAAGACGATTTAGGCGTTCTTCCAAGATTCTGGTACCCTGCCAATCGAAAAACACTTCGTAAATAAGGTGGCCAGTTTTTCTAACACAATTTATCCATCACCTTTCAGAAGGTCCATAGCTACCTTATCCTCATCAGCCACTTTGCCTCTTTGCATTCCTTCTAGAGCTTTCCTTACTCCCCCTGTCGTTACTGGTAGGATACCGAACCATCTGAGCTACTATTGCTTCTTTCGATATCATCCTGGTTGTTTTGCCTTGCGTACAGCTCTCTGTAGAACTCCTCTGCCACCTCAACTATCTTATCCATATTGGTTATGACACTGCTTTCCTTGTATTTTAATGCACACACGTGATTTTTGCTTATGCACAAGTTTGCCTTTGCAGCTTTTAGGCGTCTGCCACTTTTTACAGCCTGCTCGATTCTTTCCGTGTTATACGTTCTGATATCGGCTACCTTAAGCCTTTCGAAAGCTCCATTAGTTCAATTTTGTCGGTCGCATTTGTGGCTTTTATGGTTTGTTGTCTCTTAATAAAATTTTTCGTCTCCCGAGATAATTTACCAATGTCCTGTTAAGTGACTGTACTTCCGACTTCCATTACTAACATTAAATTGCTAGCAGTTGCAGTTGTGCATTACAAGCGGGTGTATACAATTTCAAAATGAAAGCCTTTCATGTAGGTTGCATGAGTTAAAAGGCTTTTCCAGAGTCTGCAAGACCAGGCAACACTTCCCAACATCTGTTGAGGCTGTGGTGTCAACGTGAACGGTGACAGAAATATAGATGACGTCACCCATAATCTGTGACGACGTCGTGATGCCACAGATCACCAAAATTTGTAAAAGCAGCGACAGAAAACTTTGCGGTAAAGCCTCACATTATGGCGATTTTCAACATGGAATATTGCACATTTTGAATCCCGAATTCCCACGTGCATAAAGCATAGCACAGCCTGCTGGCCAACCATTCATATGCCAAGCATGTAGAAACAGTGCCTTTGGCCCCTGTGTCATCATTAGGTTCTCCTATTTACATAGGAGAAACTACATCCAAAAGAGCTTGCTTTAAATGCAAAGACATACTGTGTAAGGTTACAAGATGTTTTAAGAACGCCTGCTCCAACGCCACCATATGCTCTGTTTTACTGCATAAAAAATTATACGACCACTAACACTACAGCATACCTGCCAAGTACAAAGATTCTGAGTCCGGGAGATTTCCCGACGGAGGGGCGGGGGTTGCAATAAATTATTTTCCCCCATTTTTTTCGGCACCGAAATAAAACAAAAAAGTTTCTAAAAACAAGAGAGGGTGGGGAAGGGGGTCTCAATCGCAAGTGCCGACATCGGCGTTGCGGTCTTATAGTGGCTTGGAGAGGCTGAACACATGAGCGTAGGGTTTCCCACGAAGATGTGGGTCTCAAAGGATCAAAACAAATAGCGAAATCTAATTTTCTCAAAACAACTTGCGTATGTTTTCCTGGGACACACGTGAACAGATGGGACGGCGCAGCTGGCTGCCGGAAAAACCGCGGGTCAAAGCTTTGCTCAATACTTGATTCTTTGGACCGGAACGCCAAAGCGCTTTTAGCCTATGTTGTGTCTTTCTGCCTTTAATTTACCGCTGCGTTAGCCGCGTGCCCAAAAAGCTCGCAGATGGCTATCGCGTCGCCGCTACCGTGATTTTGTGCGCGGCGGTTGTGGCGAACAGTAGTCCATTTTTCAATCCACGTGCGTTGGCCACGCACGTGCCTTCAAAACTAAGTCGTTTTGTACCATCCACGATCGCATCTGCCGTGGTTTTGTCCACAGAGTTTCCGGAAAGCTGCGTTGCTGTGACAGGTCGAGCGTTGGATGCACGCACACTTTCGGGGTTCTACGAGTTCTGTCGTCGCCATACACGATCGTGTCAAGAACGACCGCGGTTTCGTCCACAGCGGTTGCGGCAACCGCACGCACTGTAGACTGCGTGCGCTAGTCGCACGCGTACTTCCGAAGTTTTGAGTACGCTGCTCTCGGCATTTGTTCGATGGTTTCGGTACTGAAGTTCGTATTACTCGCCGCGATTAGAAAATATGTTCGGAACATTCAAATTTAGGCCCATGGACACAGTGGGATTTTGCTGAAGAATTTCACGAATTTGTATCTGTCACAGTTTCGCATCACTGAGATTCTCCTGAACTTTTAGATAAACGTCTCTTAAATTCACTTACAATAAAATGGAATATGTTCGCAAGAAGCCTCCCTACCAGCAGTGGCCGATGAGCGATGATTGGAAACAGCTTAACTCTAAAAAATATCGAGTAAAAAGGGTGTCTTTTTGTCCCACAACAGTAATCATCATCAGGCTTGCGTGCGCTTCCTTTCTTGAAAACTCGGCACTGTCCACTTTCCTATCGAGAATGCAATGTAACTCTGATAATGGGCATGTCGATTGTGACCGGAATGTGCCGGGCGCGGGGCGATAGTGCAAGGATGGAACGCAATATAGATGACAATTATTATTGTGGGACAAGAAGACACCCTTTTTACTCGCTCTTTTTTAGAGTGTTGGATTCCCATCGGCTTCATTGGCCAATGCCCGGACAGCGTGACAGAAAAAGACCTGGCCTACAACAAAATATGGGCGAGATGGTAGTGAAAGCCTCCAATAATTTTTTAAAGCGCGCGTTTCTCTTTGTTCTTTGCCCTTCTCAATAATTAGAATAAAGCAAAAGTTTTGGAAAATATCTGTGATATTTAACATGGAGGCCAAGGGCTTTCCTGACACATACCGTGGTTGCTGACCAATGCTCACAAAATTTGCCTGTTCATCAAGCTCACTCACTTTTGTGCATTATATACTATTCGACAGAAATTGGCATGCGAGCACGTATACAAGCGGTAAAAAGGTAAAGTGGTTAGAGCAGATGTTAAAGTGGTTAGAGCAGATTCGTCTGACTTTGTCGTGAAGTCAGACGAACAGCTACCGAATAGCCACGGACGCTCATTTGTTCTGGTCATTAATTAAGTTCGCACTGACTTCTCTACGGAATACCTATTTTTTTGTTTCTTTTCATCCAAAGGACCAAAGCGTACCAGCAAGTGCACAGTGTGGCATTTAAACTGCGCACTTTTTACCGCGCGCACGCCATTTGGCCCATGCACAGCCCTACTGCGCTCAAGAAAAATAGTTCACCAAAGCTCACCAAAGACAGGCAATTTTCAGATGCCCACAAACTGGAACGGCTGTAAAGCACGTACGTAATAGTACAGAATTAATCAAAAATATTGCAATTCATTCAGCTTTAGGCTAATATAAACGCATGAACTGTTTATGCTCGCTTCCACATGCTACAGCGTGTTACGTGTATGACTGCGCGCCGTCTTGTGACCTCGTCGTTCTGTGACCTCGTTCGCACTTAGAAGTGTGGCAGCTTGGGCTAGTTGGTATGGCATGGCATGACGATAGTTATAGCGCGCTATAACTATCGTCATGCCTCGTTCGCACGTTGGATGGACGTCATGGCCGTCACAGCTGTGCAGCGATGAGCTGTTTATTCAAGTTGAAATAGGAGTGAGAAGATATCAGCAGTGCTTGTATTCTCACTCCGTCAGTCGATGTGATCGGACGCACCATGCCCCGCTCCCGGTGGGACTAGCGCCACCCTTCAGTCGTCGTTTGAAGGAGGTTTTGGCTGGTTCGAGTGGGACGAGACTCGCTGTTTGCATGCGGTGACCCGGCGAACTCCCGCGCCGGTTTTTCGCAAGTTTTTTGGTGAGGTTTTTTGTCCCTTTTTTCTCCGTTTTCATTCGTCAGGTTAGACTAGTTTTTTACCTAGACTTTGTAAGGTTAGGCTAGCTTCTAGCTGACTTGGCAGCCTCGTGGTATTTTTACCACGATGGCTAACCTACTCTCGCTGATTAGGCCGCGGGTGCACTATGCACGCGTGCTAAGGGCGTCTGCAGTGCCGACATTTGCAGGGAGCTTGTGAATCGGCCTAAGCTCAGTGAGCTTAAATGTGTGCAGGACTATCGACTTGGGAAGTTTGAGGTGACATTCGTGACCGATGAGGCGAGTCGGCGGTTTTCCGACGATTCAGTCTTCGTCTTTCGCGATGCGAGGATCAGGTTTCAATACCGGGGTGTTCTAATCAAGGCAGTGCGCGTTCTTGGCTTCCCGGCGGACGCAGATGTACGCATCATAGCTCAATTGTTGGGAAGGTATGGCATTGTTTTGGACTTGTCGCGTGAGGAATGGAATGGTTTTCCGGGAGTCTTGAACGGCAACCTCGTAGTCCGACTGGAGATGCACAAGAGTGTCCCTAACCACCACCAGGTGGGGGACGTCATCGTCCAGTCTGAGTACGAGGGTGTCGCGCGAGTTTGTCGGCGATGCTGCAAAACCGGACACCATGCGGCCAAGTTTACTGTTCCACAGTGTGTGCGCTGTGGGGTGTTTGGTCACGACCAGTGCGTGCTCAAATGCAAGGCGCGGACGAATTCGTCGGCCGCCCCGACTGTAGCCTCTTCTACTTCCCAAGAGCAGGTGAGCGGTGTTGCGGAAGACCGAGAGGCTGCTCCGAGGGGCGCCGAGGGCTCGACCCAGCCACAGCCGGAGCTCACTAGTGAACGGGCTCCAGGAGGGGAAGAGCAGGAGGCGGGGTTGGAATCAGCTGAGGCCCCCACCCTCCTTGCTGCTGCTGAGCCGTCGCCAGCCTCGCCTGCCGGTGCGCCCGGGACCAGCCCTGCTGACGCGCCTGCTGCCGAGGACCAGGACGACACCATGAGCTGGACCGACGCTGCTCGGGGCAAGAAGCAGCGCGCCCGCCGATCACCACGGCCCTCCAAGAGGCTGGCGGCGGCTTTGCGCGGCGGCCCCAGCAACCCTGAGGACGACCTCCCGGTACCGCAGCGACAGTCTGACGAGGAATCTACCTCGTCGACTGTCACGGACAGTACCGCGGGTGAGTTGAGCAACAGTTCTCTTTGCCCCTACTGGGCCAGGCAATTGCGAGTGTTCGTTAATGTCTGACAAAAAGTACTCGTCCACGAATGAGGACTCCCTCTCCGAGGGAGACTCTTGTTCATAGGTTTATTTTATGTAGCTTGTCAGCAGCTGATACCTTCGAGTATTAGCTGTTTCCTTCTTCTTCTGTGTTTTCCTTTTCGCTTTTTGTCTATTCTAGTGTCTGTGTTATCTCCTATATTTCGTCATGGCTTCTTCTCTCAATATTTCTACCTTTCATTGTCGAGGTATCACAAGAGCAGTGAAACAAGCTGAGGTTATCCATTTAGCTCAGTCTCGATAATAGACATTCTCGTTTTGCAAGAAACCTTTGTGTCTAAATTGGGACAGATGAAGAACTTCGGCAGAACGTTTGGCGCCAAATTCTACTGGAATTATGGCGGCGCACGTTGCCGGGGAGTTGCTGTCATTTTAATGCCACGATTCACCAGTTCTGTGCTATGCTACGCCAGAGATTCAGATGGCCGTCTCCTGTCAGTGGAACTTGACTATGGTGTTAGAATTGTGAATGTTTATGCTCCAGCGCAGTACGGACAGCAGAAAGATTTCTTTAACTCCTTATATTCCTATCTAGTTGGCCCTTTTTGCGTCATTTTAATAGGCGACTTCAACTGTGTTTTAGAACAATTGATTGATTTGTGGGGTTTAACGTCCCAAAATCACCATATGATTATGAGAGACGCCGTAGCGGAGGGCTCCGGAAATTTCGACCACCTGGGGTTCTTTAACGTGCACCCAAATCTGAGCACACGGGCCTACAACATTTCCCCCTCCATCGGAAATGCATGTGTTTTAGAACAAGTGGATCGTGTTTCCCTCAGAGGAACTCCAAAGTTTAGAGATCAAAACAGGGACCTAGAGTTGCGGGAGCTTGTTAACGAGCTGCGGCTTGTCGATGCTTGGCGGTCCCTTCGCCCCCTCGAGTCAGAAATGACTTGGACGGGGAGCCAGTCGAGGATCGATCGTTTTTGTCTCGCCCTCGCTTGCTCCTGGCTTGCACTCTAGCTGGCTGTGTTCTTCCGCATAGAGTGACCGTAGCCTCCTTGCATTGAGATGTGCAGACTCTAGTTTAGTGCCATGGGGCAAGAGACTGTAGCGTTTAATTCCACGGCTCCTTAAAGATAAGGACGCCACAAAAGATGCAGCAAGGTTCCTCATCGATTCACTCCTTGGCGGTCAGAACTTAGGCAATAGCGAATGGGACACGGTGACGGCCGGAGTCGCGGAGCGCTTCTGGGATTGGGGCAAGAGGTGGGTGCGGGAGAAGTGCGCCGAGATCAAAGCGGTCTCTGATGCTATTCTCCTGCTCTCAAAGCCATTGTCCAGCGGCCCGGGGGTAACCGCGGCTCTTACTTCACTGCGCAAAGAATATAGAGTCCTGCTCCAGCGACGCTGAGACCGCTTGCGGGCCACAGCACGCACAGAGCAGCGAGAAATGGAGGCTTCGTACAGCAAAAATGTCTTTCGCAGACACTTAGCTAAGAATAGCTCAGCGATAACCTCTTTGGTCGATGCAAACACAGGCAGTTTAGTGGAAACGCAGGATGAAGTATTAGAGGTGGCAAAGCAGTTCTACAAGAACCTTTACGCCGAACCACCTCCCACTCCGTACTCGTTTCCTTTCACCAAGACTTACGAGGACTTTGATATTTGTGACACTCCTCTCGTCGAAGAGGAGGTGTTTGCAGCCCTTAAATCCATGAACCGTAATTGTAGCCCAGGTTCAAATGGATTGACTGTAGAGTTTTATGTCAAGTTTTGGAAGGTTTTGGGGGGGCCTTTCACCACATTGGCAAACGGGCTTCTCCGTGAGGGGACCCTGTCAGCAACTCAAAGGGAAGGGCGGATCACTCTCCTGTGCAAAGATGAGAAGAGACGCACCGACCTGAGAGCCTGGCGGCCCATCACCCTTCTAAACTGTGACTACAAGCTCATAGCTAAGTGCCTGTCCGTTCGACTCACTCCAGTGCTTAGTACTGTTTTGGGTCTGTACCAGGCGTGTTGTGTCCTAGGTAGATCGTGCCAACTTCATGGTTTTGCTGTCAGGGACCTTATAGAATGGTCGAATTCACGCAACCTAAGTGGAATCCCTTGTTCTTTTGATCATGAAAAGGCTTTTGATATTATCAGTCATAAGTACATCTTTAAAGTTTTAAAGCAGGCGGGCTTTAGTTCCAAGTTCATTAGCATGGTCAGGGCTTTCTACTTTCGTCCTAGTTCTGCTGTTGTCATAGAAGATCGCGTCTCGGAGTCTTTCGGTGTGTTCCGTGGAGTCAGACAGAGCGGCCCACTGTCGCCCGCTCTCTACGTGCTCGCATTCGAGCCGCTCTTGCAGAGGCTTTCTAAAGACACCAGCATAGGTAGATTTACCTTCCGCCAGGTTTCCCCGGTGTGGCAATGTTCGCCTATGCAGATGACCTCTTTATTGTCGTCCCCGACGAGGCAACTGTTCGCACAGTCTTGGGTGTTATGGAGGGTACTGCTCGGCGAGCGGCACCAGGAAAAATAATTCGAAGAGCGCAGTCATGTATCTGAACTGCGCTCCCTCCAGTCCACATCCTGTGCATGGCCTCCCCATAAAGGTGCGCCTACATACATTAGGTTTCCGTTTCGAGCTAAATGGCCCGACTACCGAAAACTGGCGGTTAGCAAGGCAAAAGCTGACCGACAGGATTGGGGAACTCGGTGCCTTGTATTGTCTGCTTACAGCTAGGATCACGATAATTCGATCACTTTTGTTTATTTTCCTTACTTACGCAGGTTCGGTTACGCCAGTTAAGCCCCACACCAAGGTTTTCTTGGAAAAGAAACTTTTGGATTGCCTTTGGAGTCGTGCCTCTCCTTTTGTGTCTCGCCCCATGTTGAAGTTGCGTAGGGACAAAAGACTAGGTATTTCCAACCTTAGCATTGACCACAGCATTACACGTTAATGGGCACGGGTAGCTCTCGATTCAGATATGCTCCTTACTAGAAGTTTCGCATCGTATTTTCTGAGCACGTGGCTGAGGCTGTTCTCGCCTGGGGCATTCTGGAATTCGGTGCCTTGGGCGGGAACGCCTTCTGCCTTCTATGCAGGGGCCGTTTCTACTTTGGCCCGTCTCCAAGAGGTCGACCCCAAGACAAAATTAGTTTCGATAGAATTTCACGAATTAGTTGATGATAGACTTACCCCAGAATTACCTGCAAACTGTGTAGCATTTGACCTGTCCCACCATAGTCCTAACTGGCGGTTCATTCCTGCCAGTTTCCTGGATGCCAAGCGCGCTACATTCATGTATCGCCTGGCCAGAGAGTGCCTGCCTCTAAAGTTCAGGCCCTTCACGAGAATTCCTCAGCGAGGAAAGTGCCCTTTTTGTGGCAGTATGGAGGACCTGGTCCACGTGTTTTCCCAGTGTGCACTACCAGCTGCCCTCCGTCGAAGGATAGCTAGCTTGTTTGGGCACCCAGGTGTTCCTTTTAATGCTGTTCGTTTTCTTCATCCCCTGTCGGGACAAGCGGCTAAGCAATACGTGCTTCTGCTTGTTGAGTGCTCCTACCAAGTGTGGGTGGCACGGTGCTGTGCCGTCTTTGATGAGAAGCGACCCGGGTTTCACGAAGTGCTCGCAAAATTACGGAAGGAGGTTTGGTTCATTCTCCACCGAGAGTGGCAGCGCCTAGGTGCAAAGAAGTTTTATGAGATGTGGCACCATCCGACAGCGATTTTTAGTGAGTCAGGAGGGCAGATAACTATCAATTTTTAATGATGGCTTTCTCTAAGGTTTCATGACTAGGCCTAGTGAGCCGGTCGCCCCAGAGTTCGGTTTGTATGGTTGTTCACTCAAGCTTTGCATGTGCTAAGGTGATCCTGTCGCCTTGTCGGGCTTTACTGTCAAGGTCCGTGTTGGCCCCTTCTGCAGGCTCGGCGACTCTACTCGTCGCGGCGGAGGGTGGCTCCCTTCCTCGAGAAGGACTAAGCCGGCTTTCAGCCGTGCCGGTTTCCGTGGGTATGTTTAGTTTGCGTGCAGCGGCATTGGCCTTTCCACCAAATAGTAGTCCCGTAGACCCCACGTGACGGATTGTGTCTCACTGCACCCTAGTGGTGATGAGATGGGCCGAGACTGCAAAGCGCTTCACGCCGAGCGATAGCCCATCCGTCCTGAGGAGATGTCATCGCAGGCTCTCAGCCGTGCGACAGTGTGAGGGCACGGGCACTTTTGTTGTGGTGACTGAAGTTGTCACGCCCAAGGGCAGTCCTGCCGCCATGTGTATGAGTACGTCCGCTTTGCATGCAGTGTTGAGAGCCAGCGTGCCGAAGGATAGCCCCTGTGTCAAGTCTCGCTGGGCCCTAGCGGTAAGGAGACAAGCCATGACCGCAGCGCACCCCACGCGCTGTGATAGCCCACCTTGCCAGGGTACGTTTACTTTGTGCGTCGCGACCGAAGTTGCTTCGCCAAAGGGGTAGTCCCTTTGTCGGGTCTCCCTGGCACCGAGCGGTGGCCCCCTTGCCAGGGCATGGCCGTCTTCCCGAAACAAAATGTCCCCTCACACGACCCTGGGGGGGGGGGGGAGGGAGTGCCAGGACAGACATAGGATGATGAAGGGTTGATGAGTTACGTGTGACTCTGGGACAAAGCGCTTTCGCACCGCGTCTCCTTCCTATCTGACAACGGCACTTGTATTTGCCCTTGTTCTCTCAGGGGCATATGAGAATTGACGGTCAGGTTTACGGCGGCGAAAATAGCGCATGTGTTAAGTAGCGGGCGCTGCGTAGTCCTAGCTGTAGTCCTAGCTCGTCTCGGCGAGATTTCACATGGCGTAGTTACAGTCTCTTGTTACAAGTAAAAACCTGACATATTCAAAACATTGTTCGGTACAGTGTTCAAGCACCGATTCAATTTGGCGTATTTTTTCAAAATAAAAATACACTGTTTTCAGGGAAAACTTGAAATTAACTGAAAAGACCCGGTTCCTAAGGACAGGCACCCAGCCGCTGGTTATGTGGACGCGCAGTGCGCGGCTATTTCTTGTTTGCTTTTAGCGGGACTGCCTGCCGCTGATGACGAGCGCATCGAGCTAATGCACCATGCGATTTAAAGTTGACGCCAATGCTTTGTCAATTCGAAATTATAAACTTTTGCATGCGGTCATACTTAAAAGGTAAAATAGATATGAAGGCTGGTGCCGAATGCGAGAAAGTCATGGGTCATCTACTATCTAAATTCAGCTGCACCTATATTATTTTTTTTACGTCATGCTTTGACGCAATAAGGTTCCTCGGTATTGTTAGGTCTACTTTAGTGGAATTCTACTTTTGGAAAAAAATGTCATGATAAAATTTTAGCTTCAGTGACTTGAGGATTTCATTTATCGATATTTAGACAGTTGTCATTTCAGATGTTGGCACAGTTTGAAAGTTGTGGTTAGTCAATAAGCACGCAACGTTGGCGAGCGATGCTATTCTGAATGTAATGCATTTATTCAGAATTTTCATTGTGTAATCTGTCGTCAATGATCCATTATTGCAGTATCTTGCCACTACTTGCCACATGCATACGTCAACTAACTCACGGCCTTCAGTCCCCAGCAGCTGCGAAGCAACTGACCACGGCGGCGGTCAGATCTGCAACGCAGCAGAGGGTGCTAAGAATCTCTGGATCAGGACAGGCCGCCATCGGAACCTGAACTTGGCAACGTTTAACACTGGAAGCTTATCTGGTGAGGCAAGTCTAGCTGTACTATTTGAGGAGCTAGAGGGTGTTAAATGGGATATAATAGGGCGCACTGAGGTTAGGAGAACAGCTGAGGCCTATGTGGTGCTACAGAATGGGCACGTTCTTTGCTATCGGGACTTGGCTGACAGAAGGGAATTGGAGTGGGGTTCCTAATTCACAGAAACGTAGCTGGCAACATAGAGGAATACTATAGCATTAATGAAAGGGTGGTAGGTATCGTAATTATTCTCAATAAGAGGTACAAGATGAAGGTGGTACAGGCTTACGCCCCTACATCCAGTCATGATGACGCTTCACTTGAAAGCTTCTATGAAGACGTAGAATCGGCGACGAGTAAGGTAAAAACGCAGTATACTATACTGACGGGAGACTTTAATGCAAAGCTAGGGAAGAAGCAGGCTGGAGACCAGGCAGTAGGAGATTATGGCATCGGTACTAAAAATGCCAGAGGAGAGCTACTAGTAGAATTCGCACAATGTAATAATTTATAGTTTTTCAATACCTTCTACCGAAAAGAAGGAAACGGTAAGTGAACATGGAGGACCCCTAATGGTGAAAATAAGAACGAAATAGACATTATAATGAGTGTAGACCCAGGCATCGTGCAGGATGTGGAAGTGGTTGGCAAGGTATGTTTCAATGACCATAGAATGGTACGGTCTCGAATTCGTTTAGACTTGAAGAAGGAACGACAGAAACTGATATGCAAGAAGCCAATCAATGAGCTAGCTCTGAGAGGGAAAGTACAGGAATTCAGTCACCTCAGAACAGGTACTCTGCTCTTATTGAAGAAACCAACCTTAGCGTAGATACAGTGAATGATAATCTGACGAGTATCATTACGGAGTGTGCAGTGGAAGTTGGAGACACGGTAGTTATACAGGACACTAGCAAGCTTTCCGAGGAAGCGAAGAATCTCGTTAAGAAGCACCGAAACACGAAAGTCTCAAGTACAACAGACAGAATAGATCTGTCAGAGCTTTCGAAGTTGATTAATAAGTGTAAGGGATTCAATGTAAGAAGGTATAACAAGGAAGAATTGGCTCTGAAAAATGGAGGAAGCGTCAAAGCAGTGAAGAGAAAACTTGGGACATGCGAAAATTGGATGTACGCACTAATGAACAAAGAAGGCAAAATAACTACAATATGGATAGGATAGTTAAAATAGCGAAGGAGTTTTACAGAGATCTGTACAATAACGGGGGTACAACTTTGACCCTAATAATATAAGAACCAGCAGTAACCAAGATGACACCCCACCAGTAATGATAGAAGTCAGAAAAGCCTTTGAGAGCATGCAAAAAGGAAAAGCTGCTGGTGAGAACCGGGTAGCATCAGGTCTGCTGAAAGATAGAGGACAGATTGTGTTAGCACAAGTAGCCACCCTGTGTACGAGGTGTCTCCTGACGGGAAGAGTACTAGAATCTTGGAAGAATGCTAACATCATCTTAATACATAAGGAAAGAGATGACAAGGACTTGAAGAATTACAGGCCTATCAGCTTGCTCTCCGTAGTATACAAGCTATATACAAAGGTAATTGCCAACAGAGTTAAGAAAACATTAGAACTCAATCAACCAAAGGAACAAGCAGGATTTCGAACAGGCTACTCAACAATCGACCTTATTCATACTACCAATCGGGTAATAGAGAAATGCTCAGAATACAGCCAACCACTATACTGTCACGACGCAGACACAGCAGGAGTCCAATATAGAAGAGCTCACTTTAATTAAAACGAAAGGCGCTTGTAAAAGAACCAGGCGAGAGCTTCGTCTTCCTCTCTGGCTGCACGAGCTCTCCTCTGCAGGTTGAATGCGGCATTTGCCTCCCTGCAGGAAGAGCATCGACCCGATGCTCGGCTACAGAATACGCGGTGTATGTAGTTGACGTATTACGCAACTGGCTCACTGCAATATGGCTTCATCCGCACAATGTGTACGATTTCAGTTTTTTGAGCTCGCGAGGAACTGTCAGGGATGACCTCATAATTCACGTCACTTAGGCGCCGTACAACATTGTAGGCACCAAAGTACTTCTTCAGTAATTTTTCAGAAAGGCCGCATCGGAGAATAGGGCTCTAGACCCGCACTTTCTCGCCTGGTTGATAAGTGACGTATCGGTGTCGCAGGTTATAACGTTGTGCGTCGTAACTCTGCTGTCCGGCGATTCGCACGCGTGCTAGCTGCCGTGCCTCTTCAGCTCGTTGGGTAAAGGCTTGAACATTCGTGTCTGTATCGTCGCAGTCGTGCAGCAGCATGGCATCGAGCATTGTCGTCACTTCACGGCCATAAAGAAGACTAAATGGCGTGCTTCGTGTAGTTTCCTACTGCGCCATATTATAGGCAAACGTCACGTATGATAGAACGTCGTCCCAATTTTCATGATCCACGTCGATGTACATACTGAGCATATCAGCAATTGTCTTGTTGAGGCGTTCTGTTAAGCCGTTGGTTTGTGGGTGGTAAGACGTAGTTTTTCGATACGCTGTTCCACTCAACTCAAGCACTGACTTGAGAAGCATGGCCGTGAAAGCGGTACCTCTGTCTGTTATTATAATTCTAGGAGCACCATGCCTCAGAACAATATTTTCAATAAAAAATCGTGCCGCTTCTACTGCGGTTCCACTTGATGGAGCCTTTGTTTCTGCGTAGCGAGTAAGATAGTCCGTAGCGACAATTACCCACTTGTTTCCAGTATGCGAAGTCGGAAATGGGCCAAGGAGATCCATTTCAATTTGTGCAAAAGGCATGGTGGGCACTTGAACTGGTTGCAACAATCAGGCTGGTTTTAAAGGTGGCGATTTTCGTCGTTGACAATCGAGGCACGTGCGGACGTAATGCTTTACAGTGCCTGTAAGCTTCGGCCTGTAGTACTTCTGTTGGATTCTGGCCAATGTGCGCGTGTATCCGAGGTGGCCGGAGGTTGGCTCATCGTCGCAAGTGCTCAGGATCTCATCGCGAATGGATGTCGTGACAAGTAAGTGGGCATTTCAGCTGGGGGCAAAGTTATTCTTGTATAGGACACCACTGCGCAAGCAGAATGATGGCAGGCTCCTTGCAAATATCTTGGGAACGCTTGTAGACTGGCCGTTAAGAAAATTAATAAGAGGGAGTAACTCACTGTCTTCTTTCTGCTTAGACGAAATGGTGACTGTGTCGACCACTCCTAAAAATGCCATGTTATCGTCTTCTGATAAATTGTCTTGCTTTGTAGGTGACCTGGATAAGCAATCAGCATCAGAGTGCTGCCGTTTCGACTTATAGACGACCGTCATATCGAATTCTTGTAGGCGTAAGCTCCAGCGCGCTAGCCGACCGGATGGGTCCTTTAAGTTGGTCAGCCAGCAAAGGGAGTGGTGGTCTCTGACTAAGTGGAAGGGACGGCCGTAGGGGTATGGGGGAAACTTCAGAACTGCCCATACTACAGCAAGACATTGCTTTTCCGTTGTGGAATAATGGGACTCGGCACGGGAAAGCCTCCTACTTGCATATGCAATCACACTCTCGGCTGAGTCTTGCCACTGGACGAGTACAGCGCCTAAACCTACATTGCTGGCATCAGTGTGGATCATGGTTGGAGCGTCCTCGTTAAAGTGAGCAAGCACAGGTGGTGTCTGCAGGCGCTGTCGTAGACCGTCAAATGCTGCTTGTTCCTCTTCGCCCCATAAAAATGGAACATCGTCTCTCGTTATGTGTGTTAAGGGCAACGCTATATGCGAGAAATTGGCGATAAACCTGCGGTAGTAGACGCAAAGACCAAGAAAACGTCTTACGGCCTTCTTTTCTGTTGGCACTGGAAATTTTTGGGCGGCGTCGATCTTGTCGGGGTCCGGACGAACACCTTCATGGCTCACCACATGTCCTCAGAATCGGAGTTCCTTGAAACCGAAATGACATTTCTCAGGTTTCAGCGTTAAGCCAGCAGACCGTATTGCTCGAAATACTAATAGCAGCCGTCTTAGGTGTTCCTCGAATGTTGGTGGGAAAACAATGACGTCGTTGAGGTATACCAGACACGTCTGCCACTTAAGGCCTGAATGGACGGTATCCATCAGTCTCTAAAATGTTGCTGGGGCTGAGCACAATCCGAAGGGCAAGATTTTAAACCCGTAAAGCCCGTCAGACGGAACAAAAGCAGTCTTTTCTCTGTCCCGCTCATCGACCTCGATTTGCCAATAACCGCTTTTCAGGTCCATCGACGAGAAGAAGCGTGCATGCCTCAGCCTGTCAAGTGAATCATCAATACGCGGTAGTGGGTATACGTCTTTCTTTGTCACGCGGTTCAGCTTGCGGTAGTCCACACAGAAGCGTAAGCTGCCGTCTTTCTTCTTAACTAGCACTACCGCTGATGCCCAAGGGCTTTTTGACGGCTGAATGATGTCATCATTGAGCATTTTCTGGACTTGTTCTTGGATTGCTTCGCGTTATTTCGGTGCCACGCAGTATGGGTTTTGTCGAATTGGTCTTGCAGTCTCTTCCGTTATAATTCGGTGCTTTGTCAGTGGCGTTTGATTTACCCTCGAGGTCGACGAAAAACGATGCGCGGCGCTTCGTGCGGCAGTAATGGGGGATTTTCAAATCTTCGGCAATTCGCAGCCTTCCCCCCTAAGGTCGCTTCTTTTAGTTTCCCCGGCGTGGACTGGGAGATCTTCCTCTTGCCATGTCCGTGGTGCTACCTCTAATTTAGATTGGGGAAAATGACCTGGAAAGGGCGAGCGTGACCGGAACCCAGGAGAAACGTCCCGCAGGACCGTCGTGCTCGTTTCAACGTTGCATCTTCCGTCGAAATAGCGCCGAGGGGTAGTAGACGGAAATCCTTGATACCCGGCAACGCGATGAGGACAACACCGCACGATGTGGCCTGCTTCCCCACAAAGGAAGCACAGGGGCCTGTAGTCAGGGGTACGCCATATGTCGGTTTTGCGGAGTGGGGGTTGCATCGGCGTCGACATTTCCCTGTAGTGCCAAGGCACTGTCGGCGGCTGTTGCTGGTGGCACTTCTGAGGTGGCGGCACGTTAGATCTAGGCTGTCGACGGAGAATATCTGCATATGTTGGCCTAACTATTTCAGTGTTTGGCTCGGGAAGTGAAAGCGCTTGCCTTATTTCTTGGCGAACAACTTCTGTGACCGACGCAATCGCGCAGTCATTCGGTGTGGCGGCGAGGTTCTTCACCTCTTCTTGCACAATTTCGCGTATCATGTCACGCAAAGAACGCTCGTCAGGTGTCACAGTGGTCACGGCAGTTGTGCTGATTTGTCCGCTGTTGTTTGGACAATCGTACTGGCGGTACCGTAGCTGTAGTGCGTGTTCCATGGCGGTCGCCTCCTTCCGAAAATTTGTCGACGCTTGAAGGTGGGTTCCGTACAAGACCAGCAAACAGCTGCTCTTTAACACCACGCATGAGGTGGCTGATCTTTCTGTTCTCGGACATATCGGGATCGGCTCGATGAAAGAGACGAGCCATGTCCTCAACAAACATAGCAACAGACTCGTTGGGCTTTTGAATCCGTGATTCGAGGGGTCGTTGTGCCTGCTCCCGCCTTTCGGTGTTTGCGAAGGTGTCCAGGAACTTCCGCCGGAACTTGTCCCACGTTGACCACACGCGATTCGTGAACCATGTGCGAGCCCCGTCTTGAAGAGGAAAATACACGTACCCCAACATCTGTGCGGCGTTCCACCCGTTAACGTTGGCTGTGCGCTCAAACTCCTCAAGCCAGTCATCTGCGTCCTCATATGTGTTGCCATGGAAGTCCGCAGGAGTTTCAGGGGTGAAAACAGTCACCTGTGTCCTGCTTGGGCTCGTCATGGTAGGGCAACTGCTTCCCGGCGCGGTCATGTTTTCCGTTCAAGGACCGAACTCTGGGCTCAGGCCTAACAGGCGGCGGCTGGCGCGGTGAACGGGTGTTTCGACGAGCGAAAGTCTTTGTGGACTAGATCCCGGGCTGTTGGAAGGTGTCCTGGACATGTACTCAGCACCTCCACCAGTGTCACGACGCAGACACGGCAGGAGTCCGATATAGAAGAGCTCACTTTAATTAAAATGAAAGGCGCTTGTAAAGAGGACCGGGCTAGAGTTTCGTCTTCCTCTCTGGCTGCGCGAGCTCTCCTCTGCAGGTTGAATGCAGCAATAGATAGCCTTCATTGATTACAAGAAGGCGTTTGATTCAGTAGAAATATCACTGCGGAATCAGGGCGTCGATGAAGCATATATAAAGATCCTGGAAGAAATCTACAGGGGATCAACTGCTACCATAGTGCTTCATAAAGAAAGCAACAAAATACCAATAAAGAAAGGTGTAAGGCAGGGGATACTATCTCATCAATGCTATTTACCGCGTGCTTACAGGAGGTTTTCAGAGGCCTAAAATGGGAACAGTTAGGCATCTGAGTTAATGGAGAGTACCTTAGTAACCTGCGCTTCGCCGATGACATTTCATTGCCGAGTTACTCGGGGGATTAATTACTACTCATGATTAAGGAATTAGAAAAGGAGAGCAGAAAGGTGGGTCTTAAAATTAATCTGCAGAAAATGAAAGTAATGCCCAAGAACCTCGGAAGAGAGCAGCGCTTTGAGATAGGTAATAGTGCACTTCAAGTTGTAAAAGACTGTCTATTTAGGGCAGGTAATAACCGGGAAGCCGAACAATGAGATTGAAGGAACTAGAAGAATAAGAATGGAGTGGAACACATTTGGCAAGCACTCTAAAATATGACGGGTATATTGCCACTATCCTTCAAGAGGAAGGTTTATAACAGCTGTATCTTGCCGGTACTTAGCTACGAAGCAGAAACCGGAAGACTTACAAAGAGGGTTCAGCTTAAATTGAGGAGGACGCAGCGAGCAATAGAAAGAAGAATGGTAGGTGTAACCTCAAGGTACAACAATAGAGCAGGGTGGATTAGGGAACAAATGGGGGTTAAGGATATCATAGTTGAAATCAAGAAGAGGAAATGGACATTGGCTGGGCATGTAGCGCGTCGACAAGATAACCGCTGGTTATTAAGGGTAACTAACTGGATTCCCAGAGAAGGCAAGTGGGTTTGGGGGAGACGGAAGGATAGGTGGGCAGATGAGATTAAGAAGTGTGCGGGTATAAATTGGCAGCAGCAAGCACATGACTGGGTTAACTGGCGGAACATGGGAGAGGCCTTTGTCCTGCAGTGGACGTAGTCTGGCTGATGATGATCTATCATCAGCTAAATGTATTCTTAGTTTCATGTACAGTCAACTGCTGATTTTTCGGACATGCTCGATAATTCGGACATCTTCGCGGCCCTGCCACGAGCCCCATAGAATAAATGTATAAGGAAGTCTGAAATTTCAGACGTTCGAACTCCCTGGAGTCTAATTTTCTGGACTTTTGACGCGACAGAAGGTCAGAAACCAGCACTGACCGCCAGTGGAAGCCACCAAAACTGCGTCACATGCGATGACGATTGCACAAATGAGCGCGCCGGTCTACTGTGCGGCATCTGTTGCTTGGACTCGTTGATCGTTAGCGGAGAAACAGGCATGGCCTCCGAGATTCCTAACACTGGCCGTGTTTATCATGCAAGGGCGGTTCGCTGACAATCGAAACTATCCAGCCGGAAATTTTTTGGCGCCAATAAAGTTCCTTTCGCTTTAGCGCTTGTGCTCGTGCGTGCCATTCTGGCTTCCCACGCAGCGCTTTCGTGAAGCGTTTCACCACTTCGAACTAGAACTAACCGTCGCACACCGATTTGGTCTGGCCACGCTGGCTATCTTGAATGTTTATCAGTGCCACCTCCGGATTACCCGAGGCACCATCGCGCCATTTTGTTTACGCAGCCCACATGGTGTTTGGCTAGCCTAGTGCATGGTTGTACGATCGTGTGAAGTGTGCTCTGCAACTCTAAGCCTAGGTACTTCGACGCTCGTCAGCAAACTCCTTTGTTCACATCGTGAGGATTTCGCTTGCCTGCGATAGCCCCCACTCTGCCTTCGTCGTCCTCGCCGATGGCATCGAAGTGCGGAAAACAGTACCATTGGTTAACGATGGAGAAGAAAGCCGCCATTATTAAGTTAGTGAAGAGTGGCCGATCGCAGGCTGACGTGAGCAAGGAGTTCGTTATTTCCAAGCAAACAGTTTCCGGTTTTCTGAGGAACAAAGACAAGATCTTGGAAGCGGCCGAAAAACCGTCTGGTGCCCAAAAGATGAATGCAAGCTAAGGTGTTCGTCCAAAGCTTGAGGACGCTCTCGTCGTGTGGCTTAATTCAATGATTGCCAAGCGGTTGCCTGTCTCGGGCTGCATCTTTAAACAAAAAGCGGAAACTCTCGCGCTTCGAATGGACATCACGGATTTTAAGTTCAGTGATGGATGGCTGAGAAACTTTAAACACCGGAATGACCTCAAGTTCAAGAAGATGTGTGGCGAAAGCGGCACCGTCGACAGTGCAGTTATTGCGCAGCACCGCAGTAGAAAACTCCAGTCTTTGTTGCAGCAGTTCTCTGCTGACAACATTTTCAACTGCGACGAAACTGGCTTGTTTTACAAGCTGCTGCCGGAAAGAACACTCGCTTTTGATAGTGACGCATGCCATGGTGGCAAGCATAGCAAAGAACGGCTGACCGTTCTTGACGGCAGCAACATGTCTGGCAGCGAGAAACTTCCTTTGTTAGTAATTGGGAAGTCCAAGAGCTCGAGGTGTTTTAAAGGGGCAGCGCTGCCAATGTTATACGAAGCCAACAAAAAGGCATGAGTAACCCAGCAGTTGTTCGAGAGTTACGTCTGCAGGTTGGACAGGAAGTTTGAACAACAGAACAGACGTGTTCTGCTCTTCGTTGACAACTGCACTGCTCATAGTCACATCAATAACCTGAGGGCTATCCAGCTGGAATTCATGCCGCCCAACACGACTGCGATCCTACAACCGATGAACTAAGGCGTTATCCGTAATCAAACTTTTGTACCGTTCACGTATACTCAACCGCATGGTGCTGTGCTCTGAAAACGGAAAAGGCTACAGCGTTGACCTTCGGTCTGCTGTCGGAATGCTTGCGGATGCATGGAAGGCAGTAACTCAAGACACGCTTCGCAACTGCTTTCGCCACGCGGGCTTCGTACTCGACACAGAGGCAGCAGACTTGCCTGAAGAAAGCGAGAGTGTGACAGACTTGTGCCCTCTCATGGACGATATTATCAACGACCTCCGCTCTGCTGGTGCTACCCATGCCCACGGAAATAACCTTTGAGCGATTCGTCGACGCTGACAATGAGCTTGACTTCTGCGCAGAACTAACCGACGACGAAATAGTCAGTCAGGTTGTGGTGGATTCAGACGACTCCAATGTCGAAAAAGAGGAACCAACGCCTGTGCCACCTACGACCGGGAAATTGATGCGAGCATTGATGACGCTGTCATCGGTGTACAGTGATGACATGACCCTTGCTCAGATTGAGGCGAATATGATCACATGCAAGTGGAACGTCATTCAAACAAGGATCAACGAGTTTTTCAAGCCACTGCAGCTCTAACACCGGCTGGCCTGACGGCACCCCCTGTCGGCTGCATGCATTTTTTTTTTTTAACGGCTGTTTTCAGAGCCACCTCTCTGATGCTTTGGCAGTTCCGGAAGTCTGTTACTTCGACCTTGACCTTCTTGATCCGAGAAATATCAATGAAATGGTGCGCTTTTTCTTGCATTGAAAATTATCAGTAAACTAATGCGTTTTTTTTTTTTGTTGCGTGCATTCATTTTTTCGGACTGCCCGAATTTTCGGATGGTTTTTCACTCCCTAGAGGGTCCGAAAAATCGGCAGTTGACTGTATCAGTTCTATTTTCTTGCATAGAGTGAGTGCTGCTCGTCAGACTATTTATAAATTACACAAAAACACATGATTCTTCCAGTTGTCCACCAGAATCTTTAGGAAATTTACACCAAAAAATACTGTTTACAAAAGAAATCGGGTCTAAATACTTACTGGGCTTTGTGAATTTTATTCACAATTTTCTACAATGAAGGCATACTTTTGCCAGTCCAAGTACTTAGTAGAATGTCCAATTAATATTTTGATGAATCGATGCTGTTTTGTTTTGGCAAGATTATCCTTCTATTGGCACCACAACCACTGCCTATAGTAGACTTTTTGAAAGTTTCTAAACATGTTACATTTATCAACTTTCTAATTTATGTATTGCTTTTTTTTTACAGGTAAGCTATTTGTTCCTGAAGAATGTCAGCAGTGCTAAATATGGTGTGGATAAAAAGCCCCATCATATTGTACTAATGTGGTTACAAAGAAGTACTGCTGGGCCGCTGAGAACAATTTTCCATTTAAAAGCCTGCAATTGTGCTGCTGCTTCTGCTTGGTGAGCATCAACAGAAAACAAATAAATTAGTTTTGTTATGTCAATGCTGTGATATTCTGGTTGCTGTTGTTTACAGAGTGTTTCACTAGGACCAGAGTATTGTACCAAATACATCACTGATGTTTGTTTGAAAACTTGACCTACTAATACAATTTTTTTCAGTTTTATATGCTGCCCTCCTCAAAAAAGCCAACTTCTGCGATCTGGAGCAAGATTGAGCATTGAAACAGTTTCACTGCCACCATATTCACCACTTAAATGTTGTGTAATCTTATTTCCTCTATCAGCTTGCTGATTTGTGGGAGCCAGAGCACATAACCAATTTCATCGTTTAAGCAGTCAGCTGCACGACTAAGCGGCAGGACTGCTCAATAATGAGCATTGAAATAAAATAAAGCATTGACAACAGTAGCTACACGACAAAAATAACCTTCGTAAATAAAGGTGCATTGACTACCTCAGTAATGTTTATAAATATAAAGGTACGTACATACAGGAAACAGGGACACTAAACAGTGCTTCTGTGCCACTGCTGCTTCTAGAATGCTATCGGTAAAAAATTACCTTTTTTTTTTAATTGTGAGAATATATGTTTAGAACGTACGAGGATGAAGGAATTTTCTTTGTCTTCATTTAAAAATGCATCATGCAGTCCAACAAGTATTTTCTTCCTTCCCGTCTGTGTAGCTGCTGTCTTCGTCATAATCATGCATAACCTATTAGTTTCCAAACAAATGTTCCTACCGTGTATGTTTTGTTTAAAATTTGTCAAAGCAGTTGCTTAAGAGATGGCTTAATAAAGAAGAGGACCTCATGTTTTTTTTTCTCCCATTTTCCAGATGAGACATACTCTGTTCATAAAACTGATGCAGCTGTTCCGGACGTAACAAATGGATGGCTCGTCTTTGCTTCAGATCAAGAAGGTGCACCTATGCGAGAAGGCATGCCGCTACGATAGACGACTTCAAGAGAAGCCCCAGCAACACTTCAGAATCACAAGGGTTTGCGAAATGGAAAAATGGCATATTGCCTTCTATATATTACGTGTAAAATAAACCGGAAGCTCTAAAAATGAAAGAAATGGTCTTGTTACTTCTCGTGGTTGGGGAGAATGGGGGCATAAAAAATATAGAAAAAAGAAGCTGGGGCATCAAATTGTAGCCAAGACAAAAATAAATAAATGAGTCAGAAATTGCAGTGGCCAAAATGGTTGGCTGCCATGCCAAGAACATGCTTGGCTATTGCATGGTATTCCAACGCAGTGCCAACCATGGAAAGGGGTGTTTCCAATGATTTTCCAAGCACTGCCTTCCTTTGCTTGGCCAATGGTAGGCTTGTCACACTTCCCAAGCACATACTTCCTTTGGCCTCCAATAACTTTCCAAGCATGGACAGCTTGCCCACTGATGATTAATCATGCTTGGCCGAAGCAAATTTTGCTGGTAGGGCCGGCCAGAGCGGATCGAGTTACTTTTTTGTCAATGCAGCCAGATCATGTACAGAGATTTATGTATCCGAGAGATTTTCATGACAACCGTACAAACTGAATAAACGGTCGAAATCTGGGAGTCTTCCAGACAATCCGGAAGGCTTAAGAGATATGCTACAGGCACTTTTTTTTTGCTTGTGCATCTTAGCAAGTGCAGCAAAACAGACACAAAAGAAAGAGACATGTAAGCAGGACGAGCGCTAGACATCAATAGAATGTTCACCGACGTAAAAAATGTGCCCTGAATAGAACACATTTTTGCCATCCCCGTCAATGTTAGTTTGAGTATAAAGACATTCTATGTCTGAGTATAAAAGAGTGCAGCCAAAGGTTGTGGCTCAAGAGGAGAGAAAACGCACAGGTCATTTTCCATCATAGGTTGCTCCAGTGAGAACGGTAAAGATAGCTCGTACCTTTGTACATTTTGTCCTCTCGCCACACAGTTATGATAAAGCAATAGAGAGCACGCAGGTCACTTCACCTGCTGTGGAGTTGTGCTTCCTTACCCCAGCGTTTTGTTACTCATGACATGATGCTAAAGAAATTACACTACCCTGCTACTACATGTATTGCTTCATTCTTGTGGCATAATTGTGATTTTTTTTTAATCGTCCCACCATGAAGTTGTCATTACCTTATGCAACAACTTTTTCTCTGTTTTAACTCGAAAATTTTACAAAGTGTTTGAGAGTTAATTGTATTTGTTCATGCCAGTCGGGATCTATGTAATATTACAGAAATAGACACATGAAAGCTTCTACAAAAGATTAGTGCTTGCTAAAGTAAAGGTAGAAATTATTGAAGGGTCACTTGAGGCTCCATTTTTTTTTTGTTTTTTTGACAGAAGGGCCTGATTCAGTCATGGAACAACATAACGACAGTGATAATGAATTTCAGAAGAGGTTATCGATTGTGGCAGTAAAGCTAGTTTCCATTTCGCCCCTTTATTGGCTAACCAGGCACACTCTAAGGATTTTGGTATTTTATAAGGGTAATTTTCTGTTATAGATGAAACATTATGTGTCTCTTTCAAAGAGATGCTGGACTGTCTTGCCAATATTGAACAGCTGCAACACACTGGCTAAACTTGCACATTAACAGGAAGCCACAAGTAATATTGCTGAACACATCTTAGTGAAGCCAACAAACAATGCCACCAAGGAATACTTGAGGGACATTATTCGTAGTTTTTGACTATGAAGTAGTAGTACTAATGACATAAATAGAAAGGAATCAAAATGCAACAAAGAACAAAGGCTGTCGGCAGGGTCTAAACCTAGATCCAAGATATTACTGATGAGCTGTCAGCTCCTAGAAAATTTCACATGCTGCCCTGCCGCAGTGGTCTAGTGGCTAAGGTACTCGGCTGCTGACCCGCAGGTCGTGGGATCGAATCCCAGCTGCGGCGGCAGAGTTTCCTATGGAGGCGGAAATGTTGTAGGCCCGTGTGCTCAGATTTGGGTGCACGTTAGAGAACCACAGGTGATCGAAATTTCCGGAGCCCTCCACTACGGCGTCTCTCATAATCAATGGTGGTTTTGGGCAATAAACCCCACATATCAATCACAAGTTCACATGCTAATGGCGCCAGCTGCCAAAAGTTGTTTCCCATTTGCCCCCATGACTATAATGGCACTGGCTAACCCAGCGCGAAATACAGGCACGGGAATACCCAATAAATTAAAAAAGGAAACGATTGCTCGACAGGTGCAGTGCCCGAAGCGTTATGTGTGGTAGGCTTGGTGCCTACTGACATCGTTTCTTTTTGTTAACCAACTTTATTTCTTTTTCACCATATTTCTTATACTAAAGTTAAAAACAATACCAAATAGTGAGTCACTCTACTTGTTAAGTTGGATGATCTGTAAACCTGTTTAGCATGACATGGAGGTCACAGAATTTCCAATGATAGCCAATCACACACCTTGCAACCCACTATCAAATGTCTGCCCAGAAAGATCCCTTTGAACATAGCATGTGCTCCATCAAAGTTTTTCATTTGAGCTGCATGCTGCTTGAGTCTTTTTTCTGCATTCTCTGTCTTATGACATCCGTTGTTGTGTCTGCCATACCACGTCAGCTTTGGGTGTTGTGCACGATCTTATAGTGGCCCAGCAACTAACTCCTTCCCAGGTAATACTCGAATGGCTTCAGTGAAAGAGCTTAGTGCCTCACAAATGGACTGCCATAAGAATTTCGGGTATCCGTCGAGTGCAGAGAAGGAGTTCGAAAGTTTGTCCCATGCTTTAAGCATATCTCCTCTCCTGTAGTACCAGCGACCACATTGAAAGCTAAGCTGGGGGGAGGGGGGAGAAGGGCAACAAGAAGATGCGTCCATTTGTCAGCACGCATCATGACCTTGAGCATTTTCTTCTTTTTTTCTAATACATGGCTTTCAGTGCAATCCTACGCGTTGCAGACAGGCCCGTGGCAGCATCCTGCAGCAGCTATGGCGACTTGAGCTGCTCGCACAGCTCAAGTCAGCCAACATCTGTGTGCCTTGAATTCATGATGCAGTCATAACAATTTACATTATCATTTGTTGAGAGAAGAGGAAGCAATTTCTAGCTGACCGAGAATTGATTATAAAATGCAGGTTGCATCCTGGGCTCGCATGTTCTTGGAAGCCCTGACTACCAACTGGCCCCATTTTCTAACCGAAAAAGTGTTGCGGGGCTCCATCAAGTGGTGTTTGCGGCCCCCACATTCCGTTGCTCATTTGACGCCTACATGCGGAGAGCAGTGGGGCTTACCGTATTCGAGTGGCACATTGTTGACGTGCAGGAAAAATACACAGATCCTCAGCCATATGCAAATTCCCTGTAATGAAATCCCATCTGCCTTCCTTGGCTTCACTGTCAGCAGGATTCATTATGTAGTCTCTCACAAAGAAACGAGCCCTTCAATCCACTCCCCAAAGTACAGTTGAAACATTATACCTTTTTCAATCTGCTGGGCACTCGCGTTCTAGTGGCTGCAAGAATAAAAGATCGTGTTAGGCTTCCACAACAACAAAAACTCATTTTTACACTTACCTCTCTTCCATGATCTTTGTGTCTGTGGGAATAGAACAACATAAACAGTTAAACATTATACATATTTTTCAAGGACTTTTATCCATTCCTGCCACATCGAAAACAGTGCTTTTCAATAAGGTTGCAGCAAAGAAAATTCCTCAAGGAGGCAGCATTGCTAAAATTTTATTAGTGACAACCATGCCTCAAGATGACCCATCATGCAACAGCCAATGCTCTGGCTACGATGATGCAAAATTAAGTTTTAATATATGGTTTGCACCAGCAGAGCAGAGTATCATCACTCAACATCAAAGCCAGCTGCTAAATGCGCCTTTCAACATGACCATGTTCACAACCTGACTCCAAGATCAGCCTTTATCAAGGCTTTGGATGTTTTACTTTTCCAGCTAGGCACAGTAAGTACACAGTCCATCATTAACCCTACAAAGCGTTGGTTTCGAGGCTACGGGCGGGGATGGCGGCCCGCATCAAGAGGCTATGCCCGCATGTGGCCTGCAAGCGCTGGTTTCGAGGCGACAGTGTCGCTGCGATTCACTACACTACAGTGTAGTGAATCACTAACAGTGTCACTGCGCAGTAGGGCAAACGCTATTCAAGATTCGCTCGCAGGATTTCAAGGTGGACGGTCGTGCCCTCGCGATCTCCGACGCCAGCGTAGCTCCCGCCGACTGGTTCGCCCTCCGCGGTCTCCTGATGCCGTGCAGCTCTCGCATTGTGGTGCCCAGTCCTGGACTGCTTCGACCGGATCACCACTTTCCTATCTCCTTCTATTTTCCGTCGCTTGCTTCTCTATTTCTTCATCTATTTCCTTCTATTCTTTTTATCCCTCCTTCCCCCCACCCCTATAAGGCACTGCGCCGCTTCGCCTATAGGCAGACAGAAATTAGGTGCCTTTTTCCTCTTCCTTACGAACCACTACCACCACCACCTATTCAAAAACTCTTATCGCAGCGTTTGCAAACGGTATTCTAAAGCTCCCTATTATTGAAGTTGGCGTGTACTGAAAGGGGTAACCCGTTCAGTCGGTCGGTGTGTACAGACGCTTCCCGCGTAACTAATTATTCGCACACCAGTCAGCTTCAGTACTTGCATAAAAATTATCCACTATTAGACCCGAAATACATGCACAGTTTATCATTTGATTGTACTTGTTACGAGTGAAGAAAAATAATACCTTTTCCGCTGCTCCTGGGCCGCGTCAGGTCGAACGTGGTAGTTTATCCAGCAAAGTGATCCTGCGCAGCAACATATAACATTATAAAGTTAAATGATTGCTACTTGACAACTCGGGAGGCCTGCACGAATGCGCACGCTAAGTTTCAAGCCATGTGATGAAACGCGCGGTACGTGACAGTCCATTCAAGTTGGCATGTAGTACATTTGTACAGCCGTGATTGCAAGGGTTAGAGACGCTTCCAGCGAGAGGAGCTCTAGCACTTACCTTGAACCACTTGTCGTCATAAATGCAACAGTTTCGGCTTGCAAAACTTTTAAACTCGTTACATTTCCTACACTCGATTCTATCCTCTATATCGAAGTTACCGCCAGCTGTGTGGGGCAACACAGTGAGCCGATTCCGTGCAACTGAGCGAAATGAACCAGGATTAGTGTTACGAGATGAAGTGTCGCTGCGATCGTGCGTTGCGCTTCGCAGCACGCGCGCTTCGCCCGCGACGCCTGCAGCGTTTGCAAACGGTATTCTAAAACTCTCTATTATTGAAGTTGGCGTGTACTGAAAGGGATAACCCGTTCAGTCAGTCGGTGTGTACAGACGCTTCCAGCGTAACTAATTATTTGTACACCAGTCAGCTTCAGTAGTTGTATAAAAATTATCCTCTATTAGACCCGAAATACATGCACAGTTTATTATTTGATTGTACGTGTTTCGGGTGAAGAAAAATAATACTTTTTCCGCTGCTCCTGGACCGCGTCACGTCGAACGTGGTAGTGTATCCAGCAAAGTGATCCTCCGCAGCAACATATAGCATTATAACGTTAAATGATCACTACTTGACAACTCGGGAGGCCTGCACGAATGCGCACGCTAAGTTTCAAGCCATGTGATGAAAGACGCGGTACGTGACGGGCCATTGGTGGTAGTGGTTAGAAGATGAGAAAAGGCACCTAATTTCTGCAACCCGGTCGGGGAGCACGGCGCAGTGCCTGTGACGGGCCATTGAAGTTGGCGTGTAGTGCTTTTGTACACGCCGTGACTGCAGGGGTTAGAGGCGCTTCCAACGAGAGGAGCTCTAGTACTTACCTTGAACCACTTGTCGTATTAAATGCAACAGTTTTGGCTTACAAAACTTTTAAACTCGTGGGCTTTGCGGCACTCGACTCTATCCTCGATATTAAAGTTAGCGCCAGACGACAAATATGCGTGCTAACACCGAGACCATGCTACTGGGCAAAACAAACTGGGATCAGGGCTACGAGATGGCGTTGAATGCTCAAACCACCAAATTCGATGTCCAGATAGCCTAACGCATAAATTTGAGGTAGCCAAAAAATAGCCCAAGTTAGCTGTTTTTTCAACATTTCTTTGAGCAAAACTATATGCCTATTAGGTTAACAATTATCAACCAAAAATTTATTTGTCTCATAAACATGATATTGATACCTAGTAGAGATTAGGGATTAAATTTACATTTTACAATGTTACAGCACATAAGAAAAGAACAACTGACAAGACTCATCCCGGCGTAAAAATCCGCAATCTGCACTGATATGATAGAAAAAGCAACTACATGGACAGAATATAACCACCTCAAGTTTCCATGGCAACCCAACTGAAGTCAGCCCAGAAAGCTCGAAGTTTTAATTACTAAATTCCGATGTCGTGCCCCCCCCCCCCCCCCCCAAACCAGTATTTACGCAGAGCGACGATATATCACCCCTCTGTGCAGTCTGCGGAGAAATGGAATCAATTGAACATTATTTTTTGTATTGTCGCTGATACGCTACACCTAGAAAAAGACTTCGTTATTCCATTTCTGAAAATAGGCGTTACATTGACGGCGGAAACTGCACTAAGCTTTGATGCCTCAGTTTTGGGACATTGCCACAGGGATGCTTTCAATACCGTTAGCGATTATATTTAGGCATCCAGACGTATCCCATTGTGATCTTCAGTCAAATAATTATTTGGTATCTTTAAAAAATTCTAAATGGTGAGGTGAAGTAAATGCAGCTGTGTGGTAATCACAACACGTGAAATCTCAAAATTTCTCAAACTGACTTTTCTATTTTTTTTTCTTTTGCTCTTTTTATGTGGTTTTCCTTACATTAGTTATATTATAATACAAATTCATTTTTACCCATAGTTATAATGCTCACAAAAAATGTGCACTACGCTTTCTTGGCCAATCCTCCGCGTGAGCCACGAGTCAAGGGAAACAAACTCCCGTCGTCGTTTACCAAATCCCATGCGCCGAGGGCCCTTCTTTGTAAATTGGCGAGACAAAAAAAAAAAACCCCATCGGAACAACTCTGACAACACGCCAAGGATGTCCTGAAGCTGAACAAACAGCGCAGAGCCGTCGCGAAATGTTGTGAGAAGTCTAACGAGACCATACAACTGTCCTGGAAAGCGACACTAACTGGAGGAGAAGACCGAGTCGTGGCCCAAAACATTTATTGTTCCCTCGGAACAATAAAAGCACATTTGAATATTTTGGTGGGGGGACCCCAAGAAGCACGTGCGAGTTCTTGGAGCCTTGTGCTCTTGAATGTCCATAGGGGAGTACGGTACTTTTTCTGCTAGCATTGCATATACAGCATGAGGGGTCGATTGTAAAGCTTGAATAAAGGTAAAATACTTAAGTAAACCTCTATCCACAACTACAACAACAAGCAGACCTGGAGGAGGAATAAACTTTATTATTCAGAAAGGGCAGGGGAAATGGGGAAAACCAAGTTTGACGGGGGGCTAGGTTGGGGCCCAGGGGGCCGCAACACTAGCAGACCAGTCCACCAGCTTTGCCCGTATATGCAAATTCGGGCTCCTTAAGGACCTCTCCCAGGCTTCCGGTGAGGGAAATGGCTGCAGGAGCTCCTCGGGTGGGGGATTGTTGGGGCAACCCCATAATACGTGGTCTTATCCTGCCTGCGCTAGGAGACAGTTAATACTTTTGTGTAGCTTTTCATCTTTTACTATTGAGGCCAGCCTCCTCGGGCTGAGTATACAACGAGTCTGAGCCCTTCGCAGTGTATCTATAGTCGCTTGGGCCCACGATTAATATGCTTCATCTGGAGGTGGATAAAGCCTTTGTTCTCGGTGCCGGCTGAGCCGGCGGTCTACGTAGCTGAGCGCCAGGTCATTCGGATTTGGTTCGTGGGACTGCACCACTGCTCGGTTTATGTTCCCTCGGGCTGTCTGGTGAGCGGCCTCATTTCCCGGACCTCAACAAGAAATCAAGCTCATTTGGGCTCCGCACCATAAGCAGACCTAGATGCAAAAACCGCAACATAGCATGTCATCTGTCGCATGGGGTACAAAATCATAGAAAAACATCAAAGGCATTTAAAGGCCAGTCGGGCAGGTTAAGGCAAGAAAGCCTAGGTGTCTGGTATCAAACATCATAGAAGTAATGGGAACTTCTTGCAACACTTCCTGCACAGATTTTTACAGGGTATGAAAGACTTTTAGTCAATTAAAGACCAGTCATACTTTAAGGACACTCTCCATGCTGACTGTAAAGTTCCCAACATGCCTTCTACATGAAAGCTTTTTTTCTGCTTTACTATATTTTAATTTGTGCTAAATTTCTTGAAGGGTCCCTCGATAGTCTTGAGCATAGCAAACAAACAAGTAAAGGAAGCAGATCAGGTGGTGCCAGATTTATCTGCGACATATAGTTCGAATTGAAAAAAAAAAAAAAAAGAGTTAATACACATTGTCTGCAAGCGTTACCATTAAAAGAAAGCCTTTAACATATTTCACATATAAGTCATTTCTGAAGAAAATTTGGGGTTATGATACCATACATGTCGATATTGATCTCCAAGATGAACAAAATCTGAACACCAATTCTGAAACACTGTTTTTGTCTCATGGTTATGTTTCAAGACACGGTGACCACATCCTCACGAAAACAATGCTTCAGGCCAGTCACACCAGTGTAGCTCAGGCACATGCTTATGAAAACTTTATCAACACAAGAAAAAAAATACCATATGGGGTGAACATAGCCATGGGCGAGACAGCAAGCGAGAAGTTCGAGGCTGCATGCGCCCCTCGAGCTGCATGATCGAGACCCCCGCCTTTTATGTAATGGCCCTATGGGGCTTTTAAAGGAGTAGTCGTAAAAGAGATGTTTTTCATATCCTCCGTATGCAGCGGTATGCAGTCATTTCATAAAGCAATATACTATTTTATTGAATCCATTCCATGGCTACTTCGAAAAGTGTTGCAGGGCCCCTTTCAGAAGACATATTGGAATGTTAGAATTTGTTGTTCAGACACATAAAAAAGGCTATTCTGGCAGCAGCTAACCATGTGCTGCCATGCGGAATATCATATATGCGCTACCTTAGTTTTAGTCGTGTTCGTAAGCACTATATGATACAGTAAACTATGCAGTTGCGAGATGCAAAGCATTGGCTGAAAGTGTAAAATTGGCAGCATAAGTATCATGCTTGCAGGAAGAGGCACATTTATAATACACACCACTTTGTACATAGCATCTGAAAATTTTAAAGCTAGGCATAGTATACATCACTACAGGGCCTATCAAAATAGACCAGTGAACAGTGTTAAGGCAGTCTTCCATCCTCAATGAGCTCCCAGCAGTACTGCCTGAATTAGTATTTACCTTGGAAATTAGATGTATTCAATGTAAGTCGAACACCAACAATGTAACACACGCATGGTGCATCTGCACACCAGAAATAAGCGAGATGATTTTATTAAAAGTATGCCTTGCACAAACACTCAGTAACTCAAATTCTGCTCGTTAAAAAATTATTTTTTCTAGGCTCGTATAAAATGCTTTGGCCTGTTAAATGAACCAAAAGAAATGAGATCTGATGAATGGTAAAAACTTAGTAATTGAATAACCAGAAAAGTATGCACTAACATTAGGGGCACCTTTGTATAACAGGCAGCCATATTAAATCTTGTGGCACAATTTTGCTCATTGAGGTTCATTGCACGCCTCACAATGTGATATCACTGCAAACTTGCCTTCTTGACAGCGTCATTGTTTATAGGCTATGATAAGTGCTACATGCTGTTGCATGCTTATCAGTTACAGCTTGCTCAATATTCAATTACCATTGCAGGCCTCACAATATGATAAGGAAGTATGCAAAGTTTTGATGAAAAATGTTGATTAGCAAAAAAAAAGCTACCATTGTTCCCGTACGGAAAAATGTCAGAAATGTAAGTTTTGAGAAAATCGACAAAGAAAAACTTGAAACAGGCACAGGGCTTACACAAGATACTCGAGAGGGCTAAAATTCTCAATATTTGTAGCTTGTTCCACTGAAGACCTTAATATTGTGTGCCTCTTGTCTAGCGGCAGCTCCAACTTTTTTCGAGCTTGTTTTGCAGCAACAGTGACATGACGAGGTGCTCTCGCTCTATGGTGCTGATCGGTTGTGGGGCACACTTTTTCCAGTGTAAGGAGTCAGGCTTGACCGCAATTTTCTTAAAAATATCAAATGTGCTTCTGTATATTTTTTAAATCATGCACATAATCAAGCAAAGAAAACTTGATAGCTTACAGGCTCACATAAGTGCCCTTCAGTGCGTAAAACACATATATAACGTTGCCCGTTCACCTGACGAGAAGATTATGATTTTTATGGCTAAAAATGATGTGCTGACAGCACTTATAAGCACTATTACATGTTTGCTCTTGATATTTATGCTAAATAACCAACAAAATACTACATGTCAAGCTAATCCTATGATTGACACACAATTGGCACTTTCAGTTTCGTAGGTGATGGGTGATCTAACATTTTTGCTTGTATCTTTGAAAAAAAAAACTGCACAGATGGAAGGTTTATACACCAAAATGACAGGCAATCAATTGGGCATTTTGCATAACTAAAAACTAGACAGCGACATATTGAAAAAAAAAAACTTGCTTTTTCCACTTGGCCTCGTACCTTAAACCTGTAGTTTTGGCCAAGCAGTGTCAGCAAGTATGGGGTGTCATGTGTTACTAATAAGATGATTTCCTAGTGATCTGATCAAGAGCAACCCAAGCTGAAGCAGGGGGCTAAAAAAACACAGGTACACAAGGAAATAAAAGTGCTCTTTTTAATATTACCATGCTCCTTTGAACATAAGTACAATAACGCCTGCATACATAGTACAAGAGTTTAGTTGATGAGGAAGACGACATTATGATGATGTCAGTGCAGGAAATGAAAGATTTTGCACGCATGCACCTGAAATAAGAGAACTGCAAAGTGATCGTTTTGCATATATGAGATCCCAAATTCTATTCCCAAGACACATTTTTTCGCATGCAATGATTTTTTCAGCCAGTTCTGAACCATTACAAGGGCTGTTGTGGCCAGCTACAGCAACAATTCAACCACCAAATAGCTTGCATGACTTGTCTAACAAATGCGGACATCTCCAAGCTAAAAATGTAGGTGGAATAGACGCAAGCACACCATCAGGCAACAACATTACGCAGAAGCACTGTGCAAGATGTACAAATAAATAAGCCCTTTTAAAAAGAGGGCACTTTGTTCTGAAAAAAAAAAGAGCAAGGGGATTCTGAAAAAAAAAAGAGCAAGGGGAGAGGGTTTTAAAGGAAAGACAGATGAGTGCAACATTTTTGGGGATGCTGGTGAAAGTGCCAAAAAAAGGCTCCCTTCTGCCTGCAAACACGATTAAGAACATAATCCAAAACAGTGACAATCCAAAATGAAGTGTAAAGGTAGAAAATATAAACAGCAAGCTCTTAGTATATAACTCCAAAATAAATACACAACTTTAAAATGACACATTCACAAGAACAAAACTACAGCGTCAATATCTTGTGGCACACTATTGCATGTTGCTACAAACCCTTAGCCTGACAACACAGTTGCACTGATATGTCCCCTGTAATAAGAAATTGTGTGGACAGGGCCAATCAATAAGACTGGGAGGTGAGAACCGAAAAGCAAAACCGGGCTAGAAAGCAAGTAGCACCGAGAGATCCATTCTGTGTCCATCTCTTCACCCAGCCAGAACTTATGCTCAAATACCATCCAAACACACGGGGCAGGGAGTGCTTATTCTGGCCACTCTTCTGCCCAGCAAGGTGGCGAGTCCTATTCTCCAGTGGCCAAACCAGCCACAACACACACAATCTGTGCACATAAGTTTGTGCAGGCATTTGCAAAGAACTGGGCTGTTTGTTTTGGCTGCAGAAACTGTCCCTAGCAACAGGATGTGCAGTGTTGCTAGATTAAAATTTAAAATGACATAATTCAAAAAACCAATGGCTCCAGACCCAGACACATTATCATTAGAAAGACTAGGAATACAATATCATGTAATTTTACAGTGACCTGGAATATGCTCTGTTTTTGTGCTGCGGTCAGCAGTATTAGACGAAAGAAAGCTTCACTTAAAAATGTGCTCAAGAGCTAAACACAATTTTCTTTCAATTCATGGGCACTGCAATCCCCTTTTAAGCTTTAATATAAACAATTTCTCAGTTCCACGCCCAAAAATTACAATACTGTGAACATCATTGCTATAATATGGCAGCATTATCAGCACAAGATCGCAGTATTCTAATGCTTTCTTCACTCAACTGAGATAGTTCAGAACTTTCATCACCATTTCATCAACCATGCATAACCAATTATTGCTATAAAAGCTCCCAAAGTGTGTTTGTAATGTGTTACCCAAATTCCCAGTATGTAGTGCCACGGATATATAAGGAAATAAAAAGCTACATTGTGGTGCTCAACAAAATACTTATTGGGCAATTTAAGCCACTCGGCTAATGACCAGTGTGAAAGAAGACAGGAGCTATGGCAGAAAAAAGCATGTGAAACAAAGCATTTGCAATTTACAATAACTGCAGTGTTGAAAGTTAAACACGATAAAGTTCAACTATCAAGTTGAACCTGCTGCAAATAAATACTAATGTAACAAATGTACAACTGCACCAGTCAAATTTTTGAAAAAATCTTGAAAACTGTTCATGACTGCATATTTTTTGTGCAATTAAGTAAAATAATTGTTCAGAGTAGTTTTAATTTAAAAAAGTACTGACTCAAAATTTCCCTACCGAGATAGCCTGTGGGGTCGATTCCCGTGAATATTCGTATATCATGTGCAAAACATCAGCAGCGAATGCAGCTTGAAAGGCATTTTAAATTGATTTTGAAGTTTGCGTGAGCGCTAGATTCCATCATGCCATTGACACCCTTGAAGGGGACCCCCTGGGGATCCTCCTACTTCCCTCACGTCGCCACGCTGCAGTCAATAAAACAAGTTATGATGACGTCATAGCCACAATTTTTCTTTTGCCATGTGTGTTCCCGCAGTCTGTACTTCTTGGCGGCTGGTCGCAAGTTGGTAGACGTGGCGCACGCTTTGAAACTTTTGTGTTTGGCGACACTGTAGTCCCGTTTCTTATTTGAAAGTAATTCTGATGCGAACCGCGTGGAAGTGTGTCACAGTTTTGTGTGCTGACATGGTCGAGAGCCGCATACACTAGGTGGCGATAGTTGCACCCAGCGACTTCAAGTTTTTCGAGCTCTCTCAAACCGAAACTGAAACTGGTCGATATTGAGGGGCCTGTAATTAATTATCCATCGTGTGCTGCAGCAAACGATGTGTCGTGTTATGACTAACAGGCACCTAGCAACTCGTTGCAGCAGAAAAATACGACGCCAAAGTGTTTTGTGTCAGTACCCCTTTAACAAAGTTGTTCTGCATTGTAAACCTGAATCACGTTCCATGCTTGGAAAAATTGAGAACACTGAGACCTCGTCACTAACATGCGTCTTTCCATGTAGAAATGTCATCGTTATATTCAATGCAGTTAGTTTAAATTACAGCAGAAATTTCGCCATATATGAACATTCCTGGTTGGTATATATGGTTAGCGCCAGAAACAAAACATCGTTTTGATCTTGTAATTTGCTTAATAATTTTAAGTATAGTAGACTTGCACTCAAAATTCAGAAGTGTCATTAGAATTCTACATCTTTCAAGCACCTAACTTATCTAAAAATAATTACAGGCAACTCAATCACAAAGTTAAGATTGTACAGAAACAGTGTTGCATAATATTTTGTCTTTTTACAATACCTCATGAAAATTCAACAAGAAGAATAAAGTAAACTAAAGCATCATAAGAATTCTATGCAACACTTTTGGTTTTTCATTAAAATTGTACCTACTTTACCTTTATTATACCAC